>NW_027204937.1:1960000-2560000 GCF_024711535.1 Dipodomys merriami
AAATGATGGAGGCAAATCCCAAAGAACTGATGTGGTTTCTTAAGGAATGATTTCCACCTTCCCCATCTCAAATACTTTTGTCTGCCTCATGCTTTTCCCCCAATATGCTGTCTCTTAGACACTTAGAAACATTGGAAGAAAAGGTTTAGGAAGTCATAATCCTAAATAGTGAATTCCAGCAACAATTAAACCAACATGGGAAGTAACAGAAGTCAAACAGAAGTGTTGAGTGTTGGTCGAAGTGAAGAGTCAAACTTGAAAGTAATACTACCACATATACCCCCAATCCAGAGAAAATCTGATCACATTACTTATTCTATAAGCCACATGATAATGTTAAATATTCTACCTAACTCCTAACATTCTCTGAGAATTCTGTTTGCACTAAGCATTATCCCATCTTGTTCAATCTCAGGGTTGCTTTCTCTATAGGAAAAGTGGTTCATCATGATTTTAACAGATGTGAGAACAAAAAGAAGGCCTAAACAGGTAATTGTCAACAATAATACAGTTTAGAGGTGAACATGTTGTGATTTGAACCCAGATGTACCTTATTCCAAAGTTCTGAATTGTTCTACAACACCAAAGGACAGGCATGACATTATGTGCTGTGTATAATAGCACGCAAGACTTTTTTGCATAGCTAAAGAAAATGTTCATATCAGACCTCCTACATGTCCCAAATGTATTGGTCTCTGTGCATGTAGGGTGTATAGTCACTTAAGTTTTCTGAGGGTAAAGAACTAACACCCTGCTTGGACAGGAAAAGTGGAAACAGGGAAGGTGGGGAAGACAAGATAGGTGTTATTTGGGCTATAGGTGAGCACTGCATTTTATTGTACTGGATGAGGATGTGCAATTGATGACATTTGAGATGGAAGCTGAGAGAGGTACAGAGCTCTCTAGGAAGAATCAGGGAGAAATTGTTGTTTTAGACAAAGAATTGAAGACTGGCAAGCATTTGGGTCATGAGGGAATAGTATCCGTTGGAATAGGGAAAGGCCATGAGGTGTGATTTCAAAGATAGAAAGATGGATTTGGAAAGCGTGAGGATCATGAACTTCAGGCTGAGCAGCTTAAGTGCTGTGTTGTAGGTTATGAGTCCTGGCTGAGAGAGCATGATTGAAGACATAGGATAAAAGAAGCAATCCAGATGGAAGAGAATTTAGCCAGGGTAGAACATGGTTCGAAGGGGACAATTCTTCAGTGTCAGGCCTATGTTAGAATTCCAGTTCTGCCACCCATTAGCTATGTGTCCTTACAAAAGCATTCCTCTCCCTGGGCCTCAACTTCCTCATTTGTAAATGAGAATAATAATCTGGCTTAACAAAATTGTTGTGAGGATAAAAGAAGGATCTACCGCAAAGGGCCTTTGAAAGTGTCTTACACATGTGAGCTATTATTCATGTGGTGGGTCCTGATCTACATAATGTTTGGTTTGTCAGTGGTTTGAAGTAATTCATGCCAAGGCCTTTTCTTCTTCAAAGCTTGCCCCATGGCTAAGATACACAGAACAGTGGGGTAGTCGAAAGGAACACTAGTATTAGTGACAATCAGGCTTGGACTCTGATCCCGACTCCCCTAGTTGTTGGCAGGACCTACCCTGAAGGACGTTCAGACCGAATATGGCCCCTGTCTGGCATTTAGGGTCCTCTCAACATAGAAGGATTGATAATTAGCAAATATTTGTTTGTACCCTTCTCTTCCTCTATCGGCCTGGAATTGTCTGTATTTCTAGAATTTCAATGAATTACCCTGGGTCTCCATTTTCTTATTAGAAAAATGGAATTGACAGTCTTCATTAGATACTGCCTAAGATTATCTGAAGTTCCAATAGCAGTAGAGGTATGTGGAGTAATGCTTTTTCAGACTGTGTTGCTTTTCAAACATAGGATCATTATTATAAGCTCAGCCAAGTTCAAGTGTCTCCATTGGAAATTTGAGTCCCTGAGACTCAAAGGAGTGAATATTTGTGGCAGTCACTCTGAAGAAGAATAACAATGAAACTTTCATCTCCTGGCCCAATAATAGTGAAAAATGGTTTACCTTTATGGGCCTCTTCATTGCTACCCTGTGAAAACAGAGCGAAGGCCATAAAACAAGGCCAATTAAATCTATACAATTCTGCTTCCTACAGCTAGGCAATTTCACTTCTCTTTCCATCTCTATAGAATAGCCTCTCGCCCTTCCCTTCCCTCATGGTAAAGTCTGATATCAGTGAAGAACAGAAAATATACAATATATATTAAGAACAAAATCATCCCAGTACAACACACATGCACATGTGCACATACACACACATACACACACACACACACACACACACACACACACACACACACTCTCTCTCTCTCTCTCTCTCTCTCTCTCTCTCTCACACACTGACTGGCAGATCATTCCCTTGCCAACAACGTCTAAGAAATGACCACATGGAGAGAACAGCATTAAAATGGTGCCTTGTCCCTGAGCATTTCCTGTCTCCTTTCCACAGGTTCTCACATAGGGAGCAGGCCTTAGCCAAGACAGCCTGAATGGATACTTAGGATCCAACTGACCTCTAATTAAAGCAAGTTTCATAACTTCATTCCCAGGGGCTGAAGAGTTCCTATCCGGGGAACTTCCCTCAGCTTTCTTTCCCTGTCATTGGAAGTTAGAAATTTCCCATACAGACACATCATTCCTAGATATTTAAAGCCCTGATTTGGAAATGATGCATTTCTGGTTTTGTTTTTACTTTGTACTCTTGGCAACAGTACAAAAACAGTAAGACCAAAGCTGTAAGGAAAAGAATACAGGTTTGAAGGGAAACTACCAAATGTTTATTGTGCTTCCTTAAGCTGAGTTTTCTGTATGTCTCCCCTTCTCACCTGTAGCATGGATAGCAACACCCACCTCCCCACAGGGCTAGAAGACTGTTAAAATACTCAAAATATAAAAAAACCTCCTATTATATATTTTCACTGTGGAACAGATTTGAATTGTTATAACTCTAAAGTTATAACCTAAATCCTGGCTCTGCCACTGAGCAGCTAGGTGACCATCATATCATCATAAATGATTTCACTCCTTAGAGGCTCATTCTCCTTGTATTTCTAGATATATTCACAAAGCCTCTACCATGTGGCAGGTATTTAGAATCATCCTCCAGGGTGCTAGTCAAACGTAAGTGATTAATGCCATACTATTGATACTTATTCCTGGTTAATGACATGGAGTACACAATGCCATTGATTCCTATGGTATAGTTATGGATGATTTCAATTAATGGGTTGGATAATTCCCTAAGATCTTCCCTTGTACTCTAATGTACATTTTCTGGGTTCTTAACATTAAATATTTTTACTTTCTACTTTACTGCTATAGTAGAGACATGCTGAGGAAACTATCACAAGTACTTTGTAGGATATGATGCAATGATCATATAAAAACAAACAAAGGGAAAAGTTCAGCATTACAATCTATTGATTTTCAGCCTAAATAAATCTGACTGTCATTCTCTGTGTACTCAATCTCAAACCTATCTTAAAGTGAGGATTAAAATAGGGATAATGGCTTCTATATGATTAGATATTTTTGAAGGGAAGATACCATTCTGGGAGGTATTATAATTCATTTATAGTATAAAAAATGCTATCAGCAGTCTTCTCCACAATTGATTTTGAAATAGAGGAAGAGATTGAAATCCAAAAGTGTTCTAGAAGGACAAGGAGTAGAACATGACCTGAAAACTCAAGGATCCTAGCTTTGTGGATCACATTACATATCAGAGATTAAATGTCTTAGAGCGGCTATCACAAGTAGGTCTCTTCCCACCCGAAATGGAAATGGCATCATTCCCTCTGCACAACTTACCTGAGGCCATGTGGCTACAAATTCAGCCTAAAACATTCTAAGTGTTCACCACCTTTCATTCCATTCTGTGGATCTCCTTTGTCCTCTTCCCTACTTTTTCTTTGGGTTCATGATGTCCTGGTGATAGCTCTGCTGTCAGCCCAGATTGTCCCCAAAACAAATAAGCCCAGGGGAGAGCAGGAAAGCCAAAGTACTCATCCATTGGTATCTATATCATAGGAGCCACACAAAGGACAAACAACCCCTCAAGCTGTGCTCAGGTGGAATTGCTTTCCTTGGTTGTTGTTATGAGATGACTCTGGCTGGTCTAATAGGAGAACAGAACTTGGTCATAAAGGTATTAGTGAAGTCCTGTCTATACAGAATATTGAACAGTAGTGTCACCCGATGGAAGTGAGGTTTAGTGACTTCCTTTTAAATGTAGGAATTTTTCACTTAGGGTCCTTGCCTTCAGTCACAGAATAAGAATTTCTGGACAAGTCACAATGGTAAGAAAACTTGGCAGACCTTTTTTTTAAAAAAGTAAATAAGTAGGCAAGCTGACATATAGACAAAAAGCAGACAAATGGACAAGCAGAAAGTCAGGGGCACAGTCTGAATGTGGGTGCTCTCATAGGGGGATAGAGTGAGAGGCAGAGGAGACACACAGAGATACAGACACACATACACACACACAGACGCAGAGACAGACACAGAGACACACACAAAGAGAGACACACACAGAGAGACACACAGAGAGAAACACACACAAATACACAGACACAGACACACACACACAGACACACACACACAAAGAGAAACACATCTAGATCCTTGGGCTGTTGGGGGTATTTATAGGGTAAAAGCAGAGAGTCTGGCTTCAAAAGTTTTGTAAAGATAAATGCTTTGTCTTTCCTCTAATCACACGTGCTGTTACTTTCTGAGTTTCCAGGTAAGAATGTATCCTGCCATAAAACAGATCCTTATCCTTGACATAAGGAGGTGCCTTGCTATCTGCATTTTGGGGCAGGAGGTGGCTTAAGTTTGGGGAATCATTTTTCTCAGGAAGGTATATATCCTGTCAGACAAGGGTTACTTCTTGGGGTGAGGAATTCATCCCTCAGGAAGGAATTCATCCTGTTGTCTCTCTTTGAAGCAAAGATGGAACTTCTATGTTTCTATTTCTGAGTTGCCCCCTCACCAGGCCTCAGTTTCCTTAAGTTATTCTGATTCATTTTCCCCTAAAATGACTTTGGTCCCTTAATCTTAAGGGATGTGCATGAAGGAATATCTCCTGTATTTGCTGTAAGCTGACCATTCCTTATTTTCTCTTGTCTATCCTGCTTCAGTAGAACACAGCATAGATGGAAAAGTTTTCTGTCTGCACTGTCCAGTAGTTCAACCTGTAGGAAGATATGGCAATAGAGCCCTTAAAATGTGCCCAGTGCATGTGAGCAACTGGATTTTCCATTCCATTTAGTTACTAAAAAAATCTAAATTTAAATAGCGTCATGTGCCTAGTGAATACAAATGTAGGGAGCACAACTCTTTGTGCTTCTGAGCCGTGTAACTTTGCACAGTCACTCTCTCATTTGTGACATTTCTCATGGCCTTACTACCTCCAGCTCCATTGGAATGACACATTGAGACAAGAGCCACATACGTGCTTTGAACAAAACTTTGCACCTCTCAAGAACCCAGGAGTTAAATCTGAAAACTCGAATCTCTTAACAGTCCAAGAGAAATCATGTGAGTGCTCCATTTCACCAAACTTTATTTGCCTGCAAGAATGACCGGGGATAAAATGAGGGCACTAAGTGCTTCATCTGTAATGTAGCAACAGATCTTTGAGTTTTGACAGGTTTTCTCTCCTTTTTTTCTGTTTAAACATGTTGATCTCAGGAAAGTTTGCCCATCTGGTTCTGATTCATTTGCACTTAGCTCATCAGAGAGTGATGTTGTAATACCAAATTGACTTGCAGAACGCTTGAATTCACTTAAGGTGAATTTGTATCTCTCAATCCCTTTCCTTAGGGACAGGAGAATGAGTTTGGGTTGCAAATAGAGCAAAATCCATCAAGATGGGAGAAAGGGCAAAAGAAGGCAATTTCACTGTACTACAAACTCTCTGCAGATCTGTGTCCCTATTCTCTGAAGTCTGGGCCTCCTCCCTGGGAAATCAGCATTTTAACTGACTGGCACTCACTTTCATGCAAACTATCAAGATTTCTGTAATGTGGAAAAAATTAGCAGTTTTTCAGAGTGCTGCTGTTACTAAGCACTCCTACAAAATTGGATGGTGTGATGAAAGAAGTCTTCATGGTTTTTTTGGCAGCTTTTATTAGCATATATTAATTGTACAGGGAGCTTTATTTTGAAGTTTTCATATATACATATTATTTCCACTATTACCCCTTCAAGTTCTCTCACTTTCAAAGACCATGTTAATGGTTTTATAATGACCAAAAGAAGAAAAGGAAATGGATCATCAGAAGTTCAAACAATAAGATTAGCTTTGTTCATTCGTTGATAAAAATCACTGGATTTTTGCTAAGCCAGACTTGACCTCTACACTGATCTACCCTCTGGAATGGTCTGAGAACAATGATGAATAGATGGTTGTATGGCTTAAATGGAAAGTCCAGGGCTTTAAATTAGGGTGGCCTAGATTCAGAAATCTTTTCCATATACTGTTGTCCAGCCATGAATACAAAAGCACTAAGGCTGATTTTCAATCTGAGATTGGATTATCGCATGGAGTATGAGTTGAGCTGGATGTCTAAATTGTTATTGTTCAGTCACAAGCTTCTGCATAAAGTTGCATCAAGTGAATTATGGAACAACTAGAGTGCTCTTGTGATTACATTCTGAAATCCTGAAGAGTCATTTACAATATGTCATTGACTACTCATTGTAAATGATCTTAGAGAGGACCATATCAGAATTTTTGTTTTGGAAGTGGCACTGTGGCTCAAAGTGGTACAGCACTACCCTTGAACTGAAGAGCTCAGGGATAGCACCCAGATCAAGAGTTCAAGCTCCAGGACTACAAAAAAAAAAAAGACTCAGAATTCTTATTTTCAGTGACCTCTTTCAGGATAATCAGTCTCAAATGTCATCTTCAAACAGCACATGACTTCCTGCTTCAACTGCTACCTTAACTTCTTTACTTGATGGTAGGCAGCTCAAGCTATCTGCAAAATGAATGTTAACCTTCTTTTCCTGTTCTCCTATGGTGGTCTATCTCTATTTCAGTGAGGTATTTATGTCTATTTCAGTGACATCTACACACCTGATCAGGAGACAACAAGTGACACCAAACAGCCACTGTGGGACCTTCATTTTTTTTGTTGAACTTTGAATGTGAACTCTGAGTGTTAAAAACAATCTGTCTTTATATCCTCCCACTCATTAAGCCTATTAATATTAAAGACTGTGTTTCAGGGGCTTAGGGTTATTCATTCAAGAATCTTCTAGAAGAATTATCATTCTTTAAGCCTTGGAGAAGGCAGAGAACATTCTGCCATAACCATTCTGCATAACTGGCATAAAATAGCCATGATGAAGTGGAAGAAACCACAGCTGCCTTCTATCCCTCCTATGATCTCTGCCTTCCCTCTGACATGACCATGTAAACTGTGGTTAATTATATTTATTCTTCTTCATTAGGTTGCAAGCAATCAATTTATCTTTTCTCTTTTAGTACCAGTTTCACAATCTGACATATACATGCTGAGGTTCTGTGGGAATGAAGAAATGATGAATGAAAAACTAAACAACAACAAAAAAGGAACTGAGCAAATACCCAGTTCAACAGGCAGCCCTGGTAAACCCTGAATATTTTGTCTCCATTTGAAGTCTAACAAAATATTCTTTCCTCATCTTATGGCCTAGACAGTACTCAGGAAGGAAACTTTTGGGAAGAACTTAAAGTTCAGTGGAAATTTCTCACTAGCAATCAACAGCTAGCTCACTTTTATAATTATCTTATCTGTTTCCCTCTCCTACACCCTCCCCTCTCTTCTCTTTTCTCCCCTCTTCTCTCCTTTCTCCCTGTTCCTCCTCCTCTCATTTCTGCTCAACACTCCTTCCCTCTTCTCCTTTCCTCTCCTTCTCCCTGTCTTTCCTTCTATCAACTTCTGTGATGTCTTTTCCTCCTCCCACCTTTTCCATTATTTCAATAATGACTTCAAACACCAAGCTTCACTATTTAGGGCACTGTGTAAATGTGTTTTTCCCATCAGTCCCAATGAAATAGTTTCCATTGTCTGTTTCCCTTGCAGATAGCAATCAAAGTCCCGGCACAACAATAAAAAAAGCAAGCCCAAACTCTTGTCCGATATAGAATATAAACCTTGTCCTTGGAAAGCGACACCCAAGGGAATTTGACCATAAATGCTCTTGACTTGGCCCAGCACATTGCAGTTGAATACAAGGTTTTTGGAATGATCTGTTTCTGGGAGTTGATTTCCTTATTCTTCCCTCTTAGACTTCCCAGAAGGCCAAAATAAGAGACCTTTGAAGAATATCACACCCTTAAGATATCCAGCGTGAATTCCAGGGTCTAACACTGGGCTTTCAATGTCATTGTCATTTCTCTTTTGCTATATGCTCTTTTGTAGCCCCTACAGTCTGATTACATTGTTGCCTGAGCTCTTCATTCTCTCATACTGTCTGACTTAGCATCACAGGATCAATACCTAGTCCCATCACTTTAATTATATGACCTTGAGCAAGTATTTTATCTGCTGTTTCAGTGTTCTCATTTACAAAACAAGACACTTGTGAGACTAAGTCATGTAATATACCAGACACAAAATGGGAATTGTCCAAGAAGTTGGAAGGACATATATAGTCTTCATCCTTCTTGAAGATCTTTCTTCTCTGAGGTTTTTATATCATTAATATATTGCTAATGTAGACTTTATGAACACATGCCTTTATATCATTAATATAATGCTAATATAGACCTTATGAACACAAGGCCTTTAGACTCCCATTTCAAATGCTTCATACATGAATGTGTGTCTACACACACTCATCATTTCCCTCATAAAATGTACATCACATTCACATACCATATTGTTCTCTCAAGCCATACAACCATATACAACATATAAATTTTACATGCATATACCTCATTGTATACACACATCATATGCTTTGCATTGCAAACACATCACCACACACACATGATACACTATACATACTCATATTATACTACACACATACAGTATACATTCATAACATAAAACACAATCCCATGCACACCCAGGTACCACAGTGCTCATACCACACATACAAGCAACACAGCACACATGTACATACATGTACACAAGTTAGGCATTTGGGCATTTGTCATTTTGAACTCTAAGGCTGGCTGGTGGCCACTGCTCTGCTGTTGTGATTTTGACTTTCTAACTAGAAAAACAGATCTGTTTCTCGCTCACTCTAAAGGGGGTGATGAGGAAATGCTGTGGGAAACATAAAGAAAAGGGATGTATTGTTCTAAAGCTTTTGATCTTTGGTGAGCTTAGCCCCTATCCTCCATCCACTGATGATAGTCATATGAAGATATATAATGTGACTCCCTAAAATAACAGGTGAGCACACACAGATGGGGCCCTGGGTCTGTCTGCCATGTCAGTCATCTAGCTCTAAATCAATCCAGCTGATATTGGTGGTGCTGACACTTGATGACTCCAAAAAGTCTTTTGACATTCCAGAACTATGTGATGTTTGGTGCTTTTGGTTCCAGCTTACTGTCAATAATTTGGATTTTAGTTTTACTCAAAATGTAGATTGATTTCTATAGAGAATAAGTCAACTGTTTTCTGCTAAACCTGTGCTTGGCCATTGGTCTAGAGAATCCAATCCAACAGTCTACTCAGGATGTTATAGATCACAAGGATAAGACATAGGGGCCATCCTAGTCCTAGAGACTTATGGGACTTGAACAGACATTGGATTCCAGTGAGCTAGGCAACTGAATTCCAGTGATTTCCTTCAGAAAGCAGACTGTCTCCTTCGGAATGACTCAGCCTTGTATCTAGTCATAAAAAATAGCTTTTAATCCTTTAAATATCATAAATGAAGCAGCTGTATTTATAACATATATGGGACTCCTGAAGTTCTAAGTCATACTAAGACCTTGAAAGGGTTGGCTCTGAGTGGCATCTGCATTTTTCTATTTCTTGTTTCATCTCTATTCCAGATCCCATATCCTGTGACCAGCTTCCTCCCTTTAATTCCTGTGGTTGGCGGGTTTCCAAAGAGCTTTCATGTCCATTATCTCATCTGTCCTTGGCAATGACCTTGAAAGGTTATCAATTGAAATTATGGGTCTGATAAGATAAGTAAGCTAACAAACATCCCAGAGACTACAGCAGTGGTATGCCACTATCTAGTTGTTCAATGCCAGCCCAGCTTTGTTTGTCAGATACACTGAAGTTGAGTCTTTCTGGGGATGACCTAAGGCTTTCTGATATAAGTTTCTGGAAGAAGCAAAGAGACCAATGAAGGCCTTTCTAGGTATAGGCTTGCCTCCTATATATTCAGCCTTTATACTCTTTGACTATAATGCATCTTTATGTCTCAGATGAATGACAATTTCTCAAGATGAAATTCGTTGGCATCCAATCAGAGGGTCAAGTTCCATGGTTGCTTGTTCTTATGGTATCTTGTTCTCCCTATTAGATAACACCACACATAAAGTCTTTTTCCCTCTTGGCTGAGCTCTGAGCCTCATGAAAGCAGAGACCAGGCTCATCTCATTAGTTCCTAGCACACAGAATGGAAGAACAAACCATTTACTTTCCTGGGAATGTCTAGATAGGCCCAGCAAGGTACCTAACCCATCAATCAAGTGGAAACTTACTGAAGGTTGCCTTTCTCCACCCCCAAAAAATACAAAATATATTCAAGAAAGAGATCAGCCACTAGTTAAATTGCATTAGCTATTCATCAGGTCTGAACTAAGGTTGGGAGCTAGTTAAGGAGAGGAGGCAGGAAGCCATGGTTCTAGCAGATGAGTCACTCAAAGGCCACTCTGTAGGCATTTCAGCAGCAAGATCAGGAGAACAAAGTTCACAGCATCTTCCAGGCTTTGTATAAATGATGGCCTTATACTTTGACAAATGTTTTCCCTCTTGTATGCTCAATTATTTCATGTAGAAAGGTCATAGGAGCTACAGATAAATTTACTGACAGAATATCAAGGAATGAGATGTTTAAGGAAAAATATATTCTTCTAGAATATAAATAGAAAAGCCTTACTAGAATCAGAAGACCAAATAACATGCTAACCACTGAGAGAAAGAATAAGATATGAATCAAAACTGGAACAAAGTGGAAAATCAAAATATTCTATGAAGGTCTAGTTTGATGAACTTGAGCGTTGATTATGAATGCTCACAATGGGATTATCCCCTTTTATCTTACTTTCTGAAAATTAAGCCTCATGAGAGGAGTAAGCTCAAGCTATCATTTGCCCAGAGACCTCAGAGTGGCTGGTCTAGGAATACAGCTCTAGAGTCACCCTCTTTAGAGAGCAAGTTATTGTGAAGCCTGCGGTTTGGTTATAAGGATAAGCTCAGCTCACTTTCCTGATCAGAAAGTCTTGGATGTTATTTGTATATGCATTCAACAAACACTGATAGCTGTTCATTTCCTAGAAGAGTGATCCAGACTTTCTCCTTCACTTGGGGCTGATCACTGCAGTCACAGCTACAGCACCTGTGAGGCCTGAGGTGCCTCACACACTGGAAGGAAGACTCAATTGTCATCTTTTACTGTTTTTCCTGATTCCTAAGGAAATTCCAAGGCAGTTATAAAACACCCAAGTTCTTACAACTTACATTTGTCCACAATAATAAAATAAACTATGGAACCTCGGCTAATTGCCAGGTATGAGGTGAGACAACTTTACATGTAGCAATCTCAATGAATCCTACCAACAGACCAAGATACACATACTGTTATTACCCCATCATTTGGCTGAGGAATCTGAGTCTCCCAGACTTAACTCAAGTTTACAGAACTAGGGAATGTCAGAAGCAGAATTCTAGCTAGGAAGTAAGATTCCAGAGCCCACACATAACCACAACTATATATCCGGGCCATGATAGACACACTAATCATATCTGTTATTTGAAGGAAAAATTGGTATCTTCTTCTATTCTCCAAATGGTTCTTGGGTTTTGGAAGTTAGGGTGAAAGGGCCAATCCAAGATCCATTAAAATAAAAGGCCAAGTTCACCGAGGGGGCGGGGGAGGAGGGAGAAAGACTGTAAAGTCTGCATTCTAGAATTTTCAGCAGTATGCTCTTGTTCAAGTCATTAGAGAGGAGTCCCTCTAGGCTCTTAATATATCCTCTGATTTTGAACAATCCTCAAAAAGGATCTCTTCTAAACTATAAGCTCTAGATAATGGGAAAATTGTCTTGAACAAATTATTCCCTTATTTATTGAGCCGTGTGCTCTTTCTAGCACTCAACAAAGCCTTATAAATCATAAAAGCTATTCTTGTTTTACAGATAAAGAAACTGAATGCTTTAGAGAGATGAGCTGACCCTCCTAAAACTGTACAAAAAGTCTTTACTTGGAGACCTGGCTAAACCACTAGCTCACACTTGGACGCTCTTGTTGAGGAATAGTAAGTCAATTATCCTACTCTGTGAGGAAAGGGGAGCCATAGCATAATCGTGAGAATGAAGGTGGGCATCAAAAAACACAGATCCAAGGAAATACTGCTTTCAACCTCTCCAATTAGCTAGATTCCCATATGAAGTAGATGTACAAAGATACCTGCTCTTTTATAGCAGCTCCCAAACTCCTCAGAGTCACTCAAATCCAATGAGTTCGTTGGACTTGTTGTGAAAGTTCTTCTGTGTACTGTACCTTCTATGGGCAGGGGATATATTTTGTATTCATCCTTCTATTCCCAATGTGAGATACAACAGCCAGTTCATGGTGACCAGTCTGAATTATGAGGGCTTCTGAGAGTAAATGATGCACTGAGCTGAGTAAACATATGACCTTAGGTAATTACAACTTTAGGTATAGGTATTTAACGACCTCAAAAGACTTGGTGGGGAGGAGTTTGGAAGAGAAAAATCCAGGAGAAAATGAGGGGAGCAGGTGACAGTGTTCAAAAAGAAATATACCCATTGTCTGACTTATATAACTGCAACCCCTCTGTATATCACCTTCACAATAATGTTTTTTTAAAAAAAGATTTAGAAAGAGTATTTTCCAGTATATCTTCCTGTGCCAACTTCTGCTTCCGCTGTGAAACAGAGAGATCTTACCTTTCAACTTGAGATTCTGTTCGTTAAACTTCTCAGTCACTGGGGCTGGGAAGGTGGCTCAGTGGTAGAGCACTTGCCTTACATGCTCGAAGCCCTGGGTTCGATTCCTCAGCACCACATAAGAAAAAAGCCGGAAGTGGCGCTGTGGCTCAAGTGGTAGAGTGCTAGCCTTGAGCTGAAGAGCTGAGGGACAGCACCCAGGCCCAGAGTTCAGGGCCCACGACTGGACCAAAAAAAAAAAAAAAAAAAAAAACTTCTCAGTCACTGTGTCTATCTCAGATATGCAGTGTTCCATTGTTGTTTTGTCTGTTCGTCCTCTTTCTCTTATCTGGATGTATCAGTGAAATGTTCCCTAGGGAAACCTTCCCTTCAGTCTCAGTTTGTCATTCCGAAGAGCTGATCTCCTCACTTCATTCCATTAGGCTGGATCCAGATCCAAATGAAGGAAGTTCAGCAGACCTCTGACTACTGTGATTGATCCAGAGATAAGTACCTGACAGCAGTCCTGGGATTTGAACTGGACTATTGGAAGAACAGTTTGCCTTCTTCCTGAGATTGTCGAGTTGGTAAGATACATTCCTGCAGGTGCTCATAGCCATCCTTCTGCTACAAGAACATGTTCCTTTTTTGAGAATGAAGCCTGTGAGAAAAGCAGCCAAAACAGGGAAAGAGGCAGGTTTCTAAATTTTAATTTTTTTGGTCATGAGGCTTGCATTCAGGGCCTGGGCACTATCCCTGAGCTTCTTTTTTTCAAGGCTAGCACTCAACTACTTGAGCCACAACTCAACTTCTGGCTTTTTGCTGATTAATTAGAGAGAAGAATCTCATGGACATTCCTGCCTGGGCTGACTTCAAACCTCATTCCTCAGATCTCAGCCTCCTGAGTAGCTAGGATTACCAACACCCGACATGGTTCATAAATATTTTAATAGTGATAACATTAAGCTTAGCTATGGCTATGAATTGAGCTAATAAATTCCTTCCTTCATTTTCTTGAGTCACTTTCACTATGCTGCTTTTTACAAACAACCTAAAGAGGCAAGTCTAATAAAAAAAATATCTCATCAGATGTACCAGCAGTTGATAGAAAAAATTAATAGAAAAATTTGGTAGAAATCATTTGATGGAAAATTATCTATTAACTTGGAAAAGTGTTATCGGGCCCTATCAAATAATTTTTGAAGAATACCTCAATGTTTATTGAGCACAGTGCTTATGAGCACTTACTATGTGCTGAGCACCTACTATGTGCTGGGCACAGAATGGTTTCTAACATGGACATGCTCTAGGCTTGTGATCAACTTTGAGTGTTGAAACACTGAGAAAACACCAGTGCATGAGGACAGATGGGTTTCCATCAAAGAACCATTAAGCTGTCTCTCTGAGTCTGGCCTGAAGTATGCAAGTGACTCTGAACACTTTTATTAAAAAGTGAATTAAAGGTCAGAGGTGAATTTCCCTCAGTCCTTAATTTCCTGTCTGTGTGCCAAGGGCAGGGGTGGGAGCGGCAGGATTTGCTTAATGCCAGATAAGAATCTCTGATGGCTGAGTGAGCAAGACCCAGCCATCTGCGACTGGAGGCTGAAGCTGTGAGAAGCGCTCCATGACTCTGTGAGGGAGTGTTTAATATTGTCAGGGAAAGGACATTGGTTAAAGGAATGACTGTCTATAAAAAAATATATATGGTTTATTGTTTAAGGAAATGAGGTATAAGAGTAAGAAACAGATGGTCACAATAAATACAGGAGGTTGAGCACCTAGAAAAAAAAATGATATCACCTTCTAGGCTTTATCCATTATTATCTGTCTTTGGAATAATACTATAACCATTGGGCTCTCCTCTAAGCACTGGATTATCACAAGAAGCTAAGGATTGGGGGTAAAGCAAAGGCACTGATGCTGCTTATCCATATGCAATACAGAGTTAAATTGTGGACCCTCTGAACCTCAATTTGTATCTTGAAGTCAGAACCTGGGTATCTTACCATAGGACAGGGTGAGAGCTAGGTAAATATGCATGCAAAAGTACATTATTAGACACTCAACAAATATTGGTTACTTTTCTTTCTTTCTAGCTTCAATCATTCAGCAATGATAAGGTATGAAGCACATTGGTAGAATGAGATAGACACATGTTAAAGTTAGACAGCCAGAATGTCTGTCTTACATCTATCATTTACCATCCATGAGATCTGGAAAGACAGCTTTTCTTTTGAAAATTCCAGTTTTAGTTTGTTATTGATTGGTTGATGTTTTTTTAGAGATGGAACCCATGACCTCACACACTAGGCTATCACTCTGCTCATGAGCCAGGTCCTTCAGCCCTGGAGCTCAGGTTCTTGTCAGTGTTAAAATGAGTACAATGACTACTGCCTTCTCAGCTTCACAATATTGCTAAAGTGGTCAAGTGAACCTATAACATAAAAATACTTCGTTAATAAAAGAGTGAGATATACACGTACATGCTCATAGGAGTGTTTGCATACATATTACACATTACACACATATATATGTAGAAACATATTAAATACTCAAAAGTTTTCAAACATTGAAAAAAAATGAATTGATTTTCTATTTTCAACGAATCTGAAACAAGAAAAAAACCCAGATTGAATTTTAAGGCAGCCTATAGAATGGTAGAAAATATTTACCAATCATCTATCTGATAAAGGTCTAATGTCTAGAATATCTCAGCTCAATTTAAAAGGGATAAAATAAGTCAGATAGACTTCATCAGAAGTGGTTATAGGAATAACTGTCATGTATGTAAGAAATTGATCAACACCAGTTACCAAAACCATAGAGAGGTACCACTTCACAACCACTAGAAAACCTGTACTGATTTTGCTTTAATAAAGAAGAAAAGACTAAGGATGTGGAGAAACTGGAGTTTCTGGATATTGCTGTTAAGAATATGAATTGGTCTGCTACTATGAGTACTTTGTCAGCTCCTCAAAAAGCTAAGTAGAAAGTTGCCATGACTTCCATAATTCTTTCCTAATGTCTATACCCAAAAGAATGAAGAAAAGTGTGCAGATCAGTATATGCACAGCTATGTTTGGAAGCAATATCTGCAATAGCCTAATGGCGGAAATACGCCAATTGTCAGTTAACACATGAGAGTTAAACACGTGTGTGCGTGCCAAAGGATTGTTATTTAGCCCTAAAAAGGAATGAAGTATTAGGCTGTGATACAACATGAATGCACCTCACAAATGTTATGTTATAGGAAAGAAGCTGGACAGATGTCACATATGGTATGATTCTATTTCTGTGAAATCTAGAATAGATTATAATGGGGTGAATCATAGAAGAAGAAGAAAGATTGGTGGCTACCAGTCTGGGGCAAGAAGGATGGGTTTGAGGAGAAAGTGCTCAATGTCTTACGTGCTTTACTTAAATGCTCTGTAACTAACTAGAGGTAGGAGGGGTTGCACAGCATTGTGAGTGCTCCAAGTGCCACTGAACTATGCCCTTTCAAATGACTGGTTTTGTTCTGTGATATTTGCCCGAATAAATAGATTGATAACTACAAAAATGTTCGAAGAAAGGCCATCAGAGAATTTCCTATATATTTCTTATCAGAGATATTAGTACTCTTATAAATCTTTCATTAACTACTATGGACATCAATATATTGATTAATAATGTTAACTTGAAAAAACAGGCTATTGTTTTTCCAAGATTATATTAAAAACACAAAGACGGGTTCCCATAAATTTGAAAGCAACCCAGCAGAATCATTACCAATGATTTCACTGTTTTATATAAAATCATTACCAAATGAAACAAAAAAACTTAAATGACCCATAGATTTGCCAAGATAGCATGTAATACTATGACATAATTGCAAGTTTGTCCAAAATATGTAATCTGTTTGTTTTATTTTGTGATGATTCTTGTTCCTGTCTCTACTGAAGAATGTTTGCTCTTCAAATTGAACTAGCTAAAACACTATTTAAAGAAAACTGACAACATTCATTTCAGCTTTCAAGTTTAGTCAGCTGAAAAAAATGAGGTTGAAAACACAATTAATGTGGCTATTGTTTAAATCACAGTTACATTCTGTTGGTTTATAATTTTAAATGTGTTTGTATTGACTGTATGTTTTTTAAATTATATGTTTTGAAGTTATATGGAAACAAACATTTTTTTAAAAGAAAGCTATTTGATCATTGATTAAATTGGGCCTGTGTATGTGTGTGTCATGGTATAACTTGTTAAATAAAAACTGCTTTTAAGTATCTAAAACAGAAGTTAATATACAGAATTGGTTACAGAGAGGCCACACAGCAGGCATTCAAGAAGGAAGCAACATCAAGAAATAGAGAGACCCCCAGTATAACCCCTGTTTTCACTATATTTAATGTTGGTATAATTTGGGGAGGGGAAGGGAAAAAACAAATGGTTTAAAAAGGGATACAGACGGACTCATTGCAACAATGAGATGTACAAGAAGCTATGTCGAAAAATGAACTTTACAATTTAGGCGGGGGTAGGGGAGTGGAGGTGGGGGTGGGGAGGTGTAGCGGAGGAGGTGGGAGGGAAGGGATGGTAAGGGAAAAACAAAGGAGGAGGCACAATGCTGGATAAGAAATGAACTCATTACCTTGCTCATGTAACTGTAACCCCTCTGTACAGTATTTTCACAATAAAAAAAAGTTAATTAAAAAAAAAGATACTTAGGAACCAAGACCAGCTGGCTAAAATTAGAATTATAGTTAGTAGAGGCATGAAAAAAATAGAGCTCAGCCTGAGATGCCATCTAAGACACAAAGAGAAGACACGTTCTGGCTTTTCTTTCTTCCTACCCTATAGTCTTCCATCAGTATAGCTCACTGGAGAGACCCAACCAGAAGATAGCTGGATGACACAGGAGTCAAGGAAATAGAGACATCAAGGATCATTCTCCTACAAGCAAAGGCAAGCAGGGAAGAATGTGTAGGTTAAGGACCTACACAGAGAACAAAACTAGATACCACTGGTTTGTAACAATGTTATATGCATTACAGATATGGCATAATTTTTAAGATTTAGTCTCTTCAAGAATTTTATCACCATGTGATAGTTAGCTTATTAGTATATAGTTCACTCATGAATATTTCCACAGATAATAAAAATAACACTTTGCAAAGAATATTCACATATACTTTCACTTCTGGACATGAAGAAGCGAGGGGTTGGAGACATATCATGGACTTGGAACTTCAGGATTGCTTGATTTCTCCCTTTCCATCAACTGCTCATTCTCATCATCATTGTGGCTTACCTAATTTGCCCCTCTAATTGTCTCTTAGTTATGTCCTTTTCTTTTAACCTAACAACATTTATTCTAAGGCTATTTCATTTTTCACTACTATCTTACTACTATAAATACTTTCCTTGCATTTACTTATCACTCTCCAAATTGTTTCTTGCATCCTATCAGCGAGCTCATGCCATGGTGGCTTATACCTGTAATCTTAGCTACTCAGGAACCTGAGATCTGAGAATCATGATTTGAAGACAGTGCAAGTAGACAAATCCCACATTGCCCAGACGCTCATTTCTTCTTTTTGCCGATCTCACATACACCCCTCTTCTATAGTGCCCACATTCAGTTGGTGTCCTTGTTTGTCTCCAGTGAGAAAATGAAGCCGCCTCGGGGCAGCTCACCCCTTCCTCACCACCAAGCCTAAGCATCTTGCTGACTTTGGATGGCTTCTTTTCTTTTGCTCCTCCCTTTATATTGTCACAGTCCTCCCTCCTTCCAACGACCAGCATTCTTCTCTTTTACTCCTCATGAGCACTTATCCTTGAGTCTTTCTCTTCTGCATCAGTCTCTTCTTTGTTGAAATATTTCCTGGAATATCTTTTGAAGGGCTGTCCATCTTAAAAATCATTTTATTTCATATTCCCCTCCAGCTATTGTCATTTTCTTTTCTTCTTTTTATTTCCCTCTCCTTCTCTACCCCATACTGGGAATTGAATACAGGGCCTCAAACTTACAAGGCAGATGCTTTACCACTTGAATCATGTCTCCAGTCCTTTTTTTGTATTGGTTATTTTCCAGGTGTGGTCTCACTTTATAGCTATGCTTTTCTCCTTGTTTCTCTGTGTTACTTGGGTGACAGACACATGCCACTGCACCCAGAGACTGTGTTTCCCAAGACACTAAGATAACAAGTGTGTACAGTCATGGCCAGCCTTTTCTTTCCTTCCTTCCTTCCTTCCTTCCTTCCTTCCTTCCTTCCTTCCTTCCTTCCTTCCTTCCTTCCTTCCTTCCTTCCTTCCTTTCCCTTCCTTCCTTCCTTTCCCTTCCTCCCTCCCTTCCTTCCTCCCTCCCTTCCTTCCTCCTTTCCTTCCTTCCTTCCTTCCTTCCTTCCTTCCTTCCTTCCTTCCTTCTTTCCTTCCTTCCTTCCTTCCTTTCCCTTCCTTCCTTCCTTCCTTTCCCTTCCTCCCTCCCTTCCTTCCTCCCTCCCTCCCTTCCTTCCTTCCTTCCTTCCTTCCTTCCTTCCTTCCTTCCTTCCTTCCTTCCTTCCTTCCTTCCTTCCTGTCATGGGACTGAACTCTGGGCATGGGCACTGTCCCTCAGCTCTTCAGCTCAAGACTAGCATGCTACCATTTGAACCACAGCACCACCTCTAGCTTTTTCTGCCTATGTGGTGTTGAGGAATCGAACCCAGGCCTCAAGCATGCAAGGCAAGCACTCTACCACTGAGCCACCTTCCTAGCTGCCAGCCATTTCTTGAGACCAAGTCTCATAAACATTTTATATCCTGGTGAGTCTCTAACCATGATCTCCCAATCCCTGCCTCCCAAGTAGCTGGGATTACAGGTTTCAGTCATTACATATTTTTACTTAGTAGCAAAAATTCACTAGGGGAAAAAGTAAAACAGAAAGTGCTGCTCTTTGCACTTCCCCTTTCACTCTTTGAGCAACTCTACCCATCTCTTGTCCCAACTACCAGGAACAAAACTTCCCTTAGTAAATTTGCCAGTGGTCCTCTTCCCACCAAATCCAGAGGTTGGTCTGCTGTATTTATTCTCGCCGCCAGTAGGCCTGTCTGGCCACTATCCTTTCTGCAAAGTACTCATTTCTCTACGGTTTCCACAAAACAGCCAGCCGGAGTTTTTCCTGTCATTTTCCCCCTGTATTTCCTTGCTCCTTCACTTCATCTGTAACTGGACCGGGCCATGTATTCAGTGTGTTATTCTTTTCTGTCTCTTTTTGATCTTAGAAGTTTCTAAGTGGTGTCAACCAACCCCTTACCATCATTTATGATGGCAGACTCTCAAATTTATTTGTCTAACAAAGTCTCTTTCTTGAGCTCTGTATTTGCCTACTCAACATCCCCTCTTAAACATTTCATAATCATCATAATTATTCTTGACTTGTGCTCTATTTTTAGTAGCCCTTTTTTATTGTGAGAATGTTCTAAGCTCCTATGAACAGAGCCTTTTGTTTTTCTCCTCACAGTCTATTTGCATGGATTTCTCTTCAGCAGAAAAATACTAGTTTATAGACCACATTTCAGATAGGTCATCTCTGACTACACTGTTTGAAGTATTTCTTTTGGGATGGGCACATTGGCTCATGCCTGTAATTCCAGCTGCTCAAGAGATAGAAATAAGGAAGACTGTGGTTTTAGGCCAGCCTAGGGAAAATGTTTGTAAGGCCTTATCTCAAAAATCAAACCAGACATGTTGGCACACAACATTAATCCCAGCTATTTAGGAGGTATTAATAAGAGGATTGTGGTCCAAGGCTAGCCTTAGGTAAAACCAGGGCTCTATCTGAAAACCAACAGATTCGGGGTACAACTTCAGTGGTACTTCTTTTCTTTCCTGCCTAGGTATTTTTGTTCATTTTCTTCCTACTACTGATCTGTCAATATTTTATTAATTCATATGTGATTTTGCTAAATGTTCAATATCTTTGAATGCAAAGATCATTTTTCCAGAAACTATAAAGCTATGTAGTACCTCACATGCACAAATTCTCTTCACATATGATACCTTCCAAGATCTTCTCTATCCAATATTTCCTACAGGGTGAAAAAGCCTAATGAATAACAATGACAACAATAATATTTGCAAAAATGCTACTAATTATTTAGAAGCATAAAAAGCCACAGATATAGTTGAATTGTCAACACACATATTGTTGCTAACTTGAATATAAATCCCAAACATGGGACAAAGGAAATCTGAAACCCTTGGGCCTGGGTTTTATATAGACTTCGACTTTTTCCAGCTTTCTTGCTTGGGAAGTCTCCCTTATTAGGGGTCTTTGTTGGCCTTTAGGCTGTGTCAGTAACAATAGGAATTCTGCAGAAATTACTTCTGCCAGCAAGGGGAATTCTGTACGTGCAAAAGGGTTAGTGGGGAAGGAAGAGTTTCACACTCTCCAGTCAAGTTTGGTTGGAGGATAAAGTATATATTCCAAGGGCCAGTTGCTCTCCTTCATACTCCCCTGCACCAGCAGGACTTCTTCTCTCCTTGTGCTGGGAAGGAAAGTATCTCAGCTTTTCAAGTAGGCCTTGGTTTTTGTTTGAAATCTACTACTACTAGCTATGTCATAGTCTCCAGCTATGCTGTTACCATGATTACAACTAGTGATGAAAGCTATTTGAGCTTCAATTCATTCAGATTAAATAAAATTATTTAGTCTTAGACTTTTCCTAGAAACATTCTAAATGACCAATAATCAGGTGAAGCGATGTTGAAGTGATAAAATATTCCCACCAGAGTACATACTTTATACAGATCCTATTATTTAATCCCCACTGAGACTTGCAATAAGCAATGGAATATGTTATAGCTATTAAGTATTATGATGAAATTGAACTCAAGGTTCCCTTGTCTTAAAACTTTCTGTTATTTCCTAATTAAGTGTTGAGAATATTATCATAGTCAACTCTCATAGTGCCCTGCAATAGAAATATTATCCTGTTTTCAAATGAGGAAATAAGTTTAAATGATTGGTCAAAGGAATTAAATGGAGATTCCCTGGTTCTACAGGCCCATCATTCTTGATTCAAATCCTCACTTTATTATATACCAAATAAGTGACTTAGATTATTCCATTCCTTCCTCTGATTAAGGGAAAACAACATATGCTTTACCCAAAAAAAAGGCAGTGCATACACAGGGCTGGTACAGTGTGAGTTCTCAGTAAATGATAGCTGCATTTTATGTTGTATAGTTTTGATGTTTTATATCATCATCACCCAACTCATCTTTCTCTTACAGAATTATATGAAAAAAGTTAAGTGGCATAGCACATTATTGTTACAAAATAAGTTTTCAAAACTAATAGCTATTAGTCTTATTGTTAAGTGTCAGATACAGCCTTTGTGCTTTTATTTCCTAACTCATAAAAGCCTCCAGAAGCCCCTGTCCTGTTTCCCAGGCTAGATTTCTTCAATAATTAAGAAAAAAACATCCTCTGGTTTTCTCAGGTGCAACCTGTTGTCTCCTCCCCCTGACTCTGGTAGCTCCCTATTCTGCAATCTTCACCACCTCCCCACTGGCTCAGGGCAGAATAATATCCCCATCCTCCCCGTGAGTGATGTAAGACAGCTTAAATAATTAACTATTGTAACGTGTTTTGAAAAGAGAGCAGAGAACTCCATAAATCCCAAGAATTAATTCATGAATCAGTGGTGGGCTCCACAATTATATATACCATATTTTTTCAGCTGTGAGAATAGGATGGAATGTCAATGTTTGCAGTGTGGTCCAAATCTCTCAAGACCAAGGATTTCCTGAAACTCCATATTGTCTGTGTTCTCTCTAAGGTGAAGATTGTAAAGTTACAATCCCTTAAACACAGTGTTAAATCAGTGGTATTTTATTCATTGTGTTTGAGCTTTGGCATTCTTAAGCTAAACCTGCACTCTCCTCTCAGTGTGGAATGCAAATGGAAGACTGAGCCACACCAAAGACTTGGAGTTAACAGAGCTGAATTGAGATGCTGATTCTATTACTTTCCAACTGGTTATTAAACTTCTCTCTACCTTAGAAAAAGAAAAAAGAGAATGCAAAGCCTAGTAATTTAGGTTCTTTTAATGAACTAATGAGATAATGCTTATTTATTCATCCACAGGAAGTTTACTGAAATATCTTATTCCATGCCAGATTTATACAGTAGGAATAAAATAATTCTTTGGCCTTCATAGTCAAAACAAACAATTAAACTGATAATTACTATAGGATGAGCTAAGACCTTACTACTCCAAGTGTGGTCCAAAGACTAGCAAAAGCCGCAGCAGCAGCAGCCAAGCTTAACCAGGAGGCTCTAGCAGCTGGTTAAAAAGGAAATCCCAAATCTGCGTTTTTCACAAGGCCCTCAGATATTCCTATGTATGTTAAATACTGATACATGCTAAGCTTCTGGCAATGATTGGCAAAATACAGGGTGCCTATTTGGTTAAAGTGCAGATAGCATAGGAGCAAGAGCCAGCAAGACACTCAAAGGAATTTCAGCATTGGGATTGAGGTGTTTTAAATAAAGTGCTGTGGCTAGATCTCTGTATTTACTAGTCAAACGCATGATTAAGACCTTTTCCAGGTTGAAAGAGTATGCCCTACATAATAGCATTTGGGTACCTTAACGAGCTATAACTACAACTGCTTCTGTATTCTGCACTACAGATATACTTCATTGCAGAGAATTCTGAATGGGAGTCTTTGGTTGCCAGGGCAACAGGTGGAGAGTATTTCCCACCTGTTGGAGAGTATTTGCAGGGCTGCTAACACCCCAAGATCCATGGACCCACAGGCATGAGACACAATTCCTGAAACTTTTTTTTTTGTAGGTCATGGACTTGAACTCTGGGCCTGAGCACTATCCCTCAGCTCTTCAGCTCAAGGCTAGTGCTCTATCACTTGAACCACAGCACCGCTTCCGGTTTTCTGATGCTTAATGGGAGATAAGAATCTCACAGACTGCTCTGCCTGGGCTGGCTTTGAACTGTGATCCTCAGATCTCAGCCTCCTGAGTAGCTAGGATTAAATGTGTGAGCCACCAGTGCCAGGCTCCAAAACACTTTATCAGGTAAAATAAATGCCTTTGTGTGTACCCAAAAGATGACTAACAGAATGAAATACCACTTCCCCATGGCATCATAAATATTGGCACATTCTCTGCCATTTTTCTTTCCCAATAAACTTTCTCGTCACTTTCAGAATGCTTTATGTCTTGCTTAAATTCTTCTCTCTCTGGGCTGGGAAGGTGGCTCAGTGCTAGAGTGCTTGCTTTGCGTGCATGAGGTCCTCGGTTTGATTCCCCAGCACCATATAAGCAGAAAAAAGCTGGAAATAGTATTGTGGCTGAAGAGCTGAGGCCCAGAGTTCAAGCCCCTTGACCAACAACAACAACAACAAAAATCTTTCTTTTCTTTCTCTCTCTCTTTTTTCTTCTCTTTGTAGGTACCAAGTCCAGAGGTAGATTTCTATACTGATTGTCTAATATATCAGAAGGTCCTGGGTCAGAGTTTGAACGGGGAAGGGGGAGGCAAGGGAACATAAGGAAAAATAGAAGAAAATGAAAAAGCCAAGGCATAATTCGTTTCAGAGAAGCTGTTCCTGCGTCTCAAATACAAAACAAGGCTGTCCTGGGCTTAAGTTTAAAGTTCATGCTTGAGTTTCTGTTCCACTTGAACGCTTTCATTTAGATTGAACATTTAAAAAAAAATTCTATTAGCCTTTTATTGACTCTAGTGTTGTGTTAGTTTTTATTCTACACAAGATTTTGGGGGCATTTGCACTGGTTGGATATATTAAAAACTGATATGGCTCATAAAGCCTTAGGTATGGCTTGCAGCACCTTTTCGATCTGCACTTGCCTGCCTTTCTGGTTTCACTTAGTCCCCAGTGCCAACCTGAAAATAGAAATAGATTTACTTTCCAAAGCATGCCTGCGTTTTATCACAGTGACATTTTCTGAACACTTTTCCCTCTTCCTAGAACCGCCTTTTCCACAGGAAAATCCTTTACTCTTCAGTAAGAATCTGTAGCTGGCATTGCTGCCATCTATGTGGGACCCGGTATGTATATTAAGCAATGATCGTCTACATTTTTCTGATTCTTAAGAATCTTCTCATACTGTGGACCTAAGTCTTTGTCTCAAACTCTGTCCTCTAGGATAGCCAATTTATAGTAGAACTCCTTCACATTGATATTGTTTGGTGCCAATCCTGAGACTTGAACTCAAAGCCTCTCACTCTCACTTAGACTTTTTTTGCTCAAAGGCTGGATGCTTAATACTCAAGTTACACCACTCCAATTCCGGCTTTCTGCTAGGTACTTAGAGATAAGAGTCTCACAGACTTTCCTGCCCAGGCTGGCTTTGAACCATGATCCTTATATATCAGCCTCCTGAGTAGCTAGGATGATAGGCATGAGCCACTAGTGCCCATCAATATTGATATTATTTTAATCTTAAACTATAACTATGTGTGTGTGTGTGTGTGTGTGTGTGTGTGTGTGTGTGTGTGTGTGTGTGTGTGTGTGTATGTGTCTATCAGTCAACTCTAAACTTTTAATTCAATCTGGTTCATTCAACAGGTATTTCCTGAGAAGCAACTATGTCCCAGGCTACAATCTAGCACCCTACTTTCTTCAACTCTTTTTAAGATCTGGGATTTAATCTTTATCTTTCATATTCATGAGCTCTTAGATTTCACAGCCCTTCACAGTCATCTTCCACCTACTAGCTTCATTTTACCCTCTATGCCTTCACAATGTCAGCTTTCACTTCTGTGTAAGTTTTATAGAATTATAGCCTGTGGCAAGGAATGAAACTGAAAGGCTATCTTCTACAGCATGCTCATTTCAGAAACAGTGGTAGTGAAGTGACTTTTCAGAGACAGACTTACTAGTCTGGCCATAAACACTTCCTCAGTTTTAGGACAACTCTTTCAATATGAGCATGTGGCTTCTCCTCTGCACGGATTGATACACACACTATACTAGCTAGCGTTTCTGCACACTTGGCATGCCTGTGTGTCTCATCTTCCTATTGTTTACTGACTTCTAGCACTGGCAAGACGTTAGGCAAAAACCTGAGGTTTTAATATGCCTTATTAAAGTGCCTTCCCATTTGAATTACTAGATGATTAAAATATTTCACTAGGATCTATCCAAAGTAGTTGATTGGATCATTCACCAAATACATGAGTGTGGAGCACATGGGCAGCAAAGATGGCGCTGAGAGGGGGTTGAGTGGGCAGAGCCTAATTTACTGTAGAGCACATGGGCAGCCAAGATGGCGCTGGGAGAGAGTAGAGTGGGCAGAGCCCAATTGATCTGCCGATCAGTGCCTAACCAGCCCGTGAAGGCTCAGGTGAATGATAGGGTGTGACCTTGACAGTGATTGGTTCCTCTTCCTCCCTTACCATGCCACCCACCCTTTTTGTCTTTAAAAGGGGCTGCTCTCTGTTAATAAAGGAGTTTTCTACCTGTTGGATTTGGCTCCCGGCTGTGTCTGATTGTCTCCCGGGGTGAGGGAGGCTGGGGAACGGGCGAGCGCCGCACTTACCTTTCCTCGGACCCTGTCCGTCTTTTGTGGGATGGACGAAGACCCAACACTTGAGGTATTCAGTAATTCTGTATGCCAAACATTAGGAGATACTGAGGGAGTCACAAGTAGATGAAGGCATGGACTCTGCTCTAATGATGTAGTTGCGACCAATCCATTGTGGTAGTAGAAGACCTATCCTGGAGGTGAGGCCTGTAGAATCAGGGGTAGAAAGGCATGGAAAAACATCACATTCCTCTCCCTTAATGGACAATCCTGGACAATTCATTTAACTTCAATAGATGTGCATTTCATTGTTGGAAAAATGAGGCTAGGAGATATCGTATTACTGTCAGTGGTTTTTTTTAATGGCAATTAATGGCTGCTTGTTGTTATAATTAGCATAATTAATAAACATTTTTCTAATTTGGCAAATGGCTATTATATTTTCCTGGAGTGGCAGTCTGTTTTGTATGGCTGACACATACAAGCTGTCCACACTTCCCTATAAAGAAGGACAGACTGACCAGTTGTGAAAGTATGAAGAACACAGCTCTAGTTGCAGCAATACCAGGGTGTGTATTAGCTGGAATGGCATAGCCTGCCTTAGGGTGCCCCATATGTGGAGACCAGGAAAAATGGAACTATAAAAATCAGAACTTCTCAGCTCAGGTCAAATCAACGGTAAAGGACAGTGTCTTCCCCAGTGCTCCCTCTGCCTCCTCCTGTTTCCTTGCAGATGTTATTTTCTAGTTAACACGTTATACCCCAAACTCCACTTCTGCATCTGCCTCCAGAGAACCCAACCTGACTAAGTCAGAATTCTGACTTCCATGTAACATGAAACTGCTGTTAGTCTCTTCCTCATAGACTGTTGTGAAGAATAAGTTGATCCATATTCCATATTTAGAAGAATGTTTGGCACCTTTAAGCATTCATAAAATGTTAGGTATTATTTTGAATGTTACTGTAGGCGAGGCCCTCCGTTATGCCCTAGGAACATGAAAATGATCGTGTGTGTTTCTTGGTGAGAGGTTCTGGTAAGGACTATGGGAGGTGTATGTGTCAATGAGAGAGTCAACTGTGGTTGTGGAGATGATTATTTATAAGTCTATAAAGAGAGTGCAAAGTCATTCTGCTGCTGAGACAGATATGGGGAGAGCTAGTCAACGACTCTTTGTGACACTTTGAGTAACTACACAAAGATCAAACAGAAGCTTGAAATGAGATTTCCCACCAGCCACAATCCTAATGCTTTCTTAACACTAAGAGTGATTTATACAGTTGTCCTGACAATAGGTAGGCATCCACTTGTTTACTCTTCCAGTCAGCATCTTAAGGCCCACTGTGTACAGAGCTCCAAACCCCAACAATATCCTTTACCCCAAGGTCAAGTGACATTTTGCCACCAGGAGTGCCTCACAACAAGCTAAATGAGAAAGTAATAAGTCAGTTGGATTTCTGCGTTTTACTCCAGAGATAAAAGATCCTTTCCTCTGAACACAGGATTTTTATGCACTCTGAAAACTAGAGGAATCGCTCACATTCATGAGCATTACTGGTAGAGACGGCTAAAAAATAATAATGCACAGTATTAATACCTTTGAGTTATTTTTTCTCATAAACTTTATTTATTGCACAAATAAAAAGACAAGGTTTGTTACTTGTGCTTAACACACTCAAAAACAGGGCATAGTGATTGTTATACTTGATTACCATCCATGTGAATTATGTGTTTTAATAAAATAAGCAATATGTGAATAGTCTCCTCAAACCCACAGGCTACCACAGGAACTGTAAATTGCATTAAACATTAACTTCCTCAGAAATGATACTGTTACATAAAACTCAAATGACATATTCAACTTTTTATTACTGCACTTTGGTTTAAAGAATGTTCTGGGAAATAAAAGTACAAGAAAGGAAGAAAATGTGTCATTTTATCCTCATAACAAAATTCGTAAAGTAAATGAGAAAAAATGGAACTAGGCAATTTGAAGAGATGGGTGGGGTTGGAAGAGATGGGGGGGATAGATGAAAAGTATGTGATTGGTCGTTTCATTGGACTCATAAACTGACATGATGAATTGAAACCACTTTGTATGACTACTTAAGGATAATTTTTAAATTATATTTTAAAAGAAATAGAGCAATTATTGTTTGCGCTTTTCAGATTGACCCCTTGGCTCACGCTCACTTTCTCTATCCCCATTGCTCCTGATTACCAAACAGCTTCCAGTGAGTTTCTGTTTGCCATCTTTATCTGCAAGTGCACTATGCTTTTACGCCTTGACACATAGTTTTTATTTTCTTACAACAAGAAGTTTTTACTTTACTACAACATCTTCCTGTTGACTAACTGTTGAATATCTATAAAGAAGAGAATCAGCAAGTTCCAGGTACCTTCTCTCACCCCAATCTGTGCCTGGTCTGAAAATAGATTCATTTGCCACCACCTTATGATTGACATTAGAGAGCCTCATGGTATCAGACTCAAAGGTAGCTCAGTAGGTCAGATAAGAATTGGTTCCTGGAAGTGGCACTGTAGCTCAAGTGGTAGAGCCCTAGCCTTGAGCTGAAGAGCCGAGTGCTCAGGCCCAGAGTTCAAGCCCCACGACCGACAAAAACAAAACAAAACAAAACAAAACAAAAGAATTGGTTCCAGTAAGTCATAGCCCAAACAAGCAGAAAGTCTCCCTCCAAGACAGTTATATTTAAGATAGAGTTCAAGCGTTGGAACTCAAAAGACTCTAGATCTGTCACCCCTATTTGCACATGTGGTTGTTTTTAATCTTTTCAGTACAATGGTATGTAGAGTGACAACTACCGCTTTGGTCTGTGTGAACATTAAATGAGGTAACAGATGTGGTGAATATTCAATGATTATTTGTCCTTTTCTACTTCCTTATCATTTTCTGTGGCTTTCTTTACAGGTTCATAAGGCCAAACTGGATTTCCCATCCTGTTGATTTAGACCACTACAGAGAAAAATGACTCAGAGTCCAATACCCAGTGCAGCAAGCCTAGAACTATAGTTCTGTCCCCAAACCTAGTTTCTACAGAATCTTGACAGTAGAGGAGCCTTCTAGCACATCCTTACAGAACTACCTCCCAAACCAATCTACCTATCAGTTGTTCACAGAGTATTAACTCTGTAATAGCCTTATACTATGTAAGCCCTGGGTTAGCTTTAACATATGAGATTATTAAAAAGCCAATTTTCTTACCTTGTTCTACCTTTCAATCAGACAATACAAACCAGATTGTTTTCACTATTTGATATTTATGGTTTAATGCACACTAGAGTGTGAACTCCTGAACAGGAGAGGCCATATGCAGGTTTTATTTTCTTGCATGAAGAAAGTGTTCAAGGATATTTATAAATGAACAAGTGAATCAGTGAGCTCCAGGCAATTTCTCTCTCTCCAATCTGTGACCTTGGCCAAAAATCAAAAGGGCCCATGGTTATGAAGATAATACTGGCCTAGGTCTCAGGAAAATTGGCTCAAGTCTCACAATCCCACTACCATCTTACTGGTTGGCTTTAGAAAATCTTTGCTGTAGATTCATATCCTACTGACTACAATTACAATGTTTTTGTAGAGGACTTTCTGATAGTTTGTGGGATCAGTGTTATGAAAAACAAATTTTGAGAGGTGGCCTCAGTAGCAACAGTGTGGATGTGGAGAAAGCTTTTAATCCACCTAGCCTCTTTCCGACAATTACGGTTCTATTCTAGAATTCTGGAGGACCTAGGCATTGATCTTCATGTAGAATAACCCTTTCATATAAGCCATAAGTAGCAATGAGACTCTCTAAGGTCAACCAGAAGGTGGCAAATGAATCTGTTTTCAGACCAGGCAGAGATTGGGATGAGAGAAGGTATCTGGAACTCGCTGGTTCTCTTCTTTACAGATATTCAACAGTTAGTCAACAGGAAGATGTTGTAGGAAAGTAAAAACTTCTTGTTGTAAGAAAATAAAAACTATGTGTCAAAGGCATAAAAGCATAGTGCACTTGCAGATAAAGATGGCAAACAGAAACTCACTGGAAGCTGTTTGGTAATCAGGAGCAATGGGGATAAAGAAAGTGAGCGTGAGCCACGGGGTGGCTCTGATTACAGTACTGTGTATGTATGTGGAAAATTCTATGGTGGCAAAAATCCCTGGAGCAATTAGCATATGTTTCTTTAGAAATGAAGGAAGGTACAAATGTCCTATCCAGGATGTGGACAGCAGTAGGAGGGGGAGAAGAAGTAGCAAATGTTAAAGAGGGCAAATGTGATCAATATGTACATGTGTAAAAACAGCAATAAAGCTAGTTGAGAATGATTTGAAAGAAGGGATGAGGACAAAGGAGGATGACCAAAATGGTGAGTCTGATCAAGACAAGACTATCTGGACATGTCAGACTGGCACCCCTCTGTGCCACTAATTGATGCTAATAAAAAATGGGGAGCTAAATGTTCTGGTCTTTCCCTTTCAAGGGTGTCCATTCATTCATTCATTATTTATTTATTCACTCATTTCACAAATACTGATTAGCATTTACTATAAGTTCTAGACTTGTGGAATAGAGCAACAAATCCTTTCCAACTATCCCCCCCGCCAAATATAAAAAAGCCTCTATGCCATCCATCCATTTTTCTTTCTCTCTTTCTCTCTCTCATTCACTAGCTCACTCTCTTGTCTATCATTTTCTTGCTGTGATTCTAATAAGCAGATTAGAAGACAGTAAATGTCCTGCATGTTATAAAGAAAAATAGACTGGCCAGGAACCAGTGGCTCAATCTGTAATCCTAGCTACTCAGAAGACTGAGATCTGAGGGGCTTGGTTCAAAGCCAGCAAAGTCTGTGAAACTTATCTCCAATTAGACACCAAGAAAGCCAGAAGTGGAGTTGTGGTACTGTTAAAAAATTCAGGCAATAATGCTTGATAGGAAATGTACTCATTACCTTGCTCATGTAACTATAACCCTCTGTACAGTATTTTTACAATAAAAAATGTACCAAAAAAATTCAGGGACAGTGCCCAGGCCCTGAGTTCAAGCCCTAAGACACACACACACACACAGAGTGTATACCAGTTAGGGATTCCATGGGCTGATAAAACTCTCCATTAGATTTAAAAATTACCTGGATCCCTGACTCCAGGCGTTTTTCACAGTCCATAACTCCCTCACAAATGCCTGCTCTTTCCTGGGACCTTTGCAGTGTAATAATTGCCTTTCAGATGGCTGCTGTTTTTCTGCCTATGACTGTGAGAGCATTCTGAATCCACTCTGAGTGCCCAGTGGATACAGCAGCATTCCAGCTCCTCAGAACTGCAGAAACCCTCTAGTGTTCAAAACCCACTCCTCAGCACATGACCTCTGAGATTTAGAGAAATACCAGCTACTTTGAGATGACAAATGTCTATTTTTTTTCTTGTAAGAATTTTCTGTGGGTTACAATATGTGCAATACCATCAAAGAACTGAGCTTAGAAATCATAGAGTTGGGGCTGGGAAGGTGTCTCAGTGGTAGAGTGCTTGCCTTGCATGCATGAGGCCCTCGGATCAATTCCTCAGCACCACATAAGCAGAAAAAGCCCGAAGTGGGGCTGAGGCTCAAGTGGTAGAGTGCTATTATACAGCTGACGAGCAGAGGGACAGCACCCAGATCCAGAGTTCAGGCCCTACAACTGACAAAAAAAAAAATCATAGAGAGTTGACTCTGACTGTAACAACTTACTTTACTTAATTCGGAGGGTCTATGTACTGACTCTATCAATGAAATGGAGAGAATAGAATCTACTCCACATGGTTATTGCTAATTAAATAAGACAGCATGGGAAGTGCACCTGTATGCATCAGGTGAATAATGGGTTATTCCAGCCCTTACCTTGGCCTCAGCCGTGACGTCTAAAGTTCCTGACATATTGAAGGTTTTCAAAGGCAACCAAGGGCAAAAATTCTCTTTGAAAGAAAACTTAATTGGTTTCTCTTACTATCTCTTTGCACTAATGTACGTGCAAGCTACATGTTATACTTCTGTGGGAATCCAGTTCTATGGGAAATTCCATTCTCAATTTGTAACTTATTAATGAATTCAGATTTTTCTGTAGTTATTCATTTGGATGGTCTGATTTCTTCCAAATAGCTATGGTTGATAATTTGAATTATTTCACTCTCACGTTCACCAACATAATAATTACATGCATCAAAGAAATATCGAGAATATATGAAAAGCAAGTACATAAAACAATTTTTCTCAATTTCCTAGTAATTAAAAGTGAGAGGAAATTTAAGCCATTTTTACCATCAATTGGAGAGTTCAGGAGAAACAAAACAAAAGACCAAAAAGGAGAAAACAAACACAAGGCGTTAGCTGTCAAATAAAGAAACATTCATCATGAATTTTATTACTCCAACTACTGTAAACTGTATAGGAACCTGAGCTGCAAAGCTACCTATTAAACTGTCTACTCTTTCCTGTTTAAACAAGGTCTCTCTTGGGTCATGGCAGCAGAAACCTGCATGGGTCTGCATCCAGGAAGGAAGACGTTTCTACGGTAACCACAGAGGCCTTCTCTGGAGGTTCTCTGGGAGAGGCCAGGATCTGGTGTAAGTGCCAAACCCCAGTTCCCTTGATAATGTACAGAAAGGTAGCAGCCAGGATGGCCAGGCGTGAGCAGAATGAGTGCATTCAGGTGTGAAATCTCTTTCAATTGGTCATTTGTTCTCCTTGATGGAGAATTCACTTTGGTGCCACTCTTTTGATAAATGGCTCAGTGGCGTATAAATAATACATGTTCCAGAAGTAAAGATATTTTTCCTCTCCAGGAGGAGAGTGTTTGTTGGCATTATAAGTTGGTTCAAGTTTTAAGAAGTCTTGAAGTTGCAGGAAACCATAGAGAAATAATCTAATGGCATCTTTTGGCAACTAGGAAATGCGTCATAAGAAACAGGCTGGGGAGAGAAGACTGGACACAGCCATAGAGAGAGGTGGCTGGTTCTGAAACATATCCTAGTCTTGAAGTGTATGATTATGACTGTGGAGATACAACTGCCAGCAAGAGCTGAACAAGCAATTGGGAAAATATGAAAGAGGAATATCCAGGCTATCATTTAGAAGAAAGAGCCTGAGCTGAGGATCAGGAATGAGTCAAAGTTGCTATCATTTATTTAAAATATACAATGTCTGGAATTCTTTGCATATATTATTGCATTAAATTTTCCTCTTAGATGAGGATCAATACCAGCTACTGGTTTTTTTGTGTTTTTGTTTTTTGAGAGATAGATGTGAGGTAGCTTTCACAGTCACTAAGTAGATGGCAGGCAATTAGGATTCAAAGGTAAAATCCTAACCTATATACTTTTTATTGATCACTAGTACACTGACTTTTATGCATATGTATAAGAGTCTGGCTTGTAGAGACATAGGGGACAGCATTCCAGACAGAAAAATAAAAAGACAAAGGCACAAAAGGTATAGTACATGTGCTGTTTATATCTTATTTCTGTCAACAATTTGTGATCCACCAATTTCCCACAGCCTTGTCTAAGAACAAGGAACCCTTAGCATTGCTTCTGTATCTTAGGAATCTGCCCTTTCTGGAGTGAGACAATATGAGAAATGCTCAGTAATAAAAACCCACAGGCACAGTTGGTGGTCTAAATACATCCCTTGTACATGCCTGGAACTAGGAGTGGTAAAAATCTATCATGAACATTCTCTCTTTTACAACTCACTTTTACAGCCCAGTTTCTATGGGCTTGAATGATTTGGATTGCACCTTAATTTGGACATGCAAAATATAAAGAAATTCTCGTGGTTCCTTTTTCAATGAGAACATACTGATCTTCAACATCTAGAGCCAAACTGATTCCAGTTGAGTAAATAATCTTTCATGGACTATCCTTAGAACCCTAATCTACAGATGAGAAAACTAAGGTATTTGAAATAGAATGCACTTGACAGGAAACATCAGTCAGTTGCTTCTGGGATCACCTTGTGTTCCTATTTCTAAGGTCTTTTAAGTCCCCAGAGAATAATGTACACATGGGTAATCAAGACTCACTATCACTAAAGACATCAGGGAGTATTCTTGTGTAAAAGACTACAAAAAGCTGAATTCCATTATTCAACATGGACCAACATCACTAAGAAAGTGCTTTGCCTTCCAGAATAAGAAAATCATGAATTCATCTGACCTTCAAGAACATGAGGATCCACTAAAACACTTGATCCTTCCTGGCTAATTCTCAGGTTTTCTTCTTACTCCCTCCATGTGGTGAGAGCTTGTTACCCAGAGTTCTAGAGTCCTGGATCTATCCCACAGCCTCCATTATTGCAGAAGGACTCACTCTCAAGTTTTAAGTCCAAGGAAAGATCTCTGATTGGCCCAGTATGGGTTGGTGGTTCATCTACCAATCCATCAGCTATGAGCTTGAACATAGACATGTCACTGGGAGTCTCACCACATCCCTGTATTTTGAGGGTCCGTCTCCAAAACCCTTTGTGAATTGAAGAGCCCCTCTGGAAGGGATCTATTAAATTCAAGCTGTAGTCATTATTGATGGGAAGTTCAAAGTGCGCCAGACTCTGAATGGAGAAAGATGATACATTATCTCACATCATTGTCCCAAACAATCAGACTATCTCTAATTCAGAGATGAGGAAACTTAGAGCCAGAAAGACCTGTTAGCTTGCTCAAGAGCATACAACTAGAGTAGTAGAAACTGATTCAAGTACTGGGCAGAATCCACAGCTGGATACTTAATTCCTGCACTTTACTTCAACTGCTTTTGACTGGTACCTTTTTCCTTGGCTTTTGTGTGTCAATGCAATTGAACAATTTAAGGAGAAAGTCCAGAGATTTTAGGAAGATCCTGCAGTCTTCTGCAATCCTCCTGCTGTGTAGACTTGGACAAAGCCTCTAATATCTCTGGGTCTACATTTTATTACAGGAAAAATGGGAATCATTCTTGGCCTTGTCTATTTTTTATAATAAAGTGAGAATAAAGTGCTTAGAGAAAAAACTACATGCAAAGCCACTGTGGTTGTGCTAGTACACCATGATTTTAAAACTGTCTACATTTACAAGATGCAAACATAAAGGGGATCCAAATAGGGAAAGAAGTAAAACTCTCCCTCTTTGCAGATGACATGATCTTGTATTTAAAGAATCCCATAGACTCCATTCCCAAATTACTCAAGCTGATTCAAAACTTTAGCAAAGTAGCAGGGTATAAAATTAACCCTCAAAAATCAATGGCTTTTCTGTATGCCAACAATGAGAAAAGTGTGGCTGAAATTAGGAAAGCAACTCCATTCATAATAGTCCCTCAAAAATAAAATACCTAGGAATTAACTTAACCAAAGAAGTGAAGGACCTCTATGATGAAAACTTTAAAAACTTGAAAAAGGATATCAAAACAGAACTTAGAAAGTGGCAAAAACTTGCATGCTCCTGGATTGGAAAGATCAACAGCGTGGAAATGGCAATACTTCCCAAGGCTGTCTACAAATTCAATGCGATAACTATCAAAATTCCAAACTCATTTTTCAAGGAAATAGAAGAGGCAATCCAAAAGTTCATATGGAACAATAAAAGACCCCAAAAGCAAAAACGATCCTCAACAGAAAGAACACTGCTGGAGGAATATCAATACCAAATTTCAAACTCTACTATAAAGCCATAGTAATCAAAACAGTTTGGTACTGGCACAAGAACAGACCTCAGGACTAATGGAATAGAATTGAAAACCCAGAAATGAACCTACAGACCTATAGCCAGCTAATCTTCGATAAGAAAGTTAAAAAAATAGAATGGAAGAAAGACAGCCTCTTCAGTAAATGGTGCTGGCAAAATTGGTTATCTACTTGTAGAAAACTAAAACTACATCCTTATATATCACCCTGCACCAGAATCAACTCCAAATGGATCAAAGACCTCGGAGCCAAACAGACACTCTGAAAACATTACAGGATGGATTAGGAGAAAACCTAGGTCTCCTTGGCACAGGCCGAAATTTCCTTAATAGAGACCCAGAAACACAACAAATCAAAGGTTGGACAAATGGGATTGCATGAAGTTGCAGAGCTTCTGCATGGCAAAGGACATAGCTAGCAAGATCAATAGAAAGCCCACGGATTGGGAGAAGATCTTCACTATCCATACAACGGACAAGGTTCTCATAACTAAAATATACCTGGAACTCAAAAAATTAAATCCTCCAACAACAAATCTTCAAAGAAACAACTGCCCAATAAATAAGTGGGCTAAAGACTTAAAGAGAAACTTCTCTGAAGAGGAAAGAAGGATGGCCAATAGACACATGAAGAAATGCTTAAGCTCCCTAGCCATAAAAGAAATGCAAATCAAAACAACATTGAGATACCACCTCACTCCAGTTAGAATGGCAAAAATCAAGAACTCTAAAAGGGAACCTTACTGCATTGTTGGTGGAAGTGTAAACTTGTTCAACCACTCTGGAAAGTAGTATGGAGGTTCCTCAAAAGACTCCACATAGAGCTCCCCTATGACCCAGCAATCCCACTTTTGGGCATTTACCCAAATGTTTACAAACAAGACCACACTAAAGCTACCAGCATGACTGTTTATTGCAGCACTATTTACTATAGCTAAGATATGGAACCAACCCAGATGCCCCTCAGTAGATGAATGGATCAAGAAAATGTGGTATATATACACACAATGGAATTCTATGCCTCCATCAGAAAGAATGACATTGTCCCATTTGTTAGGAAATGGAAAGGCTTGGAAAAAAATTATATTAAGTGAAGTAAGCCAGGCCCAAAGAAACATAGGTCCCATGGTTTCCCTTATTTGCAATATCTAGTATATGTCTGACTCAAGCAGAAAAGGTCAGATAAGTTGATGTTAGGGAAATGAACCCTAAGACATGTATTCAAATGTTTTTTTTCTTTCATGCGATTGTTTCTAACCCATTTATAAGAGTATTTCTTTGTTGCTTTGTATGTCCCTTCCCCACAATATAACCCCTGCTTTCACTGTATTTGATGTTGGTATAATTTGTGGAGGGGAAGGGGAAAAAACAAATCGGTTAAATAGGGATACAGGTGGACCCATTGCAACAATGAGATGTACAAGTCGTTATGTTGAAAAATGAACTTTACAACTTTGGTGCAGTGGGGGGGGGTGTAGCGGGGAGGATTGGGTGGGGGGACAGGGGGAGGATAGGAAGGGATGGGAAGGGGAAACAAAGGAGGAGGCTACAATGCTTGATAAGAAATGTACTCATTATCTTGCCCATGTAATTGTAACCCTCTGTACAGTATTTTCACAATAAAAAAAAAAAACTGTCTACCTTTAAAGTGCATTGTGTGCTTTGAAGTGAAAGTACATATGTGAAAATTCAATAGGCAAATTGACCCAAATTTAGAGTCTGTATTGTTTTTTAAGAATTCCACACTGTTAAAATTTAACTGAGCAAGCAAGAATAGAGTTAATTTATCCTGAATTCAAAGGTGGACACTGCTTGGTTTCTTAAAACAAACATAAACATCTTTGTTCTTGATTCATTCTGGACTCACATCACCTGTGTTCTGCTTATTTTTCCATTTTACTCGCTTCATTAGTATTGGATTACAATTGGTTCCTGCTGGAGTTTCTCACGTGGTGAAGTAAGGATTAACAATAAGTGGGAAAATGGGATTTTTTTTCTTTCATTTGGTCAGTGAGTTCCATTGTGCTGTGTCTCACATGGCACTCTTTACAGGAATTAAAGTTCTGTGGAAAAACCTCCATTCTTAGGAAATAACTGCATGATGCTTATGAGAAGCCTTTGTCAGCCAACAGTTTGTTTATGGTCTGTCAGCTACAAATTTGCCCAGACTAAGAAGTGCTGCATGTTTCTTCGAAATGCACACATAGCAATCAAGCAGAGCCCATGTGATGGATTTGATCACCTTGGACTCTGTCCAGCATGTGTCCTCTTTTTTAGCAATGTGTCCTAGCCTTAATCCAGGCCCTCTTGCCTTTCTCACAGGACTGCTTAAACAGCCTTCCAAAAAGTTCTTTACCTCACACTGGTGCCAGAGTAATCTTTAAATACATCTGACCATGACTGTCATGATTATTTACTTCTTGTGGCTCCTTATTTTCTAGATAAAAAAGTCCTAAGTTGCTTCCTGGTGCTCTCCACCATTTGACTTCTGCAGATCCTTCTAGAATTGTCATGTTGTAATTCTCATTTATTATGTTAGAAACATGCATTCTCTTCTATCACCCTAACAATACTAGCACAGCCATCTTTTAGGGCCGGTCTACTCCATAGCTAACTCTAATACTTTTCCTCAAATTCTCAGAAACCTCCTAGGAGATTGTTTCAATCTTTATTATTCCGGGACTCAGAAAGGTAAAGGAACTGCTCATAATCATAAAAGCTGATCGCACAAATGTTAAAACTACAACCCAAATCAAGGCTACCTGGCCCATAGACTTTATCCTCTCAGCAATGTGGACATTGTGAAATTGTTAGTTCCCCAAATAGTACATGCTCTTTTCACACTGCCACTGTCTTTGCAGTTGTTCTTGTTTCTGTGGTTAAGACCCTTCCCCTTCTTTAACAACTGGCTAACTGAGATTGATCTTCAAATATTGGCTCCAAGAGTGTCTGCTTTATAAGTTTTCCATGGCACCATAAAATTGTACCCTCTCTCCTTGGGGTGCTCACAGATTAGAATTTAGTACAAATCCTAGAAGGGTGAGTTGGTCAGTTTATTAACACAAGTGATAATGCAGGGAAAGACAAAGATTTGGACCACAAAAGTAGGTCCTGAATCAAAGAGATGCTTTAAAAACACAATCTTGCCAGGGATGCCAGAAGAGAGAGGCCACAGAGGGATCTAAAGATTGTCCAGCATGAAAGCCTGAGTAGGACTCATAATCAGATATTGGATTAGGGATAGATTTGGGGAAAGAGTATCAGGGCAGTAAACAATAAGGAGAATCTACTCAGGAGAGTAACAAAAGTTTGAGGCTGATATCCAGAGCATGGCAAAGGTTAAGGGAAGGTTTGTGTGAAGACACAGTACATTTTGTTAAGGTATGCTGAGGTGCTGGAGGGTCTTGCAAGCAGCCTTTATTTTGCACAAGGGGCCCTTTTGGGATTTATCCACTTGGGAATGAGAACAGAAGCCAGAAGGCATTTTAATGTATAATTTTTTATATATATAATGTATATTAACATGTTACATATATTAATATCAATGTATTATATATTTCGATATATATAATTGCCAGGGGACAGGAAGACACTATGAGATATATTTGGGGAAAAGAGCCAAGAATGAAAAGGCATAGGGCATATATGACTCAATTGAGAGAGCACCTGTCAAGAAAACTAGATGACCTCAGTTTAAATAGGAAAGAAAGAAAGTGAATGGTTTTTACTGTGACCATGATGTCTCCTGCTATGTGATGCTAAGAAGTTTCTTCACTTCTCTGGACCTCCATATGTCAGATGTGAGCTTGTAATACTAATGCCACATTGTTGAATGATACGAGAATCAGAGGTATGCTATCTTAAGCCACCAGAACTTTTCTTAGCATTAAAAAGTGCTTGGTAAACAGGCACTCTCATGGTCCCCAATGGTGCATTTATCAGTGCAGAAGGCTCTGGATCTCAGGCCTCAGATGAATCCCGGGTTGTCTGTTGAGGCTACTCACGGCATCTATTTCAGCAAAGATAAAGAAAACCAAAGGGTTAAACTCTGCTGCCAGAAACGTCTACAATACAAGTTCAAAAGAGGAATCTGTTGAGAACTGAACAAGACCAAGCTGTGTTAAACCAACATTGACACTCAGCCTACTTCATAGGCATCTGGAAAAACTCAGGAGGGGGAAAAGTCTCTTAGAGAAGTGGTTGGGACCAAGTTACACAGGACAGGCTAGAGTAGGAAGATAAGAGGTTATTTACCAGCACTTCCTCCATGTCCTCCAGGGACTCTTCGAGCAGGAGAAGCCCAGCTCCCCACACAGAGGGCTCACAGAAATTTTTATCAGCTGGGATGTTAAGAAGAGAAAATCTATGTTCAGATCAGCAGCGCCACTTCATAGCTTTTTGTAGTTTGGAGGAAAGCTGTAACTTTTAGCCTACTTTACCATAACATAAAACAGGAAGAACAATACATTTTTCTACTTGGGGTATATGTGTGTGTGTGTGTGTGTGTGTGTTTAAATAAGATAATCAAATTGCCTGAATCACAACCACAAGTATGGCAGTATTTTCCTTTCTTCAAGGCCCAATTACCTACCAAAGCCTATGCAGTCATGAGGAACTCCATAGGCTTAGCTTTCCTTCCCTGTTCACCAAGGTCTAAAAGAGATCTATATTCTAGAATGTCAAACACAAACATCCACATAAAAGAGGCAGTTATTTGAGAACACTGGGGTCAGGCTCAAAGATGGCTTGTAGTTCAAAGATAGTCTGGTTTTTAGCTTGGGATCACTGAGATCATCCCACTTTATTTGTGAGCATTAAATTTAGGGGTGTTAAGTCACATAAGAAATACCCCTCACGGGCACTGGTAAGCAAAATCCAAAAGAACTGTAACAATGAGGAATGCTATGGAACACTAGATTTAAAAGTACTACTTCTTTAAATTTAATTATCTTTCAATTTCCTTGATCTATGCAGAAGTGGATAACATAGTCTTCTCTCTATAGAAGGGAAAGTTCTGCCTCTAACTGGTTAAGTGATTTGCTCAAAATCACTCAGCTTCTCTACAAGACTGGACCCAATGCTTCAACCCCATGCCACCTAACTTATAACTAGTATAATGAATGAAGCACACCACAGAGGGAAAAAGTGTGGCAGTTGGTATGTAGCTCTGAGCAAGTGGAGGTAAGGAGACAGAAAAGGAACCAAATTGGGAGTCAGGATATTGAGTGAACCCCAGCACCTCTCTCATTGAGTCGGCTCACCTATGAAATGGGTGATAACCCACAACTTGTTCCAACACTGAGTTTCGGGGAGGATCAAATAAGAATTTATAATTGAAACCACTTTGCAAACTATCAAGTCCCATATAAATGTAAGTTATTATTAATTGCTATACCCATTAAATAATTAAATCTCAGCTATGATAATGAACCAGAAATTACTGTTAATGACTATTAATCAGAATGTATGTTGGTGGTGATTATATCAATTAAAATTCTCAGTAATCATGGTAATTAGCACTGATACTGAGAAGTGGCCCATTGGGTGTGGACCAAGTAAACATTACAGATGAGAGTTAGTCGAGGGATACAAAACCAGGCTAATGAACATAGTCAAAATTGAGATTGTCCTTACTCCTCTCCTCCATGAGTGAGGTAAAGGGATTGAGAAACATCTAAACCACCCAGTGTTTACAAGCACTTCAGTGGTATTTGCTCTTGTAATTATGTGTTTATGAATTTGCCTGTATAGTAACACTTTCATATAAAATCTTTCTTTTGGGCCATTTGTGGTCCTGTAGCCATGCTTTCTCTAGTAGGCAACCTTCCCATGGCATTGCCCGTGTCTCCTGAAACAGAAAACAAGATCCTTCTTGTCACAGCCCATACAGATTAACTTCAGGGCAACTTTCTTGTTCTTTTTGTTGCTGTTGTTTTGATTTTTCTGGGAAAAAATAGGTGTGTCTTTCCTTTGGGTCCCCTTCAACTTCTATGGGCTTGTTACAGGATTCACTATCCCAGGTTTCCTATTATAAGCTATGTTTCCTTATGAAGTTACTTTTCATATGCTTCCTCTCTATAAGACAAATATACTAATCACACAAACTTTAAAAGACTTCTGTGAGAATCAAGTAAGTTACGTAAAGCTATGATCCTGTGATCCATCCAACACCTAGCATTCAGCTAATATCATCAGTTACCATTATTGTAAGAGTATGTGTCCATATCAGTCATTCCACAGCCTTCATGGTACCCCATCCCTTTCTCCTTTTATCTATCTTGACCCATAATAGTTGTTCTTTTCCTTTTGTTATGAAAATGGATAGACAATGTTTTAGTGCTATAGATAAGAATAAAGAAAATAGGCCGGGCACCGGTGGCTCATGCCTGTAATCCTAGCTACTCAGGAGGCTGAGATCTGAGGGTCATGGTTCAAAACAGCCCAGACAGGAAAGTCCGTGAGACTCCTATCTCCAATAAACCACTAGAAAACCAGAAGTAATGTTGTGGCTCAAGTGGTAGAGTGCTAGCTTTGAGCTGAAGAGCTGAGGGACAGCGCCCAGGCCCAGAGATCAAGCCCCATGACCAACAAAAAAAAAAAAAAAGAAGAAAGAAAATAGGACAGAAAAAATTATTGTAAGAACAAGATTTGGTTAACTTTGGCTTTTCTAATTGTTTAGCCATGGGCTTTGTGTGAGTTACTTCTCTGTCATAAGACTCAATGTCCTCATCTAGAAAATGGAGCTGATGACCCTTGTCCTGCCTTCCACCGGCCCCACGGTGAGGCTGGAATGAGCACACAGATGTGAAACTGTTTTGTCAACTGAAAGTCACTAATCAAATATAAGATACTTTACTAGTATTAGAACCATCTGGAAGTTGTTTGGACTTACAAATTGATAGAATCAGTCAACGCTTACTTGATTTACACAGACAACGTTTGTTATTCTTGGGTATTTTCTTAAGCCTTTAACCCTATGCATGTTGCAAGACTTTTCTTTACAGCGGTTTCCATTTGAGAATTTTTGTAGATTTCTTTTCCCAAAAACCTGAGTGACAATGGGGATTAAAAATTGTAGCCCAAGTTGAAACAGTACTAATGTCTTCCAGTTTCTATTCCCTTTAGGGAGTTTCTAGAACCCCAGCTAATAGCTGAGTTGTTAAATGTAGCTCAGGTCATGGTGTGTCTTGAGGGTTCAGGAGGCCTCATAGGTTACTTTAGGATAATAGAGAATTCAGAGAGCTAGTAAAATAGAGACAAAGAAAGAATTTTGTACTTAAAAGGAAGACCTGAATTGTCATCAAGTTCTACAACCCTCTAATTTAGATGTTTGCCCTATCTGGACCTTAGTTTTCCCCTGTGAGAAATGTGTGCAGCTTTCTTCCTTTTTCTTTGCTGCTACACAACAAATTACCCTGAATCTCAGTGCCTTAACACATCACAATTCATGTGTCAAGAGTCTGTGAGCTGGTTGAGCCCAGGTTTAGATGATCATGCCTGAGCCCAGTTTTAGGGCAAGATTCAGCGGGCAGTCCAACAACAGCTGAGAAGAACAGAAAACTGTGACTCTGAGCCTCTGTGTTTTTCAGTGTTTTGTTTTGTTTTGTTTTGTTTTGTTTGGGGTGGGGGGAGCGCCTTTCATACTTCCAGAGCCCATCTGGGCATCTTCAAGTGACAACAATGTTTCAAGATCATGAACACAGAAACTCTATCTATGGCCTCTGGTGACACAAAATCACACAGTATGGTTTTCTCTGTGTCCTGTATCAGTCAGAATGCATTCACAATCAGCCTAGAGTGAAGAGTAAAGCAAGGATGGGAAGAAGACAAAGTCAAACTGCATAAAGGAACACTGTCACCAGGAGGCATGATCCATTGTCTATGTTTATGTCTATATAATATTTCTGTCCTGCCTTCAGGGAGATTTATAGACAAATAAGTGAGTACCATTAAAGAGGTTTTATAAATGTTGAAGTGGAGGACGACTCAATATTTGTTCTAATATTTATAGTCCATTTAACATCTCAATATGATCTAGACTAAATTTTCAGATTTCAGTTTGTTTTTAGTTAGGCAGAGTTTGTGAGAATATAAGGGAAAGAATCACTGGGGCTGGGAAGGTGGCTCAGTGGTAGAGTGCTTGCCTTGCATGCATGAGGCCCTGGGTTCGATTCCTCAGCACCACATAAGCAAAAAAAAAAAAAGGTGGAAGTGGAGCTGTGGCTCAAGTGGTAGAGTGCTAGCCTTGAGCTGAAGAGCTGAGGGACAGCACCCAGGCCCAGAGTTCAGGCCCCACGACTGGACTCCTCCCCCAAAAAAGAATAACAAATTGGTTGATAGAATTTGAATATTATCATTTTGCAACTACAAAACTGACCTATTTGATCAATGCCTGCTACATCACAAAAACAATCAGGTAACTAGAGTATGTGTTTATTAAGGAAGAACACAATCGACCTGTGATGTTTTCTTGCCAAAATAAAAACAAAAAGGAAACCTGAAAGTGATGGAGTTGTAGCTATCCATTCAAGAACTACAGAATACAGAGGGAATGTTATAGTGTGCTTCAGAGATGTGATAAGCAATGTCCAGACTGGGAAAGAGAAAAAGAAAACTATTTTATTTCAATAAATAAATCACAAATGGAAAAAAAAAAGGATGGAAAAGAAACATATGCATTAAGAAACACACTTACAGCACGTGGAACTTATTTGGATCTTGTTTCAAATTTACTAAAAATTATGACATTTTGAGACAATTTAAAATTTATAAATTTGATTATACTAATGGATTATTCTAATTTTATGTAAGATCTGACATTATGGTATTATTTAATTTTTAGTTTAATAATCTTAAGTAGTACAAAGGAGTTGCTTTTTAACAAAGACACTTACGAATACAATGTATCTTGATGATTATCACCCCTTTCAACATTCTCACTCATCCCTCACTTGCCTACTCCTTCTCCCAATCTTCTTCTTGGAAAATTATTTTTGTTATCTTTAAGTGGTTGTACAAAGTTGCCATTCACCAAAGCAGTTTATGAATATAGTGCATCTTGGTCACTGTCACCCAAGGTCTCATTATTAGCCCAGGCTGGCCTCAAAATCTTCTTTCCTCAACTTCTCAACTGCAATTCTTCGATCTCAGCCTCCCGAGTAGATAAGATTACAGGCACGAACCACTAGTACCTGGCTGTTTTAGTGTGTGTGTGTGTGTGTGTGTGTGTGTGTGTGTGTGTGTGAGAGAGAGAGAGAGAGAGAGAAAGAGAGAGAGAGAGAGAGAGAGAGAGAGAGAGAGAGAGAGAGAGAGAGAGAGAGAGAGAGAGAGAGAGAAATACTAAACTGCAGACCAATACCTTTCCTGAACTTAGGTACAAAACTTCTCAGCAAAATACTAGCCAAATGAATGCATCAATGGATTAAAATAAATAAATAAATAAATAAATGCCATGAGAAAGTGGGACTTATCTCAGAAGGCTGGTTCAAGAGCCAAATATGAATCTAATCCATCACATCAATCTAATCCATCCCATCAATAAGCCAGAAGAGAAATCCACCGATATACAGAAAGCCTCTTAAAAAAACTAAATAAGCCTGGTGCCGGTGGCTCACAGCTATAATCCTAGCTACTCAGGAGGCTGAGATCTGAGAATCATGGTTCAAAGCCAGCCCAGGCAGGAAAGTCTGTGAGATTCTTATCTCCAATAAACCACTAGAAAACCAGACGTGGTGCTGTGGCTCAAGTGGTAGAGTGCTTGCTTTGAGCTGAAGAGCTGAGGGATAGCACCCAAGCCCAGAGTTCAAGCCCCATGACCAACCAAAAAAAAAAAAACTTAAACTAACAGTAGAAGAAAAATTACTCAATTTGATAAAGAATACATAGGGAAAAAAACTATAGTTCACATGTTTAATGGTGATACATGAACAGCCATTAAAATCAGGAATAAGACAAGGTTGTCCCTTCTCATCATCCCTTTTAAATATAATACTGGAGGTCTCAACTAACTCAATAAGACATGGAAAGGAGAGATCAAGTGTTAGATCACTTGCATAGTAAGCAAAAGAGCCTGGGTTCAAATCCCAGTAGTGCAGAAATGAGTTTATAGAGGTAGGAGAAGTTAAAAACAAAGGAAAGATGAGAAAAAATTGTTTACATTCATAGACAACATAATTATTTACATAGAAATTCTGAAAGAACTGACAAAACAAAACCCCCCTGAAACTAGTCAGAATTACAAGGTTGTAATATACAATGTTACTATACAAAAATCAATTACTTCTCTATATGCCAGCAATGACCAAGTATAACCTGAAAGTTAAAATTCAATGCCATTCCTATTAGTATCTTCAACAGCTTAGTAATTAGGTCTAAGTCCCATAAGACATTCACAGTTCTATATGAGAAAAATACAAAAATCTGATTTTTTTTAAAGTGAAAAATTACTAAATAAATAGAAAGACATTCCACATTCATGGATAGGAACAATCAATCTTGTCAAAATGTCAGTTCTTTCCAACTTGATTTACAGATCAAAATTGTCTCAATTAGAAAACAAGCACATTATGTTGTAGATATCAAAAAATTATTTCTAAAGTTTATATAAAGAAGAAACTACCCATAATAAATTGCCAAATCAACACTGATGGCAAACAATGTTGGATGACTAACATCATCTAACATCAAGGCTTATTGGCAACCTATAGTATTCAAGACAGGGGGGAATGAGCAAAGAAGGATAGACAGGGAAAAGATCAATGGTTGCCAAGAACAACGGATAGAGCATAAAATATTCTCAAGGCAATAAAACTATTTCGGATGACACTATGTCATTGTACATTTATCTAAACCCATAGAATGGTACAACACTAAGGCACATCATGGGTTTAAATTATTAAAATGTATCAATGTAGGTTTGTAACAAAATCTCTACTATGACAGGAGATTTTGACAATGGAGGAAGATTGTGTGGGAACAAAGAGCATATGGCAAATCTCTGCTTCCTCTTTCTTTTCTTTTTTTCTTTTGTACTAGTGCTGGGGCTTGAATTAAAGGCCTAGGAGCTATCCCTGAGCTTTTGTGCTCAAGGCTAGTGCTCTACCACTTGAACCACACCTTCACTTCTGGCTTTTTAGTAGTTAACTGAAGATAAGAGTCTCATAGCCTTTCCTGCCTGGGGGAAGGTGGGGCTCTCCTTCACTTATGCTGTAACTAAAACTATTCTTTAAAAAATTAAATCTTCATATGTTAGGAAATGGAAAGACTTGGAAAAAATTATATTAAGTGAAGTAAGCCAGGCCCAAAGAAACATAGGTTTCCCTTATTTGCAATAACTAGTATATGTCGGAGACAAGCAGAAAAGCTCAGATAAGTTGATGTTAGGTGAAATGAACCCCAAGATAAGACTCAAATGTTTCTTCTTTCTTGCTATTGTTTCTAACATATTTATAAGGTAATTCTTTGTTGTTTTGTATGTCCCTCCCCCATGGTATAACCTGTTTTCTCTGTATTTGATAGTAGTATAATTTGTGGAGGGGAAAGGAAAAAACAAATTGTTCAAATAGGGATACAGGTGGACCCATTGCAATAATGAGATGCACAAGTTGTTATGTCAAAAAAACGAACTTTACAACTTTGGTGCGCGGTGGTGGTGTGGGGGGAATGGGAAGGGAAGGGATGGGAAGGGGAAACAAAGGAGGAGGCAACAATGCTTGATAAGAGATGTACTCATTATCTTGCCATGTAATTGTAACCCCTCTGTATGGTATTTTCACAATAAAAAAAGGTATTTTCACAATAAAAAAATAGGAAAAGAAAAATGTAAGGTCCGCTCCTGGATGGCGAGCAGACTCCACCCTCCTCGCAGCAAAGTCTCCACCCAGTACCTGCGTTACCTAGGCAACTGGGACACCTGGAAGAGGTCACATCTGCATCCGCTGAGGTCACATCTGAATTTGATGTGGCCACACCTTTCCCCACCCATACCCTACATAAGGGCTAGCCCAGGCCCAGACTCTCCCTTTTTTCTCTCTGTTCGTTTCTAGCTCTTGCTGCTCTTTTCTTGCTCTCTTGCTCTCTCTCTTTCCCAGCCACGTGGAGTGCCAACCTTGCCTGGTCCCAGCAGGTCTACCCCTTACCTGAATACCACGTGAGTGCTACTGTTCTTACCCCTCTCTCTGCTCTTTTCTCTCTCTTTCCTCTCTTCCCAGCTCTCTCTCATTCCCAGGCCTTTCCCAGCCACGTGGAGTGCCAACCTTGCCTGGTCCCAGCAGGTCTACTGAATAAACCTACCCCTTACCTAAATACCACGTGCGTGGTGCAGTTCTTACTTGGCTACCTCTTTTTAAAAACCTAACACACATGAACAGAGAATGAGCCACAGAGCTGAGCAACATGAGCTCCAACGAGTGGCTTTTAAACTCCTATTAAAACCATAAACATTTTTCAAATTGAGAAGTATAATGAATTTGTAATTTGAAACATACATTCTTGAACACATTCTACTCATGCAAACCTTGCCTGGACATGAAGCAGAATAAAGGAAATAGGAACAAGTAAGAGTACATTCTCCACCCGCACTCCTTTGTCTCCACCATCTTGACCCATACCCCAGTCCCATCCAGAAGCTGTGCTTATTTCCCAAACAAGCCATTTCTCATCCTAGCCTCCAGGGCTTTGCAGATATTACTTCCTCCTTCTGAAACTCCATTTCCTTTCCCTTATTCTACTAGTCTGCTTCTACTCATTTCTTAGATCTCAACTGTGAGATAAATTCCCCTGACAAGGCTTTACTGACATGTGACACCCCATCTTTACCAACCCCCTCAAGCCTGGATATTGTTTTACCTGGATCTTGCTTCCCTAACCACAGCTCTTACCACCCTGTATGATAATTCTCACTTTACATGTTTCTGTTCCCAACCAGCCTTCTAGCATCATATCTATCTGTTTCAAGAAGGTTCAGTAATTCTTTGTTGAATGAACATTTGTTGAATGAAAAGTTGGTGGCAATGCCTAACACAAGCACTAAAAATCTCAGGTACAGAAATCTCAAAAGAGGTGACAGGCTGAGAATGCACATGACTCCAGCCTAGAGGTGCATGGTCCACCTCCATTGCTGAAGGCAATGTGTTCTGTATTGGCTCTGGTGCCTGTAACTTGTGATTCATGCTGAAAGCACATCTGAGTGCCTCATCTTTATTGCTCTTTTCTCAGAAAATTTCCCAATCTGGCAGTCCTTCTGGCCCCAAGGCTACTCCACAGATCACAATGAACTAGGCCAGATGGGAGGGGGAAATGAACCTCACCATGAAATTGTCCAATGCCTGAAAAATGTTGGCTTTGAAATACTTCAGATCCTCTCTTGTGCATTGCCTATAATCAGAGGAAGGTGTTCTCTGCTGGGCCAGGGCAGTGAGGTCTCTGTGTTCCTGGCTGAGTTCAGTCTCCATAGCTGAACTCCTTGCCAGGTGGAGTGTCATGGCTCTGGAATCAGAGAAGTTGTGCAAGAGGAAAAAGAGCTTTTCCAACTCAGCAAAAGGACCAGTTTAGAAAAGGCACTCAGGGAAATTGAGAGTCCAAAGCAAGGCCAAGAATCATGAAATCCAGTACACGTGGCAAGAGCTAAGAATCTCAGTAAATGCAAGATCTAGAGGGATGTAAATGAGTAGAAGGCATAATGAATGAGTGAGACCAGGGAATCAAGAGCAATTCTAGTGCTTTCTTACAGCCTGGAAATTGTTGTGAAGCTTTCTGCCAAGTCAAATTGTGTATTGATGTATTCACCAAGCATTTACATAGTCTTTGTACTTAGCATGACTCACTTGATCTCTACAACTGTCCCCAGGTTCTATTGATATTCTCATTTTAGAAATGTGGAGATTGAATTTCAAAGAGGGCCACAGTGGTCCAGGCAGACATTATGCCCAGGGTCTATCTTACCCTAAGTTCTGTCCTGGGTTTCAGCCCTCCTTAACCACCTTGTAAACTGAGCAGCCCTGGGCCATCACTCCTTCCTTCACTATCTATATGATGAGCATGCCATAATCAATGATTACCAATTGATAATCATCCAGAATGACTTCATCCACCATTAAACATGAGGCAAATTTGAGTAGTATCCATTTATTTACTTACTTATTCCCTATTTCATTCCAGAAGGAGGCCTACATGCATAGTAAAAATAACCCTATGTGCATAGTAAAACATGACACTATGCAGTAATTTGAATATTGGTGCAGATTAGATTCTCTGATGGACAAATCTGCATAAGTCATAGGTACAAACAGACCCTAATAAATACAAGTTGATAAGCCAAAAACATTCATTCAACAAACCCTTGCTAAATCCTCACAATAACACATTCTAAGTATAGTATGTAAGTGAACAAAACACAAGTCATGTCCTCAAGGATCTCAGAGTCTACAAGAAAAGAAAGTAACTAGAAGGTCATTGTAACAGTGTATTGAGCAAAGACTAACATGGCAAGTTGAAAGTTGGGGGACTTTGACAAGAAAAAAAAGAACACAAAAACACCAAACCTAAGAAGTCACTGCTGGCTGGAATTTCTGAGCTATTTCTTGAAGAAAAAAAAATCATATTTTCCACCCCTCTGTACAGTATTTTCACAATAAAAAAATCATATTTTCCAGGCAAAGTCTTGAGGGAAAAAAGGTTAGTTATATTCTAGGAAGGAGGTTGAGTGAGTTGGCAGGTTCATAATTGGACTGCTGACATTTAAAGATATAGAGGATGTCACGTATATATGATGAAGTTTCCAAAGTGAAACTAACCTCCTCAGCTCTGCTTACAACAGCCCCATTCCAGAACATACTGAAACATTCCAGAGTCTTCTGGAGCCTTCAAGATCTTCCTGATTGACTCAGGCTATCAACTTCTCTAGTTGCCTCTATAAGTCAGCTAACTCCAGCAACTCTTATCTACATCAAATATCTCATCTCTTATGAGACAAGAGAAGTTCTTGTCCAAAAACTTGAAGAGGTAATACCTGTTACCTAGTTTCCTGGGAGGCTGAATGCCTCCTGGTTCAAGGCCCTGTCACATCCTTAGAGCCTAACTTTGCCAATTATTGGCTGAATAACATTAGGAAAATCATCTTCTCATGCCTCAGTTTCCTTGTTTGTACAAAGGGGATAATCATTGTATCTACCATTAAAGGTTTGTGGGAAAAGTAAATGACCTAATGCATGTAAAGGATTTAGAATAATGGTTCCCATATAGTAACTGTGCAAAGATGGTCTACCTCAAGCAGATGATAATTGTCATTACAATTCATGTGTGTCCTATCAGTAATAGGCTGTGTGATACTGGCTGCCCCATTTACTCATCCTTCCAAGAAGAGGCTGCTTTACCTGTGATAGGATAACATTTATTACTAAGCATCTCTCTTATGCCAGCCACCATCTTTACAGTTATCAAATCAAATAAGTTTGATATTATTATCCATACTTAGGGATGAAAAAAACAAATCCTAAGGGTTAAAAAATTACCCAGTTTCACATGGTGAGAGACAGAATTCAGACCAGGTCCTAATGATTTCAATAAATCCACTTAGCACTGAAGTAATTATGATGTAATAACATGTAGTTGGTGCTCCATTCACCTTGTTGGTGTGCTTGGGATCAACTGAGATTTCAAAGGTTAATAGCATCTTAACATGTAACTCCAGTATCAGTTATCAATGCCTAAAATCTTTATGACCTTACGCTTTTCTATTGCCAGTGGAAGAAAAAAGGGGGGGAAAAGACCTGCTACATTTTTAGATCAGTCAGTAAGTGCTGGCATAGTATTTCTGCCTCCCTGATGACTAAACGCCAATACCCAAGTAGAAGCCCCAGTTCTTGGCTTGATTGAATTTCCACACAAAGTAAAGACAGTCATCGGTAACACCCAGTGTTCATAGTCTTTCAAACTCCTTTTCTTGGGCCTTAAATTAGCCTTTAGAAAAAGAGAAAATACTCAAATGGTGAAGAATAATCTAGTAAGGGTTTTGCCAGCTCCCATGACCAGCAATTCCATTAGGAACCAGAAAAAAATCTGCAAACAGACCCTGGAGCCTGGTCCTGTCCCAACATGAATACCCTAGAGCCAGAAAATCTCACTCCCAAAGGAAATTGCTGATTGCTTTTGCCACTGACCAAATTTATGAGGTCCCCTGGAGTAATACGCACATGAAATTTATCACAGGCTTATTTCATATGACATAAGGATACAGGGAAGTGGGTGTGGTAGCACACATCTGGAATCCCAGCACTCCAGAGGCTGAGGGTAGGAGGATCATGAGGTCAAGGTCAACGTGTGCTACATAACTATATCCAACAACAACAACAAGGCTGGGAGTGTGAATATACTAATATTAGCAAGCACAAAGTTCTGAGTTCAAAGCATACTCAAAGCAAACATATGCATACATATAATAAATTATGTAAGAACTAGAACGGCACCTTCATTTATTCAACATCTATTTACTGAACCATGGAGCAGCTCAAAAAGGAGTAATGAAGTCATCAGAATTAAACCAGACCTGAGTTCCTACCATTCAAGCACCCCTGTGAGTCATTTTCTGAATCTACATCAAAAACTAGCAACAACAATGTTAGTGGGATGGGACCAGCCTAAAAATGTCAGGATAACTAGACCTGTAGAAGAAAGCCAAGCCAGAGGGCCAGCATATAGGAGCAGAAAGCAGCAGAGTTTATAGTGTAAACAATTTGGGTTCAAGTCTCAACTTCATTATCTACAAGCTCCAGATCTTTGAGATTTTACTTCATCCTGTTAAACTTTCATTTTTCTAGTATAAAATGGATTAATAATCCCTGCCTTGCTGGGTTATTTTGGGAGTCAGAGTCATTTTTGCAAAGTATCTGAAACACAGCAGATTAAAAACTCAGTGATATGCCTTACCAACCAATGGTGATTGTTGGGAAAAATCCTACCCTTGATCTTAGCTGGAAGTGTGAGAAGCAATGATTGTTGAGATAATTCTTTATCATCCACTGAGATGAGAAGAGGGATAGGGGAAGACAAATTGATATGTATTTGAAACCATCACATTCAAACACATGCAATGTGTTTTGAAAATTCTAGTTGCTTCTCTTTTTAAGTATGTGGGTATAGAGTGGGGATAATGTCATACTATTCTGGGCAATTATCATGAAAAACTCTGTGGGAAGCATTTCAGGAAAAAATGAGAGGGAAATCCACTTAAGAAGCTTGTTTGAAACACGCTTTGAGCATCTTCTCTGAGATATTTGTTCATAGCACATTCTGTGGCAGTGGTTTGTATATTATGTAATCAGTCTTGGCCACGAGCAAGTCTCAGTAATGTGGAAACAGAGCCCTTGCACAGGCATGCAAGCATTGGGGATGATTTGTTAACTGTTGCATAATGATGCAGACCGATGAGTGGGTCCAAGTCCTACCCCGTCCTAGTGTGATCATGGGCTACTCTAACAACTTCCTGAGGCTTGGTTTCTTTATCTGTAAATCAAGGCTGATGCTTCCTAGTCCCTAAGATAGTTGAAAGGAGTGAGTAGAAAATCTGACATTTTAACTAATGCTCCATAAATCCTAGTTCAATATCTGAATAACGAGGTCCATGGGTTTGGAGGCAATTTACTTAGGATAAAAGTTCTAGCTCTGGCACATCCTAATCATATGGCCTTGGACAACTCTGTACATCATTTATCTATATTTTATAAAATAGGATGGATGGTATTTTCCCACATGAAACTGAATGATGTATTTGATATTTACTTTAGATACCAGGCACTAGAAAGAGTCTGAGTAGAGGATGAAAATGACAGTTGTTCACTCTGGAGGGGAAACTGGTTGTAGCTAGTATAAGGAAGAAAAGTGAGGTGTGTGTGGAAAGGCAGTATGTCCTGATGTGGTGTATGCATTGTTACACACCAATTGAGCTCTTCCTGATAGCCTACAAAGAGGTGCTCATTCTGTGAAGGAATGCCTTTCCTTCAGTGGATGTACCTTTCAAACAGGTTTTCGTGTAGCTACTGCAGCTCAGAACACTCCACAGATAGAGGACAAAGAAATAAATATGGGTCTGCATTGCTCCTTCTGGTCTCCTTCTTCTCACTGGTCAATGTTCACCCAATGGAAATCAACTTCTTTGAAGGTCAATCAGAAAGCATTGGCAAGCACCACCCACATGTGGCTTGTGTCCTTTTTGATTCAGATAGACTGGAGCCTTGTTTTCATGAATCAAACAACTAAGGGAGCACTGTCAACAAAGATGTACCTCAGTGTTCCAGTCTCTCCATGCTGAGCTCAATCCTGTGCCAGGGAGGAGGAGGAGGAGGAGGCAATATTAACACACAGCCTACAAACAAGATACCAATTTTTAAATACTATGGAAGGGCTGGGCATGTGGCTTAGTAGTAGAGTACTTGCCTAGCATGTGTGAAGCCCTCAGGTTCAATTTCTCAGTACTACATAAACAGAAAGAGCCAGAAGTGGTGTGGTGGCTACAGTGGTAGAGTGTTAATCTTGAGCAAAAAGAAGCTCAAGGACAGCGACTAGGCCCTGAGCTCAAGCCCAGGACTGGAAAAAAAATAATAAAGTGTATTCTTTTAAATATTATAGAAGCTTACCTGTGATCTGTGACTCTTACAAATAAGGAATTAAAAGAAAGTGAAATTAGAGGGAAATTTTAACTTTCCTGAGGGAATACCTCTATGTCACTTAGCTCTTATGGACAAAGTCCTCTATTCTGTGCTCCTACAATAGCAGTATGTGCCTCAATCTTTCCTGGTAATCTTGCTGAAATAAAGATTCTGGTCTAGCAGCTCTGAGACAGGAAAAAGTGTGTAGTTTATATGCCTTCTAGCTATAGTAAGGCACAGCCATTTTGGAAATCCACACTATCACAAATGAGATTTTTTTCCCCTCTATCACCATAGTGTACAATTGCTCCTCTCACCCAACACTTGCACCTGATTCTGTCTTGTGACTGAACTTACATACTGATTTTTGCCTGTTATTTAGTTCTTGTTGTCTGTACCTACACATACTGAGCTAATGCTTTATTCTTACTTTATGCTAAGATTCTGCCCACCCTGAACAATCTCATTAGCAGTTCTCTTATACTCTTTCAAGTTGCTTTGAGGAACTTACCTCACTGCACAACTTGGAACCAGAACCTTCCAATTCCTAAGTACTCTTGTGGTCAGTGCCTCTCATGGGCTTTCTCCAGCTACTTGGATGTAAAAACCAAAACAAGGAGAGTTCAAGTCATCTTCAAACAACAGCCTTATTTCTAAGATTTAATGAAGTCAAATGGGGTTTGGTATGTTATTAAAATATTTTCCTGTTAAAATGTGTGTTTATGCTAAAAAAAAACCAAGGAGACAAAAACAAAGTCTATATACAAACAGGAATATTTCAGTTTCCTAAAAATCACAACCAAAATAGACCTTCCTTCCTGTTTAGGCTACATGTGAATCAGATTGCGCATCAGAACTATTAGTTGACCAAGTGAATTAGTACAAGAAGAGCTGAAAATATTGCTTAAGACTCTATCTTCAGTAATTAAAGCACAGAGAACAAAATGGACTAGTGTTAACCAGTACTAAATGAGAAAAAAATAGTAGATGTAGATTGGACAGAGATATTCCCAATCCCTTTTTTTTTCTATAACTTTGAACAGATACCTTCATCCAGATAGTATTTCCTCATGATTATGAATATCATCCACTCAAAGTCCAGCTTTACCATCTGATATTCATTTGAACCTAAGCAAATTATTATATCTCTTGTTTACCCAAGTTGTGTCATGGGAATAATATTAGTAGCTGTTTCATACATTTGGAGTGAGGATTAAATAAGTTAACCTCTTAAACATATGTCATTTAAATTTTAATTGCTTAATAAGCATCTGACAAATATTAGTGAGCATTATACCAGCTGAAACTTCACCTCTGACTCCCACTCAGAAAATTATATTGGAATGTGACTGAGAGTGAGAATAGGACTATATTATAAAAGCAACAAATCAGTGTTTAGTCTAATTTTGTCAGGAACAAAAATTTTCTTGGGAAAGAGATACAAGAGTAATTGCAATTTGCATTTATATATTGATATATTTCAATTGAAAATGATTACTTTGAAACCATGATTCTTTTTTTAATCAATAAGTTTTCCTTTTTTCTAGCTCTGCACACTAAAATGGTCTAGAAGCAATTACATAGCATCCAAGCTGTGGCTCGCACACTAAAATGGTCTAGAAGCAATTACATAGCATCCAAGCTGTGGCTCGTAAATGTCATTCCCACAAAGAAGCAGGAGTCCTCTGGAAATGGATGACGACTAAGATCTGGAGCAAGAAAATTCTCAGGACTTCTTGTACCAGAAGGAGAAAAACTATCAAAGTCTGCTGAGGGTGTGATAAAAGGACTCTGAGCCAAAAATCATGATGGATGCAGTATATTGAACCATTCTATAAGCAAAACCCATGAACTCAGAGTGGTACTCAATAGAAAAAAAATACAACAACATTTCAAGGTTCTCAGTGTTAATTCTCTGTTAGTTCTAACTATGTAACAGCTCCCTGAAAATTGCCATTTGAAGGAAAGAAGTATGCATCCTGTTTTGTTCTGATGGGAATATGACTGAAGGCAATCATCAAATATCTACAGTTTGTGAGACGTCTATAGCTCCTTGCTGAAGAATTCTAGCCAATAAATGTGAAAACAGAGCGAATTGGAGAGGGGACGGGAGTGGCAATTCGCAAAGCCTAATAAAATAACTGATTCAAGCAAAGCTATACATAGATGAACCCACTGGATGAAAGGCTAAAGGGAAAAATGTAAAATGGAGATATCAATGGTCACTTTCAGAGTCCTTGATTAGATTGGCATCATTAAAAATAGAGCAACCAGGTTTTATGGGCCCTCTTTGATGATGCAACAAGGAAGTATACAGCACTGGGGATGGAATATCCTTGGAGACAATCTGATCTCAGATCTAATTGAGACTTAGAATTAAATTCTAGTTCAAACAAATAATTAGAAGGGGCATAACTACAACTAGGAGGATGGGGTAGAAATTTGGTTAAATGACACCACAAAGAAGCCATCAGGGAAATTCAGAATGTGAGACTTTGTGTTCTGTATTTTTTTTTTAATTCAACAGGAAAATGGAACTAGAAAAAGAAAACAGTCAGAGAAAGAAAGCAAGGAGGAAAAACGGTTCTCAATGACAAGAACCGTAAGAAATAAAGTTGGATCTCATTTAGGGCCAGATTTGAAGATGCTAACAATAATATAACGTTACTGACATAATTTGAGGAATTTAAATATTACTCCAAGGCATAAGGGTCAATTTCTTAGGTGTGATGATTATCCAGTGGTCAGCTGAAGCAGGAGTTTTCGAATCCACACCTTGAGAAACATTTATTTTGCTGTACCCTATTAAACCATTACATGGGATAGTTTCACAAAGGGAGGGAAGGAAGAAGTCATGTCATACACATATGGACTAATGTATGCAGCTGTGTTCTTCAGCTTCAGAGTCTCTAATTTCTGAGGTTCAGTAATGAAAAGTTCTGATTAGTGAATAGCAAAGAAAGCGGAGAGACTCAAAATACAGGATTGATTACAATTTTATCTTTATTTAAATGAAAACTGCTGCTGAGTCAAAGGTAAAACTTCTTGAGTACAGGCATGAGTACATGGCCATGGATAAATATAAATCGTAGATATCCAGGCAGCTTTATAATTAGGATAAGGAGCACTCAGCCCTAACTGGTGTAACTACACAGGACATGTGCTTATGATGACTTAGATCAAAACAGGCATCCTCAGAGTATACTTCATAAAATATCTCATTCTTTCTCACCAGCCCATAAGCAATCTGCTTGAGTCTGTGAGATCGTTGGTTTGGGTAATATTGTTTCCATACAGTTCCTTATCCCATGCTACTATGTTGTTGTTGACGAGCCCATAATTGCTGGTTTCAGAGGAGCTCCAGTCTAGGAGAGACAGAGGATTGTCTTGTATGATGCCTAAGAGATCCTACATTGGGGAAGAAAGGTTTAGGGGAGAGTAAAGATTTTCACCAATTCTGTTCTTCATTTGTCTCTTCAATACTCACTTGCCTCTGTGAAACTGGACAATGTTCTTTCTCTGAACCAGCTTTTGCCCATGTCTCTACAAGGCCATAGCTCAGAGATCATCTCCTTTGGGAGGATTTTTGGCCCAATCAAATGCAGAGGTCTCTTCTCTATTTTTTAAGTAGTCTAAGCTTAATTCCATCATAAAATAACCAACTGTTTAACTTGTTACCACATATAAACTGTGTTCATTGTCATTGTTACAAGATCCTGTATAAAATCTGACATATTGTGAATATTCAGCCAAGGCAACACCTGAATGGATGGATAAGAAAATGGAAGGATGGATGAATGAATGAATGAATGAATGCTAATCCAGTGAGCTACTCAACTCATTCAGACAAGTTCAGTGTATTCCTGAGACATTAGAAACACTATAAGGAATTTTTGTAATATTGAAGACTGGAGAAATGCCACAAGATAGGAGGAGACAGATTAAAATGTTGTTTTTTAAATAAGCAGCAAAAGTGAATTTTGAAAACTCTAAACTGATTAACTTCTTACTGATTATTAGCGTAATTTGGAAACTTTTTTTTTTTTTTTTTTTGGTCAGTCACAGGTCTTGAACTCTGGGCCTGGGCGCTGTCCCTGTGCTCTTCAGCTCAAAACTAGCACTCTACCACTTGAGTCACAGTGCCACTTACAGTTTTCTGGTGGTTCATTGGAGATAAGAATCTCATGGACTTTCCTGCCCTGGCTGGCTTTGAATTGCAATCCTCAGATCTCGGCCTCCTGAGTAGTGAGGATTACAGGTGTGAGCCACTGGCACCCAGCTTGGAAACATTTTTAAAATGATGAGTTCATCTTGAAAGAGACATACTTTTTCAATTCACAGATACTGCCAAGCCCTCTCTTTCACTGACAAAATGTGCTTAATGTCCACTTTCTAGAAAAGATGGAAAAATCATAGCAGGAAGATAATGCCATTCAAATTACTTTGTAGTGGATGAGACTTCTGCATAATAAGAAATTTCTAATAAATGGATGGAGATTATTCTGGGAGGAGAATACTGCCCTTGCTTCTTTACCTTTCCTCTTTGACAAATGTACAAATTGATTGTAAAGATTTAGAGGTAAGATATCCAAGAAGTCTATTTGATAATTCATGTATTCAACAAACAACTATTGAACACTCTGTATTGTCCCTTGGGAAATCCACTTTACAGTAAATACCTAATTGTAATACAAAGAGATGGATCTACAAATATTTTCTCAAGAGGCCTAGAAGTCCTTGCTATTTGTAAGAAGCCCAGGTAATCCTTGTCATTAGACAAAGATTTTTAAAGGATGCTAAAGAACACAAATTTAAAATATCTTTATCCAAAAATAAATAAATAAAATTAAGGGGAAAAATAAAAGCAAAAATAGTGAGAAAAGAAAATTAATGATTAATGATATTAAGATATTACAAAATGAAAATGATTTGTACAACTTGGGGGTGTGGTGTGAGGGAGGGAAAGTAAGAGAAAAATGAGGGAAGTGTTAACAAGTTTTACAAGAAATGTACTTATTACCTTACTTATGTAACTGTAACCCCTCTGTACATCACCTTAACAATGAAAAGAGATGATCAAAAAAAGATGTGACAAAATGAGCTAGAAGTATAACTCAGGAATGGCATGCTTGCCTAGCATGTGCAAGGACTGGATTTGATCTCTAGCACTATTTTTAAAAAAAAACATACCAATGTGGTCATTACCAATTGTGCAACAATATAATAAATATAACCTGGTTTGTTAGGTTTGTGAAGAGAGGAATGTATATATACATATTGTACCATTTGCCATCTTTACAACAGTAGTGGATAAAAATATTGCTCTCTTTGTACCTCATTATCTTCACCTATTTAATGTGCATAATAGAAGGGGTTGGGTAAGGTCTTCGGGTATGGTTTCAGAGCTGAAACCCAAATGAGATTATTTGCTAATGAAGTATGAATGACTTCCTGAATGGCTACCATCCAATGTGATAGATCTGAATCTATAGAGAGAACATTTGCACTATGCTTAGAACATAGCATCTACACACACACACACACACACACACACACACACACACACATACACACACACACACATGAAACCATAGCAGTGACTATTATTATTTAGTCCAATGGTAACTATCCTAGTTAACTGTACTGTCTCAAGAGACTGCACCTGCTTTATAAGATTCAACATAGGATTCCTCTGTACAGGACTATTGTAGTTGGCACCAAATAAGCTTTTCTAGGGTTCTTCCTTATCAGGTGTCAGACACCTGATAAGGGACAGACTGTGAAGATTGTGTCTGCTGCTGGTATGCTTATGACAATAAAGTATTTTTGACATTGAGTCACAATTAGTCCTTAACTGATCAAACCTCCATTGAAATTCCTCACCTCTGAACTTCTGAGTGTTGCTAACCACAACATAAAACTTAGCACATGGTTTCACCATCTTGAAGCTAAAAAAATGCTCAAGATTATCTGGGAAAGGTTATTTATATTTTCATAAATTAAGTACAATTGGGTAATGATTTAATGAGATTATACATCTAGAAAAAAACTCACTAAATAAAAGTGGTTAAGAGTATCCTCACAAAAATAGCATGGAACGTTCTTCATGAGTCAAAATGTTCCTTTCTCTAATTTTGTTCTCAGTGGTCTAAAATCTTCCTTGTGAGGTAAAGTATATTTCCTTCCACTATTTCTCTATAAAACCTCTTCAGATGATTGAAGATAGTAAATACATCTTCTCATTTACCATATATCCTGGTTGCCCAGGACTCCGGACTGTTAGGGAATGCAGGAATTAGAGTGCTAAAACTGGGAAAGTGCCAGGCAAACCAAAATGCCTTTTTCTGCTCTGGTCTAGGTGAATACACCAAGATGCAATAGCCTGGGCCAGTATCAGGGAGAGAGGGGACCTGAAAATCTAGCCACAGCTAGCCACAGCTAGCAAAAGAGATGCTCATTGTCCAGCTTCTTACCAGGTAGGAGCAGATGTTAGGCTCTTCGGTATATCTTCTGAAAAATAACATCACAGCATTTTCAATCTTCATGGATCATGCAAACTAGCAAAATGAGCAGAAGCAACATAGGAAAGATCTCTGCCTCTTGAGAACTGACATTAGTCAGATGCCTGTTACATGCATGAACTTTCTTAGAGGAAGGCAAGTTATCAGAGCGATCTGAGAAGAAAACACATCTCGTGTTCGCTTCGGCAGCACATATACTAAAATTGGAACGAAAACACATCTTGAAAATATAGATGCTTTACCTTTTGGTGTTCAGTCAGCTATGTGTTCCACAGTGAAGCAGAAAGAAGGTGGATAAATTAAGCTGATTGGTATAATTTACCACAGATCATGGTGTCACTGCTGTACCATAGACATACACAAACTATATTGTGCAAGTAGAATCAGATTGTCCTCCAGAATGACTGCATAAGCCTATGTTCCCACAAGCAGTGCATGAGCACTTCTGAACCCCTGTTCCATGATGGTATATGTGCTATGATTTGGATGTGTCCTCCCTGACTCTTGCTTCAAAAGATCTGTTAGAGATTTAGTCCCCAAGGTAGCTTTACTGGGAAGTAGCGAAACTTTTCAGGAGGAGTAGCCTAATGAGAAGTCTTTGAGAATACTGATGTGTGTCCTCCAAGGGGATTGTGGGATGCTGGTCCCTTTCTCATTCTCTTTGCTTCCTGTCTGATGAGATGAGCAGTTTTGCTTCACTACCTTCATCCACCATGAAAAATTGCCTCACCCTGGGCCCAACACAAGGGGCCAATGAAAGATTCAAACCTCCAAACCTGTGAGACAAAAACAAATCTTTTCTTCACAGTTTAATAACTTAGGCAATTAATTTTAGTGATGGCAAGCTGGCTAGTATACCATGATATTACATCGCCTTCTAAGTTTTGCCAGCCTACGTGTAATACCAAAGTAAAAAGTATACTTTTAGTGCACCACTATCCAGGTAGAGCAGACTGATCTCTATTTCTAATGAGTTTCCCCCAGTCCCCAGCCGCCGCCTCTGCCATGATTTACTGCCAAACTAACTCTCTTCCTTGAGACACTATTTCCATTCTGTATGTACATTCTGAACTGGGCATTTTTCTCCTTGAAATTTCATCTAAGTAGCAGCCCAATATTCTCATCTCTCAATCGTAATTTAAAATCTCCTTGTATTTATTTTTTAATTTTCCCTCTGAACTTTGAAAGGGTAGAAATAAAGAACAAAAAGTCTATTAATTTCCTATTTCACACCTGGAAAACTGAAACTTGAGGAAGGAATAAGTAGGTTGCCCAAGACCACCCAGCAGTAGAGGGAAGAGACATGATTTGAAGATATGTCTGTAGCCAAAGCCTTTTCCACACAGAATGTGTTCATGCTGTAGACTCATGCAGCAAAAAGTGTTCACAGCCAATCCGTATTCATTTCAGTTTAATGAGAAATACTGTTTTCAGTATTAGAATTGTCTCCCCTTTTTGCCTTCCTAAGTAAAGCATAATGAAAAAAACATAAATCACAAAGTTTCAAGATTTCAAGAGACATCATAGATTAAAAAAAAATGATTTTTCTCATTAAAAATGACCCAAGAAGCCAGGCGCTGGTGGCTCACGCTTGTAATCCTACTCAGGAAGCTGAGATCTGAGGATCACGATTCAAAGCCAGCCTGGGCAAGAAAGTCTGTGAGACTCTCATCTCCAATAAACCACTAGAAAACTGGAAGTGGTGCTGTGGCTCAAGTGGTAGAATGCTAGCCTTGAGCTGAAGAGTGCAGGGACAGCGCCCACACCCAGAGTTCAAACCCCATGACCCACCAAAACAAAACAAAAAAATGGCTCAGGTTAGGAAAAGAATGGGGTCCTTGTATGTATGACCTCTCTGCTTTATACCTACTGTTCACTGCAAATCTCCTACTGGACAATGTTAATGTTCATCTTCAAACTTTTTGTTAATGTGCTCTGTCCCTCGTATCCTGGAGAGACAAATTCCAATCTGGGCACTGCAAGTCCTGTTGACCCTGGTACAAGCAAACTAGCACAGAAGGAAAGTCAAAGATACACAATATGATCCAGTTCATCTTATGAGATGTATCACAAAGGCACAAAGGAAACTTGGAGGAAGAAGCACCTAGCCTGACTTAGAAGTGTCCTAAAAGGTTGCTGAAGGAAGTTATTCTCAAAGTGCTCTTAAAGAAGGAACAAGATTTGCTAGAGGTACACTGGGAAGAAAATTTCAAGAGCAGGCAAGGTAAAAGCAATGGTAGAGAAAATGAGTGAATCTCTTTCTCCTAAAGCCTAATAGTATACTCTTCCCCTAAATAGCAGTCAATTAAAACATTAAAAAATAAATAAATCAGAGAGCTGGCTGCCAGTAGCTCATGCCTGTAATCCTAGCTACTCAGGAAGCTGAGATCAAATCCAGCTTAGGCAGGGAAGTCTGAGACGCTTATCTCCAACTAACCAGCAAAAAAAGCCAGAAGTAGAGCTGTGGTTGAAGTGGTAGAGCTCTAGCCTTGAGTGAAAAAAAGCTAAAGGACAGCACCTAGGCCCTAATGTCAAGCCCCAGTACTGGCACAAGAATAAATAAATATAAATGAACAAATAATAAGTAAATAATAAAGTTTTTGAGATCACCGTGGTTTTTCCTGATACCAAGAAAAATCATGCCCATGTAATTGTAACCCCTCTGTACAGTGTTTTCACAATAAAAAAAGAAAAAAAGAAAAAGAAAAATCAGCTTATTACAATGAATCATTCAGTCATAAAGCAATTAATCACTATTTCTCAAAATTACAAAAAACAAGTTCCAGGAACTTCTTATTTGGTGGGTGTGAGATAAAGCCAGAAATGTATATAATTCAACAAGAGTTCTAAAAGACACTCATCTTGTGAGAAGTTTGGCAGATGCTGGAACAGCTTTAGGTCCTGAAGTCCAGCCCTCCTCCCACTATCCTTTGGAGATTCCAACACCCTTTCAACATGCTAGTCAGTGAACAATTAACTGTGTTAACGACTGCCCTGCATCCTGCAAGGAGACATTTCATTAAAAACTGTAATGTGGACCATGTTTTCCCTTTATATGCCCTGTTCCAGACACTTTCTCTGCATTCTCCTTTAACGCTCTCAATAAGGCAAAGGGGCAGATAGATGTTTGCTGCCACAGGTATGGAATCTTAAGTACAAGAGGTTTGGGCAATGTGTAGGCAATCATGCATTTTCTAGTAAGCATTCAAGTTGTAATCAAAGTTAAATCCTTCGGAAGCAAGCTTTTTGTCATCTTCCTGGCTTCTGGAATGGTCCTTGGTAGATTCTGTCCCCCAGAATCAATCTGTACACACAGCAAGCCATACCTGAGGTCTGAAAGCTTCTACCAGGAGCTATTCGACATTGACCTTGTACTGACCTCCACTCCCCCCCACACCACCTGCTTCACCCCAAGCAGCCATCCTGTTTGTGCCTTGCCACTCTGTTCCAATTTTCCACCCGGATTATTTGTGGCTATAACAAGCAAGGCCACGCCAACGTCTGGCATTAAAAGAAGCCTGAGCCTTCATTCCTGAGGTAATGAGACCATTTTTTCCAGGTTCCTTCCTCTAAAGTTCATGAACTTAATAAAAAATAAAATAAGACCAGCTCTATTACAGCTCAGATCTGTGGTACAGGAAGCTGGGGCTGATTGGATAAAGGCAGTGCCTGAAGGAAAAAGAAAAGGTACTCAGAGACAAGCTGTGCCTCTATCTTACACAGAGTCCTTAGGAAGCCGTGGGGAGAGGTACCATGGGCAGCCTTAGAGTTTCCCAGCTCTGCACCAAGGTAAATATTAATGTCACAGAAGAAAAGTAGGCATTGATGTAAAGATATTTGCATTTCCTCCATCCACAAAAGCTAATATTTAGCTTTTCCAAACAACAGGGAATTTGCATTCACCCCATTCCTCTATGGAGTAGATGATCTAAGAGGGGAAAGAGTCAGCACCAGCTTTGCCTTCATTAGCCTCTTGCTTTTCAATACAGCTGCACAGCGCTACATGGTGGGCTTTACCCTCACTTCAAATGACCCCTCCTCTGAGACTTTTTAAGTCCAGTATTCCACCCAAAAACCCCAGCTTCTAGTACCTTATTCTTATAGCTGCTTCTCTTGAGCCTGTTAAAGCAAACATCCTCAATGATTCTTGATAAAGGATAGGAGCTACTGCAATAGGATTTTTCAGTGGGGAGGACACGGACTCAACTTTGCATAGCCAAGGAATGGAGTGGGCGTTGGCAAAAGGGAAATTACTGAAAGACAATACTAGAGACTTTCTAGTTGAACTGAGCAATAGATGATTCTACCTGAAGACAGGCAAAGGTCATCATGTGTCACTGGGGATACGACAGTTGAAGAAGGAGAAACTGGACTTGAAGGTGATCAGATATATAGGGGTAAGGATGATTCTTGTTAAAATGACCCGGCAGGATTCTTACTAAGACTGGGTTTACAAGGAAGGGCCTAGATGAGCTACAGAGAAGATTCCAGTGTCCAGCTAAAGTTTATTCAGGCAAAGAATCTTGGTAAGACCTCCGTGGATCTTCCAAAGGTATATTTTTCCTTTCCTATCCAACAGGTGACTGCTGACATTTTAGTTCTATTCATAAGGCATAGTCAAGATCACATTGACCTTGAATAAGGCCTCACCTCCTTCCTACCTTATCTACACCATCCCCTTCAAACCTACACTCTCCTCACCACTCACCCCTCATTCTTTCTCTTTCTCTCTTTCTCTCTCATATAGTGACATTAAGGTTTGAACTCAAGGCCTTACACTTGATAAGCAAGTTCTCTACCACTTGAGCCACACTCCCAGCTACACTTATCTTCAACTTCTCTACTTTGGCTCTCAAACTGCCAGACAAATCTGCTTCATTGCACACATATGCAACCCCCCTGCAATTTTCCTAGAATGCCAAGTAACACACCTGGGTGTTCAGTGTGCTCCATTCCCACCCCTATGGTTTGCAGCCAGTCAGCTCTGCATTTGAACCCCAGCAATTCCTTCATTGTTGTGTGCACTGAGCCAAAGCCCCTCATCCACCAGATGGAGGAAGAAAAATAGCAAACCCTTAAGATCATAGAGAAGATTTGAAACAAACATGTCAGCAGCCCATTAGAGCCATCATGCTTGCCCTAAGCCAAGACGACATGACTGGCTTCAGGTCCTCCTATTGCCCACAATCTCCATGGTTTTGTATCAGCAGCTTTGCCCTGTTGGATCAGAGGACTTCCACTGATGACAGGTTTAAGACCTGCTAGGCTCCTAGAACCTGTGCAATTGCTTCCTAATTCTCAGCTAAGACCACTGAAAAGATTGTAGAGCTTCAGGAAACAACAAACAGGGGCTCCCAAAGCCTGAGAGGTTTGGTGCAAGAGAAATATAACACGTTGGGACCTATTGCTCAGTGCTCACATGCTCTGCAACACCCCCCCCCATCCCAGCTGGGGTGGGCAGAGATGATGAGAAGTGTGGAGTATTTCATATGAATTAAGCCATCAAGCCTGGAGAACAATGTTGCCATTGATGGGGAAAGGTCGCTGAAATTTCAAGGACACTTGAATCCTTTCATTGGGCTGAGACAGAGATGCCTAATATTAATCCCACGTAATATGAGTCTCTGACAACCACTTTCTAATGGGCCTGCTGGCGGCTCAATTAGCCATTCACTGATTCAGTGCATCCTCAAGGAAGTGTGGTTTGGAATGGGGGGGGGGAGAAATTCTCTTTTTATTTTATAATCTGTGATCCAAAGGTCTCTCAATATGTTTAGCACAGGTCATGATGATCCTGAGGAGGGAAAGGCGCTTTGGCTCTATCTGAGGCTTACTTAGTTTTTGAGGGACTCCAAGTACAGGGAAATCCCTCTTCTTTCCTTCATTAAACACACATTTATGGGGTGCTGAATGTAACAAACACACAGGCTGTGGCTGCTGCAGGATGGATGGTGTTTCTGCCCACGACTTTCATGGAACACCCATCCCTTTTCACACTCACTTTACCCCTGTGCTCTGGGGTTTGTTCACTCACTCAACGGATATTAAATGCCAAGACAGCACTTCTTCTGCTCTAACACTGCCCTGAGGTCTAAAGAGGCACGAGGCACAGAAGGAAGAGCCATAGCCACCACTTAACATAGCCTAGAGACCAATGAGAAATTAATCTTTGGCTTTTCTCATTACTGTTAAATGAGTGAGAGCTTTCCTAGGAAAGCAGTCAGAATCCTATGAAGACACAGCAGCAATCTGACTTGCAAGGGGAATTTGGAGCAGATCTTTGGAGCCACTGACATTTTCTAGCTGAGACTGGAAAGAAGGGCAAGAGTGAGAAGAGGGCAGAAAAGAAAAAAGAGACATGAAGTACGCCACAGAGAAGAGGATGTAGAAGGACTCGGGTTGTGGAGAAAAGGGCCACCCATTCCATTCACTTCCACCTTCTACGTAGCACAGGGTTCAGACTTCCCTCAGCATTGTACTTTATCATCTGAAGTCCTTAAGGAAACCCCATCCCCAACCCAGTTCCCAAACTACCAAGCAAGGCAGTGAATTTCATCTACCAATGTATCACATGAACCCATCGTGTGAATTTCACCCATGAACATATGCAATGCAGTCATATTTATGTCATTATTTAATGTATGATTCCATCAAAGATAACATTCCAGCACATCATTTGCCAGCATACTACTTGATACCTGTGGGGGGAAATGCAAGATGTCATACAGGTAAAAAATAGTATGCTTTGGCAGAAAGTAGTCATAAGATGGCTGCCTGGGGCAATCAAGAAGGGTTTTTTCAGAAGAGGACATTTTTGTCAGGCCTATAGAAGGTAAGTAGAGATGGGGAAAGGAATGATACTAAAAGAACCTGGAATGGCCATGCTGGAGGCTTTGTTCAGGGACAAGTGAGCAGCTCTACCTGACTTAGAAGAGGGACCCCATTTGTGTAGCAGGAGGAGGCTGGAAACTCCCAATTACATAGTAAATATGTCAGTAGCTTGTAGTGACACTGTAACACTGCAGGGTTGGTCAGTCACTTACTTCACCACTCTTCCCAGGGCCTGGCTGTCCAGCAGGAGCTCTTTCTGCAATGCTGCTCCTTAAAATGCCTGCCAAAAGGTCGCCCATAGCAGGTTCCTAGAGAACTCAAGGACTCCTTGCTTCCGCTCTGTCCTTGGCTGCTAATATCTTCATTGTGCTCCTGAAGGAAGGAGTTTCCTCTGGTCTTGGAGAGTAGACAATAGAATTCATGTGAAAGGACCTTCCTTCTCTGGAATAGGATAGCTGAGCAGCCTTATGATAGCCTGGGTGGTGGAGGGTGGGCTTTCCTTCCTGGCAATCTAACTTGGCTCACTTTCAAACTGCCTTCTTACCCTCCTTCTGTCTTCCGCACTATCCTATGCTTCCAACCCCCTGCTTCAGCTTCCCCAGTGACTTCTCCATGATCCTCACAGTGAGTATGACCTTGGTGACTTTCTACTTTAAAGCCCAGTATCCTAGGCAATTAGCCTTTTTTTTTTTAAACCAGCCTCCAAAGCTTGCTAGATCAAAGAATGCTTTGGGTCTACAGCTCACATTGTTCATCAAGCAGAAAGGATACCTGTCAGAAAGGAATCAAGGGAACACTTGACATTGACCAGAGGCTTGTGATAAACAGGGCTGTGCAGGACTCTTGCCAGCAGTACCAGCACCCATCTCTCCTTTAACAGCCTCTCCATCTCTGAATGAGCACACACATATAGACACTTATATATACACATGCACACACATAGACACGCACATATTATTTGTGATTATTCCATCACTTCACCCACTGCCCATCTTTCCTAACCTCTCATGTTCCTGTATCACAGAGATACAGGGTGGGAACAGGGATTAAACCACAGCTCTGTCATCTGCTCCTCTACCTTGTGAAAACCTCTCCCATACATCAATTTCTTCACCTGCCACTTGGAAATTTAAAAAAAGAAGAAAGGCAGGTTGATGGTCAAAGTATATAACATATATAAGTAGCCTAGAGCAGTGAATGGCACATAGCTTCATCTGAGAGTATTACTTTGCCTCTTTCTCCCTTAATGAGTCATGTTTACTTGCATTTCAGCAAAGACAACACTGGAATGTCCTGCAAAAACTGTAGAGTCGGTATGATAAAAAGAACAAAGGTTCAGAGAACAAGGCCCAAGAGATTTTCATTGCAAAGAGAAACCCCAAATCAAATTAGCCTGAGTAAAAAAAATTAAACTGCTCAAATCTATTCTGCATTTCTTCCCTCTAGGAACAGAGCTCCTTGTTCCCACATGACCCAAAGTCAGACCCACATGACTCATCTCTTGCATACGTTCTATGAGACTGAACTTCCTAGAATGTAGTAGTGACCACACAATGGAACTTAAATGAAAGGGGTGAATGCGATTCTAAAGTCACTTTGTTTAAATTATTAAAATTTTATTGTTAATGTGAAGTACGTACAGAGGGGTTGCAATTACATACGTCAGGTAATGAGAACATTTCCTTTTGAACAATGTCACCCCCTCCCTTATTCTCTCCCAGTTTTTCTCCTCCCAGCTCCTCTCCCCACTAGTTGAATAGTTCATTTCCAATGATCTCGTGAGTATCATTGTTGAATTTGTTTAACCCTTGTCCCATCATTTCTGTGATTCTCCTTCCCCTCCATAAGTCAGATAAAATTACATACAAGACAAAGGGTACAGAAATAAAAAACAGTGACAAAGGGGAATAAACCAAAGAAAAAGGAAATAAAAGAAATGCAAGCAGTACAATAAAAAACCTCTTGTTTCCATTTCTTAGGGTTCATTTCTATAAGCATCATTTTATATAATCATGTGTACATAGCTATTGAACCCTTGTGATCCTCTCCTAAAAATATCCTCCTTTATTCTCACTATGTGAATTTTTAGAGTGATACTTAATTAATCATGTCCAAGTGCAATTATTTGTCTTTGAATATTCATTGAATTTACTTGTAGATGTATGGGCACATTCTAATGATTACAAATGAGAGAAACCATGCAGCCTATATTTCTTTGGATCTGGTTTACTTTGCTTAATATAATTTTTTCCAAGTCTTTCCATTTCCTTACAAATGGAACAGTGTCATTCATTCTGATGGAAGCATCAGATTCCATTGTGTGTATGTGTGTGTGTGTGTGTGTGTGTGTGTGTGTGTGTGTATCACATTTTCTTGATCTAGTTATCATTTTCTTCTTGAAGGTTTTGCTTAATTGTGTGGTTAGAACCACTAGATCAGGATTTACACTGAGTAAATCAATGGGTATTAGATTGAAAATCTAATATCTACAGTGTGCTCTTCCCAAGTCCTTTCAGATTCTATTACGAGAAACAAGCACCTATTTCCCTCACAGTGTCCTATCAGGACACACAGTGGAGTAAGCTCATTCCTCAAAATGCAAGTCAATGTCCTTAGGAAGTGAAAATCAATACTGGGAAACTAAACAATACAAATGCCTACCTATCGCCAATGTTGCTCTTGTCCAAACTCCAGCTAGAACCTCTGCACTTTGGGCTGAGGGTACTACCTAAAGTTACCTAAAGTATAAACTGAAGAAGATCATCATCATCTTGTGTTTAGTCTGTACTTCTGGGATCCTGAGATTGAATGCCTCCTTACATTGTCTTACACTACTCCTGACCCTTGGCCCTGAGGCCTGTGTATTGGCCATAACCCATCAGGATATTCCATAGGCTCCTTATATGCAGCATGATTAAGACAGATCCAACATGTCCATTCTCCAATCTCATCTTCTTACCCTTTCTATCATAGACTGGTAGCACTACCTACCACCTATGGCTGCTCAGGCCAGAATTCTGAGATTATCTTTGATATAATTATGTGTCATGCTCTAAGTCTTAACCACTCCATTTTATACATGTGAACAGAATCCATCCACTTTTCTGGCTTACCATCTAGATGTTAAACTAAGTCCGGAAATACAGACTTGTTGAACAAAAGACATGAATAGTGGTGGATCGTAGGACAGAAAGGAGCTAGTCACACCTGGGTGACTCAAATCACTGGGTGACTCAGCAAGTCACTTCCTCCAGTTCTTTAGTTTTCTCATGTTTCCTTATAGCACAGAAGTTCAGAATTGTGAGGTAGTACATAAACTTCACTTGGAAAGGTGTGGAGAGTCTTGTTATCCGCAAAATTCCACTTTGCTTGGAAATGAGTTAGGAAATGGAGGAGGAGGAAGAGGATGAGGACGAGGACGAGAAGGAGGAGAAGGAGGAGGAGAAGGAGGAGGAGGAGGAGCAGGAGGAGGAGGAGGAGGAGGAGGAGGAGGAGGAAGAAGAGGAAGAAGAAGAAGAAGGAAGAAGAAAGAAGAAGAAGAAGAAGAAGAAGAAGAAGAAGAAGAAGAAGAAGAAGAAGAAGAAGAAGAAGAAGAAGAAGAAGAAGAAGAAGAAGAAGAAGAAGAAGAAGAAGAAGAAGAAGAAGAAGAAGAAGAAGAAGAAGAAGAAGAAGAAGAAGAAGAAGAAGAAGAAGAAGAAGAAGAAGAAGAAGAAGAAGAAGAAAAGGAAAGGAAAAGGAAAGGGGAAAGGGAAAGGGAAGGGGAAGGGGAAGGGGAAGAGGAAAAGAAAAAGGAAGAGGAAGAGAATGAGGAGGAGGAAAAAGAAGAGGAGCAGGAGGCAGTTTAGAGGTCTCCTCCACCTAGCTTTAGTGTAGAAAATAACTTTAACCACAGAAGCACACACAAAAAAATATTGGTTGGAGACATGAGGAAATCATCAAACTGGCTACTTAAAATTGATGGTTGAAATGAAACCCCTCTACACAACTACTGAAAGATAATAAAAGAAATAAATAAAATGATGGTTGGCTAACTTTCATTTCTTGTCTGGTTAACTTTAGTTGAAAATTGGTAGCTAGGAGCGAACAAACATTTGCTTACATTTTTTCCAATTTCATGTTCCACTTTGTATCTTCCTCCAGCCACTTTGAACAAACTACCTTGCATTCCCTGAAATGTCATTTCCTTATCTCCTGTTTGTCTTTGTTTATACTTGTTCATCCATTCAGCAAACATTTACTAGACTCCTTCTCTGACCCTGGTTCTGATTTATGAGAAAGAAAGAAAGAAAGAAAGAAAGAAAGAAAGAAAGAAAGAAAGAAAGAAAGAAAGAAAGAAAGAAAGAAAGAAAGAAAGAAAGAAAGAAAGGAAGGAAGGAAGGAAGGAAGGAAGGAAGGAAGGAAGGAAGGAAAGAAGGAAGGAAAGAAGGAAGGAAGGAAGGGATAAGAAAAGAAAGGAAGGAGACAGACACACAGACATGGTCCTTATGCTCATTGAACATATGGTATACTATTAACTAAATTAACTTGACAGACATTAACTTGAAGGTGGTAGAAAGAAATAAAAACTTGGAGATTTTGCATGCTGCACAGGGGAGGAACATTAGTTACAAGAATAGTAGAACCAAAAAAAAAAAAAAGAATAGTAGAACTAAAGATGTTTTCTTGGCATAAAGTAATGCCTTTCTTTTTCTCTAAGGAGAAAATCCTATTGAACTCTGCATAGCATGTATTTATGTATGTATGTATATGTAACACACACACATATATGTATACTCTATGAAGTTGTATGTCTTTTTCCTGAAATCTCTAGGTATGTTACTGTGGAGATGAACCCACTTTGTGGGATGTATTTAGTTGTATTCTAGTCTGCCTTCCCACAAACAGTGAGCTCCTGAATAACAGAATTCCCTGTTATGCATTTCTGTAACCCCAGTGCAATGCTAGATACAAAAGAAATGCTCAGGAAACATGAGCAAATTGGCGAGTAAATCTACTACAAATCCTATATATTTTTAAAAAGTGAGTAACTTGCTTCACAATTAGCAATCCAAATAATGTTCTGGCTCATGCTTTTTTTCTTGATAAAACAAACACTTTTCTAACAAGTTTTTGTGGATGTATTATACAATGAGTAAAAACAAACCATGTATAAAAATTCTAGATCTGCCATTCAAGTAACGGATCATAAAAGTCCTTCACCAGATTTTAAAGACATTCAGCTGTAATTTCTGTAAGCTTAAAGTCTGGCTGTCAAAGTGACTAAAGCAATGTGGTTTCTTATTTCAAATATGCATTTTTATGATGTGGTCTACCTATGTGGGTAAAACACTTAGGAGAAGGCAGGTGGGTTTCTGAGTGTTTGAAATAGAAATAGAAAGAACTTGGTGAAACTCCATCTCTTGGAAATAAACATGTCTGTTGCCTCTTCTTCTCCCAAAATAGAGTTGTTAAAAAGTAGAGGCCAGAATTATTTGGTTTAGTATCACTCTGAGTAGGAAAGTGCATTGAACTTTGTCTGTTCAATTGCCTCTACCTGGAATATCTCTGTTCCTATCAAATCCTTGTATATCCTTCAAGCCCCAACTCTGAATTTGCCTGGAGCTGTAAAAAACTAAGAAAAAAGCAGACCACTACCCACTTCTCCTGAACCCTTACCTTCTGAGTTGTCCAATGTATATGGGGGCCTGGGTGTTTGACAAATCTTATCTATCATCTTCTCCTGATTTGTAGAGAAGACTTAACTCTTATTAACACCCAGATCCTATAGAAAATCCTGTCATACTGCTGGGAATTCAAAACTAACTTATTTTTGCTTAGTGAATTACTTTCCACCCAATTTGAGCATTTCTTCCCAAAACACTGATGAACCTGTGCTGCAGATCAGAGAAGTGAAGTGTGGACACCATTGTTTGTTTTCACCATTGTTCCCCCATCCATTTACATGGGGGACTCTGTAGGTGAGATACTTACATCTTTGTAAGAGAATTGTATTTTCAAGTTGAACTAGGATCCTGTCCACAATTGGAAAATACAAAAGAGCAGAAGAATGAGAAAGTAATTTGTGACAAAGGAAGAAAATGGTCAGTTAACTCAAGGAAAGGTCTTAATCTTAAATTTCTATTACAAGGCTGAACAGATTTTATTTTTGTGCCTAAAGCTAGTGCTCTCCTACTATTTGAGCAACAGGTCCATTTCTGGCTCTTGAGTGGTTAATTGGAGATAAAAGTCTCACAGAATTTTCCTGTCCACATTGGCTTCAAATCATGATCCGCCTGGGTAGCTAAGATTATAGGCATGAGCCACTAGCAGCACCCAACTTAGCTTTTGAAAAACATTGCATTTTCTACAACTTCTCCTCCTGCACATAGGACTTTGTCCCACTTGTCACTTTTTGAAATGAAATCAACAAAGCATCATCAAGAAAATGTGCCATTCTGAACACTAGGGTTCATTCCTCTCTAAGATTTCCAGCCAGTCCTAGATGACTGGGAACTCTGATATGCTTCTATGAAGATGATGAAATAGAAATATGGCATAATAGTGTAGAATTATGTCTCTTGGGTTCAAACCTCATCCCTAAAACTTACATGTGTGTAATCTTGGATAAGTTACATGAACTCTCTGAGCTTTGGCTCCCTTAACTGATAAATATGAGTAAAAATGAAACATCTTCCTGAGTTGAGAGGAATAAGAGGTATGATAAACTAGAACAAAAGTACACACCTAATACATGATATGTGTTCAATAAATTCAATAGTAGAGGTGGTGATAAACAATACAGAATGAATGCATGATACTGCCCACTCTGAACTCCTATTTAAAAATTGTCATTGAAACAGAAAATTTCAATCACCCCAAAACTTGTCAATGGCAATAATCCAAATAAAGATTTTTGACATAAAAACAACGTCGGTGCGGGGGGGGAAGGGGGGGGAAGGAGAAGGATTGGGATTGGGGGGGAGGGGGGAGGCTAGGAAGGGATGTGAAGGGTAAACAAAGGAGGAGGCTGCAATGCTTGGTAAGAAATGTACGCATTATCCTGCCCATGTAATTGTAACTCCTCTGTACAGTATGTTCACAAATAAAATTAAATTAAATTTTTGAAAAATTGTATTTAGTTCAAACTGTTCCTGTGTCATTGAGATCATTTGCTAGAGATATTTTACATCCTTTGTTCTACTGGCCATGATATTAAATGCATGTTCTCACACCTTTAAATTTTTTATACTTTATCTTAACAACCACATAATATTCTATTGGAAATGTCTATTGTAATTTATGTAACCTCTCTTCTGGTACTGGTCATGTAGATTGCTTCCAATTCTTGGTTATTATAAATAATATGGTAATGAATGCTTTGGTCCAGAAGGTTTTGTCCTCATTTTGGATTATTGCCTTTAGAGAAATTCCTAGACAGAATGACTAGGCCAAAAAGTATGAACTCACAGCACATATTGCCATATTGCTATCCAGACCCTTCACATATTTGAAGGCAATGATCACTCTCCAAAGACTTTTCTCCAAGCTAAACACCCTCGATGCTCCTGTCACTCATCATGTGTCTCCATTCCCAGTGCTATGACTGTTCTTACCCCTTTTCCTCAAAATCTAAGCACAAACTCCAAAGCTGGCATCAAAGCTCCTTCAACCCAACCCAACTGTATCTTTGCCTCGTGTCCCTCTGCATATCCTCTCACTTTCTGGACACCCTCCTTCTACCCAGCTGCATATCCCTGCATTCACCCTGTTCCTTCATTCAGACATTCATGCATTTACTCTGGTTCTTCAGTCCAGGATGACTGTGTTAGTCAGTTTCCTAAAACTGTGGCGCAATATTTGGGATAATCAACTTTAGAAGAGGAAACCTTTATTTTGGCTCACTGTTTGGGGGGATTGGTTCCATGGTTCATTGTCCTGTTTCTTCCAGGCTTGTGGTAAAGCAGTGCCTCACAAAGGGGCATGCATTCGAGGAAGCTGTCCACTTCATGGTGGTAGGGAAGCCAAAGAGAAAGAAGAGGGCCAGGGTCCCAACTGGCCTTTCAAAGGCGTATCACCAGTGACACAGCTTCTGCTCACTAGCCTCCACCTCCTAAGAGTTTCACAACCTCCCAGTAGCTCCACAGCTTGGAGACCCAGCCATTAACACGTGAGCCTTTGAGGGACACTGCAAATCCAAACTTTAGTAAATCTTCAACATTCTTGGTACCTGGGAAAGTTAATTTAGACTTCAAAGGCCAGTTCTTGCTGCAGCCTAACCCCAGAAAGAGCTATGTGGTTTGTATACCCAGTGCCTCCATGTGCAGCAGTGGCCTGACCAGGCCACTACAGAAACAGAAGATTTAATAAAAGATGATCTGTGAAGGTGTGGGCAGGAGAAGAAGCCCCATAGAATAACAAAGTATTGGACAATTAGTAGGGCTTTTGTAATCCCTGTACTCAAGCAGGTAAGGAAAGGACCACTCACTAGAATTGAAAAGGAAGCAGTCTAGTGAAGAAACCTGCGTACAGGAGCTGTGATTCCCATCAAGGGGAAAACAAGCCTATGTCTTCCCAGGGGAAGGACCCAGGAGAATAAACACCTTGTCACCTCACTCCTCTCTCATATCATCTTCTACCTCAGTTTCCATGAGCAGAAACAACTAGATTCACAGGAAGCTATGAATGCCTTCTGCACAGGTCAGCAGTCCTAGGCCACAGATTGTGGTAAGAAAGATAGAGGATCGATTTTCAGGGAAAAGGAAAGACCTTGGCCCATCATATTAAACCTCCCTACACTGCAGCTATTGGTAGGTAGGCTTCGGTCTCTGAACTGAATATTTATTGTCTCAGTACCAAACCAACTTTTGCACTGTGGCATGATTGCGTTGCTCCCCTACTCAAGGTTTTCAGTATCTTACAACTCCCCTCCATTGACCACAGAGGCAATCGTACCTATAGGTCTATGTTTTTGTACAACTGGTGCCCCAATGTCTTGGCCCTCACCTTCCTTTGAGCTAGTTCTCTCTTTCCTCCTACTTCACAATCCAGCTATATGAACAAGTTGTCATTCCCCAAACATAGTAGTCCCTCTGTAGTGTCTCTGCTTTCACTCTGAGCCCACTTCCTACTGGAAACTTCCTCTTCTCATTTTTTACCAACCAACTCAAGGGCTCTATCCATTGTGAAACTTTCCCCTGGATAGACTCTGGCCTCTTTCCTTGAAGCTTCTTTTGCAGCTTATATTTTATGGGATGTTCTATATAGATGTCCATAACTCTGCCTCCTCAAATAAACTGTGAGCACTTTTACAGCAGGAACAGTATCTCACTTCATCTTTCCCTCAGTGCCTAGCAAGAATCTAGTCCATGGTGGACATTAGTATCCAATTAATGAATAAAACATTGAACTGAATGGAGATCTTTACAGTTAGCATGGATCCCTCTTTCTATGTGTAGTGTTTGCTTTTCTGCTAAATACTTATTCTTAAAGTACCTCTATGGATGTCTGTATGACAAAGAACAGAGCGTTTGTTACTAGTATCTCTCAGTATAGGCTGGTGTGGGTTATAACCATATTCCCTTAGCAGAACCTCTGTCTCAGCATAGGCTGGTGTGGGTCATCATATTCCTTTGGCAAAACCTCTGTGTGAAGGAAAGCATCCTTGGGAGGTCAAGTACGAGATGATCCACATAGTACTTACCCCTCCTACATCCACTTGACAGATGGACCCTGTTAACAGGTAACTTGCCAACAAGCCCTTAGGAGCTCTTGTGCCTACTTCCTAAATCCATTTCAGAGCAAAAATCTATTTTATTAGCTGAAGACAGAATAGACCAATTCCAAATATTTGGAAAAGCTTAATCTTGCAAATTAGCTAGCTGTCCTCTGGCCACATGGTGGCCACTTGTGTGGGAGGGAATCAGACCCATTGCAGGACAGACCTTTCTCTGTTTCTTGAGCAAACACAATAAAACACCCTTCCTCTTTCATCCACATCTGGCGGCTACAAAAACAGTGACCCGTGGAATTCACATTTTCATACTTGACTATGGCAGGCCAGCATCCAGAGGTTATTCTTGCTGTGTTCATGAAAGAGCAAAGCCTGTCAGGATAAGAAGGCTTCTGATGGAGTGCTTATTGAGAAAACATTCAGAGCTTTCTGTTTCCCCAAATTAGAGAGGGGCCTTATGATAAGAATTCTTTTCATTGATTTCTCCCCCTCAACTGTTTTCCTGCTGTCCTAAGGTATTCCTAACAGTCCTGAGGGTTCAGATTTGAAGAAAGAAAAAAAGAGAGAGAAAGAAAGAAAGAAAGAAAGAAAGAAAGAAAGAAAGAAAGAAAGAAAGAAAGAAAGAAAGAAAGAAAGAAAGAAAGAAAGGAAGGAAGGAAGGAAGGAAGGAAGAAAGAAAGAGAAAGAAAGAAAGAGAGAGAAAGAAAGAAAGAGAGAGAGAAAAGGACATAGAGAAAATTCCCTGAAGTTGAATAGTTCAAGAGAGCTTAACTCTCCAAATTTCACAGTTTAAGGATATCATAGTCCACCTATAGTGAGATCACCATGCCATGTAGCTGAAAAGGGATTTTTCTTGTTGTCATTTTAGGTTAGAGTTATATCAGTTCATTGTTTTCATACTTCAACTGATTTTCTAATCATCCTACTTGGATAAGTCGAAATGACCCAGGGAGAAGAGACAGGCACCTTTTAAGAATGTCGGACCGGAGGCAGATAGAGCTCTTGATGATGTAGACAACAGATGAGAGAGTTGAGAGGGAGGAGGGACACAGAGAGAGAGAGAGAGAGAGAGAGAGAGAGAGAGAGAGAGAGAGAGAGAGAGAGAGAGAGAGAGAGAGAGAGAGAGAGAGAATATACCTTTTGTTTGCCTGGTATAGATTAGAAGTGCTTTACTGAATATTTTCATGTGCAAAAGCATAGTCATGATTTCCACCAACTTCCAATAATGTTCTCATACTATGAATTCATTAAGGGATTAATCATTGAGTGAGTGAGAGTCCTGAGGATCCATTCACTTCCCCAAACACTTTCAATGGGTATTACATACTCACCATCATCCTCAGAAAACTAAGTCAGAGGAAAAACAACCAACATTCTTGCCAAGCAACTGGAGGATCTGTGATTCACCCCTACCCCATTTAGTCATAGCTCCTAATCTTTACCCCCACATAAGCAGGGCTTCCTGCTGGGTACCGGTGGCTCATGCCTGTAATCCTAGCTACTCAGGAGGCTGAGATCTGAGCATTGTGGTTTAAATCTATCCCGGTCAAGAAAGTCCATGAGACTCTTATCTCCAATTAACCACCAGAAAAACTGGAAGTAGTGCTGTGGCTCAAGTGGAAGAGTCCTAGCCTTACACTGGAGAGCTGAGGGACAGCACCCAGGCCCAGAGTTCAGGCCCCATGACTGACAAAAAAATAAAATAAAAATAAATAAACAAATAAAAGAAGGGCTTCCTTTTATCCATGCTGATCTCTAGTAAGCTAGTGCTGGGCCATACCTTTACAGAGATTTTCTTACCTCCCTCCCTACTCGGGCTCAAAATTTTTCTAAACCTTGTGACCTCCTTTGCTTTTAATTATTCATTGCACTTTTAACTCATGCCAAATTGTACTACATGTAGTTAAATGTAGCCAGCCAACAGCCTGGAAGCCTTGCTTGGATATTTTCTTTACCAGTTATCCCTTTGCTTGTAAATTTGGTCTTGCAAAAGACTCAAGGACAGGATCATAGGTTACCAAGCTCTTTGCAATGAGATAACAATAGTTGCCTTTACACACTTTCAAATAGAAGATTCCTTATTTGTATCAGCATCCTGAGCCCAGTATCATATTCAACCTTCACGGTGTCGTAGCTCTTCCCTAGACTTCTGTGCCCTCTGAGGTCCTCTGTGCCCTCACCAGTATTGTCCGTCACACTTTATTTCAGCATTCTTACCATCTTGCTCCTCCATATTCATCCAATCACTGCCTACTCTAAAGCCAATTCCATAGTTTTAGTTATTCATCTTTACCCAATAGCCTCATTTCTTGGCACTAAATTTCTGTAACAGTCTGTTTTCCATTACTGTAATGAAACACCTGAGGCCAGACACTTTATAAAGAAGACATGTTTATTTAACTTGAATTTTTGGAAGTGGAAAATCCAAACCAGCATTGTGTTGGCTTTTGCAAAAACCCTTCTGGCTGTATTACCTCAAGCAGATGGTATCATGCAAGAGTTTGAGAGAGAGAGAGAGAGAGAGAGAGAGAGAGAGAGAGAGAGAGAGAGAGAGAGAGAGAGAGAGAGAGAGAGAGAGAGAGAGAGAGATTGCTCAGTGAGATTGGGAAACAGAACAAAGGGAGGGGCCAGTCTTGCTCTTTCTGTAGCTCACTTTCATCATATGTATCTCAGAATTACATGAAAACGTCCTTAATATCTCCCCAAAAGCAACACTAATGACCCAATGGTCTCCCACCAGGCCCTATGTCTTAAATATTCCAACAACTGACACTTGTGAGGACATGTTATAACCACATCCGAAGTATTGCAGAACCTCATGAACTAGATTTTTTTAAAGAAACTGGAAGAGACTGCATGTTAGTACGTGCATTATTGAAACAGTACAGAAGTACCTCAAAAATTGTAAAAGTATACTTTTAGCAATGGATATATAACCAATGGGTGAGTTGGAAAAAAAATCTTGTATTTCCATGTCTGTTGCCACATTATTCACAGGAACCAAGAAATTGAATCTGGCTTTATTCAATTAATGAATGGATAAAGTAATTGATATATACAAAACTAAATGCTACTCAGAGTTACACAAGAAGGAAATTCTGTTATTTATAACAACAGAGATAAACCTAGAGGACATTATGTTATGGGAAATAAATCCTACAAAGAAAGATAAAGGTCACCGGACTCACATCTATGTGGAACCCACAATAATCCACTTCAAATGGTACTTACTAATGGCTGAAAGCAGTTCTGTAAGTGTCCTTTAACTTGCTCAGTGGAACATAGACCTTCCTGTGTTCCTGGATGTTATACCGCTTAGATAGGCCTACTAGGTTCCTTGTTTACTCTTACATAATGAAAAGTTTGGCAGTCATGTAAAGTCAGTACATATACATTTTCTGTAGTAATTAGAATGTATGGTCTTTGTCATATATAGTCATTGTCTAGTTAACTATACAATGTCATAACCAAAGCTTACAACTTTGATTAGTTAGGACTGCCTAGTCTACCACAGTCCATTATAAAGCACTTTCTTCTTTCCTTTATCCCCCAGCAATTCCTCTCTCAATGACTAGCTCTAGTTTGTGAAAACATCCTAGGTTTGGACTAGGAGAAGGACAAAGAGAGAAGACAGAATGGACAAGGGAGGGCCACAAAGCCTCTACTTTCCAGATGTCATCATAAACTACTGTTGGGTCCATGGTTCACGCATGTGACAGAAGCTGGGGAATAGAGAATAGAATCTACCAGATTTACAAAACCCATCCCTGGGAACATTGATGTTAGTGGATGATGGGTCTCCCTTTAACTGGATGCCCCTTACCTGCCCTGATCCATCTTTCTAATACTCTGGCTCATGTGAGCTCATGACTCACACATCCCTCCCTAATAATTCACTTGGGTAAAACTTTAAGTTGCTCTAAAATCTCTCTCCATGATCCATATCTATCCTTCAGAAATAGGCACACAAATCTTTGACCTGAAAATTTGGGGAGAAAGGCTAGCCCAAGGCTATTGCCTTTCCATCACCTTGGCATCAGCAACCAACAGGATTACATCTATTAGCCATTTCCTAGATAGGAATCAGAGCCAATGATTTCAGAGGCCCTTACCAACACCTTTTGGAGGCCTCAGGGAAGATTTAGTTCTTGTTTTAAATAAAGGAAGATGGGACCTGGTCACATCTTTCTTTCCTTTGAGAGTAGTATTCAAAGTACACTCCACGTCAAAGACAATCCTCTCTCAAATCCTCTTTTAACTACGTATCTCTTGATCGAGCTCCAATCCTCTCCTCAACATAACTATATAGGATCCACTAGCTACAGAGCCAATTCGGGACTATGTGGAATGTTACAGCCTTGGCTAAAAATTTCATTTGAATGTTCTACTATATAGACACAGTGAGTATACCCTTGCAGTTCACGTTAGCTAGTGTACAAAGTTCAAACTGGCTCTTAACTAGAATTTCCAGAGGACATAAATGATTTTTCCTAGCTCTAGTCCTATCTTCTTCACAGATGGCCCCAGTGGATAGTAATGTCACTCATGCAGTCTTTGTATTCTGAGCCCCATGAGTAGCACAGAGCCTTCCTTGTATGTAATAGACCTGATATGGTTGAATTGTGGTTCCCATATCTGAAGAGATCATAAGCTGAGCTGCATCGAATTACCTCTTCCTATGACACCTACTGCCTGTTTTCCTCCTGGAGCCTCCAACACTCAAGCAAGCATATTGTGCCGGACTCAACATAACCCAAAGCAATTGCAGATGCCCCTAAGGCATTTTGCTGCTCTTAATGAAGAAAATTATCTTTCCTAACCCTTATATATCAGATGCCAGTACTTATTCCATCTATCTTACAAAATACCACTAAAGAACACATACTATTTTCCCACTTTTCCAGAGAAGAAAACTAGGTTTCAAGCAGATTAAATAGCACCTTAAAGACACCCAGTGTCTGAATGGTGGAGTTTGGCTTGAGTCCCTTTGACTACCAAGCCAATGAGCTATCATTAAAAGGAGACCTCAACTGAGAGACAGGAGACGTGGGTTTTAGCTAGTGCCGCCACTTATTTGAGTATGATCTTAGAGGATGTCCTTTCCTTTCTCTTATTCTGTAGCAACAGGCATTGGCTACCATGACCATTCATGACCTTAACTACAGAGCCAGTAGCTTCTGAAAAAGGTCCTTATGGTAGAGCCTGTCTCATGTTGGCTGGCCCAGATGTTTCAATTCATGGTTTCCTGTGTGGTAATCAAGCTCCTGTTGTCATTTCCTGTCTGCACTTCTAACCTCCCTTATTTGGGATCATTTGTATCATTTTTTTTGTGTGTTGCTCATGTTTACCCAGGGCTTATTTTAGCATCCTCTGTAAATTTCATCAAAGAGTAGTTATTCACCACCTACCCAGGGAAATAGCACAGGCCAAGTAAAATACCAATGGTAGAGCTTGCATCTTGATCACTTTCTTCCTTTTTCATATTTTTTTCAAAAAAAAACTGTTCATAAAGCATTAGCACCACCCTGAAAGTACATGGCTCTGGGTTAAGCAGAAAGGAACCTTGGATAAATTATTTAACCTTTGCCTAATCTTTCTCTACTTTAGGTTTTTTATCTGGGAAGCAAGAATAGTTATACTCACCACAACTGTTGTTTGCAATATTAGAATGCATGGATCAACCTAAAATAGGATCTGGAACAACCATCTCTCCTCTCCTAGTAGTTTCTTTGAAAGGTTTAGTGGATGAAAATCAAGGAGACAGAGATTATTGCTTCTGAACTTAAAAAGCTTCTTCTTCTTGGGCCAGGCACCATGGCTCTGAAATCTCAGACCACTAAGAATTGTGGTCCAGACCACTTGAGGGAAAAACCATATGACCATATCTTTAAAATAACTAAGGTAAATAGGGGACTAAAGGTTCAGGCATCTGCCAATCAAGCATGAGGCCCTGAGTTCAAAACTTTAGTACCACTGGGGTGAAAAAAAGGACACAAAGTTTCTCACTCTTTCTTTATCGGTACAACATAATATAAATTTTCCTAATGGTAACTTAGACTATTGCTAGAATACTTCTTAACACATTCTTAGGCATAGACTGTTTATCATTGGCTAATTAATTTTTTTTACTTTCATGGTTCTATTTTTTTTAATTGTAAAGATGCTATACAGAGGGGTTACAGTTACATGAGTAAGGCAATGAGTATATTACTTGTCAATCATTGTTACCCTTTCCCTTTCTTGGTATTGTCCCACAATCCCTTTCCTCCCCCCAATTTATTTTTTTTATTTATTTTTATTTTTTATTTTTTGGGTCTGGTCATGGGGCCTGAACTCTGGACCTGGGCGCTGTCCCTCAGCTCTTCAGCTCAAGGCTAGCACTCTACCACTTGAGCCACAGCGCCACTTCTGGCTTTTTTTTTTTCTTTTTGCTTATGTGGTGCTGAGGAATCAAACCCAGGGCCTCGAGCATGCAAGGCAAGTGCTCTACCACTGAGCCACCTTCCCAGCCCCTCTCAATTTATTTTTTTAAAGCAATCCATGGTCTCTTTGGTGAGTACCTTCATTCTTTCTAAGCCTGTTTTAATTTATTCTGTCCAAGCCTTTGCGATCTAGATTGTAGTAAGGTTGAAATAATAGAAGAAAATCTCCAGCTATAATATAATGGGTCTGAGTTGTGAATGTTCTCTTCTCTTTACCAACCCATGTGAAACCACATTTCTAACCATGTGAAACAGAGATAACAAGTCTAATTTAAGTGTGATTGTCAGAGTGTGTGTGGGAACATTTGTGGACTGGTAGGCCTGCCTGACACACAGAAGGGGCTCAATATAAGGTAATACTCATTTCTTCCCTTTTCCTGGATATTGTTGTGCTGTCCTATCATGGTGAAGAAAAGGAAAGTAACACAATGATAAAATAGGAGTTCACAGAGACAATGCAGGTGAAATGTTTGCCTTTCTTCAGAGGATTCTGAAGAGTTAAATTTGGTACACAGTTGAATCATCAGCATGGTTCCGTGTAAATAAAAACTTTATGAGACCATCACATTTGGTTCATATCAAAATCACTCAGATCCAAAGATACATTCCAAGCAGTTGACATCCATTTCAATTGGATGCTAATCCAATTTTTAAACATTAATTCAAATTTGACAAGAAGCTGATCTCACTGATCATTCTAGAACATCCTACTCACAGTTGATTTCTTGAGAAGGAAGTGGGAAGTATTTCTGTCTAAAACAGTACCAGACACAAGCTTCCTGGTCTCAGCTGGGATTTAGCCTTATGAAGGACTGGAGAAACCTATAGTGGAGTCTCATAAATCACTCCCACCACTGACTGAGATTTATTAAAACAAAATAAAACAAAACAAATTTTCATGAGTGCTAGAACCCCGGCATTGGAAGAACCCTCAGCAAATATACCTCTTTCCTCGCCTTAAATGGCTACTAAATCCCATTTCTCTTTATGCATTTCTATTGTTATTGTAAAGGTGAGGTACAGAAAAGTTGCAGTTATATGTCTGATAAAGAGTTCTCTCCCCATTTTTTCCTCCTGTCCCCCTGCAAGTTGTATAGTTCATTTTCAACATAGTGTCTAGTGAGTATCACTGCTGCATTTATTCACCCTTTGTTCTACGATTTCTGTATCTCCACTTTCCTCCCAAGGACAGATACAAGAACAAATAAAACAAAAGAAAAAGAAATCAAGAACAACAACAAAGAAAAAAAACATTTGTTTCCATTTCTATCTTATTTTGTTTGTTTGTTGTTTGTGTTGGTGATGGAGGTAGTAGTGGTTGTGGGGCCTGAAACAGACACTGTCCCTGAGCTCAAGGATAACACTCTACAATTTTGAGTCACAGCTCCACTTTATTTTTTGTAGTTAATTGGAGATAAGAGTCTCACAGGGATTTTCTGCTCAGACTGTCATCAAACCGAGATCCTCTGATCTCAGACTCCTGAGTAGCTAGAATTACAAGTGTAAGCCACCAGTTCCTGGCTTTGTTTTTCTTTTTAAAAAAATCCTAGACCGGGACTCAAATTCAGTACTTGATGCTCTTGTTCATTAGCTACTGCTCTACCAACTGAGCCATGTCTCCAACCCCTCATTCTATCATCTTATCATTTCCTAAATATCTCTCTCTTTCTCTTTCTCTCTCTCTCTCTCTCTCTCTCTCTCTCTCTCTCTCTCTCTCTCTCTCTCTCTCTCTCTCTCTCTCTCTCTCTCTCTCTCTCTCTCTCCTCTCTCTCTCTCTCCCCTCTAAATTTTTGCCTCATGGGAAACTTTTACTACTTTACCTTGGAATATTGCATTCCTATCCCAAATCTTCAAGACTCAAGACTCCATTCTACTCTAGTAAATGTAATCCAAATGTTTAGGATCATACCACTCCCTGCCTCACTCCTTCCAGTGGTTTCTTTCAGGATGATTACATGACTTGGGACCTGATCAAGTACAGGATGAGCTGAGGTTTACTGAAAACTCATGAAGGAATTGATTGGGAAAGCCTAAGGGCAATGGTGCTAAAGACCATGAGTGTAGTATAGAACACTCCAAGTCTGAGATGTCTATTATACAGCTCAGCGGAGAATCAAGCAGGCAGCTGAGTGTAATAGGGTCTGAAGTTTGTTAGAGAAGAACACATACTTGAAAACCTAAATATAATAAATTAGATAGGAGATGGAATGGGTAAAAAGATCATAAGAGTGGGACAATTGTGTTGTTTTTCATTGTAAAACATCAATAAATGCTAGTTCAGTTTCAGATATTAAGTACTACCATATAAGTATATAAATTAGGGCTATGGTGGCAAACTGCCTAAAATAACAAATAGACAAAAAGATATTATTGCCAGACACTGGTGGCTCACACCTGTAATCCTAGCTATGTGGGAGGCTGAGATCTGAGGATCATGGTTTGAAGCCAGCTTGGGCAGGAAAGTCTCTAAAACTCTCATGTCCAATTAACCAGCAAAAATTCTAGAAGTAGAGCTGTGGCTCAAGTGGTAGAATGTTAGCCTTGAGCAAAACAAGCTCAGAGATAGTGTCCAAGCCCTGAGTTCATGACCTAGGATGGGTAATAAACAAACAAATAAATAAAGCAAAGAAATGATCCTCAGTAAAGAATTGCTTAAGTAACAAAAGTACCAATATTATATAATTCTACTTTGGTGTGGTGCATTGAAGACTCAAGTTTATACAGACAGAAACTTAAATGCTGGTAACTTGGAGCTGAAAAGGGAGAGAGGTGGATGATGAGTGGTTACAAGCAAAGCCAATGGACTAAATGCCTCTTAACCATAAGCTGAAAAATGGTTAAAATGGTAATTTTATGTTATATAACTGTTACAACAGGATTTTTCTTAATTTGTCAGTCACATCATAGTAACACTCATATACACAAATAAATCCCGCATGGAGGACTGTAGATGAGGAAGGGGAAAGGAAAACTTATTTTGACTACATATTATTTTTCTGTATTGTTTGCATTTTTCAACCATATGCACACATTATTTTCACATTTAAAAATAAAATAGTTTAAAAGATGAGTATAAAAAGAGAGAATTTCAGTCCATGTTTCTGCTTGACTTGCACTCAAATTCTCAAAACACTATTTTATAGAAACTGATTTCCAAGAAGCCTTCAAGCCTCTCTTATTATTATTACTAAAAGCCATTCCCTTGGAATCAGACACTTGTGTTTTTCCGATGGAGCTTGAATTCAAAGCTGGGAAGGGTAAGAGCATTTGGAAACCTACTCAGAACAGCCCTTTGCCTTTGAACTGCTAGTTTCCAGCAGGCCCCAGGCATCCCTCATCCAACTGGCTTCCTATCCAACATACTCATCAGGAAGCAAGGATTTATGGAGATGCCCAAGGGGGTACACAGATGCCCATGAAGTGAAGCAGACCCACCAGCAAAGCAGATCTCAAGAAGACTGCAGCTGTTCCTTGCCTGGGCTCCAAGGAATAGGCTAAAGGATGCCAATTTGAAGACCTTGAATAAAGCCTTTACATCTTACAGAAATCTCCAGAAATTCTCCACTACAATCAGAGGATTCAAACATGTCAGAGTTGGAAGAAATAATAGTATAAAACCATTCCATTTTGGGGAAAATAGTGCCTCAATGTGTACAATTTCAGAAAAAGGGTTAGAGGCATAGCCCAGGTTCTAGTGTAGGTATGGAAACACCCATTTCTATTCTTATGTCAGAAGGCAGCTTCCAGATGGTATCTTTCAGGATAGATTGATGAAAGGTGGTATTGAGGGAATAGGGAAAGGATAAGGAAGCAGGGAGGAATATTGCCACTCTAGGTTACTTTGGGGGATAGGATCATCATATGCCAAGTCAGCCAGGCTTAAGGCAGAATTCTTAGGCTGATTATGAAGTCACTCAGTTGATGGGTCAGCTCTTTGTTGATTGACTCTTTTCATGATCTGTGCCAGACCTGGATTTATATGCTAAAGATGTGGAATTGAATCAGACGTGGCCCTTGGAAAACACGCTGTCCAGAAGACCAGATGGTTACCATGGCTGCTAACAAAGACAGCTACAATACGGTGTAAGAGTGTGGGATAAAGTTATATATCCTAAACATTTCTGTTTTCAGAGTACCCATCTCAGATTTGCTAAGTGAGATTATCCTAAGAAAGGTCCTAGTAATATTTTCACAGGAGCTCCAAGTGATTCTTGTGATCAGCCACACTAGCTTTGGAATTATAAGGACTAGGTTCCAATTCAGGATCAGCCTGATAGTGTTATCTACCTGACAATATTCCTTATTTGGACATTCACCTTTAAATTGTTTCCAGATTCCTCAAGACTGTATCCTCTCCTCCCATCAAGGCTAAGGATAACTAGATTGCTGTGTAGATTCTGTATGGCGAAAAAAACCACATCAGTCAAAGACTGCGTGTTCACTGAGATTCAGACCATATAGTAATCATTCCTTCACTCAGAGAAAAAGGCCTCACGTGTTTTTCTACCCACACCCTCTTAGCCTTAATTCTTTTGATCTCTCTCTTCCTAGAGCAACTTTTATAATACATTTACCCAAGGTAGTATTTTGCTCTAATTTTTATAAAGGTACCATATAGACTAACAAGATCCTGATGATAACACCTAAACACAAGTGCCTGTAGTTCCTGCCAACCACTTTTGCTTCACCCTAACATACTAGATTTCTTGTATCTCTCTAGTGCCTGCATCAGTCCCCTGTGTGAGCTAATCTTGGCTTGAATTCTTGCCAGTCCTCTCAGCCCATCAATAAAGGATGTACCATACCAAATACTGTTTGTTCTGTGCCTAAAGCAAGAGGCTATATAGCTATGCTTAGCAATATGAGTCTTGAGTCAGATCTGAATTCATTTCTCAGCTTTACCATTTACTATGTGACTTGAATGAATTGCTCATTATCTATATACTGTAGATTTCAATGTTTCTTGTGGATTGTTTTGTAACAGGAATTAACAAGATAATGTATACAAAAGTGTGCAGCAGAGGCTATGGTTGTACCTACCCGTAAGGGTATGGTTGTACCTACTTGTAATCCCAGCATTTAGGAGTCAGAGGCAAGAGGTTATGGAGTTGAGGTCAGCATAGGTGACAAACTGAAATCATGGATCAAAGAAAAAGTTTTCAGCACAGAGCCTGGGAGGTAATGCTCTTCTGTGTGCTGCCTCATTTGATTTAAGTATACATCAACATTTGCTGCATACTTGTGCTGTCTCATTTGATTCATTTAAGTATACATCAACATCTTTGGATAGGTATTATTATTATTATTAATTTTATTACTACTACTTTATAGCTAAAGAAAATGTGTGTTGGGAATAAAATAGACCGAGTAATACAGAGATCTCAACCCAATAATAATTATCTAATCCTTGTCCTTTCTATTTTTGTTTCTCTATCCAGACGTTAATACTCTCAGGGTTCCAGGTCCAGTAAGTACAGAGGATGAGATTTCACCTTCAATTTTTAAATGTGCCTGGCCTGGGCCCAGACCCATAGATTGAATGATAAATGGGTTACTGATCTGTGTATAATTAGTGCCCAGAGGACCATGTTGTGAAGAACTGTGAGGGCAATCAGGGTTCACAGGGCATCATGATTGATTAATGACATCAGGCATGGGAAAAGGATCTAAGAATGATAGCAAGTCTGGCAGAGCTCACTCCAGATTCTGTCATATTTCTAAGTCTTCCCAAATCAAATCTCACTTGATAGAAAGGTAGATCCAAATGAATTAAGTAATTTTGTTAAAGACCATTATCACCTGATTAAGAACTTTGCCCAGATGCAGTTTGAAACACCCAAAGAATACAGAAATGGGGAACAATTTGGAGAGAAATTATGGACCTGTCAGCATTTTATTTAAGCAGGAAACACTCAGTTTCATCTGTGCCCAAGGCTTTCTTACTAACCTCCATTCCCTAGAATTTGGAAATCTCCTCAGGGAGCCCAGTAGGAGCTGATGTATAGCCTGTAGACTTTCCAAATCTCAGGTGTATCACCTGTAAAATGCAGATAATGATATCTAATTTATTGTTCTTTACAAGTATTAAATAAGACATAAAAGCTACAGGGAACTTCACCCAAGGTAAGTGTTTTAAAATATTCTGTCTCCATTCTTACCTTGTCTCCTTCAGAAGACATTTAATGACATATTTTTTATAAGGCAGGGTCCCTGAGGTAGAATTAACAAATAGTAATATTCATTCATGTTGGGTAAATAGTTCTATAACTTTGGCCAAGACACACAACCATGTAAATCCTACCATAATCCATATAAAATGTTCCCATCATCCAAACCATGCCCCAATCCTTAGCCCTACCTTCAGTCCTTGGCAAACTCTGGTCTTATTTCTGTCCTTATAGTTTTAAGTTTTATCACAACCTATTTGAAAAGCGTAAATCCAAACAGCAAATAATTCTCTTGAGTTTTTCCTTCACATCCTACTCAAAAATAGCTCGGCTCTGATGGCAAGCTCTCTGTTCCAGGAAAAAATTCCTCATTAAATAAATGAATTCCATGTGCATATTAAAAAGATATTCTGCTACAGATTCCTTCTATATATAGCCATCATTCAACACACCAGGGACCCAGGGAGCCTGTCAGGGTCTCCTGTCTTCTTCAGTTCACACTCTCTCCCTCCCTGCTCAGGCCCAACTGCACATCTGGCTCAGGCCCAGGTGGTGATGGAAACTGAAGGTACCAGGAGGGAATTGGGAAAGAGCTTCCTGAGAAGGTGGCTCTCCAACCTGCTGTGCAAACTGCCCTTACAATTCCCACGAGATCCACGATCATATCATAATTAGCAATACATTGTAGAATTAGATGCAAAACAAGGGTAGATCTCTGAAGTCTTTCCTGCACAAACGTGCCATGACCCAGGCAGTTCATACAGTAATTTGAGGTTATATCCCCTGCTCACTTCCCTGTGCCAGGTACTAGGTTAAGCACATGAATTAAAAATGGGCAGGTAGTGGAAATATTGACTTGATTTCTGCCCACAAAGGATTTGCTGTCTAATAGAGGAATAAAACATGTATAGCAGGATGTAGTTTAGTGGGAGAGAAATAGCATGAGTGGTAGAGTTAGAGAAAATAAGGCTGTAACTTTCCTTTGTCATTGCTGGTTATGTGGCCTTGGAATGTTGGGTGATTCTAATGTGGGTGAGTTTCAACCACCCAGTTGGAGATTTGAACAAAAAAGATGCCCATGTTTTACTCACCTTCATAGGTGCTGGACATAAATTGCCGAGCCCAGTTTCTGCAATAAAAACTCAGAAATAGGTGGCTTCTGTGTGTGTGTGTGTGAGAGAGAGAGAGAGAGAGAGAGAGAGAGAGAGAGAGAGAGAGAGAGAGAGAGAGAGAGAGAGAGAGAGAGAGAGAGAGAGAGAGAGAGAGAAGGAAGGAAGGAAGGAAGGAAGGAAGGAAGGAAGGAAGGGAGGGAGGGAGGGAGGGTAAAAGGGAGGGAGGGAGGGAGAGAGAGAGAGAAAGAGAGAGAGAAAGAAAAAAAGAAAGAAAGAAAGAGAAAGAAAGAAAGAAAGAAAGAAAGAAAGAAAGAAAGAAAGAAAGAAAGAAAGAAAGAAAGAAAGAAAGAAAGAAGGAAGGGACAGATAATGGGACAGAGACAGAAGCAGAGACGAGGGATGAGAGAAAGAGAGAGAATAAAAGATTGACTAATATGATTATGGAAGCTGAGAAAATTCCAAGATCTGAAGTCAGTAAGTTGGAGACCCAAGGATGTCTACCTTCTTCTAAATCCCTAAAGCCTATAACATAATGCAGTCACATAGAAATCTTTTGGTGGTGGTATTGATTGTGAGGCTTGAACTCAGGGCCTGGCACTGTACCTGAGCTCTTTTTGCTCAAGGCTAAAGTTCTACAACTTTGAGCCACAGCACCACTTCTGGTTTTCTGGTGGTTAGTCAGAGGTAAGAGTCTCACAGTCTCTCTTGCCCAGGCTAGCTTTGAACCGAGATCTTCAGATCTCAGTCTCCTTAGTAGCTAGGATTATAGGCATGAACCACCAGCACTCAGCTACATAGAAATCTTGAATGGTGAGTGTGTGTGTGTGTGTGTGTGTGTGTGTGTGTGTGTGTGTGTGTGTGTGTGTGTGTGTGTGTGTGTGTGTGTGTGTGTGTGTGTGTGTGTGTGTATGTGTATACCGCCAATTGATGCCTAATACTCTAAGACTCTTGGAATCTTGGAGTAAAGGCTAAATACTGGGGCTGGGAAGGTGGCTCGGTGGTAGAGCGCTTGCCTTGCATGCATGAGGACCTGGGTTCGATTCCTCAGCACCACATAAGGAGAAAAATCCAGAAGTGGCCCTGTGGTTCAAGTGGTAGAGTGCTAGCCTTGAGCTGAAGAGATGAGGGACAGAGCTCAGGCCCAGAGTTCAAGCCCCACAAATGACAAAAATTAAGAAAAAAAAAAGACTAAATACTGCCTACCAAGCCTCATGGATCTCTACTATTGAGTCCAACATTCTTCATTGTTTGTTGTCCACCAGCCACATTAACAAGAAATATAGAATTTCTTATCCAATGGAGACACTTTAGGGAGTACAAGAAGGCTGTCTTAATGAATATTCTAGACTTACACTGACACAATCCCTAGAAAATTTGGGTATATGCTCACCTATACTTCTCTCCATTCTTAGATTGTGCCAAACTCTCTTGCAAATAGATACACACTGTTTTACTTAACCAAGATGTCTCTTCCTGTCTCTTGATTCTACCCCTTATCAGTGACCCTTGAAGTCTCTCATTCAGTGACACTTGGAGCCATAAACCCTAGCTGTGCCCGGGGCCTTTCTTACAACACCTCTCCTAACTCTTCTTTAAGTGGTTATCTCTGTCAAGGTTGATTTCACAACAGACTGTGAGCTTCGTAATTCTCTCATAGACACGATTGTCCTGTTCATTACTCTATCTCAAGTTTGTAGCAGTTGCTGAATGAATGAAAGAGCGAAGGAATAAAATCAGTATGTTGGATCTACACAATTACTCTATAAAATAAAAGTCTTCTCATCCCCATTTCATAGTTGCAGAAATAAAAAGGGAGACATTAAAAAATATGCACAAAGTTCTACAGTGAGTAGGTCATCGGGTGCATTTGACTCAGCTAGAAGAGACTCCCATTCTGTATAGTTGTCATGAATCCCTTCTGTCTCTTAACACTGCACACCCTTGGCTTCTGGATCTGAAAATCTCAACCTCTACAGCGAATAGCTAAGAGATACAAGAGAAATTTCTCTGGAAAGAAAAGTCGTCTTTTCTTCTTCTTGGGGGACTTTCTTTGAGACATAAGTTTACTTAAAATAGATACAAAAAATAAACAATTTCACCTGGTTAAATGTAACCCATTTCAGTAGTGAGTTAGACTAAAAACTCAAGGCACTGCCTGGACTGACTCCATATGTCCATGTAGTGAAGTATCGTCAAGTTCTGCCCATGCTCTGGAGACTTGAAGAAGCCTTGTAGAAGCATAGGCAAAAATAGTTCTGAATCCTGAGGCTCCCAGGCACCAACTTTGTGAAGCCTTCCAAACTTGGAGGGGAGATCAATCTATCAAATACTCCATTGTTTACTATTGCAGATAACTCCAAAAGAATATGACAGTATTCTTTGACAATAGAGAGCTTTCTTTACAGTTTTTAAAGGGATTCATAGACAACTTTATCTTCCTTCTATCTTACCAATGGCTTCAAACAAACATAAAAAAAAGGTCTGAAAACAGGAAATGAGGCATAAATAGTTAAGATCATAGATCTGGAACTAGATAGGTTTGAGTCTCATTTCTGTTACTTTCTAGCTATATCTCTTGAATTAGTCACTAATCACTCATCTCTGCAATATAGTCATCATTCAAGGTGTGTAGGGTGAAGTTCCTGACATATACTGTCAGTATAGATTCAGTATTAACTGTCCTAATGTTAGAATGTCTACAGTCCATCTCACTGAGTGGGATTTCTTTATAGGAGGCCCACCAGTCAGCATTCTCCTGTCAGCTCATTGCCAGAGACAAACAGCCTGGGTAAACATTTGTGGGTCAAATCAATAAACCAGTGAACCTCTGTCCCATTTTGGTACCAAAACAAAAATCAAAACAAAACAAAACAAAACAAACCCCACAACTTTCCCACTCTTTTGGTTCAAAGCCTAAATGCTTCTAGAATAATGAGCCACCACAGACTGATGAACCACAAACCAAAGGACTTCTGATGTCTTTGGAGTAATCAGGTTTAAGCGAAATCCTTTATGGTACATTGATGGGGGTGATGGAGAGATAGAGTTGGTCCTGATGAATCCCACACACAGCCTGACAGGGTGAATGGCAGAGGCCCTTGGGGAGTTCTTTCTTACCAGCCTCTACAGGCCTGTCTGTCTGTCTGCAGCAGCTTTTGCTTCTGATTGGGGAGGCCTCACTCAGATGACGAGGAGGTCCTGCTGATTGGAGTCAGCTCTCTGAGCTGTCAGCTGGAGAGAGGGGGATATTGAATTCATCAGTCATGTTGACACAGAGTGTGAGGTAGGGGAAGGAGCTCTTAGAGTGTGGGAGACAGCCCTGTGTACAGCAAAGCTGAAAATAACAATTGGTTTAGCTTTGGTCAGGGTGACCCTTTGAGCAAGACTAGTGACCCACAGATTCCTATTTTGGGTTTAAAATTACATCAAATGATGAATGATAAATATTAGTCTTTGGTCCTCACTCAAAGAGTCAATCTAAGAAAACCTGTAGACAATTTTCATTTTTTTTCTCATTATTTAACTGTCTCCTTCATGTTATATAAGAGTTTTCTTTTTAATAACTGGGCATTCTGCTACTAAATGGGGAAGGAGGAAGAAATTGGAATTGACTAAATACCTGCTTTGTGCTATGCGGGTATCTATTTTTCATTTTATATAATCCTCTGACAGATGGGCATGACTGTGTCCCAAATTATAGACAAAGAAAGGGGTGGAAATGCAACTGACTTGCCAAGTGTCCTCACAAGACATAGATAGGAATTGCATTTCAACTCAAGGCTAACCATCTCTGAAGTGGGGTCAGTCCAGGTGGTGAGTAATATCTGTCTACTCCAGACAGCAACAATAGTAGCAATACCTACCATATCTATTCCACAGACTTGCTCTAAGTATCAATTGAAAATAAAATTAGTTGCACTGAGAAAAAGCTTGCCTGCTCTCTTTGTCCACTTTCTGTTGTGACAACATACCTAAGGTTGAGTAATTTGTGAATAGGAAAGGTTATGGCTCACATTTGGAAGCTTAAGTTGGAGTATAGATGAATCTCTCTGGCCATCTGTGAGGGTTCATAGTAGAGGCATCACAATGCCAAGAGGTCATATGGTAAGACAGAAAGCTGAAAAAAGTCAGGGATTCAGGGTTTGGGCCCCTTCTTTTTACAAGAACTCATTCTTACAGGTACTAACTATAGGAATCATAGGTACTAATCCTGTGATAGCTACATTAATCTCTTCTGGGAGCATCACTCCAGGACCCAATACGTCTCACTAGGCCCTGACTCTTAAAAGTTCTACCTCTCATTGTCACTGCATTGGAAACCAACATCCATCTTTGGGGCACACACTCAAGCCATATCTAAGCCACAACTGCATTTATAATATGGTAATTATGATCACGGTCACTTATCTAAGTTCTGCTTTTTATGAGAAAGGAGTGGAAGCAATCTTTTTTTTTTTGTCACTGTTTGCAAAGGGAGAGATTTGACAGCTTTTCGTAAAATCCAGAGGTAGTTCTTACCCAAATTTTACCATTTAATGAAACCAAAACATTTCCAGATGACACCATGGAATGGTTTTTCACTCACCCTAAATCCTCTTCCTGATCTAGCACATTCTCTGGGCCTCCTCTGGGGAGAGGGCTAACACTTGGCTGGTTTGCACCCAAGCAGTCTGGGGCTAACACTGACAGATAGAGATGTCAAGGGGGTGAAACCAACAAATTAATTCTGCCTGATTACTTAAGCCAGATGTAGCAGCAGTCTCCAGGGGAACACAAGAATGGGAGGAAATATTTTAGCCTCTCTACTGGTCTACAGCCTAATCTGTATTTTTCCACACCTAGATCCCCCCCAAATGACTATCTCTAATTCTGCATTTTCAGGCCAGACTTACTCACCACTGACTGGATAATTCTAGGTATCTTTTGGTGGAAGATTCAAATGCTCTAGATGGTAGATCAGTCCATTTTCAAAATAATGCTATGGTAAATTCTCTTACTCCCATTGTTTACATGTGAAAGGTGAAGCTGAGTTCACAACATTAGCAAAACTATTACTAGAACTAATGTCCTTCTTTTTTTTTTTTTGGCAGTCATTAGGTCTTGAACTCCAAGCCTGGGCACTGTCCGTGAGCTTTTGAACTCAAGGTTAGCATTTTATCACTTTGAACCACCAATCCACTTCTGGTTTTCTGGTAATTAATTGGGAGTCTCATGGACTTTCCTGCCCAGGGAACTAATGTCTTTAACTACTCCAAGACATGGACACAAAACGTTTACTTTATTGTTGTTCTCGATGTACTACGTGATTTCTTTTTACTTTTGTCATTTTTTTTCCTGCCTATGTTTTATCCCCTGTTGTCACTGCATTTGATTTTAGTTCCCCGGGTATTGTGGGTATTGTATATATGTTTATCTGATCTAGGGAAGGGAGGGGGGACAACAAAATGGTGAGCCAAAGGACAAAGGGCGACCCTATGCAACAGCGATACTCACAAGACAATATACTGGAAATGATCTGTACAACTTGAGGGAGGAGACGGCAGAGGGGGGAGGGAAACAGGAAGAAAAATGAAGGAAGGGGTAACAAGTTAGACAAGAAATGTAATTACTACCTTACTTAACTGTAACTCCTCTGTACATCACCTTGACAATAAAAATTTAAAAAGAATAAAATGAAAAACAGCACCAACTCCTTTATTAAATGCAATATTTCAACAAAGGATGCCAGCATTCACTAAGTTTCTTCTCTATTTAAGGTTGGAATTTACCACTGAGAATGGGGTGTGGATGCTGAGAAATATTTCATTCTGCTGAATTTGGGGAGAAGTTTTCTATCATAAACTATGATTTCTATGATCTTGGTCTTCCCATTCAACACACACACACACACACACACACACACACACACACACACACACACACACACACACACACACACACACACACACACACACACACGAATAGTGAATAGTTATGTCTTGCATTTTTACCTAGCCTGGCAATCTTGACTTTTAATGCTTGACTTTATTTAAACCATTTACATTTAATATAACTATTAATGTAACTAAGTCTATCATATTGATGCTAGTTTTCTGCTTGAACTCTCTGCTCTTTGTTCATTGTTCTCTGTTTTCCTGCTCTTCCTGAACAACTTAGGTATTCGTTTTTTTACTGAAATCCCATCTGACTTCCACCCACTTTTGGTGTTTTAATTAAACTTCTTCATTTTTATTGGTTAAATCAGGGTTTCCATTATGTATCTTTAATATATCACTAAGTGTGTGAAGTAAGGTCATTTAAGCCTTTTAGTTTGCTATGCCTAGTCTTTTATAAAATTATTGTCACACATGTTTTTTCCATACAAGCTCACAATATTACTGTTTTTATTTTAAACATTCCATTTCCTTTGAAATAAATTATAAAAATAAGGAAAGTTTCCATTCATATATTTTAAATATTTCAAAATATCTTGTTATTTTGGCATCCTTATTTATTTGTGGAGACATGTTCATCTCTGGTATCTTTATTATGTTTTAATTTTTTGCCTGAAAAAAAGTCATACTTGTATCTAACAGAATCAAACTTCACTAATTGCACTATGTCATTGCTGATGTGAGGACAGAATTTTAATAGTTTTCTCAAATCTAGTGGAAGCACTTTTGCTGTTTGAATCCCCCCCCACCCCCGCCCAGCAACATTTGATATTGTCACTTGTTTTTTTCTGTTTGTTGTTGTTGTTTTTTTTTTTCCTGAAAAGCCTCATTCCTTGTGGGAGAGAGAACAAGACCATAGACACTTTGTTAAAGAGACTCTGTTCTATTGTAAAGTCTCCTGGTTGTTTAAAGATAAGACCTTGGACTATTATTTGACTTCCTTGAGTTTCATCTTTCTCAGGCATTAATGGAACATAATAATACCTAGCTCACAGTATTGTTGAAAGATTAGGTAAGTTTATAATATGCTTAGTCAAGTACCGGCACATAGAAGTTACTTCAATAGCCATGGTCATTACCTTTCTTCTAATGTCCATGACTTTATTTTCTTTTGGCTATTTTTGGCTCTTAAGTGAGTCTCTTTTTTAAAGTAATTTTTTATTGAGACTAAGTGATTATATAAATTTCACAAATTTCACAGTATGGTGGGATAGTAATACTTAAAGTCACAAACACATTGTCATTATAATGGTCCATGGCATTTGTGAATTCTATGAGCTTTGACAATACAACTACTTCTTCCACATTAGGTGATATGATATGTACATTTCTTTTAAGTGAGTCTCTTTTAAAGGTTCCTTGGTATGGTGGCACATGTCTGTAATCTAACACTAAGAAGCTGAAGGAAGAAGATTATGAGTTCAATGCCAGCTTGGGCATTGTGAGTTCCAAGTTAGCCTTGATTAAACAGTCAGCCTCCGCCTCAAAAATAGATAAATAAATACTAAATAAAGAAATAAATCCTCTTTAATAAAGAAATAAATCTTCTTTAACAAATAAATAAATCCTCTTACTTTCTGACTGTAAAATCATTTAAACAATACTATATCTGATGTTCAAACCTTTTTATTTTGTTTTTTAATGTAAGTTTATTGCCACAAAAGCCACAGTATTAAGACATCAAGTAAAAAGAAAAGAACAGTTATGAAATCAATTATGAAATTAATTATGAAATCAACTTATACCTTTTCTCCTTCTGCCCTTTTGAAGAAATATACTAGTATAGTCATCTTTGAAACCCATGTGTTCTATTGAATCCTATCCTCCATGCTTTCCATACAGAGAACTGCTATTCTTACTTTTGTGTTTATTGTTTCCTCACTTATATTTTTTAAGTTTTACCACATGAATTTAGCTTTGCAAGCATATGGACTTTATATTTTTTTAAGAAAGAGAATCACATTGGATGTTTTCCTTGCATCTTTCTTTTTCCACTTTAATGTTATGTTCTTGAGGCCCATCCATGTTGTGTCTAAAGTCCCTTTGTTATTTTTTATTGCTGCAAGATCCTATTGCATGAATGCTCCACAACTGATTTAGCTTCTCTGCATTTCATGGACATCTGAACGTCTTGCTTGCACAGCAATTCTGTTGGGAACTTCTTTTGTCTTCCTTTGAAAATTTCTAGGATATACATCTAGAACTGGTGTTTCTGAGTGAAAGGGTTTGTACATCTTTCATAGACAATGGAAAATTGTTTTTCAAGATTGGTGTGTCCATTTTACACTTTGTCATTATTGCATAACTATTCTAGTTGCTTAACTATTCTAGTTGCTTAATATTTGATTTTGTCCTTTTGTTTTCTGATTTAGTTTTTATTCTGTTCACTTAGCTTCAGTCTCATTATCTTTGGCTACCACTTCTGAGCTGATGACCATTAAATGGTTGTCTCTAATTTATATTATCCACCCATTCTCCAGATCCTTATTTCATGTCTCCCCTTGTTCTTTTTTAGCAGAGTAACCTGCTACAAACTCAGTGTACCTTTTTCAGTGAAACACACCAGCTTTAGCCCATCTTTAAATAAGAAACCAGCCATCAACTGGGACCTCTTCATTTTTCTTATATGCATTACTACCCAAATTCTGTTCATTCTACTTCCTCAGTATCTTTTGAACCCACTTCTTCTATTCCATGTGGATCAACCATTATTTTAATGCTTTTTTGTCAGAGATGATGGTATAATCTCCTGCCCTCATTCCATGAAGTTGGTAAGACCGTGTAACTTGCTTGTAATGGAATATGTGCATGTTCATCTTAGTCTTATTGCTCTGCCACAATGGCTGGCCACATTCATGTGGTGGAAAATCCATCAACCTTGATCCCTGAGTGAGAATACAGAATACAAAATGCTTTACATTGTCATCATGAAGCATAAATACAAAATGAGTCAATGCTGAAGTAATTTGTGACTATAGCAATACTTAGACTATCCAGACACATACATCCTCTTTCCATCTTCATGGCTGTAGAATATAGGCAAACAGAAGAACTAGAGAACTTTCCAGTTTTCTTAGAGTTCATTGCTATGAGATTTGATTGGTTTCTCTTTGGCAACTTCCTGAATAAACTCTTATGTTGGCATAAAAATAACAACCTTTGAATGCCCAGCTTCAGAGCATGCAGAGTCCTTTCCAAGTGGCATTAGTTGAGGTTTGATACTTTCTTCCAGAGCACAGCCGTATTCTATCCGCATAAAAGTCAGCTGTTATCTCCTTTCCAAAGCCACCAAATCCCAAAATAGCCTAAGTTGAGAGTAGGCTAATACCTTCCTGGCAAGGTCCAGTGTCAGGCTTCAAGGACACCATTGAACATTCAACTGACTGAAAGACCTAAGCTGCACTCTGTAATGCTTCAAGACCTACAGAATTTTTACAGGCACTAATCAAATTGAAGCCATGTTATGACACCATCCAAGTGAAAGGAAATTAACATTGGTTGAGACACCTCAGGTGCCAAGCATTTTATGTATACTGTCTTATTTAATCTTCAAAACCACCCTGTATGTGAGATGTTATTGGCCTGACAAGCCATTCCAAGAAAACAGATTCTAATTTGAGTTTGACTGACCAAGGTCACAGTAAAGATTCTAGGTCTGAAATCCCGAGCTCAGGACTTGTTGTGAGGTATTGCTTGGACTCTACCATAGACTCGTAATTGAGTTGTTTCACTTAGCTTGCAATTAAAAATTAAGCCAACTGCAGACAACCAAATTTTTTGAGTCTTGACTCAATCATCTTGCAAACACTGTCCTCTACGTACCCTGTGCAAACAGCAATGCTAGAGAAAGAGAGACATATGGAAAAAGACAGCATAGAATAAGGAAAAGAAATCAACACCCTCAAATGGCTCACGATGTATAGTGATATGCCATGGCACACAGGCAGCTTAATTACAACGTGGTATGATAAATGTGACTGCTCATTTACATTCCAAATTAAGGGCTATGGATGTGGAGATAGACACACACAACCTCTGCTTTGAAAGAGCTCATGGTCCAGCAACAGTGGGTGCAAGAGGTATTTGTCAGTGAGAGCATTAAAAAAATAAATAAACAGATGAAGCCAGTTTCCGTCCAGTAAATCTGCTAATATGCTGCTTTCTCATATTGGATGAGGAGCTTCTGGAGACCCCTGGTTTCCCATGGTCTAACAACATGGGAGCAGGATGTATTTGTCCAGTAAAAGTGTTTCAAGATAGCTAGTTCTGTCTGGTGAGTCAAACACAGATTTCAAACCTGGGGTGCTTCCGGAGATGGGTTTTGAGAGATAAATTATTGGCAGCCATAGGAAAAGCATTTCAAGCCACCAGAACAGCAATAAGCAAAGCCCCAGAAGGCAAAGCTGTGACTTCTATCTTGAAGGGCAGACAAAAGGATTACAGAGGAAGTGACCTGTCAGGTGAGCCTTGAAGAATGATCAGCCCAACTTACCAGGTTCAGAAAGATACCACCAAAACAGGCACAGCAGCACCTTAGCATTGCCTGGCAGAGAGAGTCTATCAGGAAAGAACATTTCAATGAATTCCAGTCTGCACAGCTACTTGCCACCACAGCTAGCCTCTGTTCCACATGAGGAAAAGCTCCTCTCGTCATATTCCACATTGACTGCCCTGTCCCTGCATGCTGACCTGGTCCTAGGCTTCAGATATCACGTGTCAAGTGTTCTAAGAATATGGGTGGTACGTATAGCGTCCTTGTCCCCCTTGCTTCCCAGAATCATTCATGTCCCAGTTTCCAGTTTCTTTACCTTTGCTTGAAATGGATGACACATTCAAATTGATGAAATCTGCAAACCCATCTAGGAAATTACCTCAACACCCAAGTCATTTCCTGGGGTCGTTTACATTCTTAAAGTATGGAGAAGATGAAGAGATTTTTCTTCATATTCCCTGGACCACTGGTAAATCGTTTCCACCCATATAAATGGACGGCAGATGATGTCACAGCACAGTAAAAGCTCTTGTTGCTCTAGCCCTCCCTTCGTGTTTAATGACAGATTCAGGTTTCTCTGACCCTGGCTCTCTCTTGGAGGCTGACATTTTAGATTGCTGGGGCTTGTCTGCCACTTGAGACTAGGGATGGCTGAAGAGCTCATAGATGAAGAAACTGATTTTCAGACTTAGGCTACACATCTTACTGACACATTCCAGCTGGACCTCTTAACCATTCATAAACTCAAGCACATCTGTAGAGCTCTCACAGTGAACAGGCCTGTCTGAGAGTTTGAGAGTAGGAAAGAAGGAGGATGTCTCCTGCCTGGAGGAGGCAGAGAAGTGCACTGGTTCCAAGATCAAACAACTGAGACGAAAATCAGCTTCACTCACATTAATGAATATGCAGACTCTTTATAATCGCATGACAATAATATTACAGGTAGTAGCTCTTTAAGGAAATGAGCATCTTGTATCTATCAATCAATCATCTACACATTATCTATGTGTTTGTAATATATAATATGTATATATGTAATATATAATAGATATGCATATGTAGCTATGTTTCATACCTATTATTTGTATATCCTATAAAGGAAACTTGCATATAAATACTTGTTTTATATGTATATATTTGCTATGGTGATTGTTCTGAGTCAGCTGCTACTTTAAATGCTGGCATAAATCAATTCATGTGATTCTCACACCACCACCATTGAACATGTATTGTTATCATCATCCCCATCACAGAGGTAAGGAAATTGAAGCATTACGTAGTAAATCATGTGCTCATGATCCATAAGTTGTTAAGGATTTGAGCTTTTCAAGGTTGTACTATTAATCTCTATGATATAAATTGCAATGTGATTGTTTAATCTTTCCCAGAGTAGGAGAAGATGTATTTGCATAGGGGCATTGAGATATGGGCAAAAATACTTTAAATGATTCCTTTGAATTGGGGTTTATGGCCTACTTTTAAAGAATGACAAATAACAGTTTGGTTTGAATATATGAAGACATGCCTATCTTTTGCTCTAAGGAGGGATCACATGGAAGAGGAGACACCCTAGAAGGCATGAGAGCCAATGGATAGAGGGGGTAGGGACACTTTCATAGAGAAGACTGTGTGCCAATAGACTCACCTGCCTTTTTTTTACCCAGTACTGTGTCTCAAGAGTTCTAGCCTGTTAATTCATCTTGATGGTAAAGGACATAGGATCCCAGCAGGATGACTTGTTTTTCCCAGTATTGGTAGAACTTAAGTTGGCATGTTCTTCCTGAAGAAATCAGATTGTCAGTGCATAGCTAACAACAAATTATCTGTTCAAATTGTCCACTGCTATGAAATACAGTATCTAAAAACTGATATTGTGTCAAATGCTTCCTTCCGTTCACAGATTCTGTGAATCATAAATTGGGTGAGTGCCTACAACATTTACTTGGCCTCAGATCTACAGTTAGAAGACTGAAAGTTTATGGTAGCTTGACAGGTGGACACAGGGGTTATAAAAAGTCTCCTTTACTCACACTTCCAGGATTGATGCTATTCTGAGGGTAAGAAACTCAGATGAGCATGTCAATTAAGAAAGGACCTACCTGAAACCACTCCTTACCACTGCCTGTGCTTCCTAACAACATAGGGCTGGGTTCCAAGAGTTACTGTTCCAACAGAGTCCAGGGGAAAGCTCTGCTGTCTTTGATAATTTGGCCTCTACAGTCAAATAGAATGACTTCTAATGTACTCAGAAGCCCATTCAGATTCAAGGGCAGGAAACCAGACTCTCCCTCCCCAACTGAAATTGTAAAAGTCAAGGATATAGCAAAGGAATGGCATGTAAAATAGGAGATACTATTGTGGCTACCTTTAGATAACATAACCTATCACACAGCCTCATATTCAGGCTATGCAACAGTTGGGACCAGCCAGCTTGCTAGCTCAGCAAGCAGGCATCATCTTAGACATCTCCAGTTACTAAAAATCTATTTTTTTAAACCTCAATCCTTTTCCTGTGACTAAGTTTCTCTCAAGCCTACTTTAAAAAATAGTGATTCACAAGTTTTGGTAAAGATATGACTTCAACCTGGATGTTGTGGTACATGCTTGTAATCCCAGAACTCTGGGGACAAAGACAGGAGAATCGTAAGTTTGAGCATCATCAAGAGACCCTGTTTAAACAAACAAACAATATATGATATCAAGATGAATTGTTTCCCAGGTTCTCCATCTGTTTTGAACACTTTTACTCAGATCTTTCCAAGGTTGAGGTTCCTCTCTCGTCAGGGCTCAGTTCATAGATCACCTCTATCCAGCCATGGTGGTACATGCCTGAATCCCAACACTCTAAATGCAGGAGTAAGAGGTCTGTGAATTTGAGGCCAAGCTAGGTTATGTAGCTATACTCTATCCTAAAGTATGAAGACAGACATCAGACCTTTGGAAAATGCTTTCCTCCAGATGAAGGTAAGTACTCCTTCAGGTTTACTGTTACTAATGCCCCATCCTTAACATACCCAGTATCTGAAATTGCTTTGTTTACTTGTTTATCTCCTGCATCATGTCCTCATTTCTTTCCTTTCGTGTGACATGAACCCTTAGAGCACAGACCTGTTTCTGTTCTCTGGCACCTAGGCTGGTACCTGGCAATAAATCCATTAAGACATCCATTAAAAAGTCATTAAGTGGAGAAGTGGAAAATGGTACCATACCCAGAAGTTGCTTGTTTCTAGTTTGTGGAGTTCTGGGTAAGGAAAAGAAAAGTCTTCTTCATTCATTTCAGTGAAATATAAAATTTGTTTCTTTTTCTTCCCTACTTCCTCAATCTTTCCCCAATTTTTGCCTTTAAGAAAAAATCCAGTATAACATATAGGGAAAGCATTGTATGTGATTTTTGCAAAAAAATCTAGAAAAGGAAAATATATATAATCATTACTTCTTAAATTACCTCTTTATAGAATTTCAAATGATTCAATGTAAATTCCCTCATGGAATTATTTTCTTTATCATAAATGTAGCTAAAGATGCTTAATGAGAATATATAATAAAACAAAACATTGAATATTATATTTCTATTTCATTGTATATTTATATATGCATTTATATACTTCATATATAAATATATGACATACTATAATATTTATTTATTTAAAGTACAAATATATTTCATAATATTTACATTAGGGATAAACATATATATGGGTTTCTTACATTTTTATAAAGTATAAATGATTTATAACATTAATTTAATTTATAACATGTATATTAGAATAGTTGCATGAGTATAAATTTTATGTAAATATATTTATAACATTTTATAAAATGTCAAGATAGTATAAAAACATAATGAGAGCACCTTAGAAATGTTTGATCTTTCTTTTTTTCCAGTCTTGGGACTTGAACTTAGGGCCTGGGAACTGTCTCTGAGCTTTTTATGCTCAAGACTACCACTTTACCTCTTGAGCTACAGCACCACTTTCTGCTTTTTCTGAGAAGTTTGTTGGAGATAAGAGTCTCACAGACTTCTGCCCTGGCTGGCTTTGAACCACAATCCTCAGATCTCAACCTCCTGAATAGCTCGGGTATGAGCTACCAGTGCCTGCATTTGATATTTTTTAATGTGTTTGATTTTTCTTCACAATTTCATTTTTTGCTGGGGGCAAAAACACTTATTATAATTCACATCACAGGGATACAGAAATATATGTCAAGGAAAACGTACATATCAAAAGAATCAAAAATAAGTCATTTGAAGTGAATAAGCCATTAATATGAAAACACTTGCAAATATGAATAAAAGGAAAAATCAAAGAAATATGAATTTTATCTTCATAGGTTCCTTGTCAGGTTATTCCTGAAGAGGACTAGACACTCTAACAGTCCCTCTGAGCTACATGTAAACAGACACATTTTTTTGGTATCATCTAACACTTATAAATGGGAATCCCAAAGAAAGGGACTCCTCTGAAATGTATACCCTGAGCCTTGTTTGCTCTGAGCTGCCCACACCTACCCACATGCACAGAGGCAAACATGTGCATGCACATGCACACACACACACACACACACACACACACACACACACACTGTTCACTCAGGATTGTACCATGTTCATTAGCCACCTGCAAGAAACCCTGACTTAGGCACATGAAGCTGTACCTCGCACCTTTCATAGGAGTCACATCACACTCACCCCCCATACTAAAAAGGAGGTCTGCTAGGAGTCTTTTTTTTTTTAAAAAAAATCTAGTGCTTAATTTATATGAGACGGTGTCTAGACATTTATTTTCTGGAAATATTTAACTTGGATAAGACACGTGGCCCCCAAGATGAATGCTGGATTGAAATGTTCACTTGAAAAATTTGTGCAAGGAAATGTCTGGTTGCATGCAATGAGGTTAAACTTCAAAATATTTTCTTAGGATGGAGAGGTCACCCTGATGGCTATATGCTGGAGGGTATCTCATCTTAATACTTCTGCTTTTGTAAGCACTCATTACTTTAGTTAGATCTGCACTTCTGTTGTTATACCTACAGTTCTCTTGTTACATATACATTTGCATGGGTCCGTAGGTGAGAGCTATAACTCAGATGGTCACTGGAGGAAAACTATAGATAGAAATTCTGGAGAGTATACACAACGGATACTTTTTTGACATGCAAGTTCTTTGCCTTAGTATCCTAGACCAGAAGAGAATAGCAAAGGTAAGGGACTCTCGGTAAAGGACTGAAACAGTAAATATTTTAGGCTTTGCAGGCCAGGCAGGGTGTCACAGCTACTGACCTCTGCTATCATGGCGTGGGAACAACCCGATATAATGCACACACAAGTGAGTATGGCTGTGCTCCAACAAACGTTGTCCTCCAAAGGAGGCCTTTGCCAGTAGCTTTTGAATTGCTTGAAGTATGATCCACAATAAGATTTTAATTTTATAACATCACTCAGAACAAGCATACATGTGTGTATCACTGTTGGTGTGTGTACACTTACAAAACAATATCTGCCTTCATGATGAGTGTACTACCCACTTTGATTCAAAAGCACGCCTTACATGCTGACATCTACCATCTAAATTGGATTCAAGACCCACTAATGGATTGTAGCCCTCCCCCAACATTCCACCCTGTGCACAAAGCATTGCTAACTCGGTGCTTGTGTGTGAAGAGAATAGCATCCAAATAGCTGGAAACAGACAAAAGAGTCCCTGTCCTTCTGCTAATGAATGTGAGTGCTTGCCCTTAGTCTACAGCCTCTGCTGCCTGCTTGGGTTTTCACATTGCTAAAATCTGATAAAGTTGCAACTCACCAACCACACAGAACATGCATGATTAAGAAGAATGAGTGCAAAGGGTCCGGGAAAAGGCCAGAGGACAGGAAGCTGGGTGCTTGTCTTTTTTTTTAAGGGGGATAGGAAAATGATCTTTTCAGAATGAGCCTAGTAGAACGGGCAGTCATTTTTCTTTAAATGGAGTCCCAGTGCAGAAGAACCTTTTGGAATGAACAGAGCCCTGGAGTAAGGATTGGAAGCCTGGGTCTCAGGCCTGCCATGACCCCTCCCAAACTGACGGCCTTGCCAAGGCGCCCCACTCCTCAGGAGTGTGAACTTGCCAGCTGCGTGAACTCAGATGAGTTTCTGCTCCTCTAGATCCCCATATACCTCAACCGTAATTATGGATATATTAGAGAACTGTGCTGGTGATTAAACTGCTTAGTATACTAAAACACTTGATGCATGCCTAACACAAAGTCGGTGCTTGGTATGTCAGACAAGCCCTAGATATACCATTACTGGCTATAGATACATGTAAATATACAACACTTGCTATAAATATGTAATGCTTCATTTATAATGTAAGTGTGCCCCAACAATCAAAGAGACCTCAGCCTGAACTCTAGAGACATGTTGGTGATGTTTCCTCTGTTATGGGTAGACTTCAGTGGAAAACCCAGAGATCAGTTCTTGAACACCAATAAACTGGATGCTCTGTTGCCCATGAGAAACCGTCTTGTTTGGAGGGAGAGGGAAGGAGAGGGCAGTAAAACAAGTGACTGAAGAGTGGTTGAAACGACTTGGAAAGATGCTACTGATCATATTACAGTCATTTGCTGTGGAGTAAACACCAAGAGTTAGACACTTATGGCCCCACTAGTTTCTTTCTATGCATTTGTTTTGTTCCTTCCAGTGACACACCAAGGGAGGCAACAGGAACCCCAGATCATAAAGGTAGACGGCCACCTAAGACCTCACAGATTCTAAACGGCAGAGTTAGGATCTGACCTAGGTATGTCCAAATCCACTATCCAGGCTCCTGCTCCTCACACATCCTTGCTTTTGCTCTGAATGGGGCTCAGGGAGCAGGGCAAGGTTCTAGGTCTAAATTACTTTTCTTAACCTCAGTTTCTTCAGCATTTTCCCCACCCTCAGCATCCAGGAGCTCCTGGTTCTCCCTGAATTCCTGAATTCTCCCTGAATCCCTAATAAAAACCTACTAGCCCTTTTCCCACCTGCTCAGCAACCCCATCAACACAACACAGGGCAGGTGCCAGGAGAGGCAAGGACTGAAACCAGTCATACAATCAATCTTCCATTTCTCTGCCACCTCCAGGGCCTTGATGGGAATCAAATTATATATGGTTAATGAAAGAAACTTCAGGCTAATTAGGAGTTTGATGGCTTTATAATTTACTCCAAAGACACAGAATCATTCAAAGACCAATGTAACAAACACATTGAACCTCCACCTGGTTCTGACAATGCTAATGGCTTGCAACATTTGCATTAGGTGGATTAAAAAAAAAACTTAAAGAAAATTCAGTTGAAGACTCAGTAGAAGTCCTTCTGTAAGCTTCCTGGACTGTGTTTTCCTCCTTTTGGAGGTGTTTGCCACCACTTGGCAGCACATATTGTTCTAGAACAGATCTTATTGCACTGAGATCTCATTTGAAGCATGCAACATCATACTGCATGCTTTTTAGGTCTACATGACTGATACCTGGGCCATTCCTGCAGTTTGATCTCATTTATTCAATAGGACATTTCTATAATGTATACATGTTGCTAAGTGCACATCTAATTGATTCTTTCACCCCTGTTTCATGTTACATCTACAAATGACCCATTCATTTATCCATACCCTTATGAATGTGCTTTTCGATTGTTTGCAACAGTTCACCATTTTGTAGAGTGCTGAAAACTAACAATTGTGTGTGTGCGCACACACATGAGCGTGCACCAGTTTTGAGACTTAAATTCATGGCCTCACACTCATGCTTAGCTTTTTCTGCTGAAGGCTAGCACTCTACTACTTGAACCACACCTCCACTGATTTGCTGTTTAATTGGAGGTAAGAGTTGAGGATTTTTCTACCCAGGTGAACTTTAAACTACAATCCTCAGATCTCAGCTATTGGCTAGGATTACAAGTATGAGGCAGCAGCACCTGGCTTAAAATTAACATTATTATCCATCTTATTTTTTTTGACTTTTTTTGTCAGTTGTGGGGCCTGAACTCTGGGCCTGCATGCTGTCCTTCAGCTCTTCAGCTCAAGGCTAGTGCTCTACCACTTGGGCCACAGCACCACTTCCGGCTTCCATCTCATTTTTTTTTAGCCCATATGTGACATATACTCCCACCATAGACAAACCTGATTCCACAGGCGTGGAATTTCCTCCTGCTAGGATTGTCAATGGTTCTACAGATGGATGTTTCATCAATTTAAACCCCCATTAGACAGATAGACAGCTCTTATTTCCTTATTCTCATTAACATTTGGGTTTCTGTATTATTTTTGCCAATCTGATGAATGGGAAATGGTATCTTTTTGTTCTCATTTGAATTTCCCAGATGGCTTCTAATAGCAAGCATCTTTGCATGTGATGATTGGCTATTCCAATTACCTTTCTATATTCTATCACTTTTCCCACAGAGTTGTCTTTTCCTTACTGACTTGTATGAATTATTTATATTACCTGGATAATTTTAAAAGTTGAATAAGAAGTAAATATCAAGCCTGGCTTTGTCAGCTTCAAAGCAGCATTTTAAAAATCCTTCACTTTTATTACTGTTCACTTTACTCTTACATGTGTCTTTTTGCCTAAAACAGAGCCCCCACAGGACAGAAAATGTGGCTTCCTTATGGTTATTTAGCCAGAGTGAGTATTAATAGGAATCAGCCTGAAATTGTGGGGGGAAATTATGGCTTTAAAATAGATATTGAATTAATACTGCCTCTGTCACTGAGAAGCTATGTAAGCTTGTCCAAGCCCCTAAATCTCCCTAGTCTATGTTTCCTTTGTTCTAAAATGGGAAAAACATCTCACATGGTTTTATGGAGAACTATGTAAGATAGTATTGGCTATGGGACACAGCATATGTTAGGGAATCAATACTAAACAGAAATATTAGCAAACATTGATTGGTAGCAATTGTTCCATGATTGAATAATAATGCTTGCATGCTGAATACCACTGCATAAATCACTACTCTAATCTTATTTTGTCCATTTTCACAGATGAAGTATCCGAGACTCATTTAGATATGTATAAAGGTTGTAAATAGTGGTGTTAAGGTGAAAGTCCTCATTTTTTTCTGGCTCTGAAATTCTATCCATTTGTACTTTTATTGAATGTGAACCCTGTGCCTGGTCCTCATAATCAAGAGGGCTATCTTGGTCAATGAGATGAACAGAGTTCCTACTTTCAATAAGCTTAGGTTACACTAAGTGACCAAAACAGAAAATAAATAAACAAAACCATGATCTTTTTAGACAACATAGACGCAGTTCAGATACCACAGGGCAAAATGCTTGGAGGGTTGTTTTGTTTTTGTTTTTGCTTTTGCAAGAAGAACAGCAAGGAACCTATCTCCAAGAGAGGATATCAAAACCAACATAAAAGAAATGACAGACAGCAAGCTGACTGAAGGGTCAGAGCTTCTCAAGCAGAGACAACAGAAAAAATCCAATTGAGTCTATAACCCCTACTGACAACTCCTGCTCAGTTCTTTTAGTCTAATTCTTGACAATGTGGGGAAAAAACCCTCTGTCAGCCCCAAGCAGCTGGGAAAGGCATCCTCCTAGCCTGAACCCAGATCACCTCATCTGGGCAGCAGTCATCCTGCACATCCTCCACATACAGCAATTCTCCTCCTACCAACTTCCGCTTCACAGGACTGGTCCAGCTCCCAAGCCCCAAGCCGGTGGACTCAGGCAGATAGATTTGCTTTGGTTTCCCAGGTAAAAATCTGTTACCTCAGCGTTCCTCATGCCATCTATAGGCTGGACATTTGCAGATTGGTCTGTATGTGCATTAGCTGAGAACCCCAGAGGATTGATTCAAACCTGGAGAGGTGCCAGGTTTTCATTAAATCCCTTGTAAACCAACAGTACAGTGCTATGGGCCACATCTGCTGAGGAAGCCATCTGTGATTTGTATCGTCGTGCTCCAACAAAACGCCAGCAGTGTGAAACCCTCTTCCCTCTGCTCTGCGGTGAACTGGAAAAGTAACATTAGTAATCACTTTTGCAGGCTTCACAATGACATAATGGGCATTGGCTTAAATCTTCAACGGTGGCTGACAGTCCTTGACAATGAGCTGGGCACACCTGAATTGTGTGTGTGTGTGTGTGTGTGTGTGTAGATATAACTATCTATACACACATACATACACATATATATATGTAAACATACATGTGTATATATACCATCATTTATGCCCACCTATCTAGCTAAAGAATTTGTTACTTTGAGATACAGAAGGAAAAAATAAAAGGAAAAGACATTTAATGAGTGTCTGCCAAGTAGTATCAGGCACCGGGCAAGCATGGCGGCCTTAAAAAGCAGGCATTATGGCCTTTGTATTACACATGGAGAGCTTGAGGTCAGAAGTATTTAATGGCTGATCCAAAGCCACATGGGTAAGAGGCATGGCTGAAAAATCAAACCAAAACTTGAGTTTTTCTTGCCCCAGTCTCTGAGGATGGTATGAAAACCAAGTGTTTCATGACTCAAGCTGATTGTTTTTTTGTCAACTACAATGCCAAAGTGCCATAAACAAGAGAGGAGACATAAAACACTGATAGCTTCCTGGGTGGGTCTAAGTAAAACCACCAAATATTCAAGACTGAACACCTATTACTTTTTAAGCCCACAAGGCTTTCTTTCAGATGGAGAGACTGAAAGGAGGACCTTTTTTCTACTAGATACTTGTGTTCTCCCCCAATCCTAATGCAGACCGCAAAAACAAAAAAAAAGATACAGCTTGTTCCTGATGCCTGAACCAATGTCCAAATATGGAAGCATTCAGCAGTGTCCATTTCACCAGCAACACCTTCCAATGTTGTTTGCCTGAATTTTCTGCTGGGGAACAAAGAGTCTCAAAGCTAAAATTTTCTTCTCCTTTCAAACCTTTAGGACCTTTCTAGCATTGCATGGGGCAAAAGATGGACTTTTTAAAGAAGGGAGTTTAAGCCTGGTGCCAATGGCTCATGTCTGTAATCCTAGCTACTCAGGAGGCAGAGATCTAAGGATTGCAGGTTGAAGACAGCCAACGTGGGAAAGTCTGTGACGCTCTTATCTCCAACTAACCACCCAAAAGCCAGACATAGAGCTGTGGCTCAAGTGGTAGAGAGCCAACCTGGAGCAAAAAAGCTAAGAAACATAGCCCAGGTTCTGAATTTAAGCCCCAGTGACACACACACACACACACACACACACACACACACACACACACACACACACACACACACACACACAGAGGTGAGTGGAGAAAAAGTGGTAACACTGAAGAAAAATTGCTGCTGTGGGAGCTTTAGGCTTGACTGAGATTCATGAGATACCGCACCACTTTTGTATCTAGTATAGTGTGTATTAGAAGAACCTGGTTGGAATTCTGGGTCGATCACTTGAGCAAATTACTCCACACCTCTGATTTCAGTTTCCTCAACTCTGCAGTGGAAGCTGGAGATGATAATGATTACCTTATAGCACGACTAGGGAATTTCTAATTAAACCCACACAGCTACTGGGCTCTGTGCCTAGGAGAGAGCAGGTGCTTCATAAATGGCTCTTTTATTGCTTATAAAACACCCTTTTGATAAACACAACAACCGTGTAAGGTAAAGAATCATGAATCCATTTCTTCAGCTGAGGAAGTGGAGATTCCGAAGAGGAAGAAAACATCACATTCAATATACCATCGCCCTGGCTTGCACGGAGAGAATCCACACACAGACGCATTTGACTGCAAAGCCTATTTTCCTTCCAACACACACACACACTGCTGCCACATCTGTTCCCTCAGATGCCAAGAGAGGAAGGAGATTTCACATGCATTGGAGTTGCTTCCTCTCGTCAGACTCATTTCTTCCTGTGAGCTGTGGCAAACCTCCCCTGCCCCACCCTTGCAGCCAACTGAGGCTCCCACCCAACCCAAAAGGCATTTGAGAAGCCACATTTCTCTCCTCAACCCCTTGAAGCCAGCCTGTCATTTGATCAACATCTATTCAGGTTCTCAGTCCCAGAGTTGTCTTACCTGGAGACCTGGTTCCCCAGTGTAGCCATTCTGTAAGTCTGCTTTATTTTTCACAGAGCTTAATTTTAATCCATCCTGAATTTACTAAGCATCTACTCTATGTCAGGCATGATGATTGGCTCTGAAAAAAAATGTTTCTAAATGAATAAAACATAAGCTCTGCTTTCAATGACCCTGAATCTAATAGAACCCAATTGAGTTTAAAGCTAGACTTTGAGGCTAAATAAATCAGATACTCGGGTCCCTGGAAAAGCAGACAGTTGAATGGAGTAACATCTTAGCACAAAACCTGCCAGATACACATGGCCTGCTACAGGTTCCTTGTTGTGTTTTATGGGCGATCTCGCTAGTCCTCAAAATAACCTTTGAGATAGATCTCTAAAAGGACAGAAAAGTTCCTCTGTTCAAAACCAATCACAGTGATGAAGATTCTAGACTTTGGATCTGTTTTTTGTCTTAAACATTACTGGTTTCTTGGCAGAGTGATGGCAGATCCATTTTCCTATTATTACCTCACATTTGAATAGCGTGCAAGGATTTTTCCAAAGCATATTCCCTCCATTATCTCATCTGAACATCCAGCCCTGGTTTGTGCAGAGCTTTCTGGAAGGCCCAGAGAAGGTCACAAATTGGGGGGAAGGGAGGAAGGGAATGGCTCCAAGCCCTGCAAAGCCACTGAGCCCTGACAGCAGCCTATGAAGGAGGTAACATTTCCCTCTCCCAAACATCCTATCTGGTCACTTGAGTCCAGAGCTCTCAAACACAGAGGACTGATAACTCCTGAGAAATCCTGGATTTAAACTCCAGGTCTGTGAGAGCCAGTTCCTCTCACAGCCAGGTCCATGCTTCAAACAAACCTACCTCGTCATCACAGAGCTGGGACAGCCGGGCTGCCTTGTGGAAAGCCAAGATTTAGCTTTGCAGGACTCGGTACACACTTGTTCCTGCACCTGGAGGAGAATTTGGAAGACTCACCAAGCTTCTCTGGGCCTCCGTTTCCTACCTATCAAGCACCGAAGCTTAAACGTCTGCTGCCTGCATCGTAATGTCTGAGAAGGTGCTGGTGAGCTGCAAAGTCGAAAGACCTTAGAGAAGGTTGCTTGATTAAGCAGTCTGCCAATGTGTTTCTAGCAAAGCAGAGAGCCAGGAGACAAAACCAGATGGAACACACCATCCCCCTCATGAGCCCCCATGAGCCTGCTCTGGAACGAGGATCTTCTCTTCCAAGGGGTCTCAATAAGGTCTGGCCTCACAGCCAGTCCAGTTCCACTGCCCCAGTGCATGATTTATCACCCTTTTTGCCTCTTCAGCCAGACTCCAGTTGCAGATTCAGGGGGGTAGAAAAGGTTGGGGGAGTGAGTTCCACAGAAAATAGACAGGTCTGGTCACAGGGTGACCACGTCCATGCCAAGAGCCCACTCTGTTTTTAATGAATGACACCAAACGCTTCAGCCATAAACTCTTCAGATTGCTGTGTCTGGCAGTAATTACATGCCTCCCATTAATAAATCCTGTTGCTGAATGGTTTACTGCACCCCTTTCTTCAAACGCAGCAGGTTGTAACCTGTCTGGCAAGGCCAGATGCAGACTTGGGAAATAAAGTGGGCCATCTTTCTGGGCAGCAAAAGGCAACAAAGCATAGAAAGCTGAATGGGGCACAGGGCAGTGCCCCAGTCTTGTGTGGAGGGAGGCTTGTGATTCCTACCTCACAGTCAGGGCTTGCCGATTCCTATAGATGTAGATCCCCAAATTTATCTTGAAGCCGTCCCTACTACCCCTGACTGGGTTCAGAATTCATCAGTCCCACCTGGAATATAGGTGGGACTCTGTCATATTCCCAATAGCCTGTCTTCCACAAGCTTCAGTAAACATCTTCCCATCCCAGAGATGTGGGAAGGCCCACAGTGATCCAAACTCCTCCAGTGAAAGCCCTTCAAGACTTCTGGCCACCTGTCCTAGCTCACCGCCTAGAAATTAGCCACCCACTCTACTCTACCCCAAGGGTCCTCAAAGGATGGTGTGCAGCAGCAGCAGCAGCACCCAGGAACTTCTAAAAAAGGCAAATTCTCATCTGCTCACTCTGAAACTCAGAGGTGGAGGCCAGTCATCTCTTTTCTAATAAAGAGGATCTTACAAATGTAGATTCTGCCAGATGCCAGAGGCTAAAGCCTATACTGCAATCCTAACTAATCAGGAGATTGAGATCTAACGATCACAATTTAAAGCCAGCCCTGGCAGGAAAGTTCATGAGATTCTTATCTCCAATTAATCACCAGAAAGCTGGAAGTAGAGCTGTGCTTCAACTGATAGAGCACCAGCTTTGAGTATAGCTATATTCATCAATAAAGAGTCATCCTAAAGAGCCCCTTCATTTGGAAGATTGCCACAGCCTTAGCCTTAACTGGATCACAGCCTTCCTTTCCTTTTGTAGCCATGTCTCTGTGTGCACATACATTCCCATCAGAGCACTTCACTGTCTGTCTGACTATCTGCTTGCCTGACTTTCTCCTTGATGACAGGCAGCAGGACCATTGATGAGTCTTACATCTCTGAACCCATAGCACCAGCATAGTTTGATGGAACAGGAGAACAATGAATGCATAATAAGTAAAAGGATGAATGAGTAAGTTGATGAATGAATGAATTAGCCCTAACAATCAGCTCTACAGGTGGGTAGAAGAGTAAGCAAAGTATTTGAAGGTGTGCCCACACTACTATTCCAATTTCTCCCATGGGACTTCTATTAGCTTCTAGGTTGCCTTTAACATGAGCAACAGTATACCATCTAATCCTAAAAGACACAAAACCAAGGTGGTCTCCCTGAACCAGGAATCACAGAGAAAACTTCCAAGAGAAGATATCCAAACAAGTATGTACATATGGATTTCCCAGACTAGAAGTTTCCATACACTGAAATTCTACAAGAGAACTTCCTTTATTAATGTATCTATTTAACTATTCTGACATGTGACAAACATTGTTAAGAAGTGGAGATATAAGATGGATTGGATACCTTCATCAACCCCCAACGTACCAGTCTACTAAAAGAAAAAGGTTTGGAAACCGATAAGGGCCATGCTGAGTAACAAAGGCTGTGCTGTGCATGCACACAGCACGTGCTTTTAATTTTGCTGGGGAGGATGAGGACAAGCATCAAAGAAAGAAGATGATATTTGAACCGAGTCCTCAAGATTGAGTTCTTCAGTCAGTGGGAAAATGGGTGAAGGAAGATTGCCGGCCAGGGTAAGGAAGGCAGCGGCATGCGAGGGGAGCTTGAGGACTGATATAATTGGTGTTGATCAGTTCCAACTCAGAAACAGTAAAAAGAACTTGACTTGCGGCCTAAGGAATTGCGATCAGGGAGGCAGGCACAGGTCATACAGCTCTGAATGAGCATTGCAAAGGGAAAGTGGGAGCTTTGGTTGGCAAAATGCTCTCAGATCATTGGAAGACAATTAAAATTATTAGCGAAAGCTCCTATGGATTTTAGAAAGAGAAGTCAAGGGCTGTTCGATTCAAGTTACATGACTGATAAAAGATAAAGGAAAGAATTTGTAAACCCAGTGGTAATAGCCATAAAACAAGCATTGGGTAATGTCTTGACATTTATCTTGTGTCTCTGGGCATTCTTGTCATTCCAGGTGCCTTCTGTCAAAATGTGGAGGTGACCAAAATTCGCCTAGGCACCCGCCTGAGAGGTACATAAATTCTGTACTGTTCCTTTATTCCTGTCCTGGCTGAAAAGCAATTTCAGTGTTGACGTGTCTGCTGTGACTTCTGTTTTCCCTTTACTTTGACACATCAGTTGGGTGGGAACTGATGTCAGACTGGGTGTTTAGCAGGCACTAATTGAGCATTTCCTACGTGCTTAGCGTGGAGATAGACATACACAATAGTAAAGAACACAGAAATGATCAATATTCTTTTCCTGGAATTTGCCGTTTAGTGGGGAATGGTGGTGGAGAAAGCACAAGAAAACCCACATAAATAAAATATTTGTATACCCTAATGAATAAAGAGCTGAGTTTAATACTAATAACCATAATAATAAATGAGAGCTTCCACTTTACGATGACCAGGAAAGGACTCCCTAAGTGAGCTTCATCAAAAGGGGTGGGAGACAAAAACAAGGAACCCTGAGCCAAGAGTAAACATTTAGGCAAAAATCCCAGAGAAGGCCAGGAATGTGGCAAACTCAGGAAATGGAGAGTGGATGGAATTCAGGAGTAAAAAGACAGTGGTGGCAAAAAAATAAAATACCTAGGAATTAACTTAACTAAAGAAGTGAAGGACCTCTATGATGAAAACTTTAAAATCTTAAAAAAGGAAATCAACACAGAACTTAAAAAATGGCAGAACCTCCCATGCTCCTGGATTGGAAAGATTAACATCGTGAAAATGGCAATACTTCCCAAGGCTATCTACAAATTCAACACAATACCTATCAAAATTCCAACCTCATTCTTCAAGGAAATAGAAGAGGCAATCCAAAAATTCATATGGAACAATAAAAGACCCCGAATAGCAAAAACGCTCCTCAATGGAAAGAACACTGCTGGAGGAATATCAATACCAAACTTCAAACTCTACTATAAAGCCATAGTAATCAAAACAGCTTGGTATTGGCATAAGAACAGACCTCATAATAGAATTGAAAACCCAGAAATGAACCTACGGACCTATTGCCATCTAATCTTCGATAAGGGAGCTAAAACAATAGAATGGAAGAAAGACAATCTCTTCAGTAAATGGTGCTGGCAAAATTGGTTAACTACATGTAGAAAACTTAAGTTAGATCCTTATATTTCACCCTGCACCAGAATCAACTCCAAATGGATCAAAGACCTTGAACTCAAAGCAGACACTCTGAAAACATTACAGGATGGAATAGGACAAACCCTAGGTCTCCTTGTCTCAGGCCGAAATTTTCTGAATAGAGACCCGGAAACACAACAAATCAAAGAAAGGTTGGACAAATGGGATTGCATAAAGTTGCAGAGCTTCTGCAGGGCAAATGACATAGCTAGCAAGATCAATAGAAAGCCCACGGATTGGGAGAAGATCTTTACTAGCCATACAACGAACAAGGGTCTCATATCTAAAATATACTTGGAACTCAAAAAATTAAACCCCCCAACAACAAATCCTCAAAGAAACCACTGCCCAATAAATAAGTGGGCGAAAGACTTAAAGAGAAACTTCTCTGAAGAAGAAAGAAGGATGGCCAATAGACACATGAAGAAATGTTCAACATCCCTAGCCATAAAAGAAATGCAAATCAAAACAACATTGAGATATCACCTCACTCCAGTTAGAACGGCAAAAATCAAGAACTCTAACAACAACAGATGCTGGAGGGGATGTGGACAGAAAGGAACCTTACTTCATTGTTGGTGGGAATGTAAACTTGTTCAACCACTTTGGAAAGCAGTATGGAGGTTCCTCAAAAGACTTCACGTAGAACTCCCCTATGACCCAGCAATCCCACTTTTGGGCATTTACCCAAATGTTTACAAACAAGACCACACTAAAGCTACCAGCACAACTATGTTTATTGCAGCATTATTTACCATAGCTAAGATATGGAACCAACCCAGATGCCCCTCAGTAGATGAATGGATCAAGAAAATGTGGTATATATACACAGTGGAATTCTATGCCTCCATCAGAAAGAATGACAATGCCCCATTTGTTAGGAAATGGAAAAACTTGGAAAAAATTATATTAAGTGAAGTAAGCCAGGCCCAAAGAAACATAGGTCCCATGGTTTCCCTTATTTGTAATATCTAGTATATGTATGAGTCAAGCGGAAAAGGTCAGATAATGTGATGTCAGGAAAATGAACCCTTAGATGTGTATTTTAATGTTTTTTTTCTTTCATGCATGTGTTTCTAACGCATTTATAAGATTATCTCTTTGTTGCTTTGTATATCCCTCCCCCACAGTGTAACCCGTGCTTTCACTATATTTGATGTCAGTATAACTTGTGGAGGAGATGGGGAAAAACCAGTTGTTTAAGGATACAGGTGGACCTGTTGCAACAATGAGAAGTACAAGTTGTCATGTCCAAAACTAGCTTTACAACATCGGTGCGGGGGGGGGGGGGGAGGGGAGGAAGGGGGGGGAAGGAGAAGGATTGGGATTGGGGGGAGGGGGGAGGCTGGGAAGGGATGTGAAGGGTAAACAAAGGAGGAGGCTGCAATGCTTGGTAAGAAATGTACGCATTATCCTGCCCACGTAATTGTAACTCCTCTGTACAGTATGTTCACAAATAAAATTAAATTAAATTTAAAAAAAAAGACAGTGGTGGGATTTGATAGAAGAATGAAAGAGGTAGAAGGCCATACCACCTGGATTTTCAGGTGGGGGTGGTGGGGGGGGTCTGTATTCATGCTAAGGTCAGTGGGAGCTCCATTAGGGCTCAAAAGCAGGAGGACAATTTGTTTGTGGTGTTTTCATTTCTCCTTTATTTTTATCTGCTCCCTGCAAAAGGTGACTCTCCTGCTTGGTAGGAAATGAGTTGGGAAGAGATTGAAGGCAGACCTGCACTTTTACTATCTTGTTAAGGAGAAACCCTGGGCCAGAATACGGAGGGTGAATGAGGAGTCCCAGGAGCATCTCTGGGTCTTACGAAAATTCTGCACTGGATGCTCTGAAGCAGCAACCTCCCCTACCTAAAGAAATATATAGTAAGTTCTCTTTCAGGAAGTAGCCAGTGGAAAGGGCACATTTCCATCTTCTTTCATTCTGGAGTGGGTCCCACAGATCCATCATCCATTTGGCTCAAAGCATATGGAAACTCTAGACAGCAGCCATATACACTGCTGTCTGCACAGGCTGACACAGACAAAGGAACTATGCACTTTACACCCTGCCACTGTTGGGCTGCCATTGAAAACGACCTGAACTCAGTAACCAGAAAATTACTTAGCCAAATCCCACCAAGCTCCATCTCTGCAAAACTGAGGTGAGAAGATATGGAACAAGAAGGGAGCTGCAGAAAGAGTGTGGTATATTGCACGTGGCAGATCTACCTTGAATTCCTTTTTTGAAATCCTCGTACTGCCTGGAAAAAGGATATTGGAGCATGCAGTAGCATTTTAGAAAGTAATTTTTTTTTAAAAAGAGCCTGTTATACTTGTTCTAATCCTATATCTAAAACATCTCAAAAGAAATTTAATCCTACCCCATTTTTGACAGGTGAGCAAACTAAGATCCTAGTAGAGTGAACTGTTTTGAGCCAAGAGTCACCTAGGTTTTTGTTCTGGGTCCTTTCTCAATGACTTGCTATACTTTTCCAATGTAAACACAGACAGGTCATATGCATATATGTGTGTGAGTGTGTATGTATAAAATCAAATTGATTAAAATATTATACGTTCAAGAGAAAGATTTTATGGTGAAACTCCTCTAAATACAGGGGGTGGAGGTGGAGTAAAGGGAGAAAGGATGAATGTAAAGAATAGTGGTTACCAAGTATAGTCATAATACTCAATATACCAATATACTCAATATACGAAAGGGAGCTGGGAAACTTGATGAAAAGTGTGGAGGGAGGGTAGGTGGTAGAGGAGGAAAATAATGAAAAGTGTGACTACGCTCATGATGCAGTGTACATATATATTAAAGCCTCCTTGTAGCTGGGCGCTGGTGGCTCACGCCTGTAATCCTAGCTACTCAGGAGGCTGAGATCTGAGGATCGCGGTTCAAAGCCAGCTCGGGCAGGAGAGACCGTGAGACTCCTATCTCCAATAAACCACCAGAAAACCGGAAGTGGTGCTGTAGCTCAAGTGGTAGAGTGCTCGCGTTGAGCTGAAGAGCTGAGGGACAGCACCCAGGCCCAGAGTTCAAGCCCCACGGCCGACAAAAAAAAAAAAAAAAGCCTCCTTGTACAACTCTTTGAAAATAATCTTAAAATTATTGGGCACTCACTCTATACTGGGCTCTAAATCACCATATCTTTACAAACATTCATATGCAAATATATTTGAACTTTTTAATGCGAGATTTGGCACTTGAATGGAGTCACATATACTGTGATATTCTAAATTCCTGAGAATGGGTGAACCAGACTGTATTTCTCTACTTATTCATCAAGTAGATTGTATTCATCTCTACTTATTCATCAAGTAACTGTTAGGTTTTTAAAAAGAGGTTGCCAAATAAGAACCACACCATGCAAGTTGTATTCAGGTAAGGGGTAGGTTTATTCATCGTTCCGGTTGGCACCAGGCCATGTTGGCCCTCCATGCAACTGGGAAAAGACATGGGAAAGAGCTTGGAAAAAGAGCTGAGAAAGAGAGCTGGGAAAGGGATGGGAAAGAGGTGGGAAAGAGTTCCCCTATGACCCAGCAATCCCACTTTTGGGCATTTACCCAAATGTTCACAAACAAGACCACACTAAAGCTACCAGCACAACTATGTTTATTGCAGTCTTGTTTACCATAGCTAAGATATGGAACTAACCCAGATGCCCCTCAGTAGATGAATGGATCAAGAAAATGTAGTATATATACACAATGGAATTCTATGCCTCCATCAGAAAGAATGATATTGCCCCATTTGTTAGGAAATGGAAAGGCTTGGAAAAAAATTATATTAAGTGAAGTAAGCCAGGCCCAAAGAAACATAGGTCCCATGGTTTCCCTTATTTGCAATTACTAGTATATGTCTGAGACAAGCAGAAAAGGTCAGATAAGTTGATGTTAGGGAAATGAACCCTAAGATATGTATTCAAATGTTTTTTTTCTTTTATGTGGTTGTTTCTAACACATTTATAAGATGATTTCTTTGTTGCTTTGTATGTCCCTCCCCCATGGTATAATCCCTGCTTTCACTGTATTTGATATTGTTATCATTTGTGGAGGGGAAGGGAAAAAACAAATCATTTAAATAGGGATACAGGTGGACCCATTGCAACAACGAGGCGTATAAGTCGTTATGTCGAAAACGAACTTACAACTTTGGGGGGGGAGGATTGGGTGGGGGGCGGGGGGAGGATGGGATGGGAAGTGGAAACAAAGGAGGAGGCTACAATGCTAGATAAGAAATGTACTCATTATCTTGCCCATGTAATTGTAACCCCTCTATACAGTATTTTCACAATTTAAAAAAAAAAGAGCTGGAAAAGAGCATCTGGGCTTGGGCTAGGCCTTATCTAGGGTATGAGCAGAGAAAGGTGTGGCCACATCAAATTCAGATGTGACCTCAGCGGATGCAGATGAGACCTCTTCCAGGTGTGCCAGTTGCCTAGGTAACGCAGGTACTGGGTGGAGACTTTGCTGTGAGGAGGGTGGAGTCTTCTTGCCATCCAGGAGCGGACCTTACATTCCAGCCTTTTAATAATCATGAAATAGGGCACAGATTCTCTCTGGCTACTTCCTGCTAACAAGGAACGTCGACAATAGGGGTAAAAGGCTGGAATTTGGTCCCCTCCCAGAGAAAGCAGCGAGCAGCAGCTGTCCCTTGGTGGCCCGAGTCCTTAGATGAAGTCTGGAGAAGTCTCATGAGGCATTGAAGGGCTGGAAAAAAAATACTATAGAGCAAATAAATGGCAAGAGGAAGGAGTTGGGGCTGAAAAATGTTGGTAGAAATGTCCCTAGCTACTTCTGACATCTGGTGACTAGGTAGAGGAGAAGTCAGGTAAGACAGGCAAGAATATAAATTCCTGTCCAGTTAATAGGAAGACAGGTATGGACACCAGATGTGCAGGCTTCTTACTTCTACTGACCTCCCAAAATTAACCTCCCAGGTTAATTTTGAAAGGGCAGGCACAAAGTGCCTGATGTGACATCATCTCCTTTTACTCCTCTCCATGTTCCCTTGTTCCCCAGACTGGCTAAGTCTAGGTGCCCATTGCTGGGATGGCTTTTACCAGTTAGTATTCATGGAGGTTTGAACTCAAGGCCTGGGCACTATCCCTGAGCACTTCTGCTCAAGGCTAGTGCTCTAGCACGTTGAGTTATAGTAGGTCTGCTCCTGGATGGCAAGCAGACTCCATCCTCCTCACGGCAAAGTCTCCACCCAGTACCTGTGTTACCTAGGCAACTGGCACACCTGGAAGAGGTCACATCTGCATCTGCTGAGGTCATATCTGAATTTGATGTGGCCACACCTTTCTCCACCCGTACCCTAGATAAGGCCTAGCCCAGGCCCAGACGTTCTCTTTCCCAGCTTTTTCCCAGGTCTCTTTCCCAGGCCTGTCCCCTCCACATGGAGGGCCAACGTGGCCTGGTGCCAGCCTGAACAATGAATAAACCTACCCCTTACCTGATTACCACATGCATGGAGTGGTTCTTACTCGGCTACCTCTTTTTAAAAACCTAATGGTAACCAGGAAGAGAGCTTTGTGAATGAAGAAAGCCTCCATAGGCTTTAGGATAGTTCATAAGTACAAAATGAAGCCCACTGATACTTGGGAGAGGCCATTCCAAGCAATCCAGCTTTCTCACCCGGACTTTGGCTGGAGACTCTGCCAGTGTGGGTGGATGGGTGGCAGTGATTGCTTTTTCCTGGTTGGTCAATTGCCTTCTCAGGTGGTCTTTATTAAGCCATCCATCTTTGAACTCTGACAGTCACTGTGACCTGCTGCAGCTCAGGAAAGGAATCTTTCTTAATTACCAGACCTTTCTTGCTCCCTTGAGAACCCTGAGTACTGCACCAGGTGGAGTGATGGGCGTGTCCTCTGGTTCTGCCAACAAGTGAGGCAAGTTTGAGGTAAACGCTCAAACTTGAGGCCTAGCTTGCTGTCCAAGTGCACAGAGTCTCCCAAGAGGGAGACTCTGCCAAGCCATCTTTATTTTATGTCTCCAGGAGAAGATCTCTGTTCTCTAGCGTTGGGAATCACTAAGTGGTTGACTTCAGAGACATACCCACAGAGCTTATTGGATTTCCATCTTGACTACTCAGTATGAAGCTTGACTCTCTAGCCATTTGATGTTCTCACTGGTAACAGGCTCTTCTTCTCTGTGCTGCTTGGGCATACTGGCAGGGTTAGTCCTCGTGACACTTTTCTTTCCTATGTACACTTATTCTCAGTGAGTTTACCCATGGTTTTAAGTAATACTATTTATATGTTTTAGTTAGCTTCATAGTACTGCAATGAAATGCCTGAGGCAGCTAACTTACAAAGGGAAATGTGCGCTAAGCTGGTAAATCCAGCATTTATCTAGAAAAACAAACAAACAAAACCTGTTCACTTGGGTGGGTTTTTCTCCACAGACCCTGTTATGACTGCAAGAGTATGAGATGTATCCTGTTTCTAGCCAAGCTCCCCTCTATTTGTCAAAACAAACAAAAAACATAGACGCTAATACATTAGATAAAAGAGGTACTGAAATAAAGCCAGCTATGTCATTTGATTCAGACTTACATAGGGGATTTCCCTAGGCCATTGATAATGTGACCCAAGGTCACAAGACTCTTAAGCAATTCTTATTTAGAAAGTGCAAGCAACTACAAAATGAAAGGAATTTAACCATAAGACAAAGAGGAGGGAGAGGGGAGAAGAAGGAAAAGTGGGAAGGAAGCAGGGAAAGAGGAAAGAAGAAAAGAAGGGAGGAAGGAAGGAAGGAAGAAAGAAGGAAGGAAGGAAGGAAGGAAGGAAGGAAAGAGAAATATATTGTTGGGAGAAACAAGCTGAAAATAGACACTATATTTGGGTGTTCATGTGTTATATAATGCTTTGTATGTAAGGAGTACATTAATATAACTACATTGTTAAAGGATTTATCACTCAATAGTAGAAATATGAATGATTTGGGTCTCTTTTGTCTTTATCTTTTCTGTAATGAACATATTCTATTCATGAAATAAAAAAAGAACAAGAAGATATTCACCAGAAGATAGAAAGTCAGACATTATTGAGATAGACTCTTACCTCCCCTACATGTATGGACAGCAAGGGATGACCTTTCTCCCAGACTCAAAAGCTTCTAGTTCTTCTCATCAAACACTTCACTTCTAACATGCATTTGTTTTTGCTTTGAAAACAAAATATCTTCACACAAAACAAAATCATGAAGGGGGGGCGGGGAAATCAACTGACATCAAACCTATGTTTAAGAAAATTATAACTTGAGATATATATTATAACAAAAGATATATATTTACATGAACATAGTTTACCATATTTTCCTAATATGCTCATAAAAACAAAAATAATAATATATAATGTTGGGAAGGATGCCATTAATTTGACTACCTACTTTGGTCAAGATATTACAAATTTCAATTTCAGCAACTATATCTTTAAACATAAGCGTTAACTGAGAAAGATTGGTGTCCCAAGATATATTCCTATTAGCAGAAAATGTAGTTCTGATATATCCATTCAGTACAATATTAAGTCACCATTTAAAACTATAGTTATGAAGACAAGATGCTTGTAACATAAACGTTAGTGCAAAGTGTGATTACAATTACATCTATGATATGTATAAAATAGTCTAAAGGAGTATAATAAGAAATATATCAGCCTACTCATGTTGGATATTAAAAAGCATAGGAAATGAAAATAGTCTATCTGCACTTTATGTCACATTCTGGTTTTTATTTGTGCAGACAGTGCAATGTAATAGAATAGTCACAAAAATAGCATCCAATAGTCCAGTCTCCATTCTACTGCCTGATAAAACTTAAGAAACTCCTGAGTTTTGAGTTCCTTGCCTATAATAATAATAATGATAATATTGTCAAGGCAATCATGGCAGCAATTGAACATGGCTGATGGAAATGAACTTTACAATTTCAGGGGATAGGAGTGGGGGAGGTGGGGAAGGGAAGGATAGTAGGAGAGGAGGGGGTAACAATGCTCAAGAAGAAATGTGCTCATTACCTTACTCATGGAACTGTAACCCCTCTGTACAGCATCTTCACAAGAAAATAAAATTTTTTAAAAAAGAAAATATTTCTCAAACTAGCAGTCTCAGTAAAGGTCACTGTTATTACTATATATTACTATGAATTACTCAATCACTAAATTACTGCCAAGTTGTGAGGCATTGAGCCTGAGAATTGGAATTTGTATTTAAATATATCTTCAGATATTTCTGAATGAAGCAATGCAGGCTGGCAGGACATCAGGGGCTAAGATGCTGGGCTGGCTCTAAAAGTCACAGACAAGAAGTTATCGGCCTGGTTCTACTTTCAAGGGCTTTCAGATTAGCAGTTTACACTGAGGGGCCAGCCACAGGTAGGGCCACTGGGAAGGGAGTCAGGGAGGCCTCCTCAGGGAGACCAGGGGAAGTGGAAAGGAGTCAGGCCTGCTTGGTTGAGGAGACATTTTATGGGAGTGAGAATAGGGTGCATGCTGGTTGGATCTGTTATCCTGGACAGTCTCTTTATCTATAAATGATATTCATAAGCTGTATGTCTTCCAGACAATACTCTGGCCCCCCACTCCAAGCCTAGCAAAGTGTCTGGCACAAAGTCTATGTTCCGTGAATGGACTCTAATGAATCAAGATGTATTTTAAGACCAGGTCCTTTGGACATGTGGAAGGAAGAGAAGAGTGTTCTTCCAGAGAGGAAAGACCCACCAGTTGTAGGCTGTCATGAAATAATTCTTAAAGAAGGTGGGGAATCATCCAATTCCCTTTTTCCAAGAGATCCAGGCCATGTTTTCTCTGAGACTCTGACTGTTCTTTAGCAGAGAGTGTTTAATTATTTCTCTGTGAGGGTGTACCCCAGCTGGATAGAGTTAATAAACCAGCCAGGTCTTTATCTTAACAAGGAGTTTTAGGATCAAATTCTCCTCCCATTAAAGGCCCCCAAATCTCCTTGACAGCAGTAAGAGATCTTCAGACAGCCTAAGAATGGAATTTAGTTTTTTTAATGAATTCTTCCATACACACAAGCCTTTACATTTGGGACAATATGTGTTATTAGAAGGAATTAAAAAAAAAAAAAGGAATTAGATGACAGGAAGGGAAAGAGGGAGGGGCATAGGGAAAGGAGGCTGTGCACAGCCAGGTGACCTGCAAGTGTTGAAAATGTATGTGTCCATGTTGGGTGAGCACTCAGAGCTAGAGACATGCCCTGCTGTATGACACCAATGAGGTGGCCAATTCTTTAGTTGACAAATAATACTTGTATATATCTATGGGGTACAAGTTGACATTTTGCCACAAGCACTGGAAAATGATTGAATCAGGCTATCACATAGGTGATAAGAACATTTTAGTATCTACTCTTCAATATATAGCACTATTCACAATAACCAAGATATGGATACAACTTAAGTGATCATAAGCCAATGAATAGATGAAGAAAAAGCTCTGGGTTTGTATTCACACAGGCTTTAAAATGCATAAAGTGAAAGCTAGGCCTAGTGGTTCATACCTACAATCCCAGCCCAAGTGGTGGTTTGAGGCAGGAATATCATGAGTTTGAGGTTATATAACAAGATCCTGTCCTAAAATAATAATAGTAACAACAACAACAACAACAATACTATGATAATCAAGATAAAAATCCATAATTTGCAACAACACGGATGAATGTAGACCACATTACACTTTGTGTGAGCTCCAGATTCTGAAGACCCCCAAGAAGAATGCCTCTGGGGACAGCGTTGCATCTATTCAAGTCATAGGCTGCACCAGAATGCGGGGTTGTGGGGGTGCCCTGGTGGTTGGTTACTAAGATCATGGTTCAAACCTGGCACAGAAATTGAAGCAGAAACAACAGCACAGAGTTGGCTATACATAATTAATGGGAACCATCCTATGAAAAAGAGGTGACCCCAGAGTTTCCCTTTTAAAACAGTGCAGGGATGCAGTTGGGCTTGGAGACCACAGGGGAGACACTTCACATGATTCTAGGACGTACCTTTTATTACTATGTGAGCTGCATGCATTAGCCTATGAACTAGAGTTTAAAAAACGATTGTCCGATTATAATAAGCTTTGGGGCCCAAGCAAACCAGTGGTATTTTTCATCATAGATAATTCAGTCCCTTGTCAGCTTAATGACCAAGGAAATAAGGTTTATGGCTTCCCCTTTGTCTTCCCTGAGGTCTGTTTGCTGGAGAAGAAAGTCTAACAGCACTAAGCAAGCTGTGCACTGGTCATACTGTGTCTGGACACACTAGAAACGTGAGGGCTGTGGCTATCGCGGTATGGGGACAGGGCACTTGGAAAAAGGCCTAGTCTCTGGTGTCAGGTCCAGCTGTCTCACAGCTTCTTTTGCCTCTTTTACCTCTGTGATCAAGGTGATGAGACCTAATATCACTACTTCCTTGTCTCGGGCCTTCACTCAGACTCTGCAATTTAATTATCTCATGGTTACATTCTTTTTGATCTTTTTCTTTTTTTTTTTATTTGTAAAGATAATTGTAAAGGGATTGTAGTTACATAAGTAAGGTAATGAGTACATTTCTTTTTGAACAGTGTTACCTGCTCCCTCATTTTCTTCTATTCCTCACCCCTGACTCCTCCCCACCCCGAAATTGTAAAGTTCATTTCCAACATAGTGTCTAGTGAGTATCACTGTTGCATTGTTTTACCCTTTGTCCCACAGTTTCTATTATTCCCCTTCCTTTGCCCAAATCAGATAAACTTATATACCAGGCAAAGGTTATAGAAATGAAAAACCAGCTGGGAAGTTGGCTCAGTGGTAGAGTGCTTGCCTTGCACGCATGAGGCCCTGGGTTCGATTCCTCAGCACCACATAAGCAGAAAAAAGCCAGAAGTGGCGCTGTGGCTCAAGTGGTAAAGCGCTAGCCTTGAGCTGAAGAGCTGAGGGACAGTGCCCAGGCCCAGAGTTCGGGCCCCACGACAGGCCCCAAAAAGAAAAAGAAAGAAAGAAAAAAAGAAATGAAAAACCATGACAACTGGGAATAAACCAAAGGGGGTAGGGCAGGAAGAAAAGAAAGAAAAAAAAAGAAATAACTGCAAACAGTGTACTAGAAAAAACTTCCTGTTTCCATTTCTTGGAGTTCATTTCAATAAGCATCATTTTATATGTCCATGTGCACATAGCTATTGAGCTCCATGAGCTATATGAGCTTTATAGCTATATGAGCTTTTTTCCTTATCTTTTTACTTTTCTTTCTTTTTTTGTGACAGTCCTGGGGTTTGAGATCAGGGCCTAGGTGCTATCCCTTAGCTTTGTTGCTCAAGGCTAGCATTCTACCACTTGAGCCACAGCTCTACCTTTGGCTTTTTGGTAGTTAATTGGAGATAAGAGTCTCACAGACTTTTCTGCCTGGGCTGGCTTCAAACTATGATCCTCAGATCTCAGTTTCTTGAGTAGCCAGGATTACAGACATGAGCCACCAGCACCCAGCAAGAAATTTGTATTCTAAATTAGGCCTGGTAGTACACACATATAATCCTAGTACATGCAATCTCATAATTATGATGAGTTCCAGGCCAGCCTAGCTTACACAAATTCTGTCTCAAAACGAACAGGAAGGAAAAGAAGAGAAGAGGAGGGGAGGGGAGAGGATGGGAGGAGAAGAGAATGGAAGAGAGAGGAGGAAAGGAGAGGAGAAGGGAAGAGAGAACAATCGAGGCCAAACAAGAAGCTTGGAGTCTTGGTCTTTGCTCATACAGAAATCAAGAAAATAGTACAGCCACATAGACATTCACATATTTGAGTGTTTCTCTCATCCTAACAGAAATGGTCCTGGAAAAATATGGCCTGGGCTTGGGATGTAGCTTCTACCTTGCACAATTTTTCACTATCTAGTGTCTTAGTGAGTGAGGAGTAATCACCAAAGGAGCAAATTACAGCCCTCTGCCTTTGCCTGCACTGCCTCTCAGGTCTCCTTGACATGCCCCACCCCCACTCCCTGAGCCAAGCTCTGTTCTCTTGCCACTGCATGCTGAACATGCCACCACATTCCCATCTCAGGAGCTTGGAACCAACTGCTCCCTTCGGGAATGTGCTTCCTTTGTGACTTACTAGCTAGTTCCTTCTGTCCACTCAGATGTCATCTCCAGCATCACCTTCTCAGAGAGACTTCATCAAGCAGCCCTACCTGCCTGATGCAAAAGCACCAAAATTCAAAACTATACCATCCCTGTGAGGATCAATGGGGAAACTGCTTTATAGTCCACTTGCATTCTGTAAAGCAAGATATACATGAATTATGTGGTCACAATAATTTGAAAAACCAATGGGCCAATTGGTGACCTAAATTAATTGTGGGAGTTACTTGCTTCTGAATGGATTGAGGAAGTAGTGCATGGCTCCAAGAAGCTCCCAGTCAATGATGTAGGGCCCTGATGAAGGAGCAGGAAGTCTGGGAGAGGCTGGTGGAGGAGGGCTACAAGGAATGCCTTGGCTAACCCTTGCTAGAACCCTTTGTTTAAAACCAAGGACTTGGTGGTGAGTTGGGTGGGAGCACATGTAGGCTGTTCTCTGAAGAACGAGTTATTAATATTCTAATAGTTGTGGTTGTAACCCACAATTCCCTCCCACACACATAGGGTGGAGAGCAAGGGAAGGGAGTCTCCTTGTCTTGAATATTTATCCCAAATATTTGCACTCAGGCACAAATCCACATTCGGTGGGGTTCTTTCTGCCCATGCCCTTTACATGTGTGTACAAGTTGGGGCTCAAAGTAGAGAAAGTTCCTGGCTGAGGAGAAGAAATGCTGCCTGAGTGGTTGAAATCATTGCTTCCCAGCTGTGCGATTTCAGCAACACACAGAATCCCTCCAAGCCTCAGTTGCCTTACCTGCAGAACAGTGATTTGACCTTAACCTTTTTTTTTTCTTTTTTTTGGTCGGTTGTGGGGGTCTGAACTCTGGGCCTGGGCGCTTTCCCTCAGCTCTTCAGCTCAAGGCTGGCACTCTACCACTTGAGCCACAGCGCTACTTCTGGTGTTTTCTGTGTATGTGGTACCAAGGAATCAAACCCAGGGCCTCCTGCAGGCAAAGCAAGCACTCTACCACTGAGCCACCTTCCTAACACCTCTGACTTTAACCTTTACAATTCTAAATGCCTCAAATGAGAGAACGTGTGCTGAATGCAAGGACAACCTAAAAGCACTATAGGAGATTCAACAAACAATTCAGCCTAACAAAGCCTTGAAGATGCACAGAAAAAATATCTTTCCTCTAAGAGCTCCATGGCACTGTTATAAACAGTAGCAGCCTTGATTTTACAAAAACACACCTACTGAACTACCTTCAAATTAGAAACTTTCCTGAGATTTTTGGGACTGAAGTGATTTGCATGTATTTGGTTTACAAATAGCCAGGCACCATAACTCACCCTAGGTCTCTAGATACCTAAAACAGGTGTGTCTTCATTGTTTTAACTTAAATCTTTACTTGTTCTTTGATTTGATAGATGGACTTTCTCCTGGCTACCCCTCCTCCCCCACCCCCACCCGCCACCATGCCTGAACCTCTTGGGAATTGAATTTGCTAAAGTCATGATTTTTCAACCCGCAACTACCCCTTCTACAAAGTGCTAGGTGAGCACTAATAGTACTTTGCTATCAGTGTTTACTCATAACAGCTTAGTAATGCAACATCCCTAGTAGGGGACTACAAGGTATATCCCCATTTGACATATAAGGCTACTGAGGCTCAAAGAGGTTAAATGACTGGGCTAGGGTCATATAGTACTGAAAATTAGTTCTTTACTCCTCATTCCAAAGCCACTGCTTTGGGAAGGCAACAGTATCTTCTCTTGATCTACCATAGAAGTACCATAAAGGGTGATAGAATCCCTGCCTGCTCATCCTCCAGCTCACACAGCCTTCCATGAAATCTGCTCTAATTTCCCCTGAAGTCAGCTGCCCAAGAGAAGTTCACTGAAGCAGAATAGCAGGACTTTCCACTCGGCAGAAGGCTCCAAACTTGCCAAGTTCTCCACCAGCCTGGCTCTTGGGGGGTGAGCCTCACGTACTTCCATTGCATAAGTGTTATTCTAGCCAGTTCCTGGAATCAGAAATATGGCAAAGCATTCACCTGGTGGGGAGCCCTGGCCCAGAAGGGGTGGTTGTTTGGTTAGCTGTATCTTCAGGGTCCTTTCCAGAAGACCAGCTTGTGAAAAGGTTTATCTAGCAACCAAGTCAAAATTGCTTTGCTTTGCTTATTCTTCAGCAATCAGAGTATATTTGCCTTCCCTCTAATGTCGCTTATCCACCCTCATGATGTCTTTCCTGGTAAAGACTTCCCCATTTCTGGCTAAAATTAAACCAAGACCTCTTTGCTGTTCTCCTGGGTTTTCTACCTCCAAAAAGACCAGATCTGGGCCAAACTCCACACTGCAGCCAGGAAGATTTTTCAAAATGCCATTCCTGTGACGGGGCATTCCAAATGTCAAGATCTTTTCAGATCAAATCCATGTATGTGTCCGACTCTCCTATCTATGAAGAAGTTAGTGTCCTTCAAATTGCAAAGGGGCCTCTTTTTTTTTTTTTTAAGTTTCTAGGGCATAATCAGGAAATGAATGGAAATTACAGGAGAAAAATCTTCTACCTCATTCTCTATATGTTCACCTATTTGGACTTCAGTAATAGTCTTTCCAGTAGCTTATGGGGAATGAAATCAGTACCCTGCCATTTACTAGCTCAATGACATGTAGCAATAACTTATTTAGACTCCATGTTTTCACCTATTGTTGCCAGTTTTTGTTTTAAAAAAGAAATTATATATATACAGATATATAATGTTTCATATACTGATGGATGCATTTAAGAAGCACAGAAAAAAGATCGAAATTATTCAAATGACTCCTTGTACCAGTCTGTCTCTCCTGCAAAATTCAGCACTTGAAGAGAAGGTATTGCACTCACCTTCTTCACTCTTCCTCTGTGATAGTCTCCATTTCATTGGGTGGCCAAAAAAATGGTTGTGGACAGGAACAATTGTAAAGTCTGGGTATATAGGCACCACTGACCTCTAGCAAGAACAAAGCCAAGACTGTAGGAATGGCCGTGGGCTCAGATTCAGACTTAAGTCTTTGAGGCAAAGAAAATGCACTGGGGAACGCCAGGCATGGTGCCATTCATCTTCCAAGAGGTTTTCAGGAAAGCATTTCTTTCACTTCTTTTTTTTTTTTTGGGTCTGGTCATGGAGCCTGAACTCTGGGCCTGGGTGCTGTCCCTCAGCTCTTCAGCTCAAGGCTAGTGCTCTACCACTTGAGCCACAGAGCCACTTCCGGCTTTTTTCTTTTTGCTTATGTGGTGCTGAGGAATCGAACCCAGGGCCTCTGGCATGCAAGGCAAGCACTCTACCACTGAGCCACCTTCCCAGCCCCTTCTTTCACTTCTTTACTGAACTGGATATACCCTGAAATTCTACAGGCTCAGAAACTTTCTTTCCTTATCCCCAAGAGCTGATCCTCCTCTCCTATGCAATGTTACTAGTGTGCCACTGTACACTAAGATTAAGAAGCCCCCTTGGAATACAAGTGAAATCTTCCTATGGGCCCAGTGAGTATATTCTCTTCCTATGAGCCACACAGTTTGTGATGTCTCTTATTCTGAAGGTTTCTATGCAAGCTAGGGATCTGTACAAGAAGAGCGAAATGAACAAACTCTAATAATACTTAAATAATACAGCTTCATGTGATCCTTAGGATGCAGCATGAATGAAGGACCAGAACATCTCTCTGTGATCCTGCATTTTTTCCTTCTTCAGATATGTTTACCATCTATAGTTGGATTATGATCAGCTGATTCTCACAGACTTGGGAGCCATCCTGTCTCCTCCCTAATCCTCTTGTGCATATCCTAAAACTTTAGCTTGGAGAAGATTAACTTTTCTCCATATTTCCAAGCTCTCCCAGGAAGTTCTTTGCAATCCCATGTGCTGGTAGCAACAAGTTTCCTTTTAAACAGCCTGGTATAATAGAATGAGCATAAAAATCCAGAAACTGGGGTTAAAAACAAGTTTAGGTACCATCTCTCAGATTATTCCTCATCTGTTTAATGGAGATGAAATGCTAGTGACTACTCCTCAGGGGTAGTGACAAGGGTCAAACCAGGTTAAGAATGTTATCTACCCTGTATAACATGTTAGTCATTATTTTTGTTTTTCTAACAGAAGGACTGGGAACCAGAAAGGCACAACTTGACTTTCATTAAGGCAGCTTGGAATTGACGCAAATAGCAAAACATCCTTCAAATAGGAGGCAGGATTTAACACAGACACTATCCAGGCTATCCACGTCACTTTTGTATCTGAAATTCTCGACAGAGACTCCACTACAGGGTATGTCTGAGGGACTGTCCAACTGGAAGAATTTCCTAAGGAACTGTCTGGGGAGAAGATCAATCTTCTTCTAATTTTTTTGCCCCATTTTGCATCTAACTGGAAGTCCTGGTGACAAGAAAGCCAAGAACTGGGTGGAGACCCATCCCAAAGTTAGTTAGGATTTATGGATACCAGTTCACTTGAGGCTGGACAGATGCCATTGTCAAGTAGTAGCAAACACAAGATTCCTTATTAATGAGAGTTAACCAGCCCACCCCTTGTTTCATATGAATAACATGAAGAGTATTTAGCAAATGGATCTACCTGCTGGAGGTTCTTCCATCCAATGATGGGTTTAAATATGGCCTGAAGAACGGAGGGATCCTTGCAAAATATCCACTGCCATTAATTACCAAATTGTATGTTATTGAAACCAAAGCAGATGTAATCTTTTAGCTTTATCATTCTATTGCCAGCCTTGACTGTCTAGCCTCACACTTTCTAACTTCTGCATTTTGCTTCCACAAAACATCTCTGACTATTACCATGCTTAGATTCTTCTATCTTTTCTCAGATTGTTACCTGCCAACACTTCATGAAAAAAAAGAAGACCCAGGGCTTTGACTTTAAATGCATAGCAAGTGTCATGGTATGCAGGACAACTGTAGTGTTGGGTAGATAAATGAAAGCATGAGTAAATTAATAAATGGAATCATGTACTTTTGATTTCCTTGTTTTTTATGAATTGGTTGTACTTTTTCAAGTTATTATCTCTATATGGTTGTATGAAAGAGTTGCCATTTAACAAAGCAATTTACAAATACTACGCATCTTGATCAACGTCACCCCTTTCAACGTCCTCACTCATCCCTTCCAAATCACCCCTCCTTTGCTCTTCTTAATTTTGTAGTATACACATTAAATTCCTGGCTGTATTATCTTCCCCTTCTGATTTCCTTGTTTTATTGTTACCACCTAGTAGAAAAACAGATCAGCAAAACCAGACAAGTCAAAATTAATTTCAGATATACTAGGTGTAAATCCCAGACATCCAGTGACTACCGAGAAGAACTGGGTCTCAGGACTAAGAGCTAGGTAAATGAGCTAGCAACAGTCAGTGTTTTGAAATTTCAGGTTGTACCTGAATAACTGGGTCAAGGTGTTTCTCCTATGTCAGAACAAGGTTTACAGAGGTAAAAATGCAACATAATTTTTCAAATACCCAGAGATATGTTCTTTCATATAACTGTGATATTACATATAAAACTATATATTATATTAGATGTTATATATACATATATATATATATATATATATATATATATATACATATACATAAAATCCTCCATGTCACCCCAGAGAAGGCTGAAGTCTTCAGCAGGTGACATGACACCCACAATCACATCATTAGTTTATAAATGCTGGGTTCAAATCCAGGTCCATTATTGCCCATTCTATCCACTATTAGATATAGCTAAGGGAATCATTATCAGAGTTATCTGGGCCTGGAGCAGGTGGCTCATGCCTGTAATCCTAGCTACTCAGGAGGCTGAGATCTGAGAATCATGGTTATAAGCAAGTCCAGGTAGTTAAGTCCATAGACTCTATCTTCAATTAACCACCAGAAAACCAGAAGTAGAGTTATGGTTCAAAGTGGTAGAGTGCTAGCCTTGAGCAGAAAAGCTCAGGGACAGTGCCCAGGCCCTGAGTTTAAGCTCCACAACTGATCAAATAAAATACTAACACCACCACCACCAACAACAACAAACCCTCGAGGTATCAAAGATTTCTCAAAACACATATTTTTAGGCCTCCTCTTTATTTAGTAATTCCAGGATGGGGATGCAATTTGTATTTCTAACAAGTTCCTCCAGGAAGATAGTTAGGCCAGTCCAGGCATCACAATCTGAGAACCATTTAACTTCAGTGTCAGAAAGGAATATTAACTAGAAATAATTTGAGTAAAACATGCATAGCACTTCATGCTAATAATGTAAGAGCATGTCCTGAAACTTGAACAAAGAAACAGAATTGAGTCTCCAGTAGAGTCTTGAATGAGAGGCAGGTCTCTAACTGCATTCTGCAATCTTTGCTTCTCTCTAGAATTTGTTTCATTCTTCCCTTTCTACCTAAACTTGACTAAAGCAAAACCACATCTCTCTTATTGTTTCAGTTCCAAATTCCTGGAGGTTGCCATGAGTGGGGCGGGGATGCACACCTCTATTCTTACCCCCATCTGTGGGTCAGAATAGTGGTATGGATGGCATTGCCCAGTAGTGAGCAAGAGCCTAGTCACTGGAACGTACAGGCTGACAAGGAAGGGTAGTTGGTAGAAAAAGAAATTGGGAAGTGAACCCCATAACTGAGCACTGAGTCTGGTGTGCATGAGATATGCCTACAGATGAACTGAAAGCAAGAATGTTCTGTTGGGCCAGCAGACTGACCAGAATGCATGTGGACAACTGCTGAGAAGCCATTCTGATCATAGTGCTGATGGCTTTCAGAAATAATATTTTTCCCCCTTGAACTAAAGGAGACAGTAAACAGCAAATCCATCTGGCTTGCAAATTCTCTTAACAAGCCTACACAGGGATAAATAGAGCCAGTCTGTTTTCTTAGAAGGAAAACAATGGAATGTGGAATTTCAGCCCAGTGCAGCTGGCCAACCTAGGTCAGGGAAAAGGCACAGATTACATTCATTAATATTTTGCAAACCCTCCCCATCTCCACCCACCTTTTTGTCAATCTTCACTTCACCATGTAAGGATAAAGCCCATGATGGCTAAAGAAGGGTTCATGCTGAATTTGAGGCAGATAGGGTCAGATGTTCAGCGAGAACCCCCTCCATGGGCACCACCCAAAGCTCAGTTCTGCATTTCCAAGAAGAAAATGTTTCCACTGGATGCTACTGCTCAACTATGGTCCTTTTTCTGAGCTTATCTTAGAATAATAGCTAGGTAGCCCCCTTGAGTCACAGAGTTGTTTGCTTGGAGTAGCAGGAGTCTAGAGGAAAGAAATGCTGCTGATAGGTGTGGTAGAAGGACCACAATAAAAACTCTGTATTTAACAACTGACTACCATAGTAAATCAGTGAAACTCTATGGCCTTCCATTTCTTCCACTCAAATTGAAAAGCATAATCAACACTCTCCACACTGAACCATGAGGTTGCCTTGAATAATAAATAAGATCATCCAAGAATATCATTCGTGAGATTTAGTTCCTGATCAGGGCAAGACCACCACTGGTACATGTGGTATCTTTATTTGGATCAGGAAAAGGTGCCTCTTCCTGTGTGTCTGGGTACTTGGCTGCCAAGGACAGGTTGTATTACCCCATCCTTGCTAGGCACCCTACCTAGTTTTAAAAGATAAACTAAGGCATATAAGTATTTCAAAGAGTTTGTTTGGCAAATAACAATTCACAGATAGGGCAATTTTGAATCCCAGACTCTTTGTGGGGCTCTACCAAAGGAGAGGAATGCAAGAATTTTATAGGATGAATGTGGAGGCAAAACTAAGAGAGCTTTCTCATCAAAGTTTGAACAATTGCCTATTTAAACTATCCCAGTGGGAAATTTAGACAATATGACTATTGCCCAACCAGTTTCCTATGATTGACTCAGCTTAAGATTAATTTTCTTCTGAATTCTGAGTTTGGTTTTGCTTTGCTTAGATAGGAACCCAGAGCCAACTAATGTAATGACTTCCCACTGAAGCATATGAACCATAAGGGACATTGTACTCTTCATAGTGACCTCTTTAGTCATGGTACCACCTTTAAGATAAGGGCTTCTGAATATAGCTTCCTAGTGGAATGCTAGCCTAACATACCTGAGGCTCTGGGTTTAACCCTCAGCACTACAAATCAAACAAAACAAAACAATAAGAAAGATGAACCTGACCCTGAGCAACAAGAACCAGGATACAAGGACACATGCTCCTCCATGTTCATTGCAGCACTGTTCACAATAGCCAAGACATGGAGACAATCCAGATGCCTCACTACAGATAAATGGGTCCAAAAATTATGGTACCTATAGATAATGGAATATTATGCAGCCATTAGAAAGGACAAAATAATGGCATTCACAAGGAAATGGATGGAACTAGAAAAAATCATTTTGAGTGAGGTAAGCCAAGAGCAAGAGACAAATGGCACATGGTCTCCCTGCTATGTGGGTGTTAAATCCAAAATGCAAGGAGATATGACAAAGTAAACAGGACTCGAGTTACAAAGGACCTCCACTCATCTGGTCAAATTATTACTAAATGACTCCATGCTGCTGACCACATATATATATGCACACATCTGGGAGAACTAGGAGGAGGACACAGAATCAGAGGGAAACAGGGGAAAGCAAACAACAGAGGGGCCCATCAGCTGCACTGGACATTGATGAAAATGAACTAAGCAACTCAAGGGCAGTGATAGGAGGGAGGGAATGAGAGGGAAAGAGGGAACAGCTACACTAAGCAAAAAGAGAGAAAAGTACATACCACCTGATGTAGAAGAAATAGTTATATTGTCAAAGCTCATAGAATTCATAAATTTTGAAGACCATGATAATGACAATTTGCCTCATGAAGGTTAAAATGCCTAATGACTAATATCTAAGTATCACTATCTCACAATACTGTGAAACGTATGTAATCACTTCATCACAATAAAAATTATTCAAAAATGAGTAATTAGGATGGGGATGGGATGGAAAACTGGGACAGAGTGAGGAAAGGGATGACATTGTCTAAAAAGAAATGTACTCTTTAGCTAACTTATGTAACTAACCCCTCCACACATCACCTTTAAAATAATAATAAAAAATTTTAAACATGAAAAATAATAAAGAAAGATGAGTCTGCCCAAATATAGAGGCTTCAACATAGAACATAGTTCGAATCAACCTTGATAATGGCAAGAAGCCAAGGGAGCAGTCAAAGCTGCAAAACCACTACCATCCTAATCCAGGTGACAATTGACCAAAACAAATTCTCCCATCCAGAAACCCACCATGCTGTCAGTGGAGAAATACAAAGGAGAGTCATAAAGATGCTCACAGTAAACCACTTAGATGGCAACTTGCAATATCAAGAAAGAAACACAGTCTTTTCTGAGTTTCAAGAGAGCCTATTTTATGTATACAATTTCATCAACCCCCATCCAGTGTCTCCTTCCTGAGTCTTAACTCTATTAGGCTCACATATTCAGTTACTTCTCTCCTTATGCCCATATCCATCCATAGGAATGGATGGGAGGTTTGAAGTTTAACAACAACGAAAAGCTATGTGTTTCCAGCCACTATAGTCTACTAACTCCAGTGGTTTAAATCTACTTATCTAGGGTTTTTTGTTTGTTTTTCATTTTGTTTATGTTTTTTACTGAACATGTACTTTTCTTGCATGACTTTTCTGCTTCTTTGTCTAAAACACTCTAAGTCTTACATTCGTATTTATTAAATTAAAATATTATAGTAAATATTATTATATTTAAATATACTATTGTTTAAAATATTATACTACAATATGATTACATTTTAGTCCAATGCTCTTTATGCTTCCCCTAATCCACCATGCCTGAAGTTCATACATGGCACCATGTAAAAGGAGCTCAGCATGCAACCTTGCCTGTAGTCTTCCATTTGTCCTTATCGCTTCCTCACACATCATTCAACCATGCTCTGGATCCTACCAGATTCTTACTCAATCATTCTTTGCACCTTCACCTTCCCAAATGAACCTTTACCCCTTCCCCTCAATTATGTATACTGAAATCACTTTCCAGCTAACCTCTGGCTCTCTCCTTCCAGCCAGAGACTCTTTTAATAAATAGTTTAGCTCTACCCTTGAGTCCTTACACATTTATCAGTCTCTTCATCCATAAGTTATATGCCCAGGAAGCCACCCATGAACAAAAAGAGACTGAGAAGAGGTGAAGGGAAAATCTCAGTAAAACCTGGAAGCAGCCAGGTTTTACATCATGAGAGGAGAACTCACACCCAGCCTACTTGATACCACAGGTCTCCTTAATTAGAGCCTGAATTCTACTCTAGGAGCAGACTCCACAGATCTCAGTGGATACCAAGAAAGGATCTTAGGAGCTCAAGACAGAAGTAAATGTATATCATACACTGTTCAAGGACAACTCACACTAAGAACTCATTAAAGTTGGCTGCCAGTTATGCTCCTTAAGTTATGTGGCCTTTATCAGTTTCTGTCTTGCATTACTTTGTAAATTCCTGAATGTTTCCTATATTTGGGATTTTCTCTGCTTCTATATCTGTTCAAAGAGCTTACATATCCATGTCCTGCTGAAAACCCACTACGGCTTTCCAGCCCTAAAGGATGAAACACCAACTCTGTGGTTGGGACACTGACCACAACTCCCCAGGAAGCAAGCATACCTTGGCCTGCATGTCTTATGCAGTTAGGCCACTGTATCCAGAAACTATGGGTGAAAATCACTCCCAGCACCCAAGCCTTCTCTACTCCTTTGTCCCACTTCGTAGTCATACTCTATCTGAGATTCACCTCTTCCCTTCTACTTGGCTCCTTGGCTACCCTCACCTATCTAGATGAGAGAGGAAATGGAGGCTGTCACTTTGTTGACTAACATAGCAAATATTTTGTATCTCAGTACAGAGAATTACTGCAACTGGATCAAGAAGGAAGAAAATGGATTTACTGAATAAATAGGTTATGTTTGGCTATCCAAAAGTAAAATATCTTTTTAAATTCATTTCTCATTGAGGGGACAGGGAGTCGGGAATATTCACATGCTGTTGGCAAGAATTAAAATTGTTCAAGTTTCTTGAAAGAGGCAGTTTTACAATCTACTATATTAAGATGTCTTTAAAACCAAGATGCACTTTCAATCATCATTCCCAACTTCTAAGAATTTTTCCTCAGGAAGTGAGATACGCACAAGGATTAGGCTATATGGAAGTTTATTGTAACATTTTTTATATGAGTAGAAAACTAGATATAAGCTAAATATTTAACAACAAGGGATTGGTTATATAAATAGTAAATTCATATAAAGAAATTCCATGCAGTTTTTTTTAATGGTTTGGATATATTTTGTAGACTCAAAAAGATGTTTGCGGGGGGCTGGGAAGGTGGCTCAGTGGTAGAGTGCTTGCCTTGCATGTATGAAGCCCTGGGTTTGATTCCTCAGCACTACATAAGCAGAAAAAACTGGAAGTGGCCCTTTGGCTTGAGTGGTAGAGCATTAGCCTTGGGCTGAAGAACTGAGGGACAGTGCCCAGGCCCAGAGTTCAGGCCCCACGACTGCCAAAAAAAAAAAAAAAGTTGTTTGTGATATATGGTTGAACAGAAAAGCTATTAAAAATAATCTTATAGAAAAAAGTCTGAAAAGATATACAAAGATGATCATAGTTACTACAGTGACTGATAGAACTTATGGGTAATTTTCATATTTCATTTCTCAGCATTTTTCTCATTTGGGACAGTAAGTATATATTATTTGTATAATAAAAAAGAGAGACTTTGCTTTTTCAAATAATAGAGATTTGACATTTGCACAGACTTGAGCTCAAATATCAGCTCCCTTTGACTAGCAAAGGGAGATGTTATATACACAACCCAGCCTCAGCTTCCTTATATGCAAAATGTAAAATACAGCACTTTTCCACAAGGAGGAAAGAAAATAAAGTGCCTGGCCCAAAACACATATCAAATAACATTTTTAAACTTTCTTTCCTACATATCAAAATATCTCAAAATAAGAATTTACAGAGACGAGATGATCAAAATACACTCCCAGTCATGTAAAATGTAGCTATGAAAAATTAGAGACTCAGTCTAGCACTTCAGCCTTAACTTTTCTCTTATTCTCACACAGCCCAGCCATAGACAGTGATATCCGTTATTAGCCAAGGTAGAATCAGGCATAGTACGTTACCCAGCCCCAACAGCAGGTGGGGCTGTTCTACACCCTGAGTCCACACAGCCTGGCATACCTACTCACTGGGTCCCAGATTTCTCATGGTAAGCCTACAGGAAATATGAGACTTCCTCTCTCATCCCTTCCTACTCCTATCTCAGTCTAGTTCCTGTTAGCAGCACCCTGTCCCTCCTAGTCTTATTTTTGGCTATGTGAAAATTGAACCTCCTTGTTCATAACTGTAGTAGGAATGCATCTGGCTCTACCCTGCCTTCTTCCAGTTTCTTGTTCATTCATCCATACAACTTTATGACTGCCTAAATCTATTCTAAGCATTATGCTAAGATCCAGAGATCAATCATAAACCCTGCTCTGAGAAGCTTCGTAGATGGGAAAATGAGGACAGCATTATGTTTTGCTGCTATATAACAATAACTACAATCACGTAATTCTGATACGGCACTTGTTAGTTGCCAGGAAGTGCTTTGAATATGTTAATCCACAGTCAGTCCTCACAATCTTTACAAATAGATTTATAATAACCTCTGTTTTATTTTTTTATAACCTCTGTTTTATAAGCAAAGGTAGAAAACCACAGAAATGTCTTAAGTAACTTGTCTAAGATCCTGCCTTTGGTTAATGTCAGAAAGAAGACTTGAAATGCTCAATTTGGTTTCTTCACAATCTTAAAACAACTACAGACTCTTAAAGAGCTTTTGTTCATATGGATCACATTTAGTGATATTACAGATCAGCATTTAGAAGTTTTGTACATATTTATTAGGTTTTAATAGCAATAATAACTCTTTTCATCTAAGTAACAAGAGAAGTAGGAGCCAGAGCCCCTAAATCTTCAAGGGAACATCTCCAATGACCTAAAAACCTCCCGCTATGTCCTGCCTCTCTTTAAAGTTTCACACCACATAATAGTGTTTGGGGCTGAGCAACACAAGTTTAGTACATAGACCATTGTGGGATACTTAAGATCAAACTACAGCACCTTTCTGCCTTTCCCTACAGGAGGACACAGCATTCCAGGTGAGAAAAGTGTCCTTTCTGTTACTTTTGAGAGAATTGTTTTTCTGAAGGGTTCTGCTTGGACCAAGTAGCTTGGCCCTTGCTAATTACATCCTAGCTACATACATCCTTTTCCTGAGTACTGTAATTGAGGCATCTTGTTAGATGCTCCTTGAGTTTTAGTTGCATGCTGTTAATTAATCTGAATCATTTTGCAGATTGTGAACCTGAGCTCAGCCAATGTGAGCAGAGGGGCAGAGTCTGCTAGATTAGGGATTAAGAAGGGAGCAGGCTGTCTGCTCAGTGTGCCAGATGTTTTGGCTGATGGCCCATCTTTCTGAAGAAGTAAACTTTGACTTGCCAAGTTCCTTTCAAGTTAGTACCCCTGTTCTTAACGTGCTACCCCAATCCTGAGCTGTTTCTAACACATCTTGAAATGCAGAGAGCAGCACTTACCAGATACGGAATTTGCTGGTGACTTAACTGATTTCTTGACCTCTAGAACTTTGACAAATTTATTTCTATTATTTTAAAATTTCTGCGTCTGTGTCATTTAATTATAGCAGCAGAAATATACTAAAGCTTCATCTTACAGCAAAGATATCTTTTTCAAAATTCTGTTTCCATTTGAACACTTAGGTTTTATTATTGGCAGGAAATTCTACCACTTGTCCTTTACATGGAAACTCCAATGGCCTCTCTCTTCCTCTATCTTCTTCTCTCTCCCTCTCTCTCTCTAGTAGTCTTCCACCTATCAGAGCTGAAAAATCATATGTCTAAATCACTCTTTCCATGTTTTTTTAAGGTTCAACTTCCAACTTGAACAATTGCTCTCAGACTCGTCCTAAAGGCTATTGTGGTACTTGATGAGACAACAGCAGCAGTTAAAACATACGTCCCACTTCCTCACATAAATCATTGAAAAGGTGTAATCATTTTTATTATCTTTAATGCTTCATTAAAGGCCTTCTTAAGTAAAACCAACTTTTGTGTTCATTGTGCACCTGTGGTGGTAAATAAGACAATGACAACCACAGTTTGATACTAAGTTGACTCAAATTAAAACACTAATAGCTTTAGCTATTAGTTGATTTTACACCCTCAATTCAGACATCAACCCAGTGAAAGGGCGAATAACATTTTAGTAACAATACAAAAATTACTCTGATCATAAAGCCAAGCTGTGAGATCTGAAAGCATTGGGAGGCTGGGATGCCTCCTCCCAAGAACTCTCAGAATGCTGAGAATTTTTCAAAATGGTCAATCGGTCCTGGCTTGATGGGAATTCAGATTTCTATACGGGGTGTAGGCTAATTCCACACACCAAACTTTCTGGGAACTTGGGGATAGACAAAACTCTATGCGCACAGTGTTATTTACTGTTTACAACTGCTTCTTAAGATAAAGGAGTTATCTATCACGTGAGTGGGAATGTACCACACGATTGGTGTTTGTGATTTCAAGGAAATTATGACCTCACTCTGCATGCATGCCCCTGTCCCCAATTTAAAATGGACCCAGGATACCTGGAGCTGGCAGAATACTTCAGGACCCCTGGTCTGGTGCCCATTATTCTCTTGTCTCCAGTCGCCATGAGTTGTGACACATATGGACCCTTGGAAGTCATTCCGTTTCCACCAAGGTCCTCAGAACTCATTCAGAAGCAATATTGTCTAGGCTAAGTCTCCAGCTATAAGAGCATCCTTCCTGACCAAAGTTAAGATGAAAGTCCAGTTCTACATGCAGACCATAGGGATGAGCTGCTTGACCTTGGCTAGCCCCTAATAATCCCCTGAGTTACAGGCTCTGGTTTATTGGACAGTAACAACCTCATCCCCCAAACCAGACCTAGTAAGGACTAGACATAAACCTCATGTCAACCATCCCCATAGACACTGACTAGACTTCTGAGGAAAGAAAAAAAAAAGGAAGGAGACTTTGCATCTGGACCCCTGCTGCATGCCAAGCATGGCACTCTCCAGTTCAGTTCTCTTGTCTGCTTTACCAAAGGAGGCAGGGAGGCAGGACATGCAATCTGATTGCTTGCACTGACTCCAGCCATTCCCACAGTCCTTTCCTGCCCTCTATCTGGACTTCCTCCCCTCTGTGTCCACTGGCTGGTAAAGTTCCAGCATACCTCACTACCAAAATTTCCTGAAATGAGAAAATTCCCAGCACTGGTGGTTTTAATCATCCAGTGTCTGGGTTGATAATAGCCCCAAAATCACTCAGATGTTGGAAACTATGAGACAGATCAGTCCCTGAAATAGATCAATGATAAAATCTGAATTGGGTTTGCTTTGCTTCTGCCATTGTCTATAGTGCTGAAGAATAGGACATGTGGGCTTTCCTGGGGGGAATATTACCAGCCACGCCACAGGTCCCTCATCTCTGTCTATTACACACGAGAATTGACAGCTTCCAGTCCCTGCCTCTTCCCTGGAAGAGTCAGAGCCATTCAAGCAAGTCACAAATAACTAGCCAGGATGTGACCCAGATGAGAATCACATCCTAACTAAAATTAACCCAATGCTGAAGTAAATAAAACATTAGGAATATTTTGGGAAAACAACTCTTCAGAAATTAAAAAACAAAACAAAACAATAAAAAGATACTATTGTCCACAGCCTCTCTCTGTTTCTGGTCCATCTTGTCAAATAGTAGCTTAGTTAGTATCTCACATGTATAAAAGAAAACATAACCTATGTTTATGAAAATTACACCATTTCTTGTGAAGAAAGAGGGTCCTATAAGCACTGGTTTGAGATAGGGCAGAGAACTTGAAGACTCAAGGTAGTGATGATTAAAGCCAGGCTGGAAAGAACTTGTGATTTCTACTGTGAATCTGGAGCACAGCTAAGGGAGAACATCTACTGAATACATCCACAGGCTACACTGGCTTGGCTCCATGGGGGAAGAGGTACCCACACCTAGTCTTTACGATCTCACGGGATAAGAGAAGGAAGAAGACTTGACATAAAGGAGCTGGATGTGTGGCTCAATGGTAGTGTATGTGTGTGCTTAGCATGTGCAAAACACTATGTCTGCACTAAGGTATGCAACTACAACAACAGTAGAAATAGGGTAAAGTGAAATTGTAGTCATCAACTGGGCATTTTTCTGTCTTATGAAGCCTAGCCATCAAACAGATTCTATCATTTGGCCCATTGTGATTTTGCTTCTGTCATTCATTTACCCAATATTTAATAAGCATATTATCTCCAGATACACACTAAGAATTCCACGATGAAATAGAACTCAGACTGTGCCCTCAGCAGCAGCCAGGCCAGTGGGGCAAGTGAATTTGCAAAGAGGTATGGGTAAGAGGGTAATGAGCAGGAAATGGAGGTGCGAATCAACTGATAGATTGCCAGCCTTAAACAAAAATGGTGAGGGTGAAAGGTCCTGAGTTCAAGCTCTACTAGAAGAAAGAAAAAGAAAGAGAAAGAAAGAAAGAAAGAAAGAAAGAAAGAAAGAAAGAAAGAAAGAAAGAAAGAAAGAAAGAAGGAAGGAAGGAAGGAAGGAAGGAAGGAAGGAAGGAAGGAAGGAAGGAAGGAAGGAAGGAAGGAAGGGAGAGAGGGAGAGAGGGAGGGAGAGAGGAAGGGAGGGAGGGAGAGAGGAAGGGAGGGAGAGAGGAAGGGAGGGAAGGAGGGAGGGAGGGAAGAAAAGAAGGAAGGAAGGCAAGAAGGGAGGGAGAGAAGAAGGGAGGGAGGGAAGGAAGGAAGGAAAGAAGGAAAGAAGGAAGGAAGTAAAGAAGGAAGGAAGTAAAGAAAGGGAGGGAAGGAGGGAGGGAGGGAGGAAGAAGTGGTAGGTATTCTGATGAGGAAGGAGACTTCCTCATGACAGCTACAATTGACTTTGTCAGAATCTCTGAGAGGGTGGTGGTTGAGGATTTTTTTTAAGGCTCACATTTTATTTTAAAAAATAATTTGTTGTTGCTATTAATGTGCTGTCCAAGGGCCTATCACTTCATAAGCCAGGTAATGAGTACGTTTCTTTTCACGGACAGTATCACTCCTTTTACTTTCCCCCAGTTTCTTCCTTCCATCACTGTCCACCAGTTATCCACATAGTAGATACTGAATACTATGATTGCATCTGTTTGCTCTTCCTCCCTCTCTTTCTGTGCCCCTCTTTGCCACCCCAAAAACAAAAAAATACCAAAGCAAAGTCAAATACCACCATCACTACCACCACCACCAACAACAACAATAACAGCAGCAGACAAAAACATGTTTCCATGACTTGGAGTTTGTTTCAATAAATAGTATTTAAAATGCTCAGAGAATTTACATCTTTGTGTTTCTTCCCTAAGGGTGTCCTCCTTTAATCTGGCTGTGTGTGAATGCCTAGATTTCTGTATAGGTTATCATGTCCAGTTACACTTTAGATCTAGCTTCCAAATTTGATAGAAAATGTGTCTTTTGTCACCCTAAGTTTGGCTTACCTCACTTAGCATGACTTGTTCTATGTTCATCCATGGCCCTGTAAATGACATAATTTTATTCTTCCTAATAAATAAGCAAAAGTTCATTGTGTGTATATATATGTGTGTGTATATATATATATATATATATATATATATATATATATATATATATACACACACACACCACATCTTATTAATTCACTCATCTGGGCATCTGGGCTGTTTCCATAACTTGGCTTTAACAATTTTATCAACACATATTAGTTGTACAAGGGGGTGACATTCATTGTGATATGTTTATTCATGTATACGATGTGCCATAATCAGATTTGCTATCTTCATCTCAGTGAGTTTTGATAAATGGAGATAGATATTGGTTATAATCCAAACGATGCCAATCTACAACTTTCTTCTCATTATCTCTGATTATCACCTTGCTTAAATTATTCAGAACTCATAACATTTTATGCTCTTAAGTTAAATATAATTCTCAATAACTTGTTACCTTTGACTTCAGAAAGCAGCATGGTTCCATGGTGGAAAAAAAACTAGACACTGCTATCTGAGGTTTGAAGACAGACAGCACCAAACTCTGTTACTACCACTACTGGCTGGACAAGATACTAAACATCTCGCTCTACCCCCACCTCACAAGGATGTTATAAGATAAAATAATGAATTAATCCCAGCACATGGCTCAGAATATTCTCTTTTTCTGTGTGCTCAAGTAGCACACCCCTAGTACCCTGGACTCCATACATGCATATTTCATGGCAGCTACATAGCCTTAACCAGGCTTCTCTCCCCTATATGATGGGTCAGGCTCTGCTCTTTTGTCCTGCTCCTTGATCTGTTCCCTTCAGACTATTCCTCATACAAATGTCTCAAAATGAGTATATGCCATGCCTTTCCCCTCCATGGCCCCCCTTATCCTCCCAGAAACTGAAGTGATTTATAGGGTCTTCACTCAGCTCTAAGCCTGCTTGTGCTCTTCTACTGCCGCATCACTCCATTCCATGTTTGCCTCTAGGACTTTGTAGGCACATCCTTCTGCCTGGAACACCACCTCCCCGCTGTCCTTTCACTGAAAGCTACTGATTTTTCCTCCTAATGCTTCTTGGTAGAGGTTCTAAGCTTCTAACCTTCTTCCAGGAAGCTGTCCATGATGTTCTCCCTTCCTCCCCAAGCAAGATGGGATTCCATGCCTTCTACTTTCATTTCCCTCCACAGAACACACAATCTGCTTCTCTGTATCCATTACTCTTTTTTCCTTTCTTTTTTTTATTTTTGGAAGTGTTGTTATAGTTTTTATTTCATGTCTGGCCTGTTTTGAATGATGACCCATCTGTTAGCTAATGAGTGACAGAAGTGAGATTAAAACCCAGGTTTTAAAACCCCAGCCTCATTGATTCCTATCACCCCAGTATAGAAACCTAACTGAAAAACTGAGAAAGTACAAGATCCACTCCCATAGCAATCCCTTCCCCCATCCATCCCACCAAAGTTCTGGAGCTCCTCTGATAATGGACTCACTTTGAACCAGGAAAAAAAAATCCTATGTCCTCTCCACGCTGAGTGCTATGTATACTGTACACAAGCACAGCTCTCAGAGAAAACACTCAAGGCACTAATTTTGGTGAAATCCTTTTGGAGTGGCAACGATAAGCATGGGGTTTCCCTGGGGCTCTGGACTTGGGAAGGAAGGAGGAAGAAAATCCACGCTGCACTCATTTCAGGAAAGCATTCCTGCACAATTGAGCAAGTGAGTTGTTCATTCGTTTTTGTTGTTGTTGTTTCTCATCTGAGTGTATTAAGCTAACCCTTGTTCTTTTGTCAATATTTGTGGACTAGAAAACATGACAAACTGTCCCCAAAGTGGAGACATCGACTGATGGGACCAAGGACAGAAATCCCTGGGGTCAAGGTAAAAAAAAAAAGAGATTTCATAACTGGCTGATAGGAATTGGTCTTCGTAGCTTTGCATGAAGTTCACGGAAGATGTTGGGCAGATGTGAGGAGAGGTGTCAGCTGGTGCTCAGGCTTGCATTTTGAGGTTGTAGGGGTGATGTTCTGGCTCTCTGACATCCCAGAATTTGAGTAGGAATGTTCAGCCCAGGTACCTGCTGGCAGCCAACTTGTGACCTTAAGAAAAGCCACAGTAAGAAAGGTGCCTGACTTCCACCATCCCAGGTGGAAGAAGGTGCCAGGAGCATCCAAGAGACTCAGGATGGAAGCCTCGCTGCGCCACATCTGAAGCCTCCCTACCTTTCAACCTCATGCTTACAGGGAGCCAATAAACCCACTTTACTACATAAGCCCACATGGATTAGTTTTGCTGTAACTTGTCACAGAAGGTCTTTGGGTGATTCAAATGCCTGCCAGCGCCCTTGGATTTGCATCTGGACATCCTACCTTTGTATTAAAGACCACTAACCTCTAAGATCAATAAGTAATAGAGTCAGGTTTACATTTTCATTGGCCAGGATACTGCTAATGCCTGCTAGACCCAGTCTAGCATACAGCAAGCACTCCCGCACATGCACTTTTATTTTTGGTAATGAGTGAACCATTTCTCTTCAGTATGCTATCTGCCTCCAAAAGCAAAGGAGTGGGGGGTAGAGAGACCTTAGGGATCCATTGCCCCTCCTACCCTGTACATGGCTGTACTTTGGTAAGCATCAGTTTCGTGCAGCCTCTCTTTGTGAAGATCAAGGTGGGATTGGGGTCAGCCGGTATGAACATGAGGTTGTCCTGAAATCAGCTGAGTGTCTGACCCTTAGGCTCTCGTTAGAGCAGAAGCCAGTGAGGCCTAACGGAGTCGAGTTGGGCAAGCAAACGCAGGGGCTGGAACTCTCACAGGTGGGGAGGGCCTTAGAGTTATCGTGTTTTAGGCCACAATGAATGTGACTCCAGTGGGGTGAATAGTAGGAAGGACGAAAGATCTAGGTGTGGGTTAAAAGAGCTCTGTTTTATCAGTTAGGGGGTTAGGGACCATTCACACATGACCTTTGCATGGGCCTCCAGCTCTGTCATCTAGCCCAATCCTTCTTCCCATAACCACTTTTGGCCACAGCACATGGTTATTTCCTCCACTGTCCTCATCATAATGTAAAAGGACCTCGAGTGCCTGTGCTTCCTTGTTTGTTATCTGAATGTTAACCACTCCACTCCTTGTTGCATCCCAAGCAATCTCTTCCAGACATCACCTAAGTATTTAACAAGCTGTTGTGGATAGAATGAAGGGATGGACAGGAGAGGGAAGAAATGAATCACTCAGGCTCTGAACCAGAGAGCCAGAGAAGAATTCAACTGGACTTTGAGAAGTGAGGTAAAGAGATCCACAAACGAGGAGATTAAAGTTTCTGATGTAGCCTTCTCAATAGAGCTGTCATATGGAGTCTATGTTCTCATTCCTTCTCTAGTTCCTTTCCTGCTGAAGCATGCAGCTTTCCCTCTGAAAACGTACCTACATTTTCTTCAGGTATCAACTCTCTTTCCCTATCCAAGTCTGTTCAAATTCTTTCACAGAGTGACTAGCAACTTGAGATACCATCAATGAATCCGCTGGTTTGTCTTCATAATGTTTCAGTTACGTCATTTCAGGAGGAGCTAGCACCCAATCCCAGCCATACATTTTAAAGGATGCTTGGTGTCTTTGTGCCTCTGGTCTCTGTCTCTGTCTGTCTGTCTGTCTCTCTCAATTATCACCTTAGCCATGCTCCAGAGAACTAAGGAGCCAGTTTATTTTGACTGGGAGATTGTGAAACTGCAGGAGGCAAGGCAGAGACACTGCCAGGCTGTGATTTCCATTGCTCCACAGGCCAAAGCCGAAACCGGGAGAGCTGAGAATAAATAGCCAAGGCCACTTCCTGCTGGGGAGGAAATGGCAGTTTCCTCAACTCCCGGAAACGTGGCTTCCTCTCCTATGCCTAGCTCCATGTTCATCCATGAAGCAGCCTCTTCCCACCCAAATCCTCCAGAGAACCGGCTGGAGTGTGTGTAGAAGACATCCTGTTTCCCTTGAGGAAGTGGCCCAGATTGAAGGAGTCACCGGGGTATTTGAGTGGGGAGTGAGTAGGTAGGGGCAGGAAGGGGCTGACAAATAGTAATAATAATCATGTTATCCAGTAAGAACAGGTCCCCACCCACCCCTTTGTCCTGCTCTTCAGTGATCTAGGCAAAGTTGTCAAGTTCTCACCAGCCCTTGTAGCCCAAAGTCAGCCTATGGTCTCTTTTTTCTTCTTTATTATGCATACTAACTATACATATTTATAGAGTACAGCCTGTAATTTAATATTTTTAGATAATGTGTAATGATGAAGTCAGAGTTATTGATTGATTGATTGATTGATTGATTGATGCCAGTTCAGGGGCTTGAACTCAGGGCCTGTGTACTGTCCCTGAGCTACTTTTGCTCAAAGCTATTGCTTGAGCCACAGCTTCACTTTTGGCTTTTTTGGTTGGTTGTTTGGGTAGTTAATTGGAGATCAGAGTCTTACGATTTTTCTGTCCAGGATGGCTTCAAACTGTGATCCTCAGATATTAGCCTCCTAGATAGCTAGGATTACAGGTGTGAGCCATCAGCAACTGGCTCACTTCAGGGTTATTAGCATTTCCTTAAACATTGACTACTTCGTTATATTTGGGGTTCATAAACCCTTCTTTTAGTTCTTTATAAAATATATAAGCTGTTTGAACTATAATCAAGCCTACTGTACTATAGAACTTATTCCTCCCATTTAACTAGGCCTTGTTACCCATCCAGCGATCTTTTCTGTTTCTCAAAAAAATTCTCTGTCTTAGCCTCCTCCATCTACCATCACTTTCTTGCACTACATTGATCTAGACCAAATACTCATTTCCTTTCTTGCTTTCTACCCAAATAAAAATGTGTCAGGCCACCTATCTGAGGTACTTAAAAATATTAATAAGCACTAAGGGGTCCTAGGGCAGTGTCATACTGCATGGTAATGCCTCAAAGAGACCATTGTGGCTGAGCCAAGCTTCTTCAGGCCTCTCTCTCCTCCATCAGCTACATACCTTGTTGGGAGCATGGTTTAACTTCTCTATACCTCAGTTTTCCTTTTACTCATGGCAAGAATAGGATCCATGTGTCAGAGTTGTTGGAAGACTCAAAGATGGTAAGCACTGAGGACAGATAAAGAAAGCACTTTTCATATAGCTCAGAGCTCAGTAACTGTTCATTATTGTTTGACTCTGCTCCCCCCACCCTTTCAAATGTGGAGATCTTTCCCTGTCTTTTGAAGAATAATGGTCCCCTTCTCTGAAACCTTGGCAACAACCAACACCACATCCTTGGAATTTCAGCTTCTGGAGGAGTAGCCTTCTAAGGATGTTTCTTTGAGTACTGTTTTGGTGCAGGACTTACTTGAATCAAAAATATCTAATTATTATAATCATTTATTGTCATTGCCTACCAGTTATACTCCAAGTGATTTTTATGATATTATCTTACTTTAAAAATAAACTTTGTAGCTGGGTACCCATAGCATATGCCTCTAATCCTAACTACTCAGGATTCAATACCAGCCTCAGCAATGAAGTCTATAGACTGATTTTTGATTAGCCAGGGAAAAGCCAAAAATGGAGATACGGCTCGAATGGTGGAGTGCTAGCCTTGAGTGATAAAGCGAAAGCCCTGAGTTCAAGTTCCAGTACTGGCACGAAATAATAATCATAACATAAACTTTGTACTTTAAAATACTTTTAGACTTACAGGGGGGAAAAAAAACCCTGCAAGGATAGTGAAGAGTTCTCAGTTATTTACCATCCAGTTTTTACCAACTTTTAACAATACATAAGAATATGGTAAATGCATTACAGTTAATGATCTGATGTTGATAAATAACTGAAGTCAAAGCTTGCTTCAGATATCCTTAGTTTTACAAATGTCCTTATTTGTCCCAGGAATGGGGTACCATATCTACATTTAGTTGCCATGCCTTTCCAGATTCTTCCAGCCTGGGACTGTTTGTCAAATTGTCCTTGTTTCCCCTTCCCTTGACAGCTTTACCAAACATTAGTAAAGTACTCTGTGGAGTATCTCTACCCTAATTAGGCTTGATCTGATACACTCATAGCCTGGAGTTTGGGTTTAAGAGGCGCAATACTACCCAGATTACATCATATCAAATATATGTCACATAGAGTTTCCAGGCACAGTAAGACACAGAGCACTGGAGGAGGTAGAGGGTGATATACATACTATAAATATTAACATGACTTGGTTCATGAACCAAGTGGTTCATGTTGACCTTGAGCCTCTGGCTGAGGAAGCTGGGGAAGTATTTTCTTGAGAAAGCTGAGGACAAGTTTGCTGAATTTTCCCACTGTAAAGCTCCTCTTTTTTTCTTTCTTTCCAAACTATATACTCAGGAAGGAGGTCGCTGCATGGGCCACACTTAAGGCGTAGGAAACCATGCTCCATCTTCCTGAGAGCAGAAGAGCTACAGAAATTATTTGGAACTTTTTTGTCAGTGGTGGGGCTTGACCTCTGGGCCTGACTGCTGTCCCTCAGCTCTTCAGCTCAAGGATAGCGCTCTGAGCCACGGTGCCACTTTCAGTTTTCTGAGTTGTTTATTGGAGGTAAGAGTCTCACGGACTTTTGTGCCTGGGCTGGCTTTGAACTGCTTCCTGAGTTGCTAGAATTACAGGCATTAACCACTGGTACCCAGCACATTATTTGGAATTTATTTGCATGGGAACTTTATTTATCTCTTCAATTATTTATTTATGCCAGCATAAACTCACAGATATTTTTTACACTTTGTACTGTAATCCAATACTACTGCCAGACACAGAAGCTTATACTTATAATCCTATTTACTCAGGAAACGGAGATAGGGAGGATCAGGACTGAAGGCCAGCCTGGATAAAATGTTCATGAGACACCATCTCAGTTAAAAAAAACAATTGGGCATAATGTCTTCTAACATGATGATAGTATTTTGCATTCCCACAAGCAATAAATGAAACTTCCTATTGCTTGTCAGCATTTGATGATATCTATGTTTTGGATTCTGGCTATTCCTAATGTTGTATGGTGATATCTTGTTGTTGTTTTAGCTTGCAACTCCCTAATGACAAATTATCTTCCCATATGATTATTTGACTTTTATATATCTTATTTGTTGAGGCATCTGTCTAGACATTTTGCTCATTTATAATTAGAATTTTTATTGCTGACTTTATATGCTCTCTTGGTATATTTTGGATATAAGTTCTTTTTGAGACATTTGTTTTGCAGGTATTTTCTCCCAGTCTGTGATAGATCTTTCACTGAGCAGAATATTTGAATCTAACAAAGTCCAAATCACCAGTTGTTGTTTTTTTCTTCACAGGTGTTGTATCTTATAACTCACTACCGATCCTGGAGTGGCTTAAATACATCCCACCATGGTGCACAGCCAGTCAATGCTTTCTGCATTTTACAGGAGAAATAGTTAGCTGTCCATCTTCTCTGAAATACTTTTAAACAGGCAAAAGGCAATGAAAGAAAGTGGATAGATTCATAGTAGGCTAGAACAAACCTTACATGTTTTCGAAGTCCTCTGGTTAACCATAAACATGGGTGAGCCTTTGACAGTCCCTTTGACTTCATAGTTAGAATTGCTGTAATATACACTCTGCATTATTCTTGGCTTGATTGCATATATACCAATACCACCGCTGTTTTGATATAACTGGAATTAGAAAATGCCACGTTTATTGGGGTGAGTTGATAGCCCTTGACACAGTGAGATGCTTCTTCCAGGAATCTTGTTTGGAAAATAAGCCCAGTTGATCACAGGAAAAGGCAAAGTCAATGACCTGGACCAATGTCACACAAGTATCAACTGTCAGATTGGGGATTTGGTGTCCAAATGGGAAAGATCATGCAGCATGTGTGTGTGTGTGTGTGTGTGTGTGTGTGTGTGTGTGTGTGTGTGTGTGTGTGTGCATGCGTGCACATGCGCCCAGGTCCCAGGCAGACACAATCCTGCTCAGGAGGCTGATGTCACCCCACTGAAGGAGGAGGCTTCACCTCCCTCCCTCACCAGCCTTCCTCTGACTTCTCTTCCTATAGAATCCTACCATATAATTTGGGCTTCTCTCTCTCTCCACAACATAAGCTAACAAGAGGGGAAAAAGTAGCCCCAGGATGTGCCTGTCACTGAAGTGTGTGAATGTGGAAAGGAACTAGCCCCAGGGGAAGGAAAATCTGAAAAAAAATCACCATTAAAAAACATAATTTTAAAAAAAAAACTGTCAGCAAAAAAAAATTTGCTGAAACAACAATGTACTCAATTTAAAAAAATGTATTGAGTTGATGGAACTTATAATTATGCCAAATTAAACTGTGTCAAAGTGTCTCCCCATCTGTGAGAACTCTTTATTGCTTGGTGCAGTCCAATTCTATGGCTGGGGCCTGGATGGTCACAGCTCTGAAAGATGCAGCTTCCTAAGAGAAAGAGGCCTTTCTCTCCAAGCAATGGTGTCTGCCCTCCAGAGCCAGGAGCTGACTGGCGTCTCTAGAGAGAACGGGCGCTCTAAGCAGCTCTGTGAGTGTGGCTTTCTAAACCCTGCTCAGCCCATCTGCTCTTGACTCAGTGTTTGGCTTGGGTCTCCCCAACCCCAGCCTCCTTCTGAGGGTTAGTGGCCTCAGAGCACTGTCTCTCTCTCTGTCTCTCTCTCTCTGTCTCTCTCTGTCTCTTTCTCTGTCTCTCTCTGTCTCTGTCTCCTAGAGTCCAGGACCTAAATTTATGTCTCTACTGTACCAATGACTGAATCTCTGCATAAGGCAGACTCCAGTGGCTACTCATGAGACTATGATCTGAGGATGAAAGTTTGAAGCTAGCTTGGACAGGAAAGTCCATGAAACTTGTATCTCCAACTAACCAGCAAAAAGCTAGATGTGAAGGAGTGTCTCAAGTGATAGAATGTCAGCTTGAAAAAGCTAAGGAACAGCAGCCAGGCATGTGCATGTGCGCGCACACACACACACACACACACACACACACACACACACACCCTAGGTGGCAGAATGTTTTCTCCTGTGTCATTGCTAATCTAGCAAGAAAAATGGCAAGGAGGTGAATGTCTCGTTGACACTGGCCTTCATGGCTTGCTTCAAAGCCTTTCGGTCTCTGGGTAAAAGTTTCCTCTTCGATGTATGTGAAACCTTCGACACAGTGTGTTCACTCAATATCCGTGTCCTTTCCTTCCCCTTTCTTTCAAAGGCTTCAAAGAGTCCCACCTGCTTTTGCACGCTTCACTGCCTGGGACAGACAGCTTTGCCCCATGCCCCACCTAAGCCTGAGCGAAGCTCAGTGCATCTGCAGCAAAACCTCCGTGACTGCTGCCATTCTCCATTCAAAAGCCCACAAGTGGGGCTCAGAGCTCCACTCTGCTCAGTGTGGCTGAGGGATGGAGCCAGAACAACAGGCCTTCGGAGGATTACCCAGCTCTCCCACCAAGAGGCCAGGAAGTCCATGTTACTAAATCCTCCTACTGGATTAAGCCTAAGCACCAAAGATCACCCACACGCTTGAGCAGATGTGACACGGTGGGACAGTTTCTGGGCCTTTGTCCAATGTAGGAGCTAAAAGTAGATGGTGTATCATCACATGTCACTTGTCACTCTCTCTCTTGTGTTCTTTGTAGAGGTAGTGAGCTCTCTTGAAAGAATCATGGGCTCTAGAAGCTGGGTTTGCCCTGAACTCTGCCAGCTATGTGACCTTGGGTAAGTTACTTCACTTCTCTGAGCCTCAGGTCCTTCAACAGACAAATGGTGTCCATTGTATGGGTTCCACAAGTTAGTCATAAAGATTCTGGGATAACATTAAAAAAAATTATTTCCTCAAAGCAATGGTGCATGACACATGAAGATGAGCATCCCTGGCTGGGTTAAAGATTGAGCGCAAATGTCAAAGCAAGTCCATGGCTCCTTCTTCTCCATCCTCTGAGCTCCATGATGATTCACACATCTTCCCTAGGAACACCATTGTCACATGACTCTTCTCAACTGTGGTTGATTGAAAATACAGATTCTATCATGCTTATCTTTGTTTTCCACACCTGGCCATCCATGGGTTCTGAGAAATATCCATCAACCCTGAAGCACATTGTAACTGGTGCTTAGGTCCTTAGCTAGAGAATCCATCAGTATGTCCCATCTTCCTTTTTCCACTTAGAGGGCAGGGACCAGGCCTGCTTCATCCATACCACAGCACCAAGCTAGGCATATGAGTGGGGAGTCTTCAGTGAGTGACTGTGGGAAGCAAGAAGAAAGATGGGAAGGGGAGAGAATGAAATAGACCACCCCTTGTTTAGCCAATAAATGCTTATTGAGTCAGACACTGTTCTAGTCAATAAAGTATTGCAGCAGATAAGACAGACTCATTTCCGGTCTGGAGCTGATATGGCTGGAAGTGATGTAAGCTGGAATTGTTTGTGGCTGAGGAATTTGGGAAGGAACGAGGAGGAGGAGCAATGCACAAGGGATTGAGAAGCCGAGATTCTTACTTTTCCTGTCAGTATAGTCCCTTCAATCAAGGCACTTAGCTTCTCTCTGCCCCTGTGCCACCTGGCTTCTACCAGGATGGCTATATCTTCCCTGTCTTTCCCAAGATCTGTCTTTCACATGGGAAATAACTAGAGAAAATGCTACCAAGGCATGGGAAGTTGAAACGGCCTAAGACATCCACCAGTTCTCCAAACCTCCAAACTTCTTTCATCTATAAAATGGGATGAAAGTACTTCCTTAGTCTATCTATCAGAATTGTGGGAAGTCTTGATTCAGAACATGGGAGGAGAAAAGGTGAAGGAACAGACATTAGAATTCTGCTGTAGGGCTTGGGTTAACCTCAGCTCATACCACAGTTTCACCGCCACAGTTCTAAGGGCGGCCTGGCTCTTTGTCAGATGGCTCATCTGGCCCCTCTGATCTTCAGCAACCTCATCTGAGAAATGTGGATAGCCATCCTACACTGGGAACTGGAGAGATATCTATGTGTATATTCAAAGGAATTATGCTTCCCACTTTTTGCTGGTTAATTGATGATGAGGGTTTCATGGGTTTGTCTGCCCTGGCTAGCTTTGAACTATGATCCTTCCATCTCAGCCTCCTGAGTAGCTAAGATTATAGGCATGAGACACCCATGCCCAGTATGTTGTACATTTTAAAAGGAAGAGAAAAAAGGAAGGAAGGAGAGAAGGAAGGAAAGAAAGAACTAGCCCTTGTATGAGTTATTTTCTTCCTTCCCCCTTTCCTCTGTCACACTGAACAAAACTAAGTTAACTGCCACACCTTGAAGAGCCAAGGAAATGTATTTTAAGGGGCATATTTATTGCTCTCCCTATTTATTTAAATTAGAAAATAATAACAGAGGCTGGGCACTGGTGGCTCACACTTGTAATCCTAGCTACTCAGGAGGCTGAGATCTGAGGATCGCAGTTCAAAGCCAGACGGGGTAGGAAAAAGATTCTTATTTCCAATAAACCACTCAGAAAACCAGAAATGGTACAGTAGTTCAAGTGATAGAGTGCTAGCCTTGAGCTGAAGAACTGAGGGACAGTGTTCAGGATCAGAGTTCAAACTCCATAACCGGAAAAAAAGAAAGAAAGAAAGAAAATATTAGCAGAATAGATTTTGGCAGACAGCTAACCATCTGTTCCAATTCCAGGGCTGATCTTAAGAGAGCAAACAGGGGTCCTGATAACAGATCTGTATTGTGGGACAGATGGCAGTAGCTTGGCTGTTGCTTACTTTGGTGTTGTTTGGCCCTGTCTCTTCATGTTCTCAATCTTCTCAGGACTAAGGTAGAGGGTAGGAGTCATAGACCAACTATGGAGAAATGAATCTGAGGATAAGATGCATTCTTTCATCTGTTCATTTAGACTACAAGAATCCACCAATCTTCTGAGTACCATACTGTACTAGTCATCAAAGAGTCAGAATTATAAAACAAGCAACAACAATAATGAAACACACACACACCATTGTTGGTTAGAGTTTGGATCACTTGCAAAACACCTAGAAAAACATTCATTCAGAGAGATGGTGCAAAGTTCTGTACTCCTTAGCAGGTGTAATATGGGAAGTTGGAAGAGGAGTGCCTGACCCAGATAGGGATCCTCAACAGCACTGTCAGGGTTCATGAGGAGTGAACAGGAGCTGCGAGGAGAGGAAATAGGCAAATGCAGGAGGGAGATCTGGATATATAAAGGTAGGAGAGCATAAAGGAATATATCATGTTCCTGAAATCATGTTTTCCCACAGAATATTGACCCTCAGGTAGAGGCTCTAGTTTCTAAGCTTTGCCCTGCCAACTAGTATTGTTTATTCTGTTCAATTGAGATCAAACAGACCTGGGATTGGATTCCAGCTCTACCAATCTCACAATGTGAACTCAGGTCAGGGGCTTTATGTTGCTGAGCTTCAATATCCCTACCTATTAATGTATTTGTGTCATTGGCGCCCAGGTCTAAATGAGATTTCCTGTCATGTTTACCATCTATACATGATCCTTACAAGGTGTCTGAAGAGCTGGCCACTCACAGCCACTCAGAAAGGAGAGCACTGGTGGTTTCTGTGTTGATGATGTTTTTAAGTGCTAAATTGGGAAGGAATCTTGTTGTTTTTTTTTAAGTTAGAAACTGCAACCTGCCAAGGAGTAAGCTGGATTGTTCATCCCTAGAAAAGTAGCTTAGTCTTACCCATCATTCCATTGGAGAACTCTGAAAGCAGGGGAAAGGTCAGCTCTCGCAGGAAAACAAACTACCATGCCACTGGGCTCTGCGACCAACCTCTATAGTTCCCAGGTCTGCCTGTGCTGGCTTTCCCCTCTAGAAAATGGGAAGCTTGTCTGGCCTGTAGGATTGTTGAGGCCATTTGTGAGGCCTTGCAGGGCTTGGTGGTGGGTGGTCAAGGACAGATGTGGCTCTCTTCAAAGATGTGCCAGGCTGGACCACTGGCCCTTTGCTGCCTTCCTTCTAGTCATCCTTCACCCCCAAGGCTCCTTCTTCCTTTTCCTTCCCACATCTTCCCCCATCCTTGACTACTGTGTTTCCAAGGAATGACTTCCTGTCCTGAGGACACCACGGGTCTTACCGAGAGATCACACCTGAGACCTCACCACAAGGTTATCACTCTCATCTTCTACATTTTCCTGCTCTGCTGTTTTTCTTTCTCACCTCTCTCAGAAGAGACCATCTGGCTTCCTCCTTCCCCTGTGTCATCAGACGATAGTCCCTAGGCCCCCAACCCCACCTGTTCCAAATTTGGCCTCACTTCAAAGCCCCAGTCCAGGCCACCTGGACTGTGGACTCTGCCATGATTATTTCAGTTCCTCAAATAAGCCAAGCTCTGCCCGTCACCCATCTGTGTCCTGCACACCTCAGTTTAGACATTAGCTCCTTGACCCTTGCCTCCAACTCCAGTCAAATTAGGTTTCACTACCTTGAGTTCCTTTTTTACCCAGTGCTTCCCCAGCTTACCTTATCACAGCTGATGTTAACCAGTGAGTGCCTATCTTCTATTCCTTCAGACAATAAATTCCATGAGAGCCAAAGCTGTTTCCTCCATTCTTCAGAGTTACATCCTTATTCACCCAGCATGGTGTCTCCCCAGGACTGGTGCATGACTGAATAACCTGTGATGGATTTTCCTCCTCTTCTTTGTTTTACCTTGCAACCTCTTAACTGATGCACCATCAAGCCACTCTGTGCTTAGCACTTGTCCAGTGCTACTACAAACCAGGCACTAGGTTCTGTCCCCCAATGGAATGATGGGTAAGACTAAAACTCCCCGTCTCAAGAAGATCCCAGGTTTAAGGAGACAAGAGATCTTCAGTGTGGTAAGATGAAGTCATGAGGAGAGATGTGGGTGTATGGTTGGATCAGTACAGGGAAGGGAGTAAGAACTTAATCAGGGATTGTCAAGGAACTGTAAGTTGATGGGTTTTTTTCAGAAAAGAAAGAAACTTCTAGGTTTAAGAGACAGGTGATGAAAACAGACAAGTAGCCATGCACAAAAACTGGGAAGGGGGAAAAAGGGCCCCAACCCATAGAAAAGAATGAGAAGCTTGTTGTCCTGAGGGTAAAGAATCTAGGAGAGAAATAGGCTTAAGATGAAGGGATAAAGGTAGAGCCTGACCAGAGAGTTCCTTGCATGTCAGGAGAGGCATCTGAGCCTTGATCTTGAAGTAAGTGAAGACCTGGACAGGCACTGAAGGCTCTTAGTCCTGTCTCCAAGTTTGAGTTTTAGGAAGAGAGCTCTGAGCAGAGTCCAAACTCATTTCCTACCCTACCTGCTCACAAGCCCTACTTACCTTTCCATCCTTCCTCTTACAGACCAGCAGTTCCCAAAATGTGATCCTAATCCAGAAGCATGACAGCAGCCAAACACTTGTAAAGATGCAAATTCTCCTAACTCACCAGAATCAGAAACCTAGGGATCCAACTAACCCTTCCAGGTGGTGCTAACACAGGCTCAAGTTCATGAAACACTGAACCAAACAATCTTATCTCTCAAGAACCAAAAAAATGGCATTGCAATTCTTTAGCTCCAGAATTCTCCAGAGACACACACAATGTGAAGCCTTCCCCCATCACAATATACTTATTCTTTCCTCCAACAAACATTATAGTACAACCACTGTATTGAGAAAGAGACAGGATGGTGCTTCTCTTATTCACTCTGTGTGTGTGTGTGTGTGTGTGTGTGTGTGTGCTTTTTTTACTTTATTGGCAGTACCTGGTTTTGCATTTGGAGCCTTTTGTTTGCTAGGCAGGTGCCCTATGACTTGAACCACACTCCCAACCTTCACTCCAACTTACTACATGGTACAAATGACACACATGCTATGTATGTTGCCAGCTTCATTTCCAATACTCCTGAGTTTAAGTCTGGTCTTCCTCATTTCCTACTTAAACAGTGCAGCAGAGCCTCCAAAAGGGAGAGCCCAGGGCCCAGCTCTGTCTGCTGGAGTTAGGTGAGAGCCCAGGGCCCAGCTCTGTCTGCTAGAGTTAGGTTGTCAGGCTGGAACCTCTCTAGCATTGCCTGGCTCCATCCCCTCTCTGCTCAGGGCTCTTGTACAAGGTGCTCCCAGCTGTGCAGGGAGAGGCACAGGGTGGAGGTTCACCAGCAGATAACCACACATGTTTCATATTATATGCACATTCTTTGTAGGAGCACCAGTTAAAAAAAAAATCCACAAGGCTGACCACACTCCTTAGACAAAGAAGATCTCAGAAAAGAGGATTTTGGCTGTTGGTTTATCAAAAATCAGAAACAGAGGGAAGACTGCACTTGTGTGTGTTTGAGATTCTTGAGTTTCAGGCTCTGAAGATGGATGGATATCTAAGGAGCTTACCTGGGCCCCAAGACAAGGGTGGAGAATGCAGCTTCCCCTTGCTCCCTGACTTCCTTGCTCTGTGGCAGCAAGGGATTTACTGCCACTCTGGGGTTCCTTATAGCTCCTAACTCTGCCTCACAGGGCAGCCTCAATGAAGACTCCATGAAATGGTATGTTTACCTGTGCTTTGTAAAACATACCACACACAGGAGTACTTATTAATACAGGTAGAAAACTCAGAGGAAGATAGTGTCCAAAAGTTACCTACCAGCCTGCTTGAAAGGGAAGAATATGGATTTAAATCCATGCAAGACTGGATAGTGACCCTCCCTCCCATCCTTCTTGGCTAAGTGGCCTTAGGCAAGTTGGTTTGCTTTGCTAGGCCTTTGCTACCTCATCTGCAAAATGGAGGGAGGGTGTGTATGTGCATAAAATAACCCCCAGCACAGAGGGTTACCACACGGATTAGCCTTGACACACTCTGTAAATGTCCCTGGCTCCTAGATGGTACCCAATTCAGACAAGCAAAGCAGACCTAGGTACCCAGTGTGGCTCCGCCCACACTTTCTCCATCTGAGAAAGGGGGCTCAGTCAGCTAAGTTCTGCAGATCTCCTCACCTGAGGGGTAGAGGCTGACTCCTCCCCCTGACACTGGAAAACCTGAAAAGCCTTCCAGCGATCCTTCGTCCTCCCAGTTCTGACAGCCCCCTTGCTGCTTCGATCCAGTTACAGACTCATTTATTTTTTTCTCCTTGCATAAAGCACTAAAGTCTAGGCGACGACCCCTCCTTCTGAAGCCTTGTCAACGGAACCCAAAGTTCAGCACTTGGGGTAACTTAGTCTCAGCCCAGCCTGGTGCTTCTCATGAAGGCACACAGAAAATATCACAGCTGGCCCCGTGTCCATTCCCTTGTATGTGTCTCCATCAGCTTCCAGGCCCCTGGAAACCAGTTCCCAGAATTCACTTCCTTTCAGCTAACTTGCCTGGGAGATGGAGGAGAGCTTCTTAATTCCACTCATGCCCAGCAGGTGTCAGGGAGAGAACTGTCCCCTGTACAAAGGGGGGGACAGTTTGCAGACCCTCCCCCACTCCTGGCTCCTTTGGTTATATCTTTCAGATCTCAATATGAGCACTGGTTTTCTGGGAGCACATTCCATGATCCCCCCCCAAGATTGGAAGAAGCCCTGTCACATTCAGTCTAAACTTCTTTTCAGTACATGTTTACAGGTATGTATATGTAGTATATACACACACAAATATGTAAACATACATACACGTATGTATCATATCATTTATATATATATATATATAATGTATTATATCATTATATAATTGCAGTTCTGAGGACCAAACCAAGGACTAAATGCATAAACCAAGGGGCAAATGCCTGCTAGGCATGCACACTTCCACTGAGGTACAACACCAGCTCCTTTTTTGCTGGTACGTTTTCCTGTACGTTTCCTGGTTCTGCAGCTCTTTTAGCACTTCAACACAGTGTTCAGCAGGGTAGATGCTTAATTGGTGATTATCGAATGAGTCAATCAATCTACCCATCAATCCATCTTGTGGCAGTGCTATGGGGTAAATCTTTGTCTTTTCCAGACTTTTCCTGAGAAGACCATTCTTATGGGCTTTTCTCATTGGGTGAGACCCAAAGAGCTGCAATGTCCTCCCTGAGCTACCCAGACAGCTAGTGCGTGAGCAAAGATTCAAACCCAGGTTTCACTGGGCCTCCCTACATGTGATGTATGTTACAATCAGGCTGGAAATGCTAACAAAGGCATTTTTCCCCCCAAAATAAAGCAACTGAGTCTGTTGGCCCATAATTTCCTTTCCACTCCCGACACAGCCTGGTTTGTACTGAACCAGAGGATTCTGAGAGCTCTGTGCTTCCCATGCAAGGCGGAGGAAAGGAGACAGGAGCTGCCCTTGTCCCTCAGCTGCCAGGGACTGCATCCTCCACCATGAAGCCCCTCCCAGCCTGTCCCCACCAGGACAAGACTTGGATAAAAAGTCTCAGAACAAAGGCCACATTTTCCCCTGTGAAGCAGAGAAGCCATTGCTGGGCTAACAATGGCCTTGCTGGGGATCAAAGGATCTGGGCCCAGGCTGAGGACAAAAGCTGAGTCCTTGGGTGAATAGGAATGACAACCTGCTCTCCCTCTCCTTTCACAGAGGTTCCCAAAGAGGCTGCAGGCCCTTTGAGGCCCACCCCACCTTTCCAGGCTCACCTTCCCTCTGCATCCCCCTCCACCCCCTCCACAAGGCAGAACTGGAACCAGCCTAATTGCTCTTTGCCGAGTGAGCCCTGGTCCTTTCACCTGCTCGGCCATCACTCCAGGCCTTTTCTTCCTTTCCCCTCACTGGGGCTACTCAGCCTTTAGTATTTCTGCCATAGCAAGTTGCTTCCCTTCAGCCTTCTGGGACTGGAGCCTGGATCCATTGCATTCTGTTGTGGAGAGAACTGGGCTCCTGCTGGGAATTATAGTTCCAGTCACGCTGAATTATCAATACCACCTTCACACTGCCATCTTCACCAGACTGCGACCATATGGAGGCCAGGACAATTTTGTAATTTACTTATTTATTTGTTTATTTTTGTGATAGTCTTGAGCTTTTTAATTCAAGGCTAGCACTCTACCACAGCTTCATTTTCAGCTGTTTGGTGGTTAATTGGAGATAAGAGTCTCAAGGACTTTCCTGCCCTAGCTTTGATCTGAGATCCTCTGATCCCAAACTCCTGAGTAGGTAGGATTACAGGGCACCAATTTAGAACAATTTCTTAATCATTTTGTAAATTCACTGCCAAGCACAGGAGAGGACTACAAGGTAAATGTTTGCGGGATGAATAAAGCAATGAGAGCTAGCCCTTCTAAGGCCTGGAAATGCATGTGAATACCGTATGTTTTGAGTAATTCAGAACTACTCAGGCCTCCCTTCCTTCATTTATCAACTAGCATTTTGAAAGTGACTGCAATATTCAAGCCCCTGGTTGATGCTGGGAATGGAATGAAGAGCACAACAAAATTCCTGTTTTCGTGGGGTCACAGACTAATAACCAGAAATAGGGAGATAGATACTAACCAACTACACTATTTAAAAGTATGGTATAATGCCATGAAAAGAAAAGCACAAGGGAGTGCACTAAGAAATACATTACTTTATGCACCTATATTTGTGGAGAGCCAACACATGAGGCCGTGTTTGAAGCTCTGGAAGGGAAGCATCTTTAATGGAGTTAACCTAGTCTGTAACAAAGGACATTGGTTTAAGCTAAGATGGCTTCTCAAAAGAAAGGATAATGGCAAAAGAATTCTTTCAAAAGAAAAATGTAATGAATAAATTTTATGTGTTTATTTTTTTTAAAGGATAGCTAAGCTAAGATCTAGGAGAAGAGTCACAACAGATGGAGAACAAAAAAGACCAAAAATTATGTTAGAATTGGTAACATGTAATGGGAAATAATTGTCTATAGGGAAACAATGAGGCTCACTTAAAATGCCCATAAAAATCTTGGTATCCGAAATTAACAGAGTAAGCAGGCACCAGAGGTTCACCCCTATAACCTTAGCTAATCAGGAAGCTTAGATCTTAGGATCCAGTTTGAAGGCAGCCCATGCAGACAAATCTGAGAGACTCTCATCTCCAATGAACCAGAAAAGTATCAGAAGTGGTAGTGTGGCTTAAGTGATAGAGCTCAAGCCTTTAGCAGAAAAAGCTAAGCAAGAGCATAAGACCTGAGTTCAAGCCCCAGTCCTGGCAAAGAAGTTAACAGAGTTAATCAAGTCCATTTTAAAAGCCCTTAAAGACTGTACTTTTTGCCTGGGGTCACTCCCATACTCTGGCAATTGGACACAAACATAGCCCTGGTTTCAGGTTGCTGACCTGCATTATTAGTAGATGGGAAAGATCTACCCCTTGCCCAGAATTAGGCCCTTGAGATTACAGAGCAAAGCATCCCTGGGAAATGTCTCTTTAGAAAACCAGAGCTGGCCTGCAATTTCCTATTAAAGGATTGCTTTTACCACAGCAAAAGCAGCATTTGATGCCTTAAGGTGTGTTAATTCAACAACCACCTTCAGTTTGCAATGTTCCTTAAATGGTCTCATTTCTTTTAAGAGCAAAGGTTATATGGCACATTTTAAAGACAGTGACAATTGGGTTCTAATAAAGTCTTCTTAGTAACTTTGACCTTGAATGACCTACCCTCCTCTTTGTTAGTGGTGTTTCCTATTAGTAGGGCAATGGTTGGAGTAGTATGTTAGAGTACTTACCATAGCTAAGATATGGAACCAACCCAGATGCCCCTCAGTAGATGAATGGATCAAGAAAATGTGGTATATATACACAATGGAATTCTATGCCTCCATCAGAATGAATGACATTGCCCCATTTGTTAGGAAATGGAAAGACTTGGAAAAAATTATATTAAGTGAAGTAAGCCAGGCCCGAAGAAACATAGGTCCCATGGTTTCCCTCATTTGCAATAACTAGTGTATGTCTGAGACAAGTAGAAAAGGCCAGATAAGATGATGTTAGGCTAAATGAAACCCAAGATAAGGACACAAGTGTTTTTTTTTTCTTTCTTGCTATTGTTTCTAACATATTTATAAGGTGAATGTTTTGTTGCTTTGTATGTCCCTCCCCCACGGTATAACCCTATTTTCACTGTATTTGATGTTGGTATAATTTGGGAGGGAAGGGAAAAAAACAGGGATACAGGTGGACCCATTGCAACAATGAGATGTCCAAGATGCTATGTGTCAGAAAACAAACTTTACAACTTTGGTGGGGGTGGGGGGAGTGTAGTCATGGAAATGGGAGGGCAGGGATGGTAGGGGAAAAACAAAGGAGGAGGGGCAACAATGCTTGATAAGAAATGTACTCATTACCTTGCTCATGTAATTGTAACCCCTCTGTATGGTATTTTCACAATAAAAAAAAAACTTATTGAAAAAAAGAATACTTACCATAGCCAAATGCCTTCAGATAAGGTGGCTTACACAGCAGATGTTTAGAGTCTATACTAGTTGTGCTCTCATAGCCCTGGGTGCTGAAAGTCTGACATCAAGTTATGGGCAGGCCTGGTATTTTCTCAGGCCTCCATCCTGGGTGCAGGTGGTCATTTTCACCTGTGCCTTCCCATGCTGTTCTTTCTATGCACCATTCTTCTCTTCTAAGACTCCAGTCACATGGATTATGGCCATCTGTAGTTCTCATTGTAACCTCTGTAACGGCCTTACTTCCAATTATAGTCATGTTTTGAAATACTGAAAATTAGCACTGCAATATACCAATTTTGGGGAACGCCATTCAGGCCCTCACAGAATAGAATGTAGAAAAATGTACCTACATTTCTTCACAGAGTCTGACACAGAGCAACATCAGATAGCTGGTAGGTGTCATTGACATTGATACATGGGGAAGAATTTTGTAATGGGTGACCACTACTTTATTCCTATGTGCTACCAGAACAATCAGGGAATATATAATACCCTAGCTTCTAGCTTCTCATTCTTGCTGCTTGGATGACCTGGGCAGGATTTTGATACCTTTTCCTCAGTCATATAAAGGAGACCCTGTCCCTTCCTTACCACCACCACCACCACCTCCCGGCTATAAGACTTGTATTCCTTTTCTTCTCATATAGTTCTAATGTAAGTCCTCATGCTGCAAACAGCACAGAAAGGGGACAAAAGTCCTGCTATTTGCAGAGTCACTTGATCTCAGGGCGCTTAGCTTTCCTACCACTATTTCTGAGCATGTGACTGGAAGCAACTCTAAAAAAGACACCTCCCTAGAAAGTGGGAGCTAGAAGTTTTCCAAGAGCCAGTGACTTATGACACTCTCCAGCACAGAAAACCTGACTGAAGGAGCCATGCTGATAAGGCCTATTTGTCTCCAGATCGACCAGTAGTATTTAAGGCCAACTTCATTCCTCTGGCTACCTGCCCTGCCCTGGCATGTCTAAGACAGCTAATCCTCTAAACAGTAGATGATAAGACCAAATTATTACCTTTGAGGTAACTTTCTTGTTGAGCTGTGAGATGCTCAGTGAGATGCTACAGAAGTGGTTGGTTTTATTCTTTTTTTTTTTTTTAAAGGTTTTATCAGTACATCCTATTTGTGGGCCTACACAGTTCCTAAAGACTGGCTGTAGTCTATTGTATTTGCTTCCTCTTTGAACCCAGTCAGATCAAGATAGTGAGGCTTAAAGAGATGAGTGGGCAGAAAGAGATGCTGAAACAGTGCTTTGGCCCTGAAAAAAAAAATAGAGAAAGAAACAATGCTAATTGATCTTTAGGCCAATGAGGACTTAATGGGAAAGAACTCTTTTGTGTTCCTTTATGAGCCCATATTTTGCATTAATATTTCAATATGATCCAGATCCATTGGAAAATGTAAAAATGCAAATAATATATGCTTATCTTTATGAAGACACACATCCACATAATCCATAAACTTGTCCTCCAAAGATGACTTTGACTTTGGGGAAGTTAAGATCATTCTGATGTAAAGTGTTTTGTTTTGTTTTTAATTTGCTCTTTTAATTGTATACTATCACAGGCACTTTTTTCCGGGAGAAAGACAAATGCTGCATAGTTCTCCATTAAACTGACATACCAGCCTTAACTTAGCTGTTCTCTTGCTCTGAATGTGTAGTGGGTTCTGTTCTATTTTCTATTGTGGATTCATTTTCTTTCATTTGTTGCACTGACATCTGAAATGCCACTTGGGGCATTCATCTACTTTATCCATTTTCTTCTAAAGAAATCTTGTTTCCTTAATATCAGATGCTGTATTCTACAAACAATCTTAAGAAGTGAGTAGTAATCCTATGAAGTAGTCATATATTATTGGAGCCAAGAAAAGACATACAGTTGTCAAACCCAGAACTAAAACAGAGTCCATGTTCTTAGCTATCAAGCCCCTTGCTTTTCCTGCCTACCTATGATGTTGGTCAGGAGGCAGATGATGGGAATAGCAACTACCCAACTACCTGACAGTCAGATCCTCTGAGGAAGAGATAAAGCAACCACAAAGTCTCCACTTTTCAGAGAGAAGACTTAGAAAGCAAAAATGTCTCTTAGCATCTGCCAGGCTGATAAATCTGTAGAAAAGAAAGCAAGCCTGTCCCCAGCAGCCATGAATTATGACATCTGCATAGATATTCAAGAAGCTTTTCAATCAGTATAAAAGGAAAGTGTGGTGGAGTAGGTGAATACAGGAGGTCTGCCATAGGACAGGCTTAAGTTCAAATTCCTGCTCCATAACTTACTGGTTATTTGACCTTGGAAAAGTCATGACAGATTCAAACTATGTAAGACCTATCAGAGGGGGAGAGGCAATGTACAATTAGTATATGGATTGACATATAAGAGTGGCTCTATTTTTTCACTTATCATTTTATTATGTTTAAGTAGTTGTACAAGGAATTTGACATTCAGGAGAAAAGCTATGAATACAATGCATCTTGATCTATGTCATCCCTTTCATTTTTCTCTCCCATCCCTCCCAACCCAACTCTTCCCCTCAATTTTCTCAATTTTGTGACTGTATTCTTCTCCCCACTTTTGTTTTTCTTTTCATTCATCTACATCCCCCCACCCCAGATTAACAATTCCCCATCTCTTAGATATCAGTTTCTGGTATTTATTTTATTTAACACCTGATGGTGACTGATGAACCCTAGCCACATTAGATATTCAGAAGTGGGGTGTTCATCTGTTCAATATATAGTGGAGGCAGACAGAGGGTAAACCAGATGATCTCAGAACGTCTTCCAGGAAAAATGCGAGACAGAATTAAGAGTCTTTCTCCATTGCTTTGTTGTTGATATTGCTGTTGTTAGACCATGGTCAATGGTGCTACTTAAATATCTATCTACTTTATGTACCATTTTCCCCAGTGCCCAATAATTTTATGAGTATTCCTCCAACTCACTGATGAGGTGACCTTCCTGGGATTGCCTGTACAACTGTGCTTTTTTAAAATAATTTTTATTGAGATTATGTGAATACATAAATTTCACAAATTTCACAGTAGTGTAGGATAGTGATACTTAGTTAAAGTCACAAACACATTTTACCCTTCATAAGGCAAATTGTCATTGTCTTGATCTATCAAGTTTATGAGATCTATAAGCTTTGACAATACAACTATTTCTTCCACATTGGGTGATAGGTACATTTCTTTCCTTTCGTTTAGTGTTAGCTGTTCCCTCTTTCCCTCTCATTCCCTCCCTCCCTTGAGTTGCTTAGTTCATTTTCACCAATGTCCAATGTAGCTGATGGGCCCTCTGTTGTAATTTTTCCCCTGTTCCCCTCTGATTCGGTGCCCTCCTCCTAGCTTTCAAATGTGCTTTTCATAAAAAGGAATTTTAAAAATTAAGACGAATTGAAAAAAACAAATAACAAAACATAACAAAAATCCCTATTATCTGGCCTCTACTGCCTTGCATGGCAGTCACTGTAATCTAAAATGTTAAGGAGATAGCTAGCAGGCTAGCCAGGGTCTGCATGCAGTTTGCAGGCTTAGGATATTGTCTGTGGAATCATCTTTCATCTCCCAGGAATTTCTGTAGTATTTACAGAGCAGAATGTACCTTTGTCTCCAGTGGACTATTAAGACCCTTCTCTGGTATGGGACATTCCCTAAGCTCAGACAACTGACCCTCTGCACTGGAATGTAGTGAACTCAGCCTAACAAATCTATCAATTTTTTTTTTAGGGAAGAAAGGTCCCAGAGAGGCAGCCTGTGCCTGTTGCTCTAACCCTAGACATCCCTGTCTCCGGGGTTTTATCTCTTCATTGATCACAGCCATTGACTGATGCTTGTCACTTGAATATACAGTGCATGAGGCTAGACATTCCTGTTGGTCCTCATTGGGCAGACTTCCATCAATCACTACAGAATAGACAGAAATGCATGGCGGGGGAGGGAGAGGGCTGGCCTATAGCAGCTTCACCCCATAAATTCTGATTTAGGTGCTGCTTAGCCAATATTATCTTTCCTCCACTCAACTTTAAACAATTTGGATTTGATCTCCTGAGAGCAGAATTGAGCAAGTCGAGGCATTAAAGGCAGGTAAACAAGTTCAGGCATTTATTTTATGACGTAAAGCCAGTGCCCAGGCTTAGGACAAGTGTCAGGACTCCATGAACCCTTTGCAAGAAAATCAGTCCTGGGTGACCAGCTAGGATTCAGCCAATACTTGTCTCACCCCTAGAAAGAAAGGCGCTGATTTGTTACTGCCCTGCTCTATGCCAACACATATTCAATGATCAGACATAACACAGATTGTTTTTGTACATAGTAATAAGGCAAATGATTTTTTTAAGGAGAAGAACAAGGATCTGAGCAACACTTACAGCAACACTTTGCATCGATGGGGTTGTAATATCTGCTATTACTCTTCTTGTTTCACCAATACAGCCTGTAAGGCTCAGAGAAGTGGAGAAACTTAGAAAAACTCCCAGAGCAGGTTAGCTGAGAGATTAGAAATATGAACCCGAGGCTCTTTGACTTGGAAACATTTCCTCCTCTCTTTTATACTGGAAGTTTTCCTGGAAGAACTGGATCTACAAGTGTCACCTTGGTCAGTGCACCATGCATTCAAGTGACAGTCAATTAAGAGATAAAGCCCCAGAGACACAGACAGGATGGCTAGGGTAGAGGGGTAGGCACAGGCTGCCTCTCTGGGATCTTACTTTCCTAAAAGTGGGGTTCATTTTTAAGCCTTGCTTTCTTTCCTGTGAAATGGAGTTGTGTGGTGGCCAAAGATGACACCAGTTATATCCATGTAAATAGCCAGTATGGGGATCATCAGGAAATCAGGCACTGAGCTGAAGGGGAATGTGCTGATGGGAACCACAGTAGCACATGCCCTCCTCAAAGTACAGCCTGCCCAGTGTCACAGCAGAGACACTTACTACAAATCTGTGCAAGTATTGTTATTGTTGCTTCTGGAAGCATGAGGATGCATTTCTCTATAACAGTCACTTCCTGCCCTCCTCCCTCTGGCTCCCTCATTTCTCAGATGTCTGATCAGGCCAACAGAATTTATACCTGTAAATGCTTTCAGAATTTGTGATGTCATGGAGTTTTTTGTTTGCTTCACCCTCCAGGAGCTTTCGGCCTGGAAAATCCCAAAGGTGACTCAGACATTTTTCAGGGAAAGTGACCAGAGCTGAGACCATTAAATCCCTGGATTCTACCCTCTGAAGCCTTCCAGGTCCTTCCCAGAGCAAGAGAAAGGGCCGAGGCTGAATCACATACTTCGAAGAGAAAAGGCACCTAATGAAGGAGTGACCCAAACACTTGAGTTCTACTTGTCTCTGGGCTCTGGACTCACTGTGGGTCTCTGGGTAAGTCCCTCCAACTTTCCCTCTCTTCATCCATGAAAAGTGGATAGAATTTCAAGCCTCCCACCCCCACCCCATTACTGCTGTGTGTGACAAGGCGGGGGGGGAAATACAGTATTGTGCAACCATTATCTGCATAACAGAATCCACTCATGCTCTGCATATTGAGCACACGATTTATGTCAAAAATTGGCAAAATGGTTATTGCCATTCTGAACCCTGCGGGTTGAGGGTGGGGGAAAGGAGCAGGAGTTGGGGCTCGTTCTGGCACAAGGATGCCCAGGGATGCCATGGTGACAAGGCAGGAGGGAAGAGGGAGATAAAAGCTCTGGTCACTTCCTCCTCCTTTTCTCCTCTTGTTGGCTGAATCCAACTGGGACAGTAACAGAAATGGAAACAGTGACACACCAGATATGGATCAGGGTCTTGGGGACACAGAACAGAGTCAAAAGGGAGGATGTGGACTGGCAGGAGTAATGTGAGGACCTGTGTTCAGGGATGTATTCTCTATGATGAAGGTGGTGACATCCACAGAAGACAGAGGGCTCTGATCACGATGCAGTGAAGGATGAAAGCAGAGGAGGTTGGAGGTGGGTGAGTAGCTAAGGACTCTGCAGGCATCGGGGTAGGAGGGGAGGCAGGCCTGAACCATCCTGAGATGTCATGTGAGTTAAAGAGATTTGTCTCATTAAGGAAAGGCCTTCCCAACCCTCAAGAAATTGCAGTGTCTGCAGTATATATAGCTCAGCAACAGAACTCTTGCTTAGCATGTATGACATTTTCAACACAGGAAGGAAGGAAGGAAGGAAGGAAGGAAGGAAGGAAGGAAGGAAGGAAGGAAGGAAGGAAGGAAGGAAGGAAGGAAGGAAGGAAGGAAGGAGAGAAAGAAAGAAAGAAAGAAAGAAAGAAAGAAAGAAAGAAAGAAAGAAAGAAAGAAGAAAGAAAGAAAGAAAGAAAGAAAGAAAAAAGAAAGAAAGAGAGAAAGAGAGAGAGAGAAAGGAAGGAAGGAAGGAAGGAAAGAAAGAAAGGGAAGGAGGGAGGGAGGGAAGAAGGGAGGGAAGGAAGGGAGAGAGGAAGGGAAGGAGGGAAGGAAAGGAGGGAAGGAAGGAAGGAGAGAGGGAGGGAGGGAAGAAAGAAGGAAGAAAAGAAAAAAAGTAACTTTTCTTCTTTTCCCTTCCTATCTCCTTTGAAACACATAGATGGATGGATATACACTACCATCACCTACAACAACAAGAACAACAACAAAAACCTACACCCTTACATTTGTCCTGGGGCTGCCAAGCCTGATTCAGATTCAACCCCAGCAGCTCAGTATCCTCCTGGTGCTGACTTGTGTTCTGTGATTCTCACTGTGTGATGTTCTTCGCACTCTCCAAACACCATCATTCTCACAAGCAGTATGAAGAGCAAGTGAATTCAACCACTCACCCAAGGCTTCCTCAGCAAAAAAGCAACACAGTCAGTGCATGCCTCCAATCCAGTTGCTGTAACTGCATACTGAGGCCTGGAGTAATTTGTAAAGAAACTTTCATCTATGTAGCTCCTCATTTGGAAATGTGAAAGTCCAAACAGTATGGCAGTGGCTGTGGCAAGAGCCGCCGACCTAGGTCACAGCGTGGTGAATGGCTTCATGATGGGAGCAGAGAGAGCTGGAAGAGGGAGGTCATGTTGTGAAACTGGAATCCAAGCACAGGAAAAGGCCAGCACTTTTTTCAGTGCCACTCCTGGTTCTTGTACTTGGGGCCTACGCACTGTCCCTGAGCTTTTATTTTCCCTTAAAGCTAGCACTCTGCCACTTGAGCTACAGATCCACTCGTGACTTTTTGGTGGTTAAGTGGAAATGCAAATCTCACAGATTTTCCTGCTGGAGCTAGCTTCCAATCATGATCCACTCCTGAGTAGCTAGAATTTCAGGCATGAGCCACCAGCACCCAGCTTTGTATACTCTTTTATAGCAGCCCTTTCTTCATAACTAACCAAGATCCCACAAGATGGCGTCCCTAACAACTTAACTTAGGCTCCATGTTCCCCCTCCATCTGCCTGTCTGTCTCTTTGTCTCTGTCTCTCTGTCTCTGTCTCTCTGTCTCTGTCTCTGTCTCTGTCTCTGTCTCTGTCTCTCTCTCTCTCTCTCTCTCTCTCTCTCTCTCTCTCTCTCTCTCTCTCTCTCATTCTTTTCTTTTGCTGGTTTTTTAGAGATGAAAACTCTGGGCTTTTTTTGCCCAGGCTAGTTTGGAGCCACAATCCTTTGGATCTCAGCCTCCTGAGTAGCTAGAATGACAACCATGAGCCACTGGCTTAAGCTCTACCTCTTAAAGGTTCCACCATCTCCCCTCTTTGCCACACTGAGGACCCAGCTTGAGACCTACTCCAACCATAATCAAACTACAACAACCAAGACTTCATGTTTACCTAGCTCTGTCTGACTCTGAGCTCATCCTACTCTGACTCCTCTGTCTCTCCTTTTTCTCTCTTTCTTTCCTGCCACCAGATTTCTGAGTCTTAGACTTTGATCCCAGGGAGGTATCCTCAGCACAGGGCATCTCCTGTAGGATTCCAAACAGGCAAATTTGGACATAAAACATCTCCCTAGCCTTGCAGGCCTGGAATCTCAATGACAGAGGGTCTGCTGGTCCCCTCCTTTCCTCAGTACAGAGAACAGAGGAAAGTGAAGTAAGCTTGCTGAATACCTGTCACTATAGTAGTCACCAAGATGGTTTAGACATGTTCCATACACTTTAAACCAGGCATTGTTTTCACTTTATTATAGTTAACTGCCACAAAACCTCAGGTGGTAAGACCTATAAGAACCTTCATTTTACAGAGGAGGAAACTGGGAGTACAGAGTTTACATACATCACTTAAGGAACAGAACTGGATCAGAACTCAGCATAGTGGTCCTGCCCTCCATCCATGTTTTAATCTCCTTGAATGTCCTTTGTCTGAGCTGGAAAGCCCCAAAAGTGCACATAGACCTACCTTCATGGTAAAAAAAAAAAAAAAAAAAAAAAAAAGAGGACAAGGGAGAAGTAGTCTAGGTCACTGACAGCTGTACTGGATGCCCGGGACTTCAGTCTAGGCTTTGATCCCTCCGGACACTGCATCTATGCACACTCTGCCTACCACTAACTGAAGGAGGCTGGGTTTCTCATGAGCAGCTTCTTTATGCTGGAGTGATCACTCTCCATAAAGCCAGTTGGCAAGACCTTGAAGTCTCTTGCTAACAATTCATATTCTTCACATCCTGCAAGCAACATCTTGTAGGAGTCTTGCAGTGTTGGCTGGGGAATAACCAAAGCTAACAGCATTTCCAGAAACAGGAAAGTCCCAAGCTCTGTATTCCTCAGCTCCTCCTCAGCCCACAGGCACAAGCTCTGGAACCAACGAGAGCTTTTCTTTTCTTTCTGAGACTCTCAAGTTGACACTTACGTAATCTGGGGGGAAGAGAGGGATATCATCATCTCCTAACTGTCTCTACCCCCAATTTTTTCTGTAGATGAAAACGTTGAGGATGGAAAATGACCTAATCCAAATCACTGGAGGAGAGAGAGGCCTGTAAAGAGACTGAGTCATGCCTTAAGTCCTACTGGAGGGTCAGAGGCAGGTTTGATCCAAAACCTGTCCACTCAGGATTCCAGTTCTTTCTATTATACTTTGTAGGGGCTTCCCAACACTTAGTTTCCCCTGAGTAGATGCACTTTCTAAAAAGAAAAAAGAAGTTTTATATTATTCTTAAAATTTTGAGCAATCATGATGTCCTTTCAGAAACATATTTTTGGGGATGGGGTTGACTTGTCCTATTCTTTCCTTATTAATCTATTTATACCAGAATTACTGGGTCAACAACCAAACTTGTCCCCTCCATTGGTCTTGGGGACTTGAAGGAGATGTGTATAAGTTCAAGTGATTTAGAACTCACTTCAATGGACCACATGCTTTAATGTTACATTTTACAACAGCCTGGTGAGGTAAACTCAGGCCTGTTATATAGCCTGGCTCTGTCACTATTGGACTGATGGCATTCACATAAGTACAATGAGTAAACTAGGGCTTGATTCAGGTCCCCCACACACACACCCACACCCACAGACACACACAGACTATGTGAGCTCAAAGCTCTTTATCCAAGTTTCTTTTCTCCCCAAGTATAAAGTGAGCATCATACTTACCTCACAGACGCCACTGGGAAGACTGAATAAGGTGCTCAGAACACTGCCGTACTCAGAAAATGTTAGCCCTGTTATCTTCTCACTTTTTCCAGCCAGGAATTGCCTTACAGAAAAGGTACGTATCCCCCGAGGTTTGTTTTCTGAATATAGACGCTATAAACGAGCATCAAAAGGATCCTGATAGATTCCAGATGAAAAATGCACAGTAGATTTGTCATGATTGGCGTGATACTGTGGTTAATATAATCAAAAGGCTTGTGGGAACTACTGGGGGGAAGGGCGTGACAAACTTTTTTTTCTCTCTCTCTTGATGAACTTGGAGAACACAGGCCTGATGCTGCTGGGCACTATCTTGCTACTGTGTGGGAAGTGAGAATGGGACCAAAGTGGAGGGGAAGGACCTGAGAGAGACAGAGTTCACATGACTCATTGGGACCTTCCCCCAGCAAGTTCCACTCCAGGCATTGAAATTATATGAGTGAGTATATAAAGAATGGGAAGTGCGGTTTGGGGTTGTGGATCACTTTCTAGTTGAGGAATCTCAATTGCCACAGGGTAATTAAAAGAGCAGAAGAATCCAGGCACAGTGGTCTAGGGCTGTAATCCTAGCCATTAGGAGGCTGAGATCAGGAGGATCGTTGCTCAAGAAAAATCCTAGACAGAAAGCACCTTGAGACTCTATCTCAGTGGTAAAAGCTGGCATGAGTTTGTTATCCCAGCTATGAAGTGAAGGTAAAGTCCAGCTGTGTACCTAAGCAGGAAATGAGACCCTATTTAACTAATAACCAGTGTATAAAAGGGCTAAAGATATAGCTCAGTGGTAGAGTGCCTGCTTATTGAGCATGAGGCCCTAAGTTCAAGCCCCTGCATTATGAGAGAGAGTGAGAGAGAGACAGAGAGAGAAGATGATGAGTGAAGGTTGAAGGTACACTGGAAATACATAGGACATTTCAGGTTGGCTATGGAAATGTGTCATTTTTCAAACTAATAGCTATTTGGATGTTTCTGATGCTATTCTTTTTATTATTTGTTTATTTTTTATGCTGGTTCTGGGGCTTGGATTCAAGGCCTGGGTTATGTCCTTGAGCTTCTATTGTTCAAGGTTAGTACTCTACCATTTGAGCCACAGCTCCACTTCCAGGTTTCTTTTTTATTCTATTCTATTTTATTTTTTACAATTTTTTATTGGAGATAAGAGACTCATGGACTTTCCTGTCCAGGCTGGCTTCAAATCACAATCCTCAGATCTCACCTGTCTGAATAACTAGGATTACAGGCCATGAGCCACTGGTGCCTGGCTCTGATGTTTTTCTTATGCCTTGAAATATCTCACAATACATTTTTTAATTTCATGTAAAGAATGCAACATACATATATACTGGAGAAAAATAATAAAATCTAGAAGTAGGTATATATAAAAGTGGAAATGCCTGGGAGACTAAGTCTACTTTGGCACACCTTTGGTCATGATCCCAGCTCTGAGTTAGGCATAGGTAGGAGAATCATGTTCTGAAACCAGACTAGGAAAAAACTAGAGGTCTTACCTGAAAAATAAAGCAAAAAGCACTGGAACTATGGCTCAAATGTTAGAATGCCTTTCTAGCTAATGTAAGGCCTTGAGTTCAAACTCCAGTACTGCCAGAGAGAGAGAGAGAGACAGACAGAGAGAGAGAGAGACAGAGAGAGAGAGAGAGAGAGAGAGACAGAGACAGAGACAGAGACAGAGAGAGACAGAGAAATTAAAGCAACCTAACACTATTTGATTCAGTGAAGACTTCCTTTTATAAACATACAAACATCTTACCTCCTCCTGAGGATGAGGAGTCATTCAGTGAACATTAAATGTGAGTCTACATGGGCCAAACAATTTATTGGGCCCTTACAGTGTCTTCTCGTTTCCTTCTTAATAGCAATAACAATAAGTTCAGTCAGATATAATTGTAGTATTTTATAACACAAAGAAATCAAGATTAAGAATGATGAAACAGGGGGGAGGGGGGAGGCTGGGAAGGGATGTGAAGGGTAAACAAGAGGAGGCTGCAATGCTTGGTAAGAAATGTACGTATTATCCTGCCCATGTAATTGTAACCCCTCTGTACAGTATGTTCACAAATAAAATAAAATAAATAAAATTTAAAAAAAAGAATGATAAAACAGAGCTGAGCATTGGTGGCTCATGCCTGTAATCCTAGCTTCTCAGGAGGCTAAGATCTGAGGATCAGGGTTGGAAACTAACCCAGGCAGGAAAGTTTGTGGAATTCTTATTTCTTTTTTTTTTTAAATTTAATTTAATTTTATTTGTGAACATACTGTACAGAGGAGTTACAATTACATGGGCAGGATAATGTGTACATTTTGCAGCCTCCTCCTTTGTCTACCCTTCACATTCCTTCCCAGCCTCCCCCCTCCCCCCCAATCCCAATCCTTCTCCTTCCCCCCCTTCCCCCCCTGAAATTCTTATTTCTAATTAACCACCAAAAATCCAGAAGGAGAGCTGAGGCTCAAGTGGTAGAGCACTAACCTTAAGCAAAAATGCTTAGGGAAATCATGCAGACCCTTAATTCAAACCTCAGGATTGGTGTGCACACACCACACACACACACACACACACACACACACACACACAATCACATCACTGACCCAAATTCAGATCACCCCTAGATCTACCTGAATTCAAAGCCATAGTTTCTACTCTGACAGCCTTCAAGCTGGATCAGCCCCAGCTTCTATGGAGGCCACTAGGTAAGAAAGGACAAATAATCTTCACCCCAAGTTTCCATGTCTCCAACATCAGGATCCTTGGCGTCTTAGGCTTTCTAAAATTAAGCTGATCTCTTCCTTCCCTACCTTGAGCCAGTTTTAAATATAGGCTCTCTTATCCATCTTCCTTGTTCAATGATGTTTCCGCTGCACTTCATGGACATCCAGCCCCAGCAGTATTTTTCCTAATGCCCTCTTGACTTCCTTTGGGAGTCTGAGCTGCTATGCATGTTGGACCCGGTATCTTGTGAACTTGAACGTCATCCCCCTTCCCTGATGGAGATAAGGAAGAGCCTCCTAGGATTTTACTCACCCCTTGTAGATCAGGCTCTGAGTTGTCATATGAACCCTATAACTTGGCCTGGAATGGATTTCCTACCGGCTACAGGATAATGCAGAGAGAGGATTAACTTTGGGCCTAGACGGACTTGGATTTTATTTTAGTTGTGAAATATTTCTGGCCCTTGGTTTCTTTGTTACTATAATCCAGGTGATAATACATCATTTCCAAGCCAAACATTAAAGTTAACTAAGTGGCACTGGTATAAGTTATTTAACTTCTTGGCACCTGGGAATTTTAAAGTAACTGTTGTTATTTATCTTTCCTCTCTTGGCTGATAAAGGCTCATATCCTCCCCTTATCACGATAGAGTATTAACATCAATTATCATTATGCATAAAATCATATAGCCTAAGAAAGATAATTTAAACATCTAGGGCAGAAGTTTGAATCTCCATTCTACCACTTAGTAGCTGGGTGGCTTTGGGCGTTTACTTACACCTTCCAAACTTGTTTTCTCATGCCATGTCAATTTCAAGATTACACTGACCTCATGGGTTAAATCACTTAAAATAAAGCCTTGCCCATCGTAAGCATGTGGTTTCTGTGAGCCATCATTATTATATCACCATCAACGGAGCTCTTTTAAGTCCCAGGCTCTGTTAAACTCTGCATACGCTCTCACATTCACAGTGGTGTGGTACCATACTATTGAATTGGGGCAACTGAGCTTGGAAGTGGGAAGATAAACTGCCTCAGATCCCACAGCTAGGTGGTGGCAGAGGCTGGGTCCATGTCAGGCAGTTGACCCCACTACCTCCTCTTCACTCCTCTCCTGACTTCCAGCTCCTTCTCTAAGGAGCCTTCTTGGCTCCTTCCTACCCTGATATCTCAGAGACATTTCCACATTAATCTTGGTTTCCTTTGCTATTTATGTCCTGCTACCTTTCCCATATTTTATCACAAGAGTTCATTAGTCACAAATATGTCTTCATGGTTATGACCCTAAAAGGAAACATTCAAAACATTCTGGAACCTCTACCCACCCATCCTTGATAATCACTCATGAATGATCACCTGTTTATCAGAGCACAGAAGGAAACCTATTGTTGGATTATAAATGAAAAATGATCAGGTTAGAGGGCCTTCTGTAAGACATGGGCTTCTAGGGCCTGCTGAGTAAGCTGGTGAACATGTACATGACCCTTGTGAACAGGAGGCAGCAGTCCAAACTGCTGCCAGGTTTGCCCTGCTTGCTGTGAATTGGATCTTCTAGGAACAAGGATGCATTGCCACAGAAGTACTGACACATCCACTTAACAAGCAGTACAAATTAAAACCACAGCAGCCACCATTCCCTGACTGGCAAGGACAAGGGGGCTCAGGATGGGTGACTTCATGGTACCATACTGCTAACCATGCCAGGTTTGTGGTACTTGCTCCCCAAAAATGCCATATATATATATATATATATATATATATATATATATATTTCAACAACATATATATATTTCAACTACATATATATAGTTGAAAACAAAACAAAGCAACAGAAAGCAAGAAAAAAGGAAGGAAAGAAAGAGAAAGAAAGAAAGAAAGAAAGAAAGAAAGAAAGAAAGAAAGAAAGAAAGAAAGATAAAAGGAAGGAAGGAAAGAAGGAAGGAAGGAAGGAAGGAAGAAAGGAAGGAAGGAAGGAAGGAAGGACAAGGACATAAATATCTAAACATGGGCTGGGAAGGTAGCTCATTGGTAGAGTGCTTGCCTTGCATGCCTGAGGCCCTGGGTTCGATTCCTCAGCACCACATAAGCAAAAAGGAAAAAAGCCGGAAGTGGCGCCGTGGCTCAAGTGGTAGAGCGCTAGCCTTGAGCTGAAGAGCTGAGGGACAGCGCCCAGGCCCAGAGTTCAGGCCCACGACTGGACCCCCCCCAAAAAAAACCCAAAAAACAAAAAAAAAAAACAAATATCTAAACAAATATCCCTATCCCTAACTCTCTTTTTCCTTAAGAACTGCACTTTTTTGTTAAAGCCCCTTTCCCCTTAAGACAACAAGCTTTGCTAGAGGCTGGCGTTGGAGGAGGACAGAATGATGATAAATCTACCAACCACAGCAGCCCCCTCCGTTAACCCTGAAATGAGAAACACATGGAGGTGGATGTGGAGGTGGCAGGGAATGGAGGCAGAGTTCATGAAGTCCACACCCCACCTCTGGTATAGACAAGGATTTGTTGTGGAGCTCAAACAGCCCAGCATTCCCCACAGGAGACTGGAGAGAGCAGAAGAGCTACCAGGCTCCAGGCTGTCTTAGGCAAAAGTAACAAAGGGGAGGAGCCACTGTGTGGTGTTTGCTCTGACTTCAACCCCAGCAGTCGGTCCACGTTGCCTATCAGCTGTTTTGTACTGGGACACTGCAAACTTTAAACATGGGGATTTGACCCAGAGAGATCAAAGTCCCTATCCAGGAGCAACTGTCCTGTCCTTACGTGAAATCAAAATCTTTGACACTTATCAAGCATCTTGGGGTCAAAACTGGTTTTAAAATGGAGGCACTTTCTTATCTTTCTAAGGCAGCTTCCACTCTGTGTTCTTAATTAATGACCCATAGTCATCTGTCAATCAGCTAGGATTTCATTCTGTCTTGGTGTCATACCCATGTGCAACTAATGAGCAAAGGCAGCTGGCTGTACTTAGGAAATACCTGACCAGTGTCACTTCCTCTCCATGCCTGGAGCACCTGCCCTGGCTGGGGCCCAGTACTTCTCTTCTGGCTTCTCATTGTAGCTGCCCACTCTCCTCTCCTACCTGCTGCCATGCACGATCTTCCTGTGCAATTAAGTCAGTCTGCTGTTCGATTGAATGCCTTTTCCCTTGGGACGTGTCCAAACTCTTTATCGGGGAATGCAAGGCCCTGCATAACCAAACTCCTTGTCTTCTCTCCAACTACTTCTGCCTTCCTTTGTTTTTTCTTTTTTTTTTCCTTTCTTTCACTCCAGAAGTTCTGTCCTGGTTTACAGCTAAAACTACATAATACAATTACTGATCACTTCCCCACCCCCTCTCTCATGTTACTCCTTCCTTCTGGAATTCCCTTGCCCTTACCTCTGCCAACACCTCCTTATTGTTTGAGGCTGGCCCTCCTTCCCCTCTTTTGTCAAGCTTCCCACAGCCCTTTATAGCTGCCATGTACACCCAGAGTGACAGTCACCTATGCATGTGGCTTGCTTCTTATTTGTCTATGAAATCCTTAAAAGCCAGGAGTCTGTTTCATTCATTGCTATATCACTTGCTGCCAGCCAAAGCTCCAGAGAAGAAAGAGGAGCAGGAAGAAGAGGAGGAGGAGCAGGAGCAGGAAGAAGAGGAGGAGGAGCAGGAGCAGGAGGAGGAGGAGGAGGAGGAGGAAAATGCTGAATAAATGAGTGAATCAATGGTTTATGAACCGATGTGATTTTTGAGGGAGAGTGAGAGGCCTAGAAGAACTCCCACCAAGTGCCATCTTGAGCTTTTCTTCCTGTAGAGTCTTCTTAACCTGCCCCAGCCCAGGGATGAGGGTTGACTACTCCTCCCCCGATTCTTAGGCCTCCACTCTACTGGAAACAACTCTTGCCTGTCATCTGTAATAATAATAATATGTTGTTGTTGTTTTGCATGCCTATCGCCTCCACAAATCTGAGTTGTCTAGGGGCACATGTTGAGGATACATTGAGTGGCTTGATATGAATGCTTTTTGTGAGCATAGGAAATGCAGAATGAACACAGGTTTGGGAAGCAGATGGCTGCCTCTTTCAGGTAGAATGTCTACAAGGCACTGGGTCTCTGTCCATCTCTGGGGTTCAGGAGAGAATTCTGGTGCGGTATCATCTCACCATGGACCAGGTAAACTCCTCAGAAGGGGGATCCAGTGTTAGAAGAATAGTGAAGCTGGAGCCCTGAGATGAAAGAACTGATGAAGACAGATGAGCCCTTGCAAGTGACAAGGGACAGTTTCCAAAGAGATGAGAGCTGCTTCACAGCTGTGATGTCACTCAAATATAGGCAGAGAGTACTCTGCGAAGAATGGCTGATGTCCACGAGCAGAACTCCTCCCATTCTAAACCATCCAGCTCCAGCCTGCCCTCACAGAGGTGCCAGCCTGTTGGCAGGGTTTGGGTTCCTTGAATAGAACACACCATTTCAGCCCTCCCACCCTTTTGCTCAGCACCTCCCTCTGCAGTAAGGTCCACACTCAAGCATCCTAAAATTGTCTCCATCCATCAAGTGCCGTCTTGAGCTTTTTCTTCCTGCAGATTCTTCCTTACCTGCCCCAGGGATGAGGGTTGATTACCTCCCTCTTAGGCTCCACTCTCCTAGAAAGTCAACTCTTGCATATCATCTGTAATAATAGTTTGTTCTTGTTTTCCATGGCCATCATCTCCACAGATCTGAGTTGTCTATGGACACATGTATTATCTATCGCTATGCTGTCAAGGGCAGACACAGTGGCTGGCATAAACTCTAAATGCTAAATATTTTTCTGAGTGACAACAAAGGAAGGAAGGAAGGACTTTGCACAGCAGCATCTCTCAGAGAACAAATCAATACAAGGGCAAACCACAAATTATGGGTTCATGGAAGGTTGTCCTGTGTTGGGTTTTGGTTAAGTGAGGCTCTCTTGGACATGCCTGGGTTAATATTACACAGGATGTAGAAGGTGACTTTTGCCCTGGCCTCTAGGAGCTCCTGATTGTGGCTGCAAATTAAATGGATCTCAGTGAGAGGAGGGAGCACCTTTGGGGGGTTATATAGAAACATCCGTTTGTGTCAACACTGCCAAATTGCCTTGCCCTTGCTCTCACTGCATGAGGGGTGTCTCATAAATACTAAATAATCAGAATGACCATACTCTAGGGGGTGTCAGGAGCCATAAAAGCTGGGCTTTTTTATGGATGCTTCCCACGTCTCCAGGTGGGTGGTTAGAAATTGAGCAGGCCTGATGGTCAGAGGTCTCCATACAGGCTGGATCTGAAAGACCTATAAGCTTGGGTGGCAAAGAGCTCCAATCACAGGCAGGGACGCCCAACCATTGATTGATAGAGGAAGGCCACCCACACTCTGCCTTCTGGAATCCATCGGTGAGTCATGGGCCAAAGGATTATGTCTTCAATATGGGCCATTGGGCCTGATAGGAAGGCATTTCCTGCTCACAGCTTAGAGGAGCTGTCCTGAATGAGGGTAATGACCCCTAAATCCAAGAAATAACAAGATGAGAGAAAAATCCTAGTCTCATTTACACCTCTAGGGACATGGCTTCCTTAGGCTTTTTGTGTTTGAGTCTTTATTCTCCAAGACCTTAGTTTATATTCATCTTGTCACTCATCCATTGTATTTGTCCATTCTGTGGCCATTAACTCACCATCTGTGTAAGATGTTAGACCTTCCAGAAGTCCATAAGACATACTTCCCATTTTTACTGGATCAGTGATGGAGAGTCAGGTAAGAAACCATTCCTAGACAATGTGTTTGTTAAATAGAGCCAAAGAGACAGGCACAAGGGGAAAAATACACCGTCAGAGCTTTGAAGAATCAATACACTTTTGCCAAGCAGGTATAAAGGAGAAAGGAGTGTGCCAAGTATCTAAACGAAACAGGAGGCCTTCTATTCAATGAGACAAAGTGTGACTGCCAAAATCGGGCAGGAGCAGGGCTCTACCTTGCACAAGACCACTATCTGGATGTCTTTGAGGCAGTATGGTGCCCATCCTTTGGCATTATGCCCTCTGTGGCTCTAGTCTGGAATCCTGGGTTCAAGTTTTGCTTCTGCATTAGTTAGCTGCAAGACCTTGGATCATAGGGTTTTTTTTGTTGTTTGTTTATTGTTTGTTTTTACATTTCTCAGTCATTTCAAATGTAGGATAAAGGAAATAAACTGTATGCTTTGCAAATATCCACTTCCTTCTAGAATTGTCCATGAGTTTATGAGTCCAGCCTGTGTTGAAATGGCAGGTAGCTAGAGCTTGATATTTCAGGACTCATCCTTGGAAATGAGGCATTCATCTTCCCACATGTCTTAATTTCTATGCAGTTTTTACCCAAATTGATTAAATGTTAATGGCCTGGAATATTACCACAAAAAGGGTGTGTAATCCAAGTGGTTCATTTTGCAGAAGTCAAGACTAAGGCATAGAAAAGGTAAATGATTTACCTAAAGACAACACAGCAAGTCAGCTGAGGACCAAGGCTTGGGTCAAGACAAAAGTGTCTTTTGTGACCCAGGTTTGACCATGACTCCATCAAGACATTGTAACCTCTCAGGCCTAAGTTTCAAGTTTATATACTAAAAAGGAAGTTGTAGACAAAACTAATGTCCTCGTAAGAAATATGATGTTGCTAATGCATACTCCCTGCCTCTGGCCATCCTGTTTCTACATGCTGGCTGGGTCCCAAAGAGCAGAGAATGAAGTTGATCAAGCCTGCAGATCTAGGACCATGGCATGCTTCCACCTGATAGTTCTTTGAAATATGAATCCCAAGTACCTTTCCTCATAAATAGGTTAAATTCATGGATGTTTGCATCCAGTCACTTTAGACATATTCAAAATACTCCAAGCACCATCTATCTACTCAAGTAACAGATGAACAACCCACATGTGACTCTGTCTCTTTGCCTCTTGGCTTCCCTTCTCTCATTTTAGTCCCTATCTTTTCCCCAGGCCTATTTCAGAACCATATCCTTTCTTACCTGGGCTCCTGCACTAGTCATCTGTCTCTTTTCCTCTTATCCATCTTCCCTGCACAGTCACTCTTCTGACTTCAACTCTCCCCCTGTTGAAAGGCAGATCAGGACACCCTAAACCTACTAAGTAAAACTCCTCAACCTTGTTTACCATACCATTTGTGGATTTTTTTCATCTACCTGTCACTCTTCATCTAGCCATTTCCCTTCAGCCTTCATACTCCACAGGAGCTCACCTATTATGATTCTACCCCTCTTTTGTATTCTCTCAAGTCTCTATATCTTTGCTGAAATTCCTCTGCCCAGAATTCTTGTCCCATCCTCAAACCCATCTGTCCTGTGCAGCCCCTTGGATTCATTCACATGGAAGCCCATAACAAATTGCCCAGTCTGGTTGGCTTAGAACTTAGAAATTCATTTTGTCCAGTCCTTGAGCCTGGAAGTCCATGCACATGGTGTCTGTAAATTCAGTTTCTGATGAAAGCTTACCTCCTAAGCTTTCAGTCTACCACCTTTACCTTGTGTCCTTACATGGTCTTGTATCTCTGACACTGCCTCTCTAGTGTCATGTTCTTTTCTTTCCAGGACTCTAAGCCTATGTTCTACCCTTAAAAGCTCATTTAACTTTAATACTCTTCCTCTATAAAATAGGGTATTGGTGGTGGAGGTCATTAGGTCATTATACCTCTATTGTAGGTCCTAACTCAGAATATGAAGACAATTTGTTTTTATGTTTATCTCTTCCACAGGTTTCTGAAGGCATTTGTAATATACCAGACCCCAAAATTCAGTGAGGGCCAGTCCTAAACATCAGACTCTAGGTTGACAAAATATGGTAAGGCTCTCATTAAGAAAATAATTAAAAGTTAGAATATGAAGTGAATTTAGAAGGAAGGGGCATGTGCAAAAGACGGGCTCCGTGTGTTTTTCACACTTTCTGTTTTGACTCACTTCCCAAATAGTTATCCTATAATGTCAGCCTTGCTGAAAGGCAGAGTAAGGAATAACAGTACAGAACAAAACCAGCCATCTGACCTCCTCAGCAATCTTGACTTAGGTTTACAGGAACACCTGGAGTTCCTATAGCCTACATGTCACATTGAAGCCATGTCAAAGGAGTGGATTCCTGAAAGAATTAATGGCCGTTGCAGTGCCAACTTGGCTGTAGTTAACTTTTAGCTCCCCAGAAACATCATATAAGCTTCATACCTGTGACCTCTGGGATTTGGGTGACAGCTTTCCATCTTCCATCTTCCACCTGTCACCTTGATGCCGTATTGGTTCTTTCGGTATTTTTATTAGGTATTTATTCTTTTATTTTGAGTTATCTTTTAAGTAATTATTCAAGGGGGTTTTACGTCAACATATCGATTTACAAGTATAATGCATCTTGTCCAGGATCACTCCCTCCATCATTCTCCTTCTTCTCAAGTTATTGACCTTTAGAGAGAGGAGAACCCCACCTCTCACAGAGTCAGGCACAATAAGGGCGTAACACAATAAAAAAAATACCTCAGTATCCACAAGCTGACTTTAGATCCTGTATGTCACTGTTCTTGCATATGTAAAATGGGTTTATGGTACCTGCTGGGCAAAGGCTGATTTGAAGACCAGGTGACCTGGGAATATATTAAATATGTGCTTGCTGGATTACTGTCTGTGCTTACCACTACAAAGTGAGGGTCATAAACAAAGGAGTATTACCTTATTTTCTGCTTGATCTCCCCAACAGTACTTGGGCATGAATAGTATTTGGTAATTTGTGGATGAGAAGAACACAGGGCTAGAGACGAATAGCTTAGGAATGGCATCCAGCATCCATAGATAGGTAATTCTTTCTACTTTAGCTTATGCTATTATTCATAAAGCATGTTTAAATGAACAAAGAATAAGAAAATACAGATTTCTAAACAACTCTTAGCTAGACTCTGAGGAGCAAGCATTTCAAAAATTGTTACCGTCTTATATGTTTTAAATATAGAATGCACTTATAATATTCAATTTATATGTGAAGACTGAACTGGGAAAATTGAGATGATGAGTAGGTTTGGGAGGGACAGGGAAGAATGACAGAGGGATAACACTGATCAAGGTGCATAGGACTCACAAACTAACACATTGAATGAAGCCCTTATACAACCACTTGTGGATAAAAATAAATAAATAATAATAAAATATGAAGTATCTTTGTAACACACACACACACACACACACACACACACACACACACACACACACACACACACACACACACACACACACACACACACACACACACACACACACACACACACACACTGAAAGCCTGCCAGGTAGCCAGTACATTAAAACATAGGAAAGCCCCAGAAATTTGACACAGTTTCTTAGTGACCAAAGCAGCATATTGATTTCTTGCTCAGTCATCTTTTATTCTGCAGGGAGTATGGTGGGACTCTGGCCAAGGACTCTCTGTTAGCTGTTTAAGAGCCGAGCCATTACCAGACAACCTCAAATCATGTCTGGCCCCAGCTCTACCAGCTTAGAGCTGAAAAGTCAGTCCTCCAACTTCTTGGTGAACTCTTCACCCCAATCAGTTAAGACACATCCCACCAAAAGCCCCAAACAAGTTTGTGTGGCCTGACCTTGACGATTCCAGTTATAAAGAATCTATCATTTTAAAATGGCTAACATGATGGACAAGGAATTCCACAGTCAGGCTACGTTCCAGTCCTCAAGAGAGGACATTAGCATTCTGAGTCCATCCTTTTATTACTGATAAGGAAACTGAAGCCCAAAGTCATCAAAGAACTTCTCAGGGCCTGACTTTGTTATTCTTGTGATTCAAGGAATTAATTTGGCTGTTCTAGCTTTTCATATAGAGCACTTAATTCTTACACTTGTCTGTGCCCGTGACTGACTGCTTACTGGTTGGAGATGGAAGTCTGTTTTGTGTATTCTGTGTACACTGTATGCACTGAAGTATACGTGAGCTGCTGCACCTTTCTGAGCCTTTAATTCCACCCTTTCCAGGATAAAAGGAAGACATTTTCTTCCCTGTGTGATACCAAGTGCGATGAAGTGAGACAGCACTGACTTAAAACTGGTGTTCGAATTGCTTCATGACTGAGAGTTTCACATCTTGTTTCCTCTTTCCTCCTTGCCTCCATTCTTTTCCTCCTTCATTCTCACCAGGTATGTGATAAACGCAGAAGGAACCTTGCTCAAAGGCAGTTAATCTCCAAGTGGGATGATGAGAATAGAGGATTTCTCCATCGCCTCCTCCCTGACTCATCCTCTTCAGTAGCAGATGTTTATCCACGTTCAGGAGAAAATACTAAACCCTTCCTCCTGGCAGCTCCTGGGTGAGACTGCCTCATGTACAGATGCACACGTCCCATCCTCAGATGCTCACAGCAAGTTGTATCTGAACACAAGGAGAAAACAGCCACAGTAAACATGGAAATGATATGCATACTTTCAAGAAGTCACATAGAGGAAGGGGGAAGGATCACATTAGGGTCCAGAAATGAGTCAGTCAGAGGGGAAACCCAAGAAGAGCTGTAGTTGTCTAATTAAAGAACAAACAAAACTAGTAAAGGGAAGTAGAAGTTCACTGGTCCAGGCAAACTATCTGTGAACTAAGTCTTTCTATAGAGAACCCAGAATGTATCAGATGCTAAGTTCATTCAGTCTTCTAGGTTCTGTAATTAAGCCGCGTGGGAAAAATATGACATCATATGAAATCAGAAAGGAGAAGAGAAGATTAAAAAAGAGAAGAGAAGAAATGGGAAGAGAGGAGAGGGTAAAGGAAGAGAGGATAGAGGAAAGGAGAGGAGAGGAGAGGAGGGGAGGGGAGGAGAGGGGAGGAGAGGAGAGGAGAGAAGAGGAAAGGAGGGGAGAGGAGAGGAAAGGAGATAATTATAGCAGTGTGAGTTGACTGGCTTTTGATGGTTGGTAAGAAACTTCCACTGGACATTAAGTTCTTTCTGAAAGTTTTCTTCCTGAGTCCTGCCTAGGCCATAAGATGAGAAGAGAATATTATGTTAAACTTCTACTGGAGGGGAAAATATTCAGGATTTGCTGCAGCTGCCTGCTGGACTGTCTCCTCAATTCTTTTTTTTCAGGTTTTCATTTATTATTTCTTTATTCATTCCCATAGTCTCTTAGTATATACACGCCAGACTGTAGTACTAAGAGAGGAATTAAGTTTCCAACACATGAATTTTAGGGACACATTCAAGTTGTAATGTCATCTCTCTTCAAATCCTTTAATATACTACTCACTCTTCCTTCTAATCACAGTGAGAAACCCTCAGGTGCCCAATATAGGGAGCTTTTGCTCATGCCTGTGATAATTGTGTATGTCCTAACTTGGGGATGAAATGGCTTCTCTGTTTTGGCCTTCTGCTGGATCCTTATGTCTCAGTCTTGGCACTTGGGGCAGTAGCTAACTCAGCAGGGAAGAGCAATCACCTAGGGGAAAAAGAATCCTGGGAGGGTACACTTGCCTGTGCTCAGCTTGCAGGCTTGGGTGTTCTGACATGAGGCTACAAATATCCAAACAAAGGAGGAGATTTTGAAATGTCCGTATAGGCTCCAAAGGGCTAACTGTGGGCCTAATAAGTAGAGGAACTTTGTTCATACCTCAGAGTAGTTTCATGTGTACTCACCACCTCTGCACTGACCTTCTGAGAAGTACCTCACCCCTCAGGCCTACAGAAGGAGCTCAAGAAACATTTTAATGAATAACAGAATTGATTATGAATGAATTAATGAGTGTATGAATGAATAAATGATGACTAAGGTCTAGAGAGGGGAACTGACTTTGGGAGAGTCACGTAGTCAATATCGTAAGTGGCTGGAATCTCCCAACCTCCTGGAATCTATTCCAGAGCCTCTGTCTGCAGTGGAACCCTCCTCCAAAGTATTTTTTTCTAGAAGCCAAACCCTCAGGGGGACATCTTCAGTGCATGCTGAAGACAAGTCAGATGAACTTCATCAATTCTGAGCACTGTCATGCATCTTATTCACTAGGTCACTGGGGGTTCCTGGCATAAAGAAATATTTAGGGAGACTCATTTTTCCACCTCCAATTCATAATTCTGTCTGCTCGTCACTCTTCACCCAGATTTAAGAGGTGCTAACTAAGCTCAAGCAGGCCCATGCCTTTAATGCTGCTGTCCTGACCTGGCTTTACCCCTTCCACTCTTATCCTGAAAACCTCCAGTTGCTTTACCAAGTAGCTTCTCTTTAACATTCTGGTCTTTGGGACTAATGTGATCCAGACCCTCTGATGACATGCTCTCCAGGAGAAAGTGAGGGAGAGGGTAGAAATTCTTCACATTCCCCAGGCAGCAACAAGGTCCCGGTGGTTCTGCTCCTTGCTCTGCCACTCGGGCAGAAAGGCATATGGGCAGGTCAACTAAAGACATGCGATAAGGCCAAGGCTAGAGCTATTTGCCTGTGGAAGTCAATACTCCCAAGGCACAGCTGTCCACGAAATATGCGAAAGACTGTGCACAGCCAAATGCTGCAGGCCACACTTGCAAATGCCAACACTGGGAAAGATGACCCAGAAGCTGACCCAGTTTGAGGTGAGACCGTGTTGCAAACAAACAAACAAAATCTGATGTAGTGGCTCAGATGGGAGAGCACCTGCCTACAAAGGGTAAGACTTTATCTACTTACTTATTTGTTTATTTGTAATGCTACAGGGGCTTAAACTTGATCCCAGGACCACCAAAAATAGACAAATAAAATAAAGATTCCTAACAAACCATTCTTTAAAAAATATAATCAAGCAACACCAAAACAAAAAGACTGCCAAGAACAAGGTTTTCAACTCTTTTTTTTTCTCCTCTTATCTATTTAATGAGAGAGGCTGCACTAGGCAGAGAGGCCAGCCCTGGCTTCTGATGCCAGCCTTCCCTTCCTCCTCCTCCTCCTTCTTCTCTTTGCTCTCTTCTCCTCACCCTCATCCTTCCCGCCCCCAATTCCTTGTTCATATGCTGCCAGCCAGCCAGGAAACTGGGACCCAAATCCACAGCAAAGCCAGGGCAGAGGGGACTTGCAACCCACCTTCACTCCAAAAGTAATGCTACACTCAAAGAAAGCAGCATCACTAGGACACCATGAAAAATGATGCTGAGATTAAGAAAGAGGAGCATTGGTGGGAGAATCAGAAGGGCTGGGGGGAATGTATAGTGGAATTTACAAGCAAAATTATTGCATTGCTGCAATAACAAATCAAGGATTCAAAAAGGAGCTCTAGGGCTGGGAATGTGGCTTAGTGGTAGAGTGCTTGCCTTGCATAAGTGAAGCCCTGGCTGGGTTCAATTCCTCAGTACCACATAAACAGGAAAAGCCAGAAGTAGCATTGAGGCTCAAGTGGTACAGAGTACTAGCCTTGAGCAAAAAAAGCTCAGGGATAGTGCCCAGGTCTTGAGTTCAAGCAACAGGACTGGCAAAAAAAACAAAAAACAAAAAAAGAGCCGTAACCAGCCCCAGGCCACCCTTGTCCCACACCATACTTCCTGGCTCATTAGCTTCACCTTTGCCACTTCATATCTTTGAGTCTCTGGTGACATCTGTCACATACAACTTCTGTCTACCCTCAACCTGCAGCTGAAAAGCACACTGCCTCACGAACATGTCCTAACACATTCTTGACAACAAGTCTGAGTGGGTTCTTGATGCAAAAAAGTCAAGCTGCACTTATCTGGTGGATTCCGCCCTGCTGTTGTAAACATATATTTTACATGTTTTCGCTTTTCTGGACCCCCATCACTTCCTTCCCCTAGTTTATTTTGCCTACTAATTTTGCTCCTGCTTTATTGAGGAAGTCAATGCAATCAGAACAGAAAGTTCACCAGCCATCCCCATCCACCCAATCTGCAGCCTTCCTGCCCCTACAAGTGCAGTCCACCCTCAGCCTCGTGAATAGTGAGTGTGCTTGTGAGCACTGACACCATCCTGCCACAGACTCAGCTTCTGCATGCTCCTCATACTTGCATCCCTTTGGCACTGCCTGTTTGCCTCCTGCAATATCACTTTCCCCCTATCTGGGTCATTCTCAGCATACCGACATTCTATCATTTCTGCCATCTTTAAAGCGAAAACAAAAGCAAACCTTAACCTAAACAAGATCAAACATCTCTTCTGGTTTCATATCCTCCTCCAGCTCACCAGCCCATTTCTCAGTTCCTGAGTTCAGGATAACTAATTCATGAAGGGTTGCCTAGACCAATGGTCTCCACTTACAGAGGAAAAGAATTTGGAATATGATAAACTCTGAGTCATATTTTCAAGTTATATCTGAAATTGTCACTGTCCTCAGGCCCGAGAATGGTGAGTATGTTTGTGAGCACGACAGAGCCCTGCCACAGGGCCAGCTTCTGCGTGTTCTGCATATTTGCATGAACAATTTATGGTGACCTGTAAACATCGGCATTTTAAAATAAAAGTGCTTAATCCATCTTTAAAGTGTGTCTAGTTAGATTCAAATATCTTTCAGGAAGTAAGTGTTCCCTTAAGAAATACAGGATAAAGCTCTTCTTTGGCTACTGAATTTTTAGACAGTTCTTTTTATTCTTGGATCTTATATTATCTTTTAATTTATCCCCCCCCCACACACATACAACACACCCCAGAATCTTTGCCTAATATTGTAGACTACATGATGTGAAATCTTTTATTGCTCATCCTATCATACATTTGTGAGAGAATCAGAAGGTAGGATGTCTAGAAACAGATTTTTTTTTTTGGAGAGGTCAAATTGGGAGTCTTCATTAGAAAGCCAGTGAATGCAGACAGAAATGTTTTTCTATTCTTCAATTTCATAAGATTATAAAACAAAACAAGTCTGGGTGCAGTAGAATCACCAGCCACATACACTATCTGGTCCTGGAGCTTAAACTCAGGGCCAGGTGCTGTCCTGTAGCTTTTTCAACTCAAGGCTAGTACTCTACCCCTTAGGCCACAGCTCTACTTATGGCTTCCTGGTATTAACTGGAAATAAGAGACTCATGGACTTTCCTACCTAGGCTGGCTTTGAACCATTCAAATCTCAGTCTCCTGAGTAGCTAGGATTACAGGTATGAGCTACTAGCACCTGACTACAAGCTGAATTTTTAATTTATGATTGTTACAATGTTTGTTTTTTGTTATTTGCCAATGTGGTAAAATACACACAATGTACAGTTACTGCCTTAACTATTTGTAAGTGTTCAGTTCAGCAGTACTGACAATATTTACATTCATCTCACAAAGCTGGAACTCCAATTCTGCAAAATAAGTTTCCAGTCCCTTCTCTCTCTGATTCTGAACAACTACCATTCTGTTTTCTGTTCTCTGTGAGTTTCACATCTCCTTTCTTTACTCATATAAATGAGTAAAACCAACTCATATTTGTCTTTTATTGATTCATTTTGTATAATACCCTCAATGTTCCTGCTAGTTGTAGTAGGCATTAGAGTCATTTTCAAGACTGAATGAGATTCCACTGCATACACATGCAAACTGTGCATTTTAGTTCACACTGAGATGGGTTTTGGTTCATTCAAATTTTTATTAAGCACCTATCAAGTCCCTGAATGTGCAGGACAAACTAGAAATATACAAAATTCAGTTTAGTGTAGATCTCAAAGTGGACCCCTCTCCTATCCCATTTTTAATTCATCAGTCAAGTCCTTGAACCTGAATATGAAGCTGACCACGGAGCCCCAAAGGTCCAGTTTGGACAGTAAGAATCCCAGGATGCATCCTCTGAAAGAAATCAAGTCTTCAGGTTCTTCCTCACAAACTCCAGCCTCTGCTTTGTTTATACTCACTCCTTATAATCATGGTCTATGTCTAACTCTCATGTAAACCAAAGAACTAAAATATAGTTCACTTCTGTAATCCTACTGCTTCAAGTACATAGCAATGCCAAGTAACTACTAAATGGGTTTTGTTTGGGGGGGGGGTTGTATGTTTATTTGTTGATGGTACTGGGATTTGAACTCAGGGCCTTCCACTTGCAAACACTCTGTCATGCCCCCAACCTTCTCTTTTGTCTTTATCTTTCAGATGGGTCTTACACTATTACCTGGGGCTAGACTTCGGCTCTGGTCTACCTACCACCATGGTATTTCAGGGTAGCTGGGATTTCAGGCATGTACTGCCATGCCCAATTCTAAGCATTGTTCCTCATTGTTTACTTCTTAAGCTATTTAGCTTTGTTCAACATTTGTTTAAAAGTAGTTCAAAAGTTATTGCTTATTTACTGTGTGCCTGACTCTGTTCTTGGAGATGAGGTTCTAACAAAGAATGAAACAATGACCTAGATCCTTATGGCACATCCTAATTGGGGGATGAGGGACAATAATAAGAGAAATATGATGCTGTAATTAGAATGAGGGCTACAGTCTTAAAGGCCTAGGCTTCCACTTGTGCTGGAGAAAACAATCCATAATTTCTTCTCTCATTACCATAATCAACACAGCAGACTTGTGTGACCTCAAAAGCTGCAGGGATCTCTCCTCACCTACCAGCAAGCAAGCAATTTTGCAGTGGGCTGGATGTCTGGTGTGTCCTATAAGTACATTCAGCTCTGACATTAGCTAACTGGACACAGCGGGAGGTTGCATAGGTTAAGGACTCAGCTCCCAAGATGGCATCCATTTTCATACTCAGTCTTGAGCCTGGGCCTCTGGGCCATCTGATGGACCAGCTGTAAACAGAGGTTCCCACAAGAGCCACATCTGAATTTATTACTTTTCTCTAGCACCTCACAGAACTCAGGGAAACAATTCCACCCTTCTGGATGCTCTGGCCTCTAGGAACCCCCAGTATTTGGCTCTCTGGATGCTCCAAATCCTGTGCTTTAGAGTTTTATGATGATTTCATTGCCCAGGCGTGATGACTGAATACATAGACAAAATGGGATTGGACAAAAAGGACATTGTCCAAACATGATTGGATGAAAAGGACATTGTTTAAACATGATTGGACAAAAAGGATATGAACATTGTTATCAAGGCTTGTCTGCTTCAGCATTGTTCTGGGCCTCTGAAGCTTTCTTCCCTCCAGAATATGGGGCAGGATCTTTGCAGAAAGAGGAAATTCTTATGACCTAGTGAGGCACAGGACTGGTCAGAGAATTTCTTTATGGTCAGCTCCAACACAAAAAGCCAAGGATGATCAGAGCTTCTACAGTCTGCCTTGAGTAAAGAACAATAAGCCAAGAAGTATGAATACACACACACACACACACACACACACACACACACACACACACACTCACACTCACACATGAACCAAAACATCCCAGGGACTCTTTAGATGAGAGTATGAAAGAAGACTTTTTTACAGAGTTATTTGTTAAGCAGAGGATGACAAGAAGAAGCCAGGAAGAGAAGGTGAGAGGGAAAGCATTCCTGGCAGAAAGAGCAAAGGTAAAGAGGCCCCAAAGCAGGTAGGTGGCAGCTGGACGTAGATGAAAGCCCTATCATTGCTATTTAAGTCTAGAACATATAACTTTCACATCCCTCACTGAAAGGATACTGAGCATAAGAGTTGAAAGATATAGTTAGAATATAGTTATAGAAATATAGTTATATATGTATATATAGAATATAGTTATAGAAACATATAGAATATAGTGAGAAAGAAGGTGTTTGTAAGAACCAATTCATTCCTCAGAGTTCTAGAAAAGAAGTAGCCTGATCGAACCCCATCCCCAAATGCCCACTCTTCTCATCCTGCACCTTTGCCCTCTTATAAGATATCTAAGTCACTCACAGCTCCTGGCTTTCTCCCACTACATCTCCAGGTATTGACTGGACAAAGTTTTTCTCTAGCCCAGATGTTTATTCTGGGTTAGAGCTTCTAGCCCCCATTTTAGCTATTATGATGTAAATGCTACTGTTTGTTTTTTGTTTTGCTGTTTTGTTTGTTTTTGTTTTTGCCAGTCTTGGGACTTGAACTCAGGGCCTGGATGTTGTCCCTGAGCTTCTTTTGCTCAAGGTTAGCACTCTACCTCTTGAGCCACAGCCCCACTTCTGGCTTTTCTTTTACGTGGTAGTGAGGAATCGAACTTCATGCATGCTAGGCGAGCACTTTACCACTGAGCTACATTCTCAGCCAGCGCTACTGTTTTGTACATTGCTGTCTTAATAGCCAGGCTATTTGGTACATAGGAGATGCTCAATAAATATTTGTTCAGTGAATAAACTGGGAATCTATTTGTCTGGCCATTATTTACTGGATTTCCCCATCTTAATGCTTCTCAAGTTCAACATATTCAAAGCAGGATTCATCTATAGTTCATCCTCCTTAAGCCCTCTCTCAGAGATCAGCACGCACCCTTACTGGATTGCCCTGGTCAGAAACGTGGGCCTCATGTTTGATTTCTTCTCTCTGTCTTCACCCAACAGATACCCAACAGATGCAGATTTTTTTCAGTTCTATTTTCTTTTCTTTATTTTTTTATTCTTTGTTTTTTTTCTGAATCAATGCCTGCCTCACCATCTTACTTCCCCAGAGTGTGGCTAAACTCGGCATCATTTCTCGCCAGTATTACAGCACACTCCTAGCCTTCTGTTTCTCTCATAGAAGCCTTGTTTCGATCTATTCTGTACAGTTCCTACCAGAGCTGATCGTTTTAAAATTATTTCTATTTTAAAAATTTATTTTAATTTATTTATTACACGTTTTTATTGTAAAAATAATGTACAGAGAGATTACATGAGTAAGGTAATGAGTACATTTCCTATCGAGCATTGATGCCTCCTCCTTTGTTTTTTCCCCTACCATCCCTTCATTCCCCAACTACTCCCCCCTACTCCCTCCCACTCCACCCCCCAAGTTGTAAAGTTTGTTTTCAACATAGCGTCTCATACATCTCATTGTTACAATGGGTCAACCTGTATCCCTATTTAAGCCTTTTGTTTTTTTCCCTTCCCCTCCCCAAATTAGAAAAATATAGACAGATGCAAGGCACCGACATCAAATACAATGAAAACAGGGTAAAATTATTTCTAAATTGTAAAAGTTACATATTCATTTGCAAAATATAGGTAGTGCAAACTCAAAAAGAGAATGGCAATCACCAATGTCTGTTATGCAACATTAGCTATGGTTGAGTATTGTCTTGTGGGGCTGAGTAAAATTTCTCCGAATTAGTTTGGCTAGGCACACATGTAGTTCCTTGTATGAAGACAAGGTATGAATTTGAACTGAAATCAATGTATTTAAGCTTTCACTTTTGGGGGGTTTGGTATTTTATGATTAATGCATTGCTATGCATAGAAATAGGGTTGAGCACATTCACTATAAACTATCTTGCCAATGAATATATCAATGCATCACCATTACCTCATTTTTCTGATTACTTGGTATTTATTTTGTTTTGCATTTATAAGACAGACTTTCATATCCCTTTTTTTTGACAGTACTAGGGAGTGGACTCAGGGCCTCATGTGTGCCAAGCATATTGCTTAGTCTCTTTAGCCACATTCCTAACTCCCTTTTGCCTTTTTGAGGTCGAGTTTTTCATGTGATGTCTGGGCCAACCTGGGCTGTGATCCTCCTACTTGTGCGTCCACTATTCTCAGCCATTGATTAAGATAAGTCTTACAAAGTTGGCTTCCTGGGCTGGCCTCAAACTATGATCCCCCAATTTCTTCTTTGTAACTAGTTAGGATTACTGGATTGACAGCATTACCCTAGCCACACCCAGTGTCAATGTACACTGTACATAATTTTTATTTTCATCTCTGATTATCCACTTCTGATAAATTGCTAGAAGTAAAATTACTAGCTTACATTGTTTTTACAAATTTGATTCTTCCTGCCAGGTGTCACAAAATAATTTTAAAACAATCAAATCATGTTATTATCCTTTTTCTATCTCCAAAAACGAACTTGCAAAACTATTCTAGGCTTCACAGGAAGGTGTAGCGTGTGACTGTGTGACATGGCCATGGCCTCTGTGTACTTCTCTGACTTTGCCTTCTTCTCTTGCATGAGAGCCTTTTCCCTCAACCACATCACGAGTGACACATTCAGGAAATGTGTCAGAATTTGGGGCCTGCTTGTGTTCTTTGCCTGGAAACTAGGCTTCCTTTTCTTTATGGATCCAACTCCTACTTGTTGCTTCAAAATTGAGAATTTGGCATCAATTACATAAAATGTATAATAAAATGTCTTCCAATTAAGTGTTGGCCAGGAGTCAGACTCTATGTCCAAAACTCAAGTCATTTAATCATTTCAACATTTCTGGGTGGGTATGTCATGCTCAATATCCAGCTGAAGAAATGAATGCTCCATTGGTGAGAGGCTGAGGTAGTGAATGGGGCAGAAAATAGAGATTTAAGATCCTGTGTATTTAACTCTACGCCCATGCTCTTCATCAGAGTGATCTGCTCCTTTCCTGACCTTTCTGTCCTTTGGAGTCCTCTCCTCTGGGTTTTCTCTAGCATCCCGGGCTTGCCTTTGTCTTTCTGTTTGTCTACATATCCAGCTCTCTTCTGTGACGTTAATTCCTTGGGGTGTGGATGATGTCTAACTCATAGCTTAGGACTCAGTGACCATCACTGAATGAATGCCTAAAGCAGTAACCAACACAGGTTGCACTCTTACTTCAGTTTTCCCTCATTTCCTTTGCTGTTACTAGTGATGACATCATGAGTTTGTTTCCTTGGGGGATCATCACTCATTTCCCCTGATGATGTCTTAATTCATGCTAGGGGCTGTCTCCCAACTGCGCAGGGGCGATGATGTCATGATCACAAAAGTCCTCTGCTAAAAAGGGTGGACGCCAGACAGCTTCCCATGAAATCAGCAGAATGAAAAAGAGGGTTCATGAAAGCAGAGGATGTTTGATTGCCCACTCATGTCAGAGAATGAGAGGAAAGGACACCAGACACAGAAGGCAAAGGCTTAACAAGATAGAAAGAGGCTAGTGTGTGTGGCAAGCTCTGACCTCAAAGAATTAAAAAAAAAAAAGAAAAGTGAGAATTTAGCATACAAGCCCCAGTTAGCTTTGAAAAAGATGAAACCCATAGGAACCATTGCTGTCCTACTTAGGTCCAATGTCTTTCTACCCCTCCTTCCAATACCTCCTACCCAAAAGCAGTGTGACATTCCCTCAGCTACAGCAGATGCTGCCCTTCATAACAGATACTTCCCATAGTAAGAATTTCTGTCTGGGAGCTGCTTGGACCACATATTCCACAGTTTGGTCACCAAAGTGGCAATTATCCTTCACTTCTCCTATCCACACTCACCACAAACATTGAAGTGTCTCCACAAGTGACACCTAATGGTCTGTGTCACCCACGCAAGAGAAGCAGTGTGGATATGAACATACACACATGGATTTGGACATGCTAAATGCATATCCAAATGTTCACATCGAATTAAACACACACAGGCTTTCCCATATCAAATAAAAAAAGAACTCTGATAAACAAAGGAGGAGGCTGCAATGCTTGGTAAGAAATGTACGCATTATCCTGCCCATGTAATTGTAACCCCTCTGTACAGTATGTTCACAAATAAAATAAAATAAATTAAAAAATAGAACTCTATGTCTCTCTTTAATTGAACATTTATCAAAGGCCTACTGTGTGCTCCTTCCTAAGAGGGAAAATAAAGGAGAAGGCCAGGAAGGTGGCTCATGATTGTAATCCTAGCTACTCAGGAGGCTGAGATCTGATGATCATGGCTCAAAGCCAGTCCAGGCAGAAAAGTGCATGATATTCTTATCTCCAATTAACTACCAGAAAGCTGGAAGTGGAGCTGTGGCTCACGTGAGTAGAGTGCTAGCCTTGAACAACAACAACCAAAAAAGCTCAGGGACAGTGCAGGATTGGCACTAAAATAAACAAAAATATGTGTGTACACATACATATAATGAAATATATATATATATATATATATATATATATATTTGATATATATGGGATAAGATATTGGCTTGCCTTCACATGTTCACAGCCAATAAATGAGATAGATAAGACATACAAGCAGTCAACCGTGGAACAAGGAGATAATGGAAGGATAGTAAAACTAGCCAGTCTAACCTTAGGGCTCAGCTTTCCCAGGAAGGCAGAGGTAGACCTGTCCATGAAAACTACTGCAAGACGTAACCACATATGCAGGGCAGTAGGACCCTGAAGATAGTTCAGCATGGCCCACTTTAGGAGATAAGAGGGAAGGGAAGTACATGGAAACCAATTAGAGAAGCAAGTCTAAGATCATGAAATCAATCCCAGGCAAAACTTCCTTTAGAAAACAAAAACTGAAACAAGCAAGGGAGAAAAGAAACACTGGTAGAATGTAACAGTTGCCCCCTTACCATTAATAATAGGTCAGAGCAGAGAATTCCATCCATCTGAAATGAAAATGGAGTATTTAAAAAACAAGGTATTGTGTTAAGGCTGAAGTTGGAGTTGAAGTAAATAGAGGGAAGATCATGTAGTCTTATATGTCTGCTAAGGAGGTTGAACCACCTTCTGAAGATTTTGTTTGTTTATGACAATCTGGGGCTTGAACTCAGGGCCTTTCCTTAGCTTTTTCACTCAAGGCCGACACTCTACCACTTGAGCTTCATAGCTTTTTGCTAGTTAATTAGAGATAAGAGTCGCATGGACTTTTCTGTCCCAGTTGGCTTCAATCTTTTATCCTTAGATCTCAGCCTCCTGAGTAGCTTGGATTACAGGCATGACACATTAGCACCAGCCCACTGAAAGTTATCTGTAGAGGGTTTTGAAAGAGAATGCCATAATTAGATTTCTGTAGCCCAGGCCAATGAGAGGCCTGGGACTTCTATCTGTCAGGTGCAAACACAAAACTGCTTTCTAGAGATTAAGGCATTTGGGCTCCCACAGAAAACACCAGTCCTGATGTAGATAAGATCACAATAAAACATTACAAACCACACACACGAAAGATATTTAGCATTAAATGCCAAAATTAAAGCCCAAAGGGCTTTACTTGTTCATAATGATCATACTGTTAAAATTTAAAAGTCTGACAATACCAAAATTGAGGATAGAAATCAACTGGCAATCTCATACACTGAGGCCAAAAGTATGAACTTGATACACATATTTTGGATACCACATACTGCCTACTGATTCCATTCCAAAGTATAGTAAGTCTAAAATTCTTACTTGAGCAAGAAGAAAAACACAGTATCCACTAGTTCATTGTTTGTTATATGGTATTAAAAAAGAACAATATACTTCAATATTAAATGATGGTGTACTTATGTACAATGATGCCACAGAATGCTTGCAAGGAGCATTTTAGATTTGTGTTGCTGTGTTTAAACTGAAAATGCAATATTGAATGGTTATTGCTGATTTAAAAATACTATTTTTGTAGTATGGATACTTCAACACAGTTAAAACTCAGAAACAGTTCTGTTTTTTGCTCATGGATATACACATGTCCATGAGTACAAGTAGAAAACCTGAAATCCAAATGCCAGAATGCAGAATAGTCTCTATCTGGGGACATCTGTGTAGAATGGAATGATTGGGCCAAATTCATGCCGCAAGAGTTATATTTCAAAATAATATTTCATCAGGAAAAAATGGGGCAAAATGCTTATCTATTAAAATGTGGTTAGCATATGGTTATCATGCTTTCTTTTTGTATAATAGTATATTTTCAAAGTAAAGTGAAATTTAAAAGTAAGGATTAATTGAAGATGATTGCCCTTGCCTGTCATCCTATCACTTGGGAAACAGAGGCAGGGGTTCAGGCTAGCCTAGACTTCACAACAGACCCTGTCACAAAACAAACAAACACAAACAACAAACAAAGCTAAGTAAACAAACAAAGCTAAGTAAACAAATACCATACTAAGGATTTTCTTCCCTGAGCAAGTGACTGGTATGGTTATATACAGGTTTTCTTAGAAACTTTCCTTGCCCCTGCATGGAGTAAATATTAGGAGGGGATAAATAGTAGCATGGAGACCTGAGGAAGAGGCTGTGGCAAGAAATAGGAAAGAAGTTCATGAGACTGGCATAACTTGGAGGTCCGTGGGTTGAAAGAAATGCTGAAACTGAAAGCTATTCTGAAAGCAAAACTGCTGATGTTGTTAGTCTCTTCCCACCCCTGCTTTGGTATTACAAAAAAAAATTTTTTTTAGATGGCTCTGATGGCTCATGCCTGTAATTCCAGAACACAGAAGTCGGAAGCAGGAAGAACACAAGTTTGAGTCTGAACGATAAGACCCTGTCTCAAAAGATACAAAAAAAATTTTTTTGTCTTTTTAAATAAGCTATTTTATTCTTCCGTTTGCAGTTTAAATATGACAAGTAGACAAGTATACAGACCACAGGTATATAGCTTAATAAATTTACATTCAGTGATTGGCACTTAAGTGGTCTTCTCCCAGTCAGCATATGCCACAAAAATAATCACAGACCTAAGTTCTATCACCATAGAATAACTTTGCTTGCTATAATTTTATAAAATGGAATGCATAGTTTGTATTCTTTTTATATCTGGGTTCATTCATTCCATAGGTGTTTTGTGTAATTCACTCATGGAGTTTTAAGTATGATGGTCTGTTCATTTTCATTGCTCAATAATATTCCTTGTGTGAACAGCAAGTTCCACTATTTAATTATCTGCTGTGTTGATAAGAATTTAGATTGTTTCCAGTTTTGGATAGCACTGCTACATGCATTCTTGTAGATGCCTTTTGCTGAGCGTGCATATATCTTGTTGGGTATGTTTTAAAAGTACAATTTTTAGAAGATAATATCAGCTTCATTAGGTACTAGAAAAGATCTCCAAAGTTCCAATTTATATCACCTCAACTATTGTCTCTCATTTATAACAGTATTAGGTACATTGTGATATTTCACAACTAACAAGTTGAGAATCTATCATCTCCCACTTGTATAACCTCTGTTTAACGTTTTAAAATTAGATTGTCTCATTTTTTCTTATTACTTCTACCCTGTTTTGGATTTAAAACAGCCAAAGCCTCCTGGATACTGCTATTCATCTATCTGGGATTTTAAAATTTTTATTCACTGCTCTCTTTTTGATGGACATATGAGGGTCCAAATGTGATGGTATGTTTTAAGTATATTGAATATCCTACATTACTGGAAGGGATCTGAATTCAGGTCCACAAGGTTCTGTTTGGTTTTGTTGAGATGGAGTTTCACTATGTAGTCAGGCCTAGACTCAAAACTCATGATCCTTCTTTCTTAGCCTCCCTAGTGAAGGATTGTAGGTAGATATTTACATCTAGCCTGACAAGATTTTTAATTGAGTCTCAGTTCTTGCTTCACTAGAATAGAAACAATCAGATCATTCGCTCTATTGGGGGGGATTTAAATGAAGCAAATCACATGAAGTTCCCATGTCAATGCTTACATATGAACAGTCCCTTGGAAATATTTGTGAATAAGCTAATGAATATATGAATTCATTCCAACTAGAAGAAAATCTTACCCAGACTGTGGACTGGTAAGTTTTTTATTTCCACACGGGGGGTGGGGGTGAGGGTCAGAGTATGTCCTAACTTGAAAAGAAGAAAAAGTTTTGCTGATTTCTATGTCTCTGCAGTCTGGTCAATTGGGTAGTTATCAAGTCATGTGACTTTCTGACCTAAATGCTGATTGATTCAACAAGTATCAGGAATTACTCAATGCCAGATAGAAAGGTAGGACAAGGCAGTGAGGAAGGAAGTCTTGCTTTTGTTCCAGAGCATCTTATGGCCTTGATATGGATCCCCCCCTCCCTTTTTTTATTTTTTCAGTTGTGGGACTTGAACTCTGTTGACGTGGATCTTTACTTACATAATTTTAGCCCATAAGGTGAGCTGGTTACTGACATCTGTCAAGCAAGAGTGTCACCTCTAGGGGTGTGGCTAGGTATGTGCACACCTGACCAGAATCTGCAGCGTAAGGAGGCAAAGAGCTGGCGTCCTTTTCAAACTTTATTGTGCATATGAGAATGGGAATCCATATGTACATGTGATCTGGGGGTCTTGTTCATAGAAGATTCAGGTTCTAGAGGTCTAGTGTGTATGTGTGCTTCTGTTGTCCAGCCATACATAGTTATGTATCTACTTTTGAGAATCAAGGGTCAAAGCCGAGAGAATGGCACGAGCAAAGAAATGTAGCACAACAAACAATCCAGAGCTCAGAGACATTAAAGAAAAAAAAGTGTCCAAAGGCTCAACTCATAGCCAGTAAGTGACAGAACAGAGAATGTAACCTGGGCCCCAGTCCCAAAGCCCATGCACTATCCTGAGTCATGGGGCTGCTTGTCATAGGCACATGGGTATTGACATCAGGGCCATCTTTCCCATGGCTGTTTCTTCTTGAGGCTAGTTCACTAGTCAAGCAGTTTTGGAAAAGCAACACAGAAAGATGAGGGTGCCCGGGGGTGGGGAAGAGAGATGACTGTCAGGAGTGTGGAGTCTGTCACCACCAGTTCTTCCACTCCTGTGTACCTCTCCTCCCCCAACCCCTCTCTTTGGACCTTTATTTGTTCTTCAGATTTGACATGAAAATGTGGATTGTGGCATTGAGGGTCTCCCCAAGCAGCATCCTGAGAGTCTCAGGTACATCACCACAGAAGGGCTGGAAAGTTGCTGGGCAAGGGCAGGGAAGTGGGGAGGGACGAAGAATAGCAGGCAAACCTTGGTGGAAGAAAGCAACTTATGATCTATGAGTCACACAGGTCGACTCCAGGCCTTTGAATCAAATGGGAAGGAACTTGCCTGGGCTGGACTTGGAGCTTCTGTCTTTTTGAGTGTCTGTGAATGTCATACTATACCTGAACCATCACTGTATTTGTTGTTGTTTGAACCATATAGATTAACAGACGGTGCCCTAAAGATGTCCATGTGCAAAATTCCTAGGATCTGGACACTGTTGTATGTCAAACAGGAATGTAATAGCAGATAGAATTAAGTTTGCTAATCAGCTGACTAACATAGAAGGAATATCTTAGATAATGCAAGGGTCCAGGCAATCACCCAGACCTTCAACTATAGAAAAGGAGGAAGAATCAAAGAGAAGGTAGAGAAGGGCTCAGCCTTACCATTGTCTTAGAAAATGGAGAAGGAGGACCAAAGCTAGAAGGGCAGGTGGCTTTGGGAAGCTAATGTGTAATGTTTCTAATCTCCACACTTTGCTTATAGCAGCAACTCATGATAGAACTGCCCAGCAACTTCCTGAATGAAAATCTTAGAAAAGTCGCTTCATCTACAAATTCAGTAGCATTTCTTGTTCCTTAATCTGAGAACTTCTGTAGGGGTAAACAGGAACACACAGGCAGAACTGGATGGGACATAGGTCCGCTGCCCATGTAACTTTCCAGTTCCCATTTTTCTTCTAGGCAAGAAAACATCCAGGAAAGAAACACAGGAGCCAAATGAACCCTTCCTTTGATGTGAAGGGCTCCCCATAAGCTCCCCAAGCACACCTTATCTACAGCATGACTCCTTATCTCCTTTTATTCTTTTTTTTTGGGGGGGGGGGGCTTCCAGCTCCTACGTCCCCCATGAGAAAAGCCCTTTAGAATACAAAAGCTCTTTAGAAGAGCCTGAGTTGAAAGCAGAGCCAGAGCCTCACTCTGCAAACAGGCAATCAGAGATGAAAGCACAGCTCAGACATCAGTATCTCCATCACAGACACCAGGTTTCCACTGAGACAATCTGGAGGTGCTGCCCAAACACCCTGAGCCCAGGCAAGCCCACTGGGAGAGGTCTCTTCTTACCCACCTCTCCCCACAAACATCCCTGCAACACTCCAGGCGTCTAGTGCCTTAGTTAGTTGTGTTATGAGCTTTTATTTTAAAAAGCACATTTAATACAAGTATAGTTTCGCAGATACAAGTTTTCACTTTGTATGCTACAAAAGTCTTTTGAATATTATTCTCTTTACAAAAATGGAGCCTTACAAAAATACTGACAATTTAATGTTTTTTTATACACTTTTCTCTAGTTGCAGTTATTTCTCTTGTTGTAAAATGATAGCTACCACAGAACTATGATATTTTAGTTGAGATTTAAAAAAACAACAACAACAAAATTAACTCGGTGCTTTTTGAAGCAGCTAAAGTAAATGACACAGGTCGAGACACAGTTTATAATCATAGTGGATATAGCTAAAATTGTTTCAGAAATAATATTTTACATAGTTAACTTTTAAGGTTTTATACATTATTTATATAATATTTATATATAAAAATCATAGCTTGCTATACGTTGAAATGAAAGGACGGAGTCTGTGGTGGGATGTGCACGTGGTCTGTCATAGGGTTCATGTAGCCCTTTGAGAGATTTGCATCCAAGACCAAGAGATTTGCATTTCTTCTTTCCTCCTTTCCTTGGTAGTTCAGTAAAGAGGGCCCCTTACTACCGCCCACAGTGGGACCTTGCTTGAAGGACACTTATGGATAGAGGATGAGGACGACTCTGTTCAGAGCTTTAACCCATGTGTTCTGCCCAGCAGAACCCACCAAGAACTGCCCCAGGGGTCAACCCCAAGACAATAGTGTTTTACACAGCTTAACAAGAGCAATTCCCAAAAAGACCTTCTCCACTCCATTATCCTCAAGGGTAGCCTCTCTGGCAGGCCAGCATCAGCTCAGCTGCTAACTCTGGCTCCTTCTGACTTGGAGTACCTACCCAGAAGGGTGGTTTGTTTCTCTTCCTTCCCCTTTCCCTTCCCTGTTTCTTGAACAGCGGCTGCTTTCCATCAGCCAGAGGCAGACCATGCCTCTGCTCATCCCTGGACCTCACAGGGAATCCTGGTAGGTACATAGCAAGAATTTCAAAGGAGACAGCAATAACTGAAGTCTAACCATTTCTAAGTGTGAAAGTGCCCAGTGATTGATGTATTCAGCATCCTGTAAATCAGCTTTCCCCGAATCACAGGATGATGCGTCAAAAGAAGCAAATGAGGACCTGTAGTCTCCATTTCCTCTGAAATTGTGCTGTTTGTGAAGCTCACTCTTCCACAAAGAGTCTCCTAATCTTTAAAGTGTTGATTTGTGAGCTGGGGGAAGAGGATAAAGGCCTAAGGACCAGGAAGGGGGCGGGGTGGGGGGGGGGAGAATATGGATTCAGGATCTGATCACGTGACTGTGCAACGTGGTTCATCTCTTATATTCCAAGACCAAAACAAAACTTCCTGAACCAAAGTCACAGTAGAGAACAGAACCGGATGGGCAGAGGGATGTAAGAGGGGATGCCCGCTGTGGTTCTGGGATGGACAGAGGCTATAAGAGGGGATGCCCTCCCTGGCGATGGATGCTCTGGATTCAGTGCTGTTTCTGGCATCCTGTGCTTACAATAAAAATTTGAGCTTTCCTCCCAGGCCTGGGATTACTCAGGTCCTACAAGGTGACTGACCAGCAGACTCTGCTCAATCAGGTGAGCATATGGCCCTGAATAAGCCCATGACCCCCAGAGAACATGAACTCTTAAAAACCAGTTGCACATCCAGGACTCCGGCACTTGGTGTTAAGTTTGCTGGGTTTTTGTTTGCTGGTTTCCACATAGGTGAAGACTACCTATTTTGGAAGGCCACAAGGTTAAGACTTTTCTTTGTGTGTTGCATTAAAAATAATAAAAAAAAATCAATTGGGCACAGAGGTTTTCCCTACATTCTACTGTCTGATGAGATTGGCGAGCAGCAGGAACTTGCTGTCAGCAGTCATTTTACAAAGACAGCTCAGGAGGCAGCAGCGCCTACACCATGTTGTGGTGATTGTTCCTGTCAATGACATCCACGGGTGACAGGATATCCTTCCTGATGGCAGCAGGAGGCAGTGACAGTGTCGTCTTGGTCTTGAAGAGGTCTGACACGAAGAACACCTAGGAGCATAAATCAGAGATCCAAATGAGTAACACCCATCCAGGGCCTGGGGACAGGCAGAGGGAAGTGGGGAGGGACAGAAATATGAGGGAAAGGGGGCCTTAAATGACAGATCTTTGAACAGGATAAGGACCACAGAGAGCACACAGTCTCACTCTTATTGGGCAAATAGGGAAACTGAGGCCTGGAGGACAGTGACATGGGTTCTAAGCTCTACCTGTAGCCCACACTTCCTTATTTCTCAGTATCACTGAGCAACAGAAGATAAGCTCCTAGCAAGGGAAGTCACAGTTCCAGTCATAATTAGTCAGCTGTCAATCCGCATTACTTTCCCTTTCCTCACAAAGGAATCCAGGGTGTAACAAAAAAGATCAGCCAGTAAGAATGCGTATCAGCAGGAGCTGAGGCAAGGAAGCAGTGGTAACCAGTTTTTCCAGGCAACCTCCTGATATCTATCCACCATGGAATGGGGGTCAACAAGTCAGGGTCTTTTTACTGAGGAGTCAGCAACTAACTGGGAGCAAATGTCAAGGGGGGAAAAAAAATCTCCCGTCCTTATTCCCAGTCTTCTTCCTCCTCACTGGCCTGTGACCTTGTGAATCTTTCTCAGAATCACTGAGACACATTTACTGGACACACACCCACTTGCCAGTGTGGAGGATGGTTGCTGTCTTAAAGTCTATGCTGACAGGTTCAAGAGCCTGAAGAGCTACTGGAGACAGGAAAACATATGCTTTGCATTAGACAGCAAGATAAATAGGTGGAGATATCCCTTGGAGCCCTTTAGCAATAAGAAGTTTGTATTAACTAATCATAAATGGCAGCTGCCAGTCATGTAACTTTACAGGAAAGACATGGCTGGGTTCCAACCAGGGAATAAAACACTTTCAAAGTTTCTGAGTGGAGATGTGACTCCCAGTAGAGGGCTTACCCAGCATGCACAAGGCTCCTAGCTTTGATGCCTAGCACTGGAGGTGGGCATGGACAGAGTGGGGAAGAGTCTCGCTGTCCCTCATCTTTCATGCTTACCCAGCATGCACAAGGCTCCTAGCTTTGATGCCTAGCACTGGAGGTGGGCATGGACAGAGTGGGGAAGAGTCTCGCTGTCCCTCATCTTTCATGCTTACCCAGCATGCACAAGGCTCCTAGCTTTGATGCCTAGCACTGGAGGTGGGCATGGACAGAGTGGGGAAGAGTCTCGCTGTCCCTCATCTTTCATGCTTACCCAGCATGCACAAGGTTCCTAGCTTTGATGCCTAGCACTGGAGGTGGGCATGGACAGAGTGGGGAAGAGTCTCGCTGTCCCTCATCTTTCATGCTTACCCAGCATGCACAAGGTTCCTAGCTTTGATGCCTAGCACTGGAGGTGGGCATGGACAGAGTGGGGAAGAGTCTCGCTGTCCCTCATCTTTCATCTTTCTGAACTGAAAAGTAGTTGTATCACAGACAGACAATAATGAGGGCACTATGACTTCATTCTGTCTATCTTCTCAAGAAGAAAATGGAGTTCTTAATAAGACTTCCATTGCACTAAGGCTCTAGCAGCCAGCCTTGACTACAGTAAAGTCTCGGATTACTTGTTGAGCCCATTTCTCTCTCTCTTTCAGTGTCCCTTCTGAAGCAACAGAGAGGTCAACAAGGTGTCATAGAAGTCACAGCAAGAGCTGGTGATCTCACTTAAGCCAGGAGCAGAAGATAACTGTGATAGAGGCCATCTGTTCTCTATGAATTTTTCGATTTTGTATATGTATACCTACTCCAATGTTTATTTTTCTTTTTGTTTAAAAAAAAAGTAAAGAAGGCTAAGTTATTTTTATGTTATTAAAAGAAAATGAAATACTAGCCAGGGAACTATAACACCTTAATATACTGGCAACTTGAAAGCCATTCAAAGTACCATCTTGGCACAAGAAAAAAACACTAAACCTTCTCTCCCTTCCCTTCCGGAGGAGGTCTGAGGGATGGTGGGGATAGGGGGAGGAATCTGTGCTACGAGAAGCCAGCTCTCCTAACCACAGTCAAACTTGAAAACAATAAAGCAAGTACCTGAGTATCCCTTGCCAGCAAGCTCTGGGTCCCCCCTGCTAGGGAGTTCCTTACAAGTGGAAAGAAAGAGCACTCAAGCGTTCCCATTATAAAGAAATGCTAACAGATAGGATTAAAGCTCAATGTGCTTGATAATGAAACTTTTCAACTCAACCCAGCCTTTCTCCACACTTTACCTTATCTTCCCAGTGGCTTTACTTCTTACTGTACTGAACCCATTGTTATCATCTGACAAGGTGCAGGGGTGGACAATGGCTTCTTCTCTACCTGAAAATTACCCTTCCTTTCATTGTCTGCTTTGTTTCTCAGGAAGATGGATGGATACCCCCATCACTGGTTCTCATCTCCACTTATTCCTGTTTAGCAGAGATTCTGAAAACACAATCCTCACTCTCACATCCTTGACTTCCCAGAGAATGTGTCCCAGACCTAATTCCACCCACAAACATAGCAAGGCACCCTGTAAACAAACACCTCCACCTTCAAGATTCTGAACCATCTATCCCAGTTTCTACTGGCTTATCTTCTATCTAATTATCTGGGCTCATATCTAATCCACATTAGATTTCAGTTCCTAACTGCAAGACAGGCATAATATGAAGGTCAAAGGCAATAATTGTCTCAAGAATTGTCTCTAAACCCTTCTTATCTTGTACTTATGTCAACAAAAGGTAGGTTTTCCTCTAATGTTCTAGACACAAGAGTAATTCCTGGGCCTAGGATAAGTCTTTCTCAGGTCTCCAAAGCTTTGATTGGCTACACTGCCTTGGTGGGTGGGTTCTTGAAGATAGAGCTCCAGAGCTTATGGCCTCATATCACACTTATACACTTAGGTTGGCCCTGAATACACTAGGAACTGCCCAAATGCTAGTTGTTGAATTTCTCATTTTCTCTCCCTTACTTGGAAACAAGCTCTCTGGCCTCGGTCTTTATGGGCATAAAAAGCACCTACAGGTATCAGATGAACTACATAGTCAAACACCACATGCACATAGCCAAGTGACAAGATGAAAAGTTCAGCCAGGCCCAGGAAAACCTCACCCCTAGCTGTTCTCCGAGTCCACAGTGGCTGGAGGCCATGCATTTACATTGGGGGATCATGAAAAATAAGTCTGTTCAAGATTCAAACAGGACTTGGTCTTCCTGATGCTTGAATAGTAGAACACACACACACACACACACACACACACACACACACACACACACACACACACACACACACACACACACACACACACACACACACACACACACACACACACACACACACACGAGCTAGGAAAAGCAAAAATGTCTTGGTTTGGAACAGTTCCACTTTCTACAGAAGATGATCTTCACCCAGAAAGGGAATCCAGAGGCCCAGGTTGGGAAGGTTCCACACAGATTCCCAGCTATCCACATCCATGAAATAAACTCATTTCCAGCCCACAGACCTACTCCACCTCTCTTCTCTGCTGAGTGAAAGAGTATACTAGACAATAAACACAGTCTCAACAAATAATAAAACCTGACCCAAATACCAAGAGGAATTCTAAGTTAAAGTGCCAGGTTACATTTGCTATTCATTTTATTTCTCTGAATCCTTAAGTTCTATAAATGGGCTTCTTTTGTATAAAGAATAAACACAATCAGTAAACATGGATTAAATCCTTGCTGTGTGCTAAGCCCCAAGAATATAAAAAAGGAATACATATCCATAAAGCAGAGTTCATTGCCTTCCAGGAGCTTCGAAGCTAGTTAGGGAGAGAGCTGGGAAAAAAGCTAATCACGAATCTGTTTTAAGGACCACACTAGCAGGAAGCCAGTGTTAAAGAAGCCTGGAGAGGGTGGCACCTAACCCCGACTGAGGGAGTGGGAGCGGGCCTTCTAAGGTTTTGCCTCAAAAGATAGATACATGAACTTAGCTTTGAAGGTCCAGGAGCTAGCCAGGTGGTGAAGACCAAATATACGGATACAGGCTGGGGGAGCAGCTTGTGCATAGACTGAGGCATGAGATGACAGAATGTTTGGAAATTGTGGGTACCAAGTATGGCAAGGACAGAGCGATCCGTAGAGATGGACAGCAGAGGGCCCGATCTGGAGAAGCCTCCCTTGGCAAGTCAAACATCATCCCTTTGGCCCTAGGAATCATTGTCAAGACTTAACAAGAAGCATCCTGTTGGAAAGACTTGTATTTGAGGTAGTGTATGAATCTAAATTGGAAATGGAGTCAAGGAGAGTTCAGAAAGCCTGAAGGTGGACTTACCTGGGCTCTGAGCATAGTTCTCAATCACCAACCCACAATGAAGACAGAGGAAGAGATGGATTCTAAAATGCTCCAGATAGGACTATAGCAGACAGAGGTGGCAGGAGTATGGGGAAGAAAGGGGTAGTGGTGGTGGTTGAGTTTTAAGGGGAAAGTAATGTTTTTCTTGCCAGTTCTGTTTTCTAGTCTACAAATCTTTACGCTGGTTCCCATAAAAATTCTCACCAGCCGGGCCCCAGTGGCTCACACCTGTAATCCTAGCAACTCGGGAGGCTGAGACCTGAGGATCATGGTTCAAAACCAGCCAGGCAGGGAAGTCCATGAGGCTCTTATCTCCAATAAACCACCAGAAAACCAGCAGTGGCGCTGTGGCTCAAGAGCTGAAGAGCTGAGGGACAGTGCCCAGGGCCCAGAGTTCAAGCCCCAGGACCGGCCAAAAAAAAAGACAAAAAACTCTCACCATTGGGATAATTAGGCTAGGGGGAAAATGATAGTTCAGCTTTCTTCCACCTTCTAATATTTTGGCTTCCTGTGACAGTGTCTTGGGGAAAGTGATTGTGACCCCAGAATGTCAAGTTCTTCTGTGGCCAGATGCAATATCTGATTTATGCAAACTCTCTGGAGAAGGTTTCTCCTTCTTTAAGAGTGAGACTACACATAAACGATGCCAGAGGGACTCTATTCTTAAGTGAGGAGATAAAACATATACAGGGAGTCTCTTTGTAAATGGTAGAGTAGCTGACATTACTGTTCTAGCACCATTACTTGCCAGCTTCTATTTGCATCCCTGCTCCACCCACCCTTTCCTCTTCCCACGCCACGCCCCAACCACACAGTACTGGTAAAAGCCTTTGCTCTTTAAATTAAGGCAGACCTATGGGAACAGATACCACTGGCTCATGTGTTCAAGGCCTAGCTATAAAATAATAAAATAAAATCTCTTCTAAAATCTCCACCCCATATATGGAAAGAGAAGAAAAAGGAGAAAGAACCAGCAAAAGAACAGACATGCTGGGCATGGTGACACATACCTACAATCCCAGCACAAGTTCAAGGCCAAGCTGGAGACCAGAGCAGAATGACTGAGAACGTGAATGAGCCAACACAGATTTGGCTGGATCTATGATGGGATTTTCCCCTAACATGCATAGGATCTGCTTTCGCAGACCTGCAATTTCTGGGCTCTTTTGGAGAGTGAGTCAGTGAATTGAAAGAAAAAAGATGCTTCTGATGACTTATCTTCAACATTCACCTGCTAAAGAGATACCAGCCAACCTCAAGGGCTGCCGGGATGCTGCCTGACCCTGAGCTTCAAAAGGCTTATGCTGTCATGAGCTTTGTGGTGAGCCAGAAAGAAAAGAAGCTGGCTGGAAGTCAGGTTTTTACTTCCGCTGGGGTAAATGGCTAGCTAAGTCAGCAAATTTTGACTGTCATTTTCTTAAGGGCTGATTATGACAAGCAAATTATCTTTAAATGTTTCTGGAGTGCTTGAGAGTGTGTAAGTGGACTCCTTGAAGATAGGCATCCTGTACTCAGACATGAGATTTGCATAATCTCCCACTGAGCTTAGACACCAGCACTAGAAAAGCCAGGGAATTTTAGAATCTCAGAAGTAGAAGGAAACTGAGCTATTTCTTCTGGTATTTTCTCCAAGTGTATACCACAAACCACCTGTTTCAGAATTGCCTGTGTGGTTCTTGTAAAAGCGCATTCCTAGACCCATGGTAGATAAACTGGGAGTGTAGCTTGAGATCTACATCTTATCAAACATTCCAGGTATGATATAAGGTTATCTGCTATGTGGACTAAGGTTAGGAATCTACAGAGATGAACAAACTGGCTCAAGTCTCCCTCTGTCATTGCATTATTGTATCACACACTATGTAACTTTCAGTACCCTTAGCATCCCCACAGATAACTTCCTATTCTCTTTGGTTCCCATACTGAAATTTTAATGACCTTTCATTCCAGGGTAAGGCCATAGGCTTTGATGCATGGTGCTTTAAATGCGATGTCATGTTTCCTTTCTGGATGACAAGTTACTCAAGGGCATGGTTTGTGTTGAGTCATCTTGGTGCTCAAAGCCCAGAAATTACAACCTTGTGTAAATCTGGTCCAGCCCCCCTTGTGACCACAGCTGCTGTTCCCTCTGCCTTCACTCCAGTCCACTTTGCCCTTCGGAATTCCTTTTTGGCTCCCTGATATATCATACTGAACAATCTCACAGATTAAGGGAAGAAGAATTTTGAGGGGGAAAGCAAGCTCTGGGAATGGAATCTCCCTTATGCCCAGGTTCTATAAGTGCCGTCTAAGGAAAAACCATCTTTGGCAGGCTGGACTTTTGACTACTTGGGAGCTGGTGGGAATCACAAATTTTTTGACCTCAGTAAAGGGCTTTCAGTGGTTGTTGGCTTGGTGGGTTTGACAGAGTCCATGCTGTAATTCCAGGGTGCATCTGAGAGGAGACACAAAGGAATAGTGTCATAGTGTCATACAGGTCATGCAGCAGGATCTAGTTCCCATATTGCTGTTACTCTGTGACCCAGGCAAATTCACACTCTTGTGTGGTCCTGAACCGACACAAAATGAAACAGTTTTAGATGCCTTGTATTTGTGTGCAAATGTTATAAAAAATAAACTACTCTATAGTTACTGTAGAGTTTAAATGATATAAGTGGAAGCATATTGCAGACCTACCAGAGTCCATTCAAATCCTATGTCATCCACACACCATCAGGAAGAAAGAATATCACTGCCACTGAGGAAGTTCGTGCCAGAACCAGAAGAAGAGAATTTGTGGAGCATGAGAGAAAAGCTGGGCCCTGCTGAAGAGGAGCAGGGATCTGTACCTTGTGAGGTACCTGCTAGGAAGATATGGTAGGTGAAACCAAGAAGAGAAGGAGGCCCACAGTGGGCTATATGACTGCAGTGGTGTGTTAGGTCCAGAGCGCAGGAGCCCGAACTCAGAAACTGGGTCCTCATAGATGACAGGGAATGGACAAAGCAAGGGTCTCACTCCCAGCATTTTCCCAATTCTGAAGCCAAAAGAGAGCAGGTGACTGTCATTCACTGAGCTCACTTCCCCCGACTATCCATCAAATTTCACCTATTTGCAGTCCTGAGAAACTATCCTGAAGTAAGGAGGCCAGGTCTGGCCGGTGCCATTTTGGCCACATGGTGGATGGTAGGGTCTGGCATCTTGTCTTCATGCTGGGGGAAGGAACCTCCCCCTCCCCTTACCCCCTCTCCTCTGCCCATCACCTGCCTCCCAGGTAATGGGGCAGGCACTTGGTGGATAGGTTACTGAATCTGTCAGTCTAGTGCTTGGGAATGGGGATTTCCTGAGGAGCTGCCCCTGTGCCCCTATTGAGGCCTGGACCAGCCTAGCTGCCAGGACTCCATGCAACGTGTGTCTCTGTGATCGTGTCCTGTGTCCTGTCTCCTGGGTCGACTCTAGTCATCATGGTGTCCCAATTCAGCTCTCCATTGGAGCTGAATTGGTTTGTTGGTATTGTTCTTGTTATTTCTTTCTTCTTTAGCATGTTTCCTAGCTGTGTTATGTGAATTTGTGTGCTACAGGCCTTTGTAACAACTGGTGGCCTGCAGCCTGTTAACTGTATAATAAAGATTCTAATATTCTATATTTTAAAATGTGGCTTCTGAGATGATTCACCTTACAACAATCCCATGTTCTTTCTCTTTCATTTCCTGGTCTCTGTGCTCTTCCTTTTGCATGAATTCCCATTGGTATCTTTTGCATCTTACAGAAAATTTCAGGGGTCACCTCTTCTAGTTTTTCTAATTCTTACCACATCTGTGTTCCTCACTACCTGGGTGGTGAGGCCCTCCTCCTCACAGCTCACAATTAGGCTTTGGCAGGGCCATCTTAGGGAGCTGGTTTATCTATTTCACTGGAATCAGCCATTCAAAGGGTACAGATGAGACCCAGTAGTTCTCAGCACAAATCAAGAGACAAGGAATAGGGTTCTGCCTCTGCCTCTGTGAGCCGGGCCCATTCCACCTTCTCTGCAAATCCCATTTCCTCTTGCAAGGCTTGTCAGGGTTGAACTCTTCCTCACACTAGCATTCTTTGGTCTCTCTTCCCAAGGTCACCACCCTGGGGCAGAAACAAAGAATACCCTTGCCCTTCCCAGCATCCTGGAGGAAGATAGAAATGCACAAAGAGCAACAGTGAGCAGGGCCCCACCCCAGGGAAGAGGAAAACCAGGAAAGACTGCTGTGTGTTTATGAACTTCAGGGGCAGCTGCTTCCTCTCCAGAGCCCACAGCCATGGCAGCCTAGCCCTCCTTTGACCCCTCCCAGAACCTCCTTTTTTTCCCCCCCATCTGTTAGCAGGCCAGCGAGGAGGTTATGCAGGTTGTTACTAGACAGGAAATGAACTGATGTCCAGTGGCTGGGTGAGTCCAACTGTAGAGTGTGCATCTTTGATAGGGTGATTTTAGGGGTATACAGGTGGTAAGAGAGCTATGAGGGCCAACAAATGCCTGTATTTGTATCTGTCTCTGCCAGCCCGTGTGCCTGGAGTTCTGAATTCTGCAAATGAGAGAGGCTGGATGTCTAGATACTTCTGAGTCTGTCTGGGCTGTGGATCATGGAATGGCCACGTCTGCGCACTGGTAGGTGCACAGCTCTGTCAGGCCTCAAGCTCCCGTGCCTTTGTGCTGAGTCGATGGTGTAAGCTTTCTGTCTCATCATGTTCCTCTGTCTTCCCCTTCTGGAAGGGGTTCAATTAGTGAGCAATGGGAGAGGAAACTGGACCTGCTCCCCTTGAGCACATGACTTTTGTCTAGACAAGTCTGCTCACTATGACAACACTAGCCTCCACAGACCGGGGGGAAAAGCATTGGACTGTCATAGCTAGTTGCTCAAGGTTCTACAGGGACTGAAGCAACTCCAGGGCAGGCTTTAAGGGCAGTCCATGATCCCCAAAGACAGGGCACTATGACATGCTTCGCAGGGAGATGCTCCCACCAGAGAACACAGGCCTATCTCAACTCTATAAAGTCAGTGCGAAAAATCTCTATGCTGAAAGGTCATGGAAATGGAGAGCCTCTAATTACAAGTAGATGAGGAAACTAGGCTCAGAGGGGAAGTATCTCATTGAAGCCACAGCCAACTCATCGGTCATGATTTCCCCAGTGCTTATCAAGCACTTGATGCATGTTGGCCACCTTACGGGCACAGAGACTAACCAGAAAATTAAGCTATGGATTTTGTTATTGATGTATCCACAATCTAGTTGGGGTAAGAGATGTATGAGCAGGGAACTGTCAGAATATGCCAAAAAACCATGAAAGAAGTTCTAAGGTCCTTGGGAACATTAGAAGAATGTTGGACAATTCTGGGCTCAGGGCCTAGGGAACGTGTGGTGAGTTGAGCAATGGCTTCTCAGAGATGGGAACATCTTACTCTTTAGAACTTGCAAGGCTTTTATTTGACAACCCAGACTCTGCAGATATTAAGGATCTTAAGACAGACAGATGACCTTGGGCTATCAATGTAATCACAGAACCTTTAGGTGGAGGCAAAGGGATCAGAATCACAAGGGTTATGACAATAAAAATGGAGACCAGAGCAGTATGAAAGGTCTGAAGATTCTATGCTGCTGGATTTGAAGATGGTGAAGGGGCCATGAGCCAAGGAATGCAGGTAACACCAGGAAGTTGCAAAAGGCAATGGATTCACCCAATAGCCTCTACCTGGAACACAGCCTTGCCAACACCTGCGAGATCCATTTCCAAGTTCTGACTTAAAAATCATCAGAAAACAAATATGATCTGGCTCTAAACAACTGAATTGATGGCAATTTATGACTGCAGCCATATACAACTAATGCACAAGGTTTTACTAGGGATGAAGTAAAGCTACACTGTACTCTATGCCAAGCTCTGCTCCGGCAACAGGAGGCCACCAAGGAGCAGCTCAAGAGGTTTACGGGCAGAGCAGGAAGTGGGTGGGTGCTGGGTATGTTGGTACCCTGTGGCTTTATTTTTTTTTTTTTTGGTAACATTCCATACTTAGCCTTTCTCCAACTTCTTGACCTCACAGGATGTTTCTGTGATTCAAGAACCATTCAACACAACCACATCTACAGAACAAAGGAACACGTGGCTTTCCCTGGGGATAGCCATCCTCTGCCACATGACACTAGCACAACAGAGGATAGAGGCTGTGGCAGGGAGCACAAGATGATCCAGATGCTGATCAAGCTGAAAAGTAGAGGCAGAGAACCTCCATCCTTCTTACAGCTCCTCTTTCTGGGAAGGAGCATCCTCAAAAGATAGCTTCTTGGTCACATATCTCCCCCTGAACCATCATCTCTGGTTTAACCCAGAGGCCTGAGCTTCACCAGGCAATAGAATCTAGGCATTCCTCAATGGGAAAAGATATTCTGCCTTCTGTGAGTTCCAGTCCATACTGTTCTCAGCAATATGGGGCAAAAGATAGGGAAAGATATTCATCAGCTCATCCGAAATTATCTCAACTTTGTACACACAGGTTTTGAGACTCAAAATGAGGACTGGATCAGCCCAAAGGTTGGAAAGGTCCCAGCGATACACTTAAATGACACCCTCAAAGCAGCTGTCTATGCAGCTGATGCCTTCATTTAAGTCTGGATGGCCTGGCTTAGTGACCGCCTCTTCCTGCCAAGCACACAGGACATGGTGGAATCATTTCAATCCTGGGAGTAGCTGTCTACTTGCTCTTTGGCCTTGGCTGACTTAAATCCTGTCCCTGAGTCTGAGTTACCTCATCTATGAGATGCCATGATGGAGCTAAAAGAAGACAAAGGTTACAAAGGACCTAGAAAGGGGCCAGCAGACAGTAGGTGCTTCACAAAGCAGGATCAAATTCCTGTGCCCATGCTACTGTTGACAAGATGCCAAACAGGATAAAAGTCAGACCCTCTCATTTCCCTTCTTAAAAATAAGCCTTGGTGCTCTGGAATAGTCTGTCTAATTGTTCATGGCCAGTGCTCTAGAATATAAAAGAGGGGAAGGCTAGGAATGATCCCCACACCTTTTAATTTTTTTAATTGGGAGTACAGGAGACTCCAATTAGGGCAGTGGCGCCATGGCGAAGGAAACTCAGTAGCAGGCCTGCAAGGGCTGCCCTCCTGCTGAGCACAAAGCAATGAAGGAAGGACACAGGCAGCAAAGGGTTACCCTTCCACGCAAGGGTCCACCCTTACTGTCACTCCACATTAAAGAGCCAGGCACCAGAAGACAAGCTTGACACTGACAGCTGTTTTCATGAACGGTTTGCTCCCCTAATTTTTTCTCCCTTCTCTCTTCAGTTAGATAGATAGACATAAAGAAAAGAGAAAGGAAAGCAGGAAGAGAGAAAAGGAAAAAAGGGAGGAAGGGAAGAGAAGGAGGGGAAGAGGAAGAAAGAAAGAAAAAAACAAGCGATGAAGATAACCAGTCTTGATAGTTACCAAGACAGTAGTCTGTTTGGCTCCCCTTCAAGGCTGCAGGCTATTCAGGTTCTGCTTTCCTCTGTTTGTCCACTCTGAGCTTCTGGACACCCTCTCTGCCTCACAGGGCTATACGCCATTAAGCCCTGCCCACTCCCTGAAGCTCCTAGTCCTAGGGTCTATACAGTCCTTCAATGCTGTACTTTGTGTAGTTGGCCTGGTTGTATATGCAGCCTGAATGGAATTTCCTTGGGAGCAAGGGCTGAGGCCTATTGATCCCTAGGTCTTCAAGAGAATGTTCCCTACAGGGATCCTAAAAAAGGTTAGATTAAGTCACTGACTTTTTTTTTTCTTTTGCTTGTCAAGCACATACTCGCTCCCCCAGAGGTCAGGTCCCTGAGAAGCTGTGGTAAGACAGGGGGGGAATACATGTGCATGGTGGACAATGCAACATGGAGGGGCAGGTATTATGACAGCGGAGTAGAGACCACAGCCAGGTTTAGAAATGAGGGCTGGCAATCAGAGGGTTTAGATCTCTCTGTTGTTTGTGATCCTTACTGGGAAGGAGGAAGGACAATACAACCTCCATGTGTACTGCCACTATTTCCAGGGCCTCTGGCTGGCCTAGGAGGAAGGCCTAGGAAGAAATAATATAATATTCAAATAGGTGCCTAGTTATGGTTGCTGAAGAAGCCTACCAAAATGTTTCTTGGGCAGGAGAAGCAGAGTTTACTGAAGGAGGCTCCGAGAGATAGAATGTCCTATCTTTATTGTGCTTACTAGGAGGCTCAAGGAAGGATGACAAAAGGGGAGTATATTCATTTTTTAGGGATAACAGTCCCTAGCCAAGTCCCTTGCGAACTGAATGAGGCTTTTGGTCTGGGGAGAGTTTAGTCTTCAGCAACGCTGCTCCAGCCAGCACTGACCACGAGCCCCAGGGGTCACACGGATAGGGGGACATTTTCTAAGACGCAGAACAGCTCAACTGTTTTGTGTCTGTGAATCCAAGAGACTCCAACTTTGCCAATCACTTCATAGCTGACCTTGGGCAATATTTTGGCTTGACTGTCCTCATAATGCAGAATAATCTGACAATACCTAAGGTCTCTTCCACTCATAAAATTCTATGTACCCAAACCTCCAGTGTTTGTGAAGAGGATTTCAGAGCCTGTAGAATATGCACAGGCTGGAAGGAAGGAGGAGTTGTTCCAGTTACTGAGCAGGGATGGGGTAGGGAGTGTTTTTTGGGGGGAGGGCAAAGGGGGGTAAGAATGGTTCTTCGGACACTGGGAAGAGAGCAGGAATGAGGAGTTCCGGATTTAGTCACCCAGCTGGAAACTTTTAACAAGCAACAGTTCCTTTGCTTTCATGTGGAGGACAAGAGGCTACTTACTATGCAGCAGGCCACCAGGGCTCCTTGAACAAATCCTGCCAGTACATCACCAGGATGGTGCTTGTGGTCAGATATGCGGGACAGTCCTGTGTAGAAGGCCATCATGAGCAAGGTGAACTGTAGGAGGGGCCGGAGCAGGCGGGCGCCTTTCCAGGTAAAGCGAGCCTGCAGGTATAGCTGGAGGGAGGAGACAAAATGGACAGACACTAAATAACTCCTCAGTCATGGACACCATACAGACAATGTCCCTCACTTTTGCTGGGTGGAATCATCCAGACCCTAGGTGGCATGGTGTGGATATAATGGCATCCATTTTGGACATGACCACCACCCTCCTTCCCCCTATCCCCAGTCAGTTAAATGCCATGATTTAGTTTTCATATCAACCCCCGGGAAAACAGAATTCACCTTAGGATTTAAACTAGAGAGAGATGGAAAGACAATAAGACTCTTTGGCACACAGTACACACTTTATAATAATTTTTAACTTATTGACTAGGATTATGCCAGAGTAACCAAGAGCAGTAAATGCTTTGCTTTGTAATTGATAACCCACTCGCTACCTTTGTGAGTCTCTATGGGGCTTATAGACCCACCATCTCCACAGGACCTGCTGCTCACCATTACACAGAACTAATACAGACAACGACGACAACGAAGGGGAAATACTGAGATATTCACCATGGGCTGCTCCTGTTTCAAAGAAAGCCATGGTGCCAAGTACTGGTGGCTCATGCTTGTAATCATAACCACTCAGGAGGCTTACATATGAGGATCATGGTTCAAATTCAACCTGGGCAGAAACATCCATGAGACTCTTAACTCCAATTAGCTACCAGAGATACAGCCCAGCAGTAGAACTATGGCTGAAGTAGAATACCAGCCTGGAGCAAAAAAACCAAGTGAGAGCCCTAATACTGGCATACTCAAGAAGAAGCAACACCTTGAAGGGCAAGTTTCAAAGTCACCCTCTCTGGCTTTTGAATTAGTAAGGAAACACACACATACACTAGCCAGACAATGCCAGAGAACTCCCAAGTAGAGGCTGATAGACACTTGCATGGGGTGGAGTCTAAGAGTAACCTGATGAAAAAAGGAAGAAGAAGAAGAAAAAAAATCCAATCACCTCTGTCTGTAGGCAAGAAGTTGAAATGACGTCAACTGGGTATTGTCCCCTCTGAGTTATCTTGGGAGAGTTTCCTTTCTAACCTCTGGGCACAACCTACTTGGCAGGTTCCTGTGGGAACTTGGGAAATGAGGGGGAAGGAGCAAGGGGACAAGGGGAACTTCCGACTACAAATCAAAGTACTGGGAGAGGCTAGGAAAAAGGGAAAGAGCAGAGGGAGGGGCTCCTGCTCCAAGACAGACAAGTGTCAGGACCCTGCCCTTCCTGAGACAAATGAACACCTTCCTTTTGGTGAGCAGGAGAAACATGCCAAGGACCAGATCTGAGGGAACAGAAGAACTCTGAACTCTGTAAGAGCAGTGTCCACGACGGAATCCTCAACTACTTAGGATAAAAAGACTTGTTTGCCAAGCCTATTCTTAATTACTTACTTAATGTATTCTGTAAAAACAATCATGGTCTTTAAACATATTCACTACTTTTACAGTATACCTACCTAATGAATCACATTGGAAAATATTGCTGCAGGTAATGGCGGAAAAACTTGATGGTTTTTAAGCAAGGCACGGGGTAGTATAAAAACTAATTGTTTTTTGTTTTTTTTAAGAGCATAGCTGGGTCACTAAAAGCAACAGAGAATCTGGAGCTGTAGACCTAAGGCTACATTCTTCTTTCTGATGAAATATCTCCTAGAAAACTGTTGACATGGATCCAATAATTCCTTACTTTTAGTGAGGATGCTGGTCTAGCTCCAACTCAGCTCAGGAAGGACCCGTCTATGCCCAGTTCCTGTAGCTACTCCTGGCAGTTAGAGGGGAGTGAAGTGGATAACAGACACAGGTTTTAATCAGAAAACTCTGTGTGTCTCAGTTTCCTCACCCGTAAAAAGAGGTATCATGACTATTAGAGGCTATGGTGGGGATTGGTTGATGCCGGAGAAGACACAGGACAATGTGTGACTCAGTAAGCCAATCATTTTGTTTTATGACACTTCTCTTAAAGTAGCTGCAATGTTTTCCTATTTTTCCCATTTAAAAAAGCTCAGGTTCTCAGACAATACTTGTTCAAAACTCCCCTGCCCTTCCTCCTACTCAAGGCATGTAGACTTTTAGGTTACAGGCCTCAGAGACCAGGGTCGGGCAAAGGAAGGGTGGGTCTCCCAACCGGACAAGGCCCACTTCAAGCTACTGACTCAGATTCTTCAGGCTAGGAGGTCCATGAAGGAAAACCCTCCCACAGGAACAGGAGGCATCAGAATAGCACCAGGAAGGGAGGGAGGGAGTACTTATGAATGAGAAAAGAGTAGGGGCCATGGGAAAGAATTCCTTTGGGAAGTAATCACACTGGGAATAGAAACCAGCAGAAACATGCAGTTGCTCCCCTATAATCCATGGAGCAATGCCTTGGGTCAAGATGGATGCTGGCGCCCACAGCTGAGATGACCCCTCTCCCTTGATCAGTGTACTTAACTTAGAACTATGGCAATTTCGTCATGTCAAGTACATTACTAAAGAAGGAGGTTGTGCAATGGCCTTTGACCCAGTGGCCATCTGACGCGGTAGCAGTAGACTTTGAGGCAGAGGGAAGAATCTGCTAATCCTTTCTGTATATACTGTTTCACTGCTGAGAGGGAATCAGGCAGGCTCCTCTATTGCTCCAGCATGGACACAGGGGCCTCACGAGGATCCCAGAATACTCCAGAGTCTGCAGACAATAACTTTGGCAGGTTCCAGTCCTTCCCAAGACCAGGGGAAGACCAACCTACTCAGTATGAGAGAGAAGGTTTCAACAGGAGGCCCCAGGCATCTAAAAGTGCAGGGCAGGCAAGGCTGGTGACCAAGCTAGACAAAAGCAGAAAACCTAAGTCACCCTGACCTCTCATAGTCACAGTCTGCTCCTGACACCCTGTCCTATCTGTGTCTATCTCTCTTTGGGCCACTGTAGAGATGTGTTTCACCCAGTCTCAGAAACTAGGTTAGAATCCTTTTGGCTGTACACCAGCTATATAGCCGTGGACAAGTCACTCCACTTCTCTGGCTTTCTATTTTCTCACAACAGATTATAAAGGTTTATTTTATTATTTTTTTATTGTTTTAATATTATGTTCCTGTTTTGTTCATTTTGTTGTACTGGGGCTTGAACTTGGGTGCTGTCCCTTAGCTCCCTTAAGACCAGTGCTCTACCACTTGAGCCACGCTCCATTACAGCTTTCTGGTAATTAATTGGAAATAGGAGTCTATTTATAGACTTTGTTGCCAAGGCTGGTTTGGAATCTTTTTCTTTTCTTTTCTTTTTTTGCTCATTGGTCATGGGGCTTGAACTCAGGGCCTGGGTGCTATCCCTCAGTGAGCACTCTACCACTTGAGCCACAGTACCACTTCCGGTTTTTTTCCTGAGTGGTTTACTAGAGATAAGAGTCTCTCAGAGTTTTCTGCTGGGACTGGCTTTGAACCACGATCCTCAGATCTCAGCTTCCTGTGTAGCTAGGATGACAGGCATCTGCCATTGAAGCCTGGCTACTGGTTTTGAATCTTGATCTTAAGATTTTAGCCTCTTGAGTAGCTAGGACTATAGGCATGAGCCACCAGAGCCTGGCAATTTTATCTTTAAAAAATGTTGCAAGCATCTATTCTATTCAATACTCCAAAGGACACATGAATAAAGTAAGTTTTGTCACTAAAAAAGAAATGATAATAATCTTATAGCCCTTTTCTCTTCAAAGAGTTTGTTTTCCAGTTGTTAAAATAGAACTGTGTAGGTAACAATGATTTCAATAAAAAGGTAGATGTCTTCCTCCCCTGTCCCAAAATGTTGTATATGAGAGTCCTTGGCATACAGAAACTGCTTCATAAACAAGTTCTTGTCTCTTACTTGGCCTTTACTGGGGTCTTGAAACATTGGAATTCTAACAAAACCTCCTTAGACTAAATTCAGAGCAGCTTACTGCTGCTCTGAACTAGTTAAGTTAGATTGTGTGTATGTGTGTGTGTGTGTGAGACTCTCATTCTTGCTTAGTCATTTGTGTTTCATTACATGATTTGCATACTAGTGAAACAGGTCTGCACTGTCTTCTCACTCATTTCCATTGCTCTTGGGACAGGTGGGCTAAGACGGAAAAGGAGGCTTTTGTCCACTCTATGTCCCTGCCTACCCTCCTTCCTGGAAGCTGGTCCAGATCACCCACACCATTCCTGAGAGATTTTCCCCTCTCTCAGTCTCCTCCATGGCTCCCTTCTGGCCCTGGTTCCCATCTATGCCTGGTGGCAGGCGACACAATGTCCAACTACATTTTTTCACTGTAGAGTTATATAACCACTTTGTGAGAACAGAACCAGAATTCTTATTTGACTTCTTTTTCTTCCTTTACAGAAAACTAATCCTTTTGCCAAATACTATTCTAGCCACTGTGTTAGATGTTTTATCTTATGTTACTCACAATATTCTTATTAGGTAGATATCAGCATGTCCACTTTACAGATGAAAAGATCAAGGCTAGAAGAAGCCACGGGAACACATAGCCAGGAATTAGTTGCAAAATTTTCCCTTTTGTGTTTATTATCTACCTACAGAATTTCCTAGTCTCTGTAGGAAAAAACTCTCTTTTACACCCACAGTAGTGGTCTCTTGTTCTGGTTTTTTCAGGAGCAAGGACATAGCATCAGGTTCCTCTGGCCACACATTTTTATAAGCATTTATTCATTCATGTATGCATTCATCCATACTGTTTTGGGAACCACGAGACAAAAAGAAATCTTTGCCCTGTTGAACTTACACTTTAGATGGGGCAAACTTACACTTTAGATGAGGCAGACAAGCAAATATATCAGATCCTTAGACACTGAGGGAGGGGCGTGGCTACCTAGGAGGTTGGACAGAAAGGATCAATGTGGAGGATGGGCTGTCATTTTCATCAGGATGGTCACAGACTGAAACAAAGGCAACAAGAAAAAGTGCAGACTTCTAAAGAGAAAGCCCTGCTTTGGGCAAGGCCTTGACTCCAACCTGTTGTAGCCTAATCTGAGTTGCAAAATGATATATAAGCAAAGACTAATGATCCTGAAGGTCAATGAACAACTCTCAAGCGTGCCTTCCCTGCTTCTTTTAGCTACCAAAGCTGTACTGAATATAACTGTCTTCTTTTCACAGACACATGGGTAGTTCTTCCATGTCTCCTCATGCCTGACCCTACTGGAATCCTTCCCTGGCTCTGCCTCCCTCAGTTGTAGGCTAGCTTGGATGCTATTGTTCTAAGCATCCAGCATCTAACATTCCTCCCCACCCTTTTGTTCACAAGGTAATACTATCACTGTCTACTTGAGCCTATATCTAAATTCCCCAGAAGCAGTGATCATGCCTTGCTTATGTCCATTTTCCCTTGCTGCTCCTGCTTGGTGTATAGCAGCCCTCATTAAATACTTGATGAGCGCTGATTGTTCATTGAAAACTCACTCCTCAGTGAGTTCCTTGAGGCAGGGCCCAAGTCTGATTCAGTTTAGCAACCTTGGAAGGTAGTAAGAGAACCTGGCCCCAAAGAAGAGACACCAGGTAAGTTGATGCCTGCCTTGATTTTGACATTTTACCCAGACAGCCACATCACTCTTGATCTCAGACCAAGTAGTTGTACATCCAGTCCAGATGTGTTTCTCTGGCATGAAGTGGTCCCCTGGGAAGTAGGCTGGGGTCAGAGGTACAAAATCCAGTTTATACTTACATATGCTGCAAGGTTTTTCTTATTAGAATTAACATTAATCTCTAACAAGCATAACCTCATCTTTAAGCTGCTGTGCCCAGAGCTAATTTAGTGTTTGGGGTGGTTTTTCCAAGCCACCTATTTTGTAAATCCAAGCCCAGTCTTCAGTGCCCTTTACAGCTGTAGAAGCTGCAGATGGCCACTGTGGCCAAACGGCCTATAGTGGGGATGGCTAGTACTTCTGGTTGGTCACTGCCTTTGAACTCGATGGTAATGCAAGCATAAGTGTGTCCCCTGTGGCTTCCCATCTTCCTTTTCAAACAGTACCACAGAGATTGAGAGATAAGTAGACACCATCAAATCTCACTGTTTCATCTGATAGCTGGAGAAAGTGGGATGCAGAGAAAAACCACGATGACAAACAGACATGATTGTCTCTACTGTACAGAGGAGTACCCTGAGACTCCTTAGTGAAGTGCCCTCTCATGCCCCGCAGCTCGTAATCCAAATCTTATTTCACACATGTCTGATTCTGAGGGCGAAAGCTGTCAGTGCTACACTTAGCTAGATCAAATGCAATCCCTCCCCACACTCCAGGAAAGCTGTGAATCACGGGTCACCTTAGCAAACGTGCTGGGGAAGACCACACTATATTTGCCCAACTTCATTCAGTACTTCCCTTAGCACAACATGAAAGCACTAGGGTGGAGGAGCCAAGGGATTCTCTGACTGACTGCAAGATTTCTCGCCTTCTCCTAGGCAGCAAACTTTCTTCAGAACACTTGCAAATAACACCTTTAAAGCAGTGAAGATTTCTGGGTAATACCTTCTCTCTCTCTCTCTCTCTCTCTCTCTCTCTCTCTCTCTCTCTCTCTCTCTCTCTCTCTCTCTCTCTCTCTCTCTCTCTTTCTCTCTCTCTCCCTCTCTCACACACACATGCAGACACATATATGAAGAAAATCCTTGGAAAAGAGTACCAATCTCCTTTTTTGTCTTTTGATGCATATTGTTTTAGGGAAAGATCACCTTAGAGGTAAAAACAGAGCTGGGTGTATAAGTCTGTATATGCAGGTCATCTACAAGTGGAATGTTGAATGAGTATATGCTTGCAAGAGTTCCAAAGAGCATGTGGTATATGTCTAAACAGAGCTGGAGTTTGTGTGTGCGCAATAATACATCTAGGAGATGAAAAATTAAGACGACTCTCCCTCTCTCTCTTTTTTCCCTCTTTCCCAATCCTTCCATTTCGCAATCCTCTCTCAGAAGCACAGATAAAGCTCTAATAAAATATACTCCCTACTCACTCATTTGCAGAGATTCTTTGTTGCAATTCATAGTTGGAAAAGGAAGCGATGGTGTGAGGTGGGTAGGGTTGGGAGAGGTAGAGGTGATATTTCAACCACTAAAGCAGATCTGAAGAAAGTCAAGTCTTTTTCAATTGAAATTAAAAGCTTATATTCCCTAAGTGTATCCTGAAGATGTAGGCTTGTCTGTTGATTGACTAATAATACTAGCTCAGCATATTGAAAAGAATCCACAGCAGACCTGGAGATACTGGCTGTATTATGTTGTTATTGAATATCTTTCATCCAAGTTCATTTGGTTCCAGAAGCAGGATAATAAAAACCCATCTCATCTGGCTACTGAGAGAAGAAATGACTTGGTGGTAGCTGTACACAGGACCTGGTACATGTCAGAAACCCCAAACATTTTAGAATCTTCACTGTAAAGGACATCCTTCCCAATGTTGGCTATAAAAATATCCAGTATTGCCAGGTGCTGGTGGTTCACGCTTGTAATCCTAGCTACTCAGGAGGCTGAGAACTGAGGATTGCGGTTCAAAGCCAGCCCTGGCAAGAAAGGCTGTAAAACTCCTATCTCCAATAAACCACCAGAAAACCAGAAGTGGTGCTGTGGCTCAAGTGGTAGAGTGCTATCCTTGAGCTAAAGAGCTGAGGGACAGGGATCAGGCCCAGAGTTCAAGCCCTATGACAAAAAATAAATAAAAATCCAGTATTGCTGGGTGCTGGTGGCTTCAAGCTACTTAGGAGGCTGAGATCTGAGGAGCTCAGTTCAAAGCCAGCCTGGGAAAAGTTTGTGAGACTTATCTCCGATTAATCACCAAAAAGCCTTGAGAGGAAAAGCTAAGGGACAGCACTCAGGCCCTGAGTTCAAGCTCTAGTAGAAATGTGCATGTGTGCGCATGTGTGCACGTGACACCCCCCTTCCCCCATCCGATATTTATCTCTTGGACTAAAATAAAAGGACATGGGAAAAAAAACACATACCCAACTCTTTAAAGCATTTTTATAAAACACTGAAATTACACTTGTAAAATTGCTTCCAGCCCTGGGCAGGAATCTAAATATCTTTTCTAAATTATCATTCCTAAGAGCAAAACCAAAAAAAAAAAAAATCAAATGAGGTACTACTGGCGAGTAAATACAACATAGGACCCAGGCAGAATGCTCGTATAGGTTGAGGCCCACCTTTTAGCTTTGCGCCCTAGGTAACCAACAGGAAGCCAGAGGCCTCCAAACTTGGAAAGGACTGGGGAAAAAGCAAAACAAAACAACCTCTCTGTTGGTTTTTCCAATTCCTAATTATGTTTTTTAAATGAGTTGCAATGAAAACGTTCTTTTTCCAAACAGCTTATGCTCTTCTGAGCTATGTCTGACCTCTCCACACCTTCCAGCTCTGAACTCTGCAGAAGCAGCAAACACAGGAAGTGCTTTGGCACATGGACCTAATTCAAGGAGAGAGGAAAGGCAGGGACGACCAGGTTTAACTGACAAAGAAAAACACACTAACCCACTGTCTGTCAGGCAGCTGGAGGGGAGGAGGGCTCTCCATCTGCACTGTCAAAGCAACTCCAGGAAATCAGAGCAGACACAGCCACAGAAAGCGCAACCTGTGAATTCAAATCATGTTCCTCTACTAGCTGAAATATGCTCCTTAATGTCTGTGGCTCTTGGTCTCTGCATCCAAGCAACAGGGACAAGGACCCGTGTCCCTTAGGGATGTGTTTTTCAAGACTCAAAATCACTCTCAGTGTCCAGATGATGATTATCCTTAACATCCTTTCATCAGAAGAGTAGAGAGAACTGCTAGGGTGAACACTGTAGGAATTGGATCTGCTGTCTTCCATCTGAGCAGCAGTTCTGCTGCTTATACAAATCTATTCAGTTCACTCAGATTCTCTGAGCTCTAAGTAGTCATCTTTTCCCACAACACACAGGCTATTATTCATAACACAAGGCTATTCTAAGGACCACTGAGTACATGAATTTTTCAGAAAGCAGTGCTAGTTCCATAAAGACCCAAATGTCACTTTCTAATTTCACAATCCTTTATCAATCAGCATGATATATACTATTTTCATTCAAAAGACAGAAAAGGCTTGGAAAGCAAAAACAGGTCTGCTAAGCCAATGGCAGAACTCAGAATGAAATGCAGATTTCAATATTGACCTCTTCTGCAAGGATTGCACAGTGAAATCTATTCTTAACTATTCCAAGGGACCCAAGGTGTGACTAGACTGTGTTGGCACCAGAAAGCAAGTACTTACCACCAGATACAGCATAGTGTACATGGAGAAGGAGGCGTGGCCAGAGAAGAAGGACTTCCTGTAAGAGCAAGAGCATGCCATGAAAAGGCCATATTCACATCCCTGATATTCCCTCATCTGTCTGCCTTCCCTCTCTACACTCTGACCTTGACAACAGCCACTGTGTATTCCTCATTTAAGCATTCTACTTAGTAATGCTTTTGGAGGCATGCATACATAAACAAAAGAATGGGTGGATGACTGGACTTACCAGTGCTAAGCCATAAGGCTTTATTTAGATAGCTGTCTGGTGAATTCTTCGAGAAGAGGGCCTATACCTCATCTAAATCAGAGCCCAGCCCTGAGCCTGACACCTCGTAGGTGCTCAGTCAGCGCTCACTGAACTGCCCTGTTGTGGCCATGGGGAAGTGGCATCTCACCGAGCTTCCTGCACTTTGCTGTCTTCGCCTCTGCACCTGTAGTTCTGAATGTAGCCCTCAGAGCAGTTGATCTGGTTAAAATCAGGGTTGCAGACACTCAGGAAGTGAGGACGCAGGCGCCCGATGGACACTTTGGCAATGTCCGTGAAGGACTGGCTGATGGCACAGCCAAAGAGGAAGCAGCCCACTTGCTTGTAGAGGGCAGCCACGTAGGGATTCTGAATGGTCGACCTGGACTTCTCCTTCAGGTAGTAGATCCGGTAGAATTCCCCTGTGATAATCTGAAAAGAAACCAATAGAGAAATTAGGCAGGATTACCACCCACTGTCATAACTAATGTTGCAAAGGACACTTAAGTGACACAGGTAAATATTCAGTATTTAAGTCCAGGTTATAATCTTACAAAATCCCATAAATATGCAAGGAAGGAATAAGCCAAGAGAGAATAAACACAGTCATCATTTCCTTTTTGTGTGTGTGTGTGTGGGTGTTAGTCGTGGGGCCTGAACTCTGGGCCTGGGCGCTGTTCCTCAGCTCTTCAGCTCAAGGCTAGTGCCCTACCACTTGAGCCACAAAGCAACTTCCGACTTTTTCTGCTTATGTGGTGCTGAGGAATTGAACCCAGGGCCTTACGCATGTGAGGCAAGCACTCTACCACTGAGCCACCTTCCCAGCCCCATCACTTCTTTTCTTTAAGAAAGCCTAACATAGCCCTGCAATACCCTTGGAACAAGAAAAATGTGCATGGAGTTTATATATATGAGACACAAATAAGCCCTTAGCTACTGAGAAATGCAGATGAACAACCACGTGCCAACCTATACTTGTAACCCAAGCTACTCGGGAGGCTGAAGCAGGAAGATAACAAGTTTGAACAGTCTGGACTAAATAATGAGATTTGCCTCAAAAATGAAAATAATGAGACTTGTCTAAAAACGGAGAAATATTTAGTATGATACCTGCAAAGTTTGGCATTTTCCAAGTCAGTCTGTGCTGTTTCCTCGAGTCCTGAAGGTCAGAGATGGAGTCTCACTTGGTCAGAGCCTTGTCCTAGCTCATCATGTGTACTAGTGGCCTAATGGTTATCCATTAAGCTCAGGGCCAGTTGCTGCTTGGAAGGTGAATGTGGATGACGTCTACACGTATATATGTGTATACATGTCTACACACACACATAAACTCCATGTACACACCTCCTTGGCTGTGGTGACGCAATACCACACTGTCTGCCTTCCTTAACTCCGCGGTGCAGCAGTTGGGGCGACTTCCTGGTTACAACCACAGCCCAGAGACAGCGATGGTAAGCTCATCACTTACCACAAGGGTCCCTTTCACACTTCCTTCCAGGGAGGATGAGGAGCCGCTTTCAGCGAGTAGATAATGTGTTTGTGACCACAAGGGAAGCAATAGATGGGCACATCCAGACACATCTTTTTGGAGGCTCTATTACTACTTTACGGTGGGGGAAGACATCAAGGCAGGGGCCCTGATAAAGGTCCTCAAGGGCGAAAAGCTAGAGAAGCATGGTGTGTAGGATGGAATCACCAACTGGGTCCAGGGACAAGCAGGTATAGGAATGAGAACAGCTCCTACCACCACCAATGTGGACCGAGGTACCTGAGCTGATAAATGTGATGCCTTTCTAAGTACCCCACTTGGTTTTCCGAGATCTCATCAAGTATGATTCACAGAAGAAAACTGTGGTCAAAAAGCAAAACATCCTGGCTCTGTCATTCCTTGAGAGAGCAGGTCTAATGTCTAACCCTGCACAGGTACTCAGGGACTGTCACTGAAAGTGAATGGCAGGGAGCAGGGGAGGAGTCCTCAGGGTTTCCTCCTTGCAAAATTGGAAAGATCCCCTAAACATTACCAAGGGCCCTTTGCTAACACATTGCAGAGATTAAAACCCGGGAAGCACAGCAAGTCAGAAATGAAAGAGGCCATTATATACAGGAGAAACTGAGATCCAAAATAACTCACATCTGAAGATTAGACCCAGGTGTACTGATGCCCCACCCAGCATTCTTTCCTACCATTCATGCTCTAATTCCCCTTTTGAACCTGTTTATACTTTCACCCTATGTAACCTTACAGGCTAACAGGTTCCAGATGTTTACTACCACAATCACCACGTGTTCTCTTGCTCTTCCTTATTCTGTATTTATAAATCATATTCACATGTTTTTATATGCAGGAGGAAGAACACTGAAAATAGGAGTCAAGTGGCCAGTTTGAGTCCTCAACTCATTGAGTGAACTGGGGACAAATCACATTCTCTATTTGCAAAATCATGGCCCCAGACGACATGATTTATTACTTCATAATTGCAAATGACATTTATTCCACCTCCACCACTAGCTTCCCAACCAAGCCAAGGTAAGATGTAAACAGCACAGGTAGTTAGTTATTTGTGAATAACACTGCAGGCAAGGAGCAGACCCAGGGCTTGCCTCTGGATTGCTCCTAAAAACCAGGATTGCTCTCAAAACCAGGACACTGCCTTAGATGAAACTAAGCACTGGCTTTAGCATCAATCCACATACCCCATTTGATGCTGATAAAGAATGCACGGGTTTCTATTGCAAATTAGTGTCTTATAAGAACTTACTGGAAATGTGCAGGTGAGTTATCTCTGTTTCAGTCTATAAGAAAGGGTTTGATTATAATGCAATGATTCTTAAACCCTTAATCTCCCTCCCTCTAAAATAGCCATCATCAGTAATACAAGGTGAATTGAAATCCTCCCTTCTTGTAAGGGAAGATAAAGAGTTAAAAAGAACACTTTATGATACCTCACTTGGCTGGTATTGACCTAAGGATGTTCTGGCAGGAAAGTCCATGAGACTCTTATCTCCAATTAACCACTAAAAAGAAAAAGTAGGGCTGTGGTTCAAATGGTAGAGGACCAGCTTTGAGTGAAAAAGCTAAGAGACAGTGACTAGGTCTTGAGTTCAAGCCCTAACACTGGCTCACACACATACACAAAAAAGGGTATTTTTTATAGTTCATGTGTGCATTATTATCTCATGTAGAATTGATAAGCCAGTTCTATACTTGGATTCCAAAGCTGGGGAGAACGGAAGGACAACAAGGAAAAAGCTAGGAAGTGACAGTTATGAGCAGAGTCCAGATACTCTGTCACTCAGGTTCACCATTGTTAGTAAAACCTTTTTTTAAAATGTTATGGTAGAATAGCAATTGTGTATTTTCCAGCCTGAAGCCATTTAGCAGACACATGACTCCAGGACCACATGACTTCTGGGGCAACCTTGACAGATTTTAGAGTTAATGAGCAGCAAATTATGTATTTTCTCCATCTCCTTGTACAGAAGGGTCGAGGAGTCGACCACACAGCCATAAATCATCATTATGAACCAGCCGGACTTGGCTTCTTGTAATCCTAACCCTTAAAGGCCATTTAATGAGATTCAGGCGCTGAGAGACAGCCCAAAAGCCACACCTCTAAAAGAGAGGCAAGGTCCTGAATTGTTCTCCCACAAGTTACACCCCTCGATCCGGAGTCCCAGATTTACTACTTTCGGACTTTATTCATTACTCACAATGTTTTCATTCCTGGGCCATAAAATGAGCTTTTCCCTCTCCAGCCCCCTCCAAAGGCTGTGTCCTCTGTACCCCCTGGGCCTGCAGTTCTGCCTCAGTCAGCACGGTTCTGATATGTAAATTTCACTGCTGAGAAAAATGCCTTCCACGTTGATCCCTCTCTGAAACAGCTGGCGACAGATCTGGGGGTGATGGCAGGCTGCCAGGCAAGCAGAGAATTCTCCCCTACCTGCCTTCTAAAGAGCTTGGCACAGGGTCTGGAAACTCATAAAGAGGAAAGCATGGCAATTAAGCTACAAGGGGACAGTCCTAGGCTCCGAGCTAGCAAGCAGCCGCAGTGCACTGGGGGGTTGGGGGGGGAAGTGTCTCCTTGCCCTTCCTGGTGGAAAGACATGCAACTGCCTACCTATTTACACAATATTTCTCTGTTCTGGAGAGAAAACATTTGGAGAAACATTTGGATTGACTTTTTGGAAAGGATAGAAAATAAGATAGAGAAAGAAGCATCCAGCTGAAGGCCACAAAAAAAAAAAAAAATCCATCAGATTCCATCTATTAACTTAAGTCAAGTGATTTCACCTGTCTAGGCCGAGGTGCATCTCTGGCCTCCCCCCCTCTATCTATAATATCAGATTAATAATATTGATGTGGTGGGACTGCCAGGGAAATCTATAGGTGATACATAAAATGGCTGGAACTTGAAAAAAAGTCTGTGGATTAAAAAAACAAATCTTTCCATTGGAGAAAGGAAAAACAAAATTCGAACATACACTTTGTAGCAAGTATCTCTTCCAAGATCTCCTTGGAAGAGAACATTCCACATTGAAGACTTGGGAAATAAACCCCTCCGTGTAGAAGCAGAAAACCTGTGTGGGGATGATGCTGGTTTGCTCATTTCACTGACGATGTCTCAGAATAACAGAAGGAAAGAAACCTAAGGCAGAAAGGGCCACACTTTATTGTTTTATCTCATTTTTAACATCCTACACTATTTATATATTACCTCAGGAAAGCTCGTATCCCAACAAACTCTCTTTCAGAGACTAAGACTCATCTTTCCCTGGTGAGTCTGGAAGGATAGACTTCCCTATGTTCGGTTCTGCCTTAATAAAAATATTTGCATAGCACTCTACAGTGCACAAAGCACTTTTACAACCATGTGTTGTTTCCTTCTCATAATAGCCTATCAACCATTCAGTTATTACCAACTCTTCATAATGAGTGGTGAAGGTCACATTGCCACCTTCCATCAAAAACAGTCATGACAGCTTGACAACACTGTTCCTGAAGCCCACCTCCTTGTCTCATTGTTCAAATTCCTTATTCTAAGCCCAGTAGGGAGCAGTATCTGGATCCCCAGAGACAGGCAGACAGTGCCTAGAGCATAAGCTCCCCCATCTGTAATCCTATAAGGCATTTGAATGTCTAAGTCCTTGCTAGTCAGAGTCCCGAGTCCTTTCTCTTCTCTGTTATGTGAGAGGAAATAAAATTAAACCAACATTTGATGATGGAGAATCACAAAGGGAGAATCATTTTTATTCTCAGTCCCAAGGGAAAATATACTATATATATATATATAATATACAATATATATAATATATGATATAACATGTCATATAATATATAATACATTATTATATATAATATATTATGATATATTATATATATATATATGCGCCTATCTGGATCCTGATCCTAAGGATGGAAACAGAAGTGTAGCGATCTATTTTCTGAAGCTTCAACAGCTGCAATGAAGTGAAGTCTATTAAGCAGGAAGAAGTGATTAAGAATTTAATCTTTGGTTCTTCTCTCACTTGGCTATCTTCAGCATTTTGGCAGACGATCAGTCACTCTCTGCCTGGACAAGGTAACAAGGTAACATAAATCCATCCAAGGTCACCAGTAGAGGTTCTGGACTCCATGGGTAGAAGACTGACATCTCAGATATGGCTGGCAAAGAGGCCACGGAAGCTATTTATGGTTGGCATCCACAGTGCCCACAGGCTTTATGAAGAAGATAATTTGAAGCAGGAGGCATCATTACTGCATGGCCACAGGCCTAGAAAACTAGACCAGGTCTATCAGTGTGCACAAGAGTCTCCTGGCAGTTCTTTTCGTAGCACTGTCCATGGCCAACCTCTCACTCCTGGTTGACATGATAAATATGCCAGGTTTTCTTGAGACATCATCCTTTTTTCCCCCCTAGTTCTAAACATTTTTTCCCACATTTTTGATTCCACATCTGGCTTCTACTCAGTAAATAGGGGTCTTCCCTAGAGTTGGATCAGTGATTTTCTACAATGACTTTAGCTGCTTGAATAGCCTTAATTACCAGCTCCAATAAGATGATGACCTTTGCAAAGGACAGCTCTCCTCCCAGTTTTGTTCCAGTCTTCTGCTGCATCTCCCAAATAGACACAACGTTTCTGCCATACACATGTCAAACAAATCAAACCTAAGATTATATCTAGATTATTTCTACTCCCACCCCAAACTTTGCTTCTCTTTTCTACCTCTGTCTCTGTCTCTCTGTCTTCTTACTTTAAGGTGCTCTACTCACCTTGAGCCACACTCCTGGAGCAGCTTTTGGCTAGTTATTTGGAGGTACAGTCTTAGAGACTTTTCTGTCCAGGCTGGCTTTAAAACTCAATCTTCCAGGCCCCACCCTCCTGAGTAATTAGTTAGATTACAGGCAGGAGCTGCTGGTACCCAGCTTCCTCCTATTTCTGTACCAGGTATAACCAAAGACCTGAAATCTTAGACTCCTCCTCCTCCTGTCATCAAATTCTGTCCATTCTTCTACAGCAAGGTCTCTCATCTCCATCTTTCCCCCCACTCTATTCCCCTTACGTTGCCACCAGCATTGTTCAGGCTACATCCATTCCTTCACAAGACCAAACTCAAATGATGATTTATAATAACCTCATTTGGGGAGGTTGAAGGTAGAAGAACCATTGAAGATAGCCCAAGTAAAAGTGATCTCACAAACAATGAAATACAAACAAATTACAAAGGCTAGACACGGCTCACGTGGTAGAGCTCTTGCGCATCACATTCCAGGCCTTGGGCTCAATTTCTAGTAATACAATAAAACAATCCACCAATCAACCAATAAATAGTTCTGTCAGTGTTTAGCAACTAATTCATCAGCATTCCTCAGCACTCAAAGACCTCCACAATCTTTCCTCGATCTCATTTTTCATACCTGAACTTTGTCAGCTGTCTTGGCCTCCTTCTCCAGCCAAACAAGTCTGTGGTGCATTTCCACACACCAGAGTTGCAAAGTTTTCCCTTTAGTTGCATCAATCCCCTGGGCCTGGAATGTCTAATCTCTGGGGAAAACTCCACCCCTCCCTCAGGGAAGAGTTCAAGTAGTGACCTAAGTAAATGCTGGGTAGGGAGAGGTCTGGTTCTTCCATTTCCTAGTCTCTGACAACTGAGCTTTCTAAGTCTGTTTCCTTTTCTGTAAACATGTGGCTGATTCCAGTATGTGTTTAAGGGTTGTTGTAATAATTACATGGGGCAAATTCTCTCTACACAAGGACAATGATGGTGATGATAATGAGGACGCAGCAGCAACCATCTCCACTGTGGTCTTTGGAGATGGAAATAGCCTAGCCTTAACTTTACTCCCATGTCACACCATCCATAGCACTTGATGATGGAGAACCATTTCTCTCTGGTTATTTCTAAATCCTAGGGATAGGAAGTTTTGACATGTTTTTGTCTTCGAAGCTCTCTCTTCCCTAAAATCTGTGGCTGCACACTGCTCTGACACTTAACTTACTTTCTGGATAATCACTCAAGAGAGTCTAAGTGTAGTCAGTCGTGTATTTGTATTACTTCTGTATACGATGAGCTGCAAGGTCAAGACCTGTGTTGTATACATCAGCTTAGAGCCATGGCACCTACCACCATATTCCAGTGACACAGACAAGAACTCACCAAGCATCTAATGCACAGCAGGCTGCCACTTTCTACCCAAAGCACATACCACCACTGCTGCATCCTGGTCATCTTAGGAGGTCATTTGTCTGGCAGCCTGGACACTTTGTCTTCATACATGCATCTTTCCAAGCCCGGGAACTAAAAGCTTTTATAGCTAGCTAAATAAAGATCACTCCACATAACACTGAGCCCATTGTAGGCTTTTAATAAATGTCCATTAAAACGCTGGGTTTTTAAAAGCTGGACAGACCTGAGTTTCCATTACTGCTTTCCACTGCATTCAACATAGTAACCTTGGACTAATCACTTTGCTTTGGTGAGTTGCTTGCCCTGTAAATGTCTACCTCCAGCAGCTGCAGAAGAGGAGTGAAGATAAGGCTAATAACCTTCTTCTCCAGATAGTTCCTGTAAGTTCTCTACTCATCCCTGGCACACACTGTGAAGCACAGATGGACTCCTCAGCCACCTGAAAATTACCTCTCAAGATGGAGACTATTGTCACCTTTGTGGTACATACATTTTGCATAATCATGGACCCTAAGGGCTGTAATTAGAGAACACCTGCTGTCAGTCTTGTCTTCTGGGGATTACAGAATGATGGGGACAGAGAATAAATAAAATCCTAGATAGCACACAGCAGCACATGTTTGTGAAATCACAAATGAATGCCCCCTGCCTCCGTCCCCCAGAGACAGGAAGGTCTCTGAAGAACTCTGCAGCCATCTGATCAGAGGACAACATAACTGAAGGATTAATGTGGCCCCTCTCTGTTGGTGGTCTTGGTAATTGCACAGATGGAGTGGATTGTAAACTCAGGGACTGGGTCTCCCACTAACGCACTGCTGGGCCAGCATGGCTTCACTTTTTTGCGGAGTTGAAAACTTGACTAACCTTTAATGAGGAGCAATGTTGGGGAACCTTGTTTTCTTGGCAGAGCTCTTGTAGATAAAGAGAGATGGGGGTAGGAGTCGATGGGGGGAGAACTAATGAAGTCCAGATGTGGGCAAACTGAAGCCTGATACTGAATAAACAAGTCCTGGAGGTATTGAGCTCTTCTTCTTGTCTCTCCAGCAAGAAATTTGCATGTGGTACAGAGTGTGTTCCCATGTACCACATGGAGAATAGTTATGATTTTAGAGACACAAATACAATACTTTTTCCTGGTCTGTAGACTCTTGAACATCTTCTGGCCTTCGTGCATTTGATTTTATGCCTATAGCATGAGGCCTCTCTGGTGATTTTAACAAACATATATTCGGCACCAAGGCCAAAATATGTTTGACCCAGCAATAACAAATTGAATCAGATCTATTCCTACCCTGTACAGCTAACAGGACAGGTGTAAAACAGACAAATAAACAGCAAGATCATCAGCATGGGAATCTCAAGGACAGAGGTGGGCCTAGAGTCCTTAGGGACCTTTGGAAGATGGGGAGAGGAAGCATCCAAGAAAAGCTTCCTGAAGATGTCTGCTTGGTGTGTACTTAATATCTACCGTGTGTCAGGGGAGAAAACTGGGCCTCTGTCTCCAAGGAACTTGCCTTTTAGCTGGGGAGACAAAACCTGGACAGGATCCCCATTACAAGGCAGTGTGTGTTAAAGGTGCCAACTTGCCCACTCGAGATGGAGCAGGTGTTGGTAGTTCACTGCACCAGAGGAGGAAGAGTCCGGTGGCCTGGGATCATTGTTGTGTCCCCCACAGCTGGCATCCCAGGGCTGCCTGATAAGTAGCTATGGAAGGAAGTCAGACTGCAGAGTTACCATTACTAAAAAAAAACCCTTGGTTTCAGAATCAGAGGACCTCTGATCTGGACTTGCCAGTTCTGGGAGAATCTCTGAATTTCCTTGAACCCCAGAGGTCTCTCATTTCTCACAGTCCACCGCCCAAGGATGACTCCCAAGGGCACATAGGAGAAGGTACCTTAGGTCACTCTCTGAATGAGGCAACATCATCACACAGATGACCAGCATGACTCTCACGAATCACAGACATAATTATCACTTTATCTGAAGACTAGCACAAGCCCATGGCCACCAGTTTAAACAAGAAACTGTAGCTCTTCGGGGTTTAGTGGTTTGCTAGGACACGTTAAAAAAGAAATAAAAACAAGGGAGCACAGAAGCTGGGACATGAACTTGAGTCAGATGATGCCAAGGTCTAAGCTGTTTCTTCACTTCGGAATATTATTACAGGGGTAGATTCCAGTGGGGTCTTGGAAGGGAAGTAGCCCCTCTATGGCTAGAGAGGATTTGCTCATGTGTCAATTCCTACAGATTAAGAACCTTGGTAAACTCCTTTTGGTATCTGGCTAAGGCAAGCACTAAGCCTATGTTTATTAAAAAATATTGGGGATTTTTGCTATATGAAAATCTTCGCCCCAGAACACGCTTTCAAGGTGCAAGCAAAAAGCGGCCTAGATAGGAGAGGCTATTTTACTGTAAACTGCTAATCTCACCGCTGTTAGAGTCATTAAGCCTTTGCAAAGGCAGGGCTAGGAACCATTGCTTTGTGGATTTGGAAGGAATTCCTATTATGCTATAATTCCAAAACCTGAGATACAGCTGAAAAACTGGTCAAAATGACCAGGTTTTTCCATAAGTTCTGCCACAGAAAGGTGCCTGCTTTCTCTATAACTTTTGATGATTTGCATCTCTAAGCTGCCCTGCTTTCCTTCACCTTCACTCCATTTCTTTGTTGTGGGGACTGTCCAAACTGGACCCAGGGCTTCTCTTGCCATTTCAAAGAAACCTGAAATTCAGCAGAAGAAAGCCCAGGGGGAAGCCAGTAGCAAATGGATACAATTTCCAGCCCTGTCACCTGCTGATTCTGGGTGAAGGCAGCCAGGCTCTTCACGGCAGCCAGTCCAGATGGGAAAATGGGAGATATGGTGATGTTGTGATTGGCAAAGTGCATAGCATCTACACATCGAGCAACCAAGTGAGGTATAGAGACCAAGTGAGGTCTCTGTTTTATTTTTTCCCATGAAGCAGTACTCGTGGTCTGCTCAGTAGCTATGGCAGGTGAGCAGACTAATCAACCTCAGTAGCACACGCCCCTAGCTGTCATTGCATTTCAGTAAAAGTTCTACAGCAAAGGAAACTAAGAGGCTTTGGATGTCAGGGGAGAGAATAACACCCATATAGCCAGGGGCTGGGTTTCTTCCTGACTTTATTCTTGTCAGATACAGTCATAGCTAAGTTGACTCAATGGTTTTTTTTTTTTTTTGACTCTTCATGTTGATTTGTAACAAAAAGAATCAATATTTATTGTATCAGGAGCTGAGTTAGTTGATATATGTATGCGCTAACAAGTAGACATACTCTCTCCATTTAACTGATGAAACTACTGAGGCTCAATGAACGAGACTCAATCAATAGCAGACGAGCTTGGAGCAGATGACTCTTATTTGCAACTAACCCTAGACAGTAAGAATAATGAGTTCTTGGGAATTTTCATTTCGGTGAACATGGTCTACAAAATTTCCAGGCCCACCACTCAAAGACTGCAAGATTGTGGTATTTTTGTGACTGGATTCCCTGAATTAGTAAGGCTGCAGCTAAACCTATTTTGCTGACCTTGTATGGGTGGGAAAAAGCAACATGGTTCCTTAACCAGCCCCACGACTGTTTCAAGAAAACCTCAGCATTCGGGGAGCATTTTAATTAAAACATCAATATGACATGCAGAAAGAGGTGGGAACAACTAAGCTCTTGAGAACAACAGATTTGCTGGCACCTCTGTGGGGGACACATACTGGCCTGGGTAGGCAGCTGGGCAGAGCTGTTGAACCCTGAGTGCACCTGATGGAAGGAAGGATTAGGAGAGAAGCACAGCCCTCAAAGGAACCCCTGTAACATTTCCTTTGCTCATCCTGGGGCCAAAGGAGAGACCCAGAACCACTCCTGTCTTTCAGATCTGCTTGTTCTATGCAGCTCACTGCTGCAGCCTGTGTTTTCATACTCACTTACTTTGATCCCTACAAACCATGTCCTTGTGGGATGGTTAACACCGTTCCCATTTCACAAATGAAATAAGTGAGGATGACAGAGACCAACAATTCACCAAATTCACTTTGAGAATGGTGCTTAATCCACCAGGCTGTACCTGGAGCCTGTCAGGCAAGCCAAGAATAATGCCATGTGGAGAGAGAAGAGAGGATGGCCAACTTGTCCCCAGGCTCTTCTCCCCTTACTGTACTCCTAGGTTAAATTGTGCTCCTTCATGCATTCAACTAAGGGATCTTCTGGCTGCCAAAAACACCTGTCCAAACCTTAGCACAAGATACTGTGCAATTATTTGCCTGCCACAACAAATGCCTTTGTTAGGGAAAACCATTTTTCCTAGAGAACTCAATCCTATAACTCTCAATTTTGAGCAAATAGTAAAATTAGACTTCGCTTTTCAGTTTTTTTTCCCCCACACAAAGTTCTTTAGTCCACCTTTAAGAACGACAGTTGCCAAATGAACTGTTTTTCTTTAAAAGGTTGGAAAGAATTCTACTACCTCTCCTTCTAGCTCCCCAAATTCAAACTGTTGACTGTGTGCCTGGTTTACGATGTTATTAAAAAACAAAGAGGGTCTCAAAGTTTATAAGTAACCCCCAGAGCGAGCAAGTCAGGAAAAAAAAAAAAGAAAAAAAAAGCTACATGCAGTGTGGTTCACATAATTTCAGCTAAGATGTGGCCCAGAGTAGGGAAGATAAGCTAACTGCCTATCCCCTTGAGCAATTCATCTGGATAGGTTAGTCATCCTGAAACATAAGTCTGCAAGATGAAAAGGGGGTTTTGAAATAAACCAGGCATAGGCTTGATCCCCAGTTTTTATGAGCTGTACACTCTGAGCATGTCATTTATTCCACTTGTGTTTTAGATTTTTTCCATCTATATAATAAGGATAATAGTGCACATCTCATATTTAGTATTTTTGTTTGTTTGGTTTTTCTTAGTACTGGAGTTTAAACTCAGTACCTCTTATAAGAACTCTACCACTTAGACCACATCTCTAGCCCTTTTGGTTTTAGTTATTTTCTTAGAAAAAGGTCCTGTGATTTTTACTTTTGTGCTAGCCTCAGACCTCAATCCTTCTACTTATACCCTTCTACCTATACTGATTTGTTCTTTGAGATAGGGTTTACTAACTTTTTTCTTGGGCTAGTCTTGAACCATGATTTTCCTGTCTATGCCTCTCAAATAACTGGGATTCCAGGGAGGAGCCTGGCCATATCTAGTGTTCTTAATATTAACTACCTTACTCCTAATGCAGGCTAAAGAGAAATGTCCAGGCACTGCTCTACAGAAAGGCAATCAACACATCTACAAAGGAGAATTTTCTAAGTTTGTTCTCTGCCCTTTCACCCACATGGCAGGGGTTTAAGAGCAGTGAACAAACTTAGAAAATACTGTAGGGCTAGAAAGGACAGCTGTGAAAACCGAAGGCTCCTAAGTGACCAGTTCAGCTTTCAACTACCCACCCCTCTTATGCCTCAAATAGATACACTAAAAGAGGGTGGTGACCTTCCACAGAAGACCCAGGTAGACCACACCCAAATTCTCAATAGGCTACCATGGCTCAGAATAATTCTGAACATCGAAGTCCATGGAACAGGCTTGCAATATCCTCAGTGAGGGCTGAACCCTGTGAAGGGAAGCCCTGGGCATTTCAATCTGGACTTTTATAGCTGCATGTGAGTAGTTTGCTGAGCAATTAAGAGTTTTGCATATTTCAATATTCATGAGCCCTTTGCATTTTATTACAACACTGTGAAGTAAGACAGACATGTGTCAAAGACCTGTGGAGGGTCAGGTCTAGAACCCATTTCTCTGGATTCCAAGTCTCATTTCCTTTGCCACCACAGCCACTGGGCACAGCACAATATGCCATAGGACATTAGTGGCATGGTTATTGTCACTGAAGCTCAGCCAAGGACTGGCAAAAACACAGAAAATACCTGGAAGAGCTAACAACGTATTTCTCATGTTGGGGGCTCCACTTTATAGCACAGTAGAGGTTCAGATCTCAACTCTACAACTTGTTAACTAAGTGATCCTAGGCAAAAAATAGTCTTACCCTATGGACCTTGTTTCTTAAATTCTAGAAGAAAGAGAGGAACAATATTTAGACTTCAGTGGATTGTTGTGAAGATATTTGAGAAGGGTGCTGCTTATCTGTAAGTAAATGGTTTTAATCAATAATGTCTGATCCATTTCTACTCAGGACAAGCCTGCTGCTTTGTTGGTTTCTGCTTGGAGTAATTACTGGCCACTTGGTACCACTCTCTGCTGGCTGAGATTTCAGAACACAGAAGGGAATCAGATAGGATCAGTCTGGCAGCTCTCAGACACTTACGGCAAGAATGGCGATGACAATGCCCACGGCGCAGAGTACAGCGTCATTTATGGTCTCATTGACTTTCAGAGGGTACTTGATGCTCTCGTCATTGCAGTAAAACCCTCGGCGGTAAGGCTTGATGGTGCTGGTCTCAATGATGAGGAAGGGCAGGGCCGCTGGAACCAGGGGAAGAGGAAACAGGAAAACGTCAATGCAAGGAAGCTAGGGAAGGAAAGCCTACAGCAAAGACCACCCCAAATAACACTGACAGTCAGAGGAATTCCTTCCATTTGTAGCCACCTACAGCCTTTACTGCTGGCATCGCCTTTCCATCCTGCCATGGCCTGGGTGGAGAGAGGTATCGTGCTTTTATTCTTGCCCAGGAGGTAAGAGGAAGGGAAAAATGAAAATCCAGTAACTGTCATAGTTTGGAATACCGACTCGTATGGCCCCGTATATCTTCAAAGACGCTCATTTGTTAGGTCCTAAGCATTTCTCTGGGAGAAGCCCATCTTTGGGCCAGGCTGCATGGAGCAGAGTAGGGCAGGCCTTCAGTCAGATAACCGGAGTAGAATCCCAGATCCACCACTTCCTAGTGGCATGATCCCTTTTCTCAGTTCATCTCTGTGATCCTCTTTCCCTATAGTAAAATCAGTTGTGGCAATTAGTTACTAGATGAATGCATATAAGACACCCAGTGCAGTACCACTTTCACTGATCAGTCATGGACAAGACTGAGCAGAACCAAGCTAAGCCCTGTGCCCTGCAGACCTGGCTGGAAGCCCAAGGGCAGAGGGAGCACCAGGCAGCCTGTGCAGCTGCAGCTGGTGATCAGTGGCCCAGCCAGCTCAGATGCCATTCTCCCGAAAGGTCATGGCTAATGGATTTCATTGCCTGCCCAGATGTCCCTCTGAACCATAAAGCGAAAAAAGGCACATGCCCAGACACTTTGATAAAAACCTCCTAATAGGTTTCTTGGTCTCCAAGGCCTCTTGCATATATCCACCAGTTTACTTCCTGAAGGATGAGCTTGCTACTGCTTTGCTAAGGGGCCTTCAACAGCTCCCCATTACCCAGGGAAAGATGAGGTCTCTAAGGCTGATTGCAGAAGCTCACTGGACCTGACCCTCTCCTCTACAGCTTGCTGCAAGCCCTGTTTGCCTCCCCCTGCATCCCCTCTCCCCCACTGCAGTCTCTGCCCTCAAGAAATCTGGTTCAGGCTATTCCCTAACCTGCTTGTTTCCCTACTATTTAAGGTCAACAACAGGCTCCGATGATGCCACTTGATATTTTACTGAATCTCAAGAACAGGAAAGATCTGAAAATTGGTGAACCAACAAAGTGCTAAAATTTTTATCATTGTTTTTTTTTGCATTGAGTCTTGAAATAATCCTTGGAGGTCATTTTAAAGGCTCATTCAAGCCCTCTCCTATCTTTAAGAGAAAAAGAACAGAGACTTAGAATGTTTTACTCATTTCAGGGCTTTTTAGTTTTCTCTTCATGAAAGTACCTAAATCTCTTATTTCACTTTTGAAATTGGTTTCCAACAAATATGAAATTCGTTGGCTGTGTGTGTGTGTGTGTGTGTGTGTGTGTGTGTGTGTGTGTGTGTGTGTGTGTGTGTGTGTGTGTGTGTGTGTGTGTGTGTGTGTGTGTGTGTGTGTGTGTGTGTGTGTGTGTGTATGGGGAGGGAACCAAGATAAGTGCTTCCATAAAAGATAAAATTCCATTTTCATGTTTTTTGAAAAGAATTAAATTCATGTCACGTTGCTCAAAACCCCAGACTGCCTCTTAAAAAAAAATGTACCATGAACTCCACAATTTTTCAATTACTTTGGTCCAGACCAGCAGTGATAAAAATGCTCACTTTCTAAAAAGTGTATTTATCTATCACTGTTCCTACGCACATGGATTTATTTGGTTTTATTCTTTGGATTTATTTGAATTCTACGGCTATTTATTTTGTGACCCCCTAACTGCTTCCTGCTAGAACAACAATTTACTTTATCAAATTCATACTGGTGCTTTGAAAAGAAAGAACAGCAACACACCACAGCATTGTGCCTGACCTTCTCAAAGTAAACACAGAGGGGACCTAAAAGGCAATAACCACTGGCTTTTGAAACTCTGCCCCCACCATTGGAGTAGAGGGGGCAGGGAAGCCATGAATCAGGGTTCTGCCTTAGAAGGGACAAAAGTCTGGTGATCTTTGAGGTTAGGGGCCTAGAAGAGACATCCTCTGGGCCAAAACCATCTTCAATTTCACAGCCTAAACATTTCAAAATGCAACCAAGTTGGCTATGAAAAGTATAAGAGAAGCCAAACTCTATGATATTAATAGTCGGCTTTTAAAGTTCCATGAATTGTGATAAAAAAAAAATTGTTGAGCTTTGAGTCTGAGCTGGGCTGTAGTCTCTGAGGTACTGGGGGCCAATGGATGGCTAATAAACTCAGGAGAGGAACAGACTTTGGGTGCCTGACATTTGTGTAACACTCAGGCCTCCGGCTTCTATATTTAATAGTGTTCACAGGATAGGCCTGTAAAACATATGTTTCTAAGGACAATAAAACACATATAAAAGAGCTTTAGAGTTAGAACTTGGCTAATGATCTCAGTTCTGCTCCACAATGATTTGACTTAACTCATTTCACATCTCCCCAAGATTCCTTTCTTATCTTTCTGTGAGAAGAGGCCTAATTTCAGTATTGTTGGGATGATCTAAGACTTTGGTATACTTATTCATTTGTTTATTCAACAAACATTATTCACTCTTTAATACATTCTTCTAAGTACAAGCAAACAAAGATGACCCAAGCCTTGCTCTCAAGGAGCTTATAATCCAGTTCAGGAAGGCTCAAATTGTCCATCAGTGTCTGAAGCTTGGAAGAAATTCAAGGAAGCATCACTGGGCAAAAAGAGGCTAAGAGACACTGTGGATACTCACTAAATGTTCTGAGGGAAGAGAAAAAGATCCCACAGTGATGGCTTAGGAAAGAAAATCTGTCTGGCCAGTTCTGTGCCCTCTTGAAACTGGGAATGATCCAAATCCTTTTTCTTCTTTCTTTGCCTATGACTTGGGGAGAGTTTCCGGTTCTGATTATGTGGCTGATGACCACAAACAGACAAGAAATTGAATCTGAACACTCTTGTTTATTTTCTTGAAAGGCATGTAGATAGCATTTAGAAACCCAATGGCTTTTTCTGTCTTCCCTACTAACTTGTGGTATTATTAGGGGTGGGGGAGGGGGTAGGATGGGTGCCAGTCAAATTTTGACTTTGCTCCAGGGAGAGTCTAACCTCAGATTTCCCTCCTGCCATAAAAATTCACAAACATTACCCTAACTGGGCAGCTCAAGAAACAAAGGACCTTGCTTTTCGTCTGCACAGCACAGAGAAAAAGAGATCCAAAGCAGGATCTCCATTTTATATATCCATCTTACATACCATCCTACACATTGACTATTTTCTCGCTAGAAAACTAGCAACAGGCAGATGCTATAGGCGAAGACATCATAACCCCAGCCTTGAAGATCACAGAGTTGTGCAGATGTCGCAGCACGGGTACATTGAAATGTCACTCCTGTGATAACAGACATTTGTGCAGAGGGTAATGAAAGCAGACAACTCTTCCAGGGACAGTAAAGGTATCCCATGTGGGGAGGGGATAGAAGGCTTGGAGTGAACTTTCCATGAATAAGGGAAGTTTCTGGGACTCACAGACTATATGCCTCCATGAAAAAAAAAATCATTTCCGTTTAAGGGTTTCAGTACTAAGTAGTGGTCACAAAGCTGACATCTATTATAGAAATGAATGTTAAATTTTGCTACAATGACAGAAGAGATAGCCAAGCAATGAATGGCAGAAAGGGTACAACAACACAAAGACTAACAGCTAGCATTTACTAAACAACTATTATGTACCCAAATTGTGTCAAGATCTCTAAACAATTATGATCCATCCAATAACCTGGCTACCTACTATGTTCTAGGCATTGACTGGGAGGGATACTGACATGAAAAAGGCTAAGCCCTATCTCTTAATGCTCATAGAGAAAAAGTCATAAGAACTAATGTTAGCCGGACAGACAGTGGCTCATGCCTATAATACTAGCTACTGAGGAAAAAGATTTGAGGATTGTGGTTCAAAGCCAGTCCAGGCATTAAAGTTCCTGAGACTCCTATCTCCAATTAACTACCAGAAAACCCAAAGTGGTGCAGTGTGGCTTAAAGTGGTAGAGTGCTAGCCTTGAATGAAAAGCTCAGAGACAGCACCCAGCCCCAAGTTCAAGCCCCACAACTACCAACACCACCAACAAAAACTAATATGTTAAGCCATGCTTTGGTTCAAAGAGATTAAAGTAACTTTCTAGAGTCACTATGCAAAAAAACGGTGGGTTTGGATGAGGTTCAAATAACCTAACACTTAAAGCTTGGTTGTTTTCTAAAATGAATCACTTGACAGAGAGAATGAAGCATCTAGGAGAATTATTAAGCTCAGTAAGTCCATGGACTCCTCAGGGCAGGGGTGGGGGGGAATCCTTTTGGAACAGTCAAGGCCACTAATGTTCACCAAACATTCACCACGTACCACACATGTGCTAATTAGATACACACGTATCTAATTTAATCAAAACTCTGAAACCAATATCCTGGAATTTAGATTTATTGATAATAAAATATGCATTACGAGCTTTTGGCAACACACAGCCAAGAATAAAGTAGTGATTCTAGTACAGACTTAAGCATTTCTCCTCCTTTTAATCAAGGATCAATTAACTTCCTAAACCTCTAGGGACCTCTTGGGATGTATAAATGGCTGCAGAGGAGGCGAAACACGAACTCACTGACAAACACTTAATGGGCAAAAAATGAAAGCAAGAAGAAAGGCCCCTGTGTTGGGTTCAGCCCTTTGAAACTTCACTGGCTTTGAAAAACTAACAGTTAGGCAGGTTGGGTGGTTTGGGGGTGGGGTGTAAAAAAACACAGGATAAGTTTTCGTGGCCCACCCATTGATCAAATCATGTGGGAAGTGTTAGCAGAGTGACCTAGCCCCAAAGCCTGCTCCCTGCAGCCATGGCTCATATTTGTACAAAATTAAACACAGGCTCTTCCTCTCAAAGTACTTTTTGGAAAACCCTTGGTGAAGTGAGGAGAGTGGGAGTGGGAAGATGAAGGAGAAATGACAGTACTGTTCACATGACCAAAATTCAGAGTATGGGATGGTGGGGATAGGGGTGGCCTAGCAGGGTATCCCACCTTTCCTGTATACCAAGTTCTTCCAGTGTCTTTGTCAAAAGTTGTCCAATTTTCCACTTAAACTAATCTGTAGTTACCTTATAATAAGCAAAGATTAGGATCTTTGAGAGTAATAATGAAAGCAACATCTACTGAAAGCCTGTATATCTACCCACAAAATAATAAGGGACATAGAATACGTATCAGATGTAGATGGAATACCATAACTGCTCATGGCAAAAAGCTAGAAAGACTCTGGGTCAAGAACTTCATACATCTTATTACTGTACAGAGTCACGAGTGGAGGCCATTTTATTATTTTTATAAATAATGATAACTGAGAATTGGAAATGTCAAGTAGCATGTCTGAAACATACCGTTAGCAAATGTCACAATCTGAAATACAGACAGAAGACATTTCAGTTCTACTTTTAAGGAGGTTTAGAGCCTATTTTGGATATCATTTTATCTAATCTCCTCAGTAATGATGAAAAGTTATTATTTTTATTTATACTCCATGGAAAATAGAGGCCAGAAGATCTGTAACTTCACCAAGCTTCTCCACTGAGTAAATGGGTCATTGGAATTTGAATCCAGGTCTGCTCTTTCCTCCCTGACCTGACCCTTTCTTTTATAAATGTATTCCTTGTTAAAATATGATCAATTGAGGTTGCTTTTTTTTAATCACTTAAGGTCAGAATGGTCAACCTAACTGTTACTTAGAGGTTCAACATACAAATATTTATGTTGCTTGTAAGTGACTGTGTTTCTATTTAAAGTAATTAATTGCTACTGGTCTTCGAAGTGTGCAAACTCTCCTTGGTTTATGATATTTGTCCAGATTTTTCAACTGGACATAATCCAGATGGGACAAACTAAGTTTACTATGAAGGTATTTCTTCACCTTTCAAACAGGCTGCCATGAAAAACACTTGCTGTTGGCTGGTATGAACCTGGAATATTCTAGGTCTAGAGGTTTTCCCTGACAAATGCTCATTCTTCAATGCTAGAAAGTTCAAGCCCTTTCTTCATTAAAAAAAAAAAAAGACTGTTGGAACTAAAAGCAACTATACAGTAGAAATGAAGAACTGACTGTAGATCTAGTTTTGATGACTGTGTTTCCTGACTTCAAGTGCATGGTCTTTAGCTGATGTCAACCATCTGTATTGATTATTGGGCAGCGGAATTAAGGAATAGAAACACAAAGGCGAGCAAGTGGCTACCCTGCATTTGACTTCTCATATTTGGGAACTCTTAGGTTCTCCCTCCCAATCCAACTCCCCCTCTTTTTCCTTTCCTTCCAGTACTGGGATGGAACTCTGGGCCTTGTACATGGTAGTCAAGGGCTGTGTAGCTCCTGGGCTAGATCCCAAGCCCCTTTTTCTTTAAATTAACAACAGCTTTCTTAAAACCTCCAAGGCTGGGTGTTTTGACCTTTCCAGTTGGATTTTAAAGGGCTGTCACATTTACCTGCTAATAAAACAAACTGACCAGCCATTAATGGTTCATTCCTTCCTTCCACTGAGAGAGCTCCTCACATACTTCTTTTGTCATTCTCATATATGTCGCAAATGAGGTATTTTATTTCCAGTAAAATGCAGTCCAACCCCCAGAGGAATAGGAACTGCAATCCCTCTGCCTTAGGTAAAGCAAAGTACTTTCCAATACCTCTGTCCTCTCAACGGCTTCTTAAAATACGAATGGGAATATGTTTACATTCATGTAATGTAAATGCATGTTGAGAGCTTTGACTGTATTAACTGATTCAATTCTCAAAACAATCCTTTAAGTTAACTGCTAGCACATAGCTGAGAACCAAGTATTCTGCAGGCTGTAATTTCTGTGTGTCTACTTTGCTGATAAGAGTAAACAGGACATCAGATGGAATTGTCTAATCCTAACGTCCACAGATCCAGCCTGGCCTTCTGTCTTTCTTCTGACCCCAGTATTCCTTCACAGTATGGCTGCAGGAGCTAGGGCACCGAAAGACTCCTACTATGTGTGCTAGCAATTCAGAGCTCTCAAATACACATCACGTTTGACATTCTGCAAGGTAATGTCTACAATATCCATATTAAATTTAATAATAAGCAGTATCAGATAAGGTTGAGATTCTAGCTGTTGCTGCTGCTGTTTCTTGTTCTTCTTCTTCTTTTTTTTTCCTGCCAGTCTTGGGGCTTGAACTCAGGGCCTGGGCACTGTTCCTGAGCTTCTTTTGCTCAAGTCTAGCATTCTACCACTTGAGCCACAGTGCCAGTTCTGGTCTTTTCTGTTTATGTGGTACTGAGGAATCAAACCAAGGGCTTCATGCTTGCTAAGCAAGCACTCATTACCTGCCCAATTTCTAGCTTCTTAAGCCCACTTCACTGCATGTAACAGTCAGGGCCATGGAACATGGCTGCATTCCTCTGACTACACACGCTCTCCAGGGACCACCAGTATTCATTGGGTCCCTGACACTGTGTATTAGCTGACATCTCATTTAGCTGCCAACTTTTTTTTTGGGGGGGGGGGATCCGGTCATGGGGCCTGAACTCTGGGCTTGGGTGCTGTCCCTCAGCTCTTCAGCTCAAGACTAGCGCTCTACCACTTGAGCCACAGCCCACTTCTGGCTTTTTTCTTTTTGCTTATGTGGTGCTGAGGAATCGAACCTAGGGCCTCAGGCATGCAAGGCAAGCACTCTATCATTGAGCCACCTTCCCAGCCCATCACTACCTTCTATAGTAAGTAGTGGCCACATGAGATATATGAATTTGTGTGTGCTGTGTTTATGTATGTGTCTTATTCTTAAGCAAAGATGAGTCCTTTATGTTTTCAATTATAAGGCTAAGGATTACATCAAGTCAGCAGTGCAGGGCATTGCTGAACACATGGAAAGCTCAGAAGCTACATGAATTGCTCATGATCAGCCAGTAAGTAGCAGGAACAAGGATCTGAAGACAAGTATTGTGCACCTACAAAAGCTTCGGCACAGATGCCCATGAGTCGAATCGGCTAGCAGGAACTCCTGCTTACTGGCTAGAGAAACAATATGCATCCTGACAAATTACAAGGTTATACTTCAGAGGACCTAGGCAGACATAACTTAAAACCTGTCTAGGTGTTACAAAGTAGTATTATCTGAGTTATATTTTTAAAAGCAGTAGTTACCTAAAAGAAAAACAACAACAACAACAAAAACCGCCTCCTCCTCTAGAAGCTCATTAATCCTGAAGAGTTAAAGCCAGGTGAACGGAATTAAAACCCATCAGCTACTTGCTGACATCACAAACCTTATTTATAATGGTGTTAGGCTCATACAATAATAAGATATAATGTTTGAAACCTCATGACATCTTAGATATAATCACTTCGTGCAATTATTCCTTTCTTGTAAGCCTGCTGCACTCACTAGCTGAGTCATTTCAGGAAAGGATTCATGTTATTCATCTCTGTATCCCCAGCACAAAGAAAATTTTCTAGCATATAGTGGGTGCTATGGGTGCTCAACAAAGGTATATTGAACAAATGTTTAGGAAACAACCCAGAATTCAGAAGATCTGTCTCCTCACCAGGTACCCTCTATGAACTGACCTGTTTATCTCATTATTTCTCCTAACCAGTTATATCCTGACCTATTCTCTCCAAACAACATATTGCCACATGAATGAAGGATAGGTGGTTAGGTTGGGATGGCCTTCAAAATCCTTCATCCTGACAGCTTCTCAGCCTTTTTCTGGTATTGAAACTATTAGAAAAATACTCTATCGGGCTCTTGAAAGGTAGAAGAAGTCACCCCCAGTGATCCAGCTGCTCTGAAGGCTAAAGGATCCATTTCAGCATCCCTCAGCCATCTGCTAAGATCCTCTGGGGAAGCACTATCCAAAAGAAAAGTGCCAAGTAAGAGAAAGATTAGAGATCTTAAGAAAGTAACTCAGACCTGAATTGGAAAAACCAGTTTTGCCACTTATAATCTATGTGATCTACAGCAAGTTGCTTAACTGCTCTGAACCTCAACTATTAAAAGAGACACCAATATCCACTCACAAGAGGGATGAGGATGAAATTTCATAGGTTAGACATTTAACAAAGCTTAGATCGTCTCCCTTCCAATGCTGAGAAGAAGGGGAAAAAAATCTACCATTCTGTTTACATGATGCCAAGGCAAGTGGTTTAACTGGATTCCTCAATAAGGTCACTGGACTAACCTAGACAGGGTTGTATCAGCTCAGGCAAAGACTGTCAAAGACTGGGCAAGCTGGAGTCCTGTGGAGAAGGCAACTCTTACCCCAGGAGCCCAGTCCCCATTCCCAGCCCTGTCAATGTTCCTTTTGTAAAATACAGAAACCTTCTTCAAATCTGACAGCTGCCACCTGCACAAATAATTCAGAGATGTAATTTTGTAACTGAATATAGCCCTGAAAGCTGAAAAGTTTGAAGTCCAAAATAATCCCTTTGACCTTCTCTGCCTAAAAGCTCACTAATCACTTTTTAATTTGCTGTTGATTTCCTCTCTGGGTGCTGTACTTACAGGTTACATTGTCATTTTAGAAGTATCCAGGGAGTGAATGGCATGGCAGAGAACACCTGATTAAAGCAAGGACTCAAAGTTCTTTTCCAGATATCTAAGGCTTGGTTCTTACCTCGCTGACTTTTGAGTTTTCAAAATGATTCTGGGTGGGCAAGGAAGGAGGGAGAAAAAGGCTCTGTGAATAAGTAAATTCAGAAATAATTACGATGTGGTCTCTGCCCTCGAACAATGCTACTTAAGGAGGTGATAGGAACTTGCATAGTGGCAGTACAAAACTGGAATCATGAACACATCTATCGGCACATGACTTGGCAGTAACAGGTGTACAATACTTGTTTATTGACTAGTCTAGTAAATCTATCTCAAAGCTTCTTTGCTGTTATCTGAATGCCAAAGAGGTATTCAAGAAAAAAGGGGGGGGGGAATGGGAGAGGAAGGAGGGAGAGACAAGGGGAGAAAGGAGGAAAAGATCCATAACTGAAATGTATTCTTTCTAAGAAGGTAACAAAACTACTGCTCCCCTAGCTGGTCTTTATCAATGAGAGGAAGAAGAAAGAAAAGAAGATAAGTTTGAAGGTGCTTATGTAGTTCCTAAAACATAGATGATAAAAAAATTATTTGCTAGTAAGGAAATCACCTAGGAGTTTAAATAAACTGTCTTAAAGCCCAGAAGAATTTCCTTACTTGGGATAAGAGTTTCTACTTAAACCTCGCTGAGATTACTATGCAATGAAAAAAAAAAAATGGAGCTCTAGTAGAGTTGGTCCACTTTGCATCTGGTTTAAGCAAATTAGTCAACCTTGGTCCTCCAGAGGGTGAGAGTCTCCAGGGGGCTGAGACGGTCTTTTCTGACAATAGTTCAGAAAGTGAAATAATTCAGAGCTAGAGTTTGGTTCAAGTGGAAGAAATGCATGATAGTTATACGATTATACAACTGACTACAGGACTATGTGACCAACACTGTTAAAAAATCAAATCATCGCCCAGCACTGGTGGCTTGCGCCTGTAATCCTAGCTACTCAGGAGGCTGAGATCTGAAGATCACAATTCAAAGCCAGCCCAGGCAGAAAAGTCCATGACTCTTGTGTCCAATTAACTACCAGAAAACCAGAAATGGCAATATGGCTCAAAGTGGTAGAGTACTAGTCTTGGGTAGAAAAGCTCAGGGACAGTGCCCAGGCCCTGAGTTCAAGCCTCATGACAGTCCAAGAAAAAAAAAAATTAAATCATCAACAGCCATTGCTAATAGTATCTTGGGTGTCATAGTTTCAATTCTGCTGACCCCCAACCTTGTGATCACAGGGCCACATTTTTACTTCCACTGTCTCCATGTCTTCATGTGCAATACAAGCAAGGTGGTTTGATCAGGTGTTTCATGGACCTTTCTAATATGAGGGGTATGGAAACAAAAGCCTTTGTTTCCAGGGCTGCTGCATAAAACAGATGCATCTCACCACCTACCCCAGTCCTAGCCAAGTGAGGTGCACATCACTGTTCAGTTTAAAAGGGGAGATGCAGAAGTCAACGATGATCATTTATAAAGAACAGCACCAGAAACATGCCCAACCTTATATTCAGCTTTCAAAGTTCTGGGCTCTGTTAAAATAGCAGGCATCAGCACAAATAGAGGGAAGGGGCTACAAGAAGGAAGGTTGAACACTAGGTACTGCTGCCAAGTGGATACTTCTCCAAGGGGCACCCCTGTATGTCACCCCTGTATGTCTCCCAATAGCCCTTCTCAGGGAAGCAGTGGGAGCTGCTTACAAAAGCAAGAACTAAGGCTCAGACGAGATCCTGCAGCATTAGGGAATAATGTGGAGTCAGGCTGGCTTTCCAGACATCTATGGCCATCATGGTTTATACCTTTGGGTGTTTGACTGGAACCAGGGGAGGATATTATCTAGGACAGGTAGCAATTCAGGTGCTCTGCAGCCACCTTCAGTTGCTTTGGCAGTGCCTCCCTCTCCCTATTAGGAAGGGAACAAACAAAACATAAGCATTTAGATGCCCCAGGGAGAGCTGGCTGCTGACAGTACCTCCTAGGCGGCTTGCTATAGGAACCCTATTGTTCTAGGGGGAACAAAACTCTGGCCAAAGCTCTCCAGGAAGCCACAGCTCTGGGATGCATTTTTCAGCTGTTGAGAGAAAAGGGTAGCTCCTCCTGGGCTGTTTCTCCCATGGTTCTGGAAACCAGGTTCTTAATCCTGGCAAAGCAGCAAGGAGCCAGCTTCCCTACAGAGGGACAGAATGTCTACAGTCATTCTTCCAAATCAAAACATAAAAACTCCCTAACTTCCCGTTCACAACTGCTCAAGATGTGTGAATCAGGCAGAGTAGGTAGGCAAAGAGGGTAGCAAGGCCTAAAGAAGGGGGAGTGGTGTCCAGGCCTTCTCTGCTCCTCCCCTCACCACCCGGCCCATGTGACCCCTCCATGGCAGCACATTACAAAGCCCACACTGTTCTTTGCCGTTCTTGCTCCTCCCACCAACACCCCACCACCACCAACACACACACACTTTTTTTTTTAAAGGGCACAACGCCAAATAACGTTATTCTCCCTCACCATGGTTATTGCCATGAGAGCTGCCTGGTATGTTTTGTGAAAACATACTCTGCTACCGCTCCCTCTCGGTGGAAGTGAATGAACTTGAAAAGAAATGGAAGAATCTCCACGTGGAACCTAATTGATAGGACAAGAGGGATGAACAAGGCCCCTAGAACTGCTCAAAGATGTGGAATACGTGACTGAGGGGCGGGGTGTGTCCTTTGCAACTGCATTCAAAGCCAAGTACTCCAGCCATCCCTCTGCAAGGTGCTGTACTCTGTCCTGGTTTGCTTACCTCAGAATGAGATATAGAATGTGAAATGGGGAGGGGAAAACTTACAGTACATTATCCAAAGGTGAAAACAAGTGTAAATCAAAGAAAACCATGCCACGATCCTTTTCATCACTGGGAACCAAGGAGAAAAAAATAAAACAAAAAAATGGTTTTCCAGGTTTGGTTTGCTTTGGTTGTGTGGCCATGTGAAATCAGTAGACCGAAATACAAGTCTCTCCCACCCCTGCCAAGTCTTGACAGTGTGACACCTGACTAGTGAACTCTCAGGACCTGAGCTGCTTCATCTGCAGAACAGGTCCTGCAGTCTTGAAAGGCAGCCCCAGGGATTTCCTGGTAGCAGGTGCACACCAATTCCTCCTCTTTCCCTTCCCCCACCAAGCACAAAAGGGTAAGGGGTGGTTTGTAGGAACAGGACAGTATCAGTAAGAAAGAATCTCTCTATCATATTCTAAGTAGTGCTGAGAGCAGGATGCATATGTGGACTGCTGCTTGTCTATCAAGAATGGGTCTCAGGGAATTAATTATTCAACAAACTTGCCCTTCACAAATCCCATCTAAAGAAATTGTGTGATGCCTTTCAGTACCCTGACTATACAAAATACTGAAAGACCAGAGCACTTCAAAAGCCTCACAAAAACCCGGGGGCTTGGCAGGAGTTCCTCAGCCACTGGGTCTTTCTGTGTGTGGTTTATAATAACATGCAAACCTCATGCCAAATTCTAATCTATTAAGGGACTGCCAATTAGCAGGGGGCTTAGAGCTGCAGGTTTGAGAACTGGGGTGCAGGTCTAATTAGGCTTGCAAATCATTTCTTTCCATTGCCTTTCACAATCCAACACAGGGTACAGCAGCCAGTCACTCTAGATAGACCCTTTCAACTGCTATGCATACTGGGTTTTTGTTGTTGTTTGTTTGTTTGTGTTAATATTCCAGACTTGAGGCTGGTGCTTATTTTTATGTCTGCCTTAAAGAGTAAAATTGGGATTGAACAAGGTTATGATTTATGTGATGATTCTCAAATTCAGTCAAAGAAAATAATCAAGGAAGTAAATTAAAAAAAATAAATTCTAGGTCCTGCCCAGATCTACTCAAACACTCTATCAGAATTTACAGGGAGGGACTGAGAATTTTTTTTCCTTTTGTAGTTCTGGAGATCAGAGCTTTGCTCATGCTAGGCAAGACCTCTATCACCCTCTGTGCAAGAATTTTTACTTTTAATGACATTCAGGTTATGTTATTTCTAGTTGATCTGAGAATAACTGCTCTAGAAAGTAAAAAATTTTCACTTTGGAATTAAAAACTAGTTTGAAAATCACTATATCGTATACGTATCATATAATTTGCATATGCATACCCCAAATAAACACATTGAAGCCACTCATGGTAGCACATGGTAGAACTCCAGGTACTTTGGAGGTAGAGGAAGGAAGATAATCTTCTAGGCCAGCCCAAGGAAAAGGTAGTGAGACTTCAAAAACAAACAAAAACAAACAAGCAAAATAGAGGCATACCAAATGGCATGTGCTAATCCCAAGCACCAAAACCCCACAAAGAGCCAAAACAAAAAACTTTCCACATTGAATCACAGGTATTTTAGTGTGCACCTACCATGTGCCTAGTTATACTAAGCTTTTGTAAAGCTTTCAAGAAAGAAATGGGATGATTCCAGATACCAGACATCAGAGACCTATCTCAGAACAGAGAAAAGCCTGAGCAACACATGGCTTCTCGATACAGGAGGAAAATATGCCTGGTTTGCAGACAGGGTCAGGAGTGAAGCTGCCAGTCTCTGAGCAGGTGGAAGAATCCTGGCTGGAGAGTTCCTTCATTGACTTAACAAAGTGCCCTTTTTCTCTGAACTTTCTTCTCTGGTAAAGGGAGGAGAGGGACTTGTTAGTTATTTCCTATAGCAAGTTCAGCAGGAACTCCCCTTTCTCCCCCACCAAACCAGTGAACCAAGGTTCACTGTCTGCTTTCACTTGAAAGGTGAACAACCCAGTACAACATGAGCGATCTAGATGATTCTTCAAGATGCTGGCTTCAATCATCTCTAATCAGTTCTAAAAGTCTGTTTTGTAGATACAGTTTGCAATTTTAGACAAGACTGAGTTCCTAGCTGGGAAGGGGCAATGTTTAATAGCTACCCTCTCTGCAGTACACCATACTTGGTGGAGACTCAATTATGAAAATGTCTGAGGAGGGGGCGGCCCCCCAGGCCGTGTGTAGAAAGGTCACTCGGGTGGCCATGTGGAAGAAGGTACCCACAGAACTTCAGTCAGCTGGCTCCTGCCACCTTCTCAAGGAACTGCTTCTTGCATTCTCAGACACACCCCATCCTCCTGGAGCGAAGGGGATGAAGGCCTTTCTGGGGCACCAAGCCATACCAGATTCTGGAGAGCACAGTTCAAATAAACACTGCCTGCTGTCCAGGAGTGTCTAGGGCTGGCTGGGTCTTGACTTCACTCACTTCTCTAGCCTGACTGCTGAAGTCGTTCTAAGCAGACTCTCACAGGTGATCTGAACACTGATTCCAGTGTATACCTAGGTCAACATCAGAAATAAATGGCTACAGGAGACACTCTCTCTGCAGGCAAATGGTGGCCTGGTGTGGCTCCCAGGGTGCGGTTCTCACCTCCAACAAGTCACCTGACCTCTCCCAGGGACAAGTGTGAAGATGCTCTGTAAGCACAATGCGTGGCACACAGAAAAGGCTTAGCATTGTTACTTTCATAAATATGGGACAGGATCATGTCCCTTAGGTGAGGGCAGGGACCAGTGTTATCTTGGCCCAGGACAAGATTCATTATTTACTTCACATATAGATACTAAACATGTACTATGGACGTTTATAAGCCTTTAGCTTTTTAAAATTGATACTGGGGTGTGTATGTGCAATTGAACATAGCATCGACTCTGATCCACTTCTTGTTTTAGTCCTTTTGTCACTGAGCAAGTGGGATGCTTCTCAAGGCCACCTGTAAAATGAGGTCATATAACTAAGAAAGGATTGGTGATTTACCCGGGGCATCCCTCTCAGGCTTTGCCTTCAGCCTGAGCTGGAACTGATACTCGTGCCATTCCCAAACCCCCAAGATGAGCCAACACCATCAACACCTATGCTCAGCAGCTCCGGCAGGATCTTCTTTCATCTACCTCGTGAACATGGGCATCCTAAGGACCAGGGACAGCTGGCTACTTTCACTGTTTATTGCTTATCTTCATTCTAGCTTCTCCTAGGGCTACTGGGTTGTGTTTGTACATACAATATATATGTAGTTGGCCATGGTCTCTTTCTTATGCAAGAGGAAGAAAACAAAAACTAAAATACATCTATTTTTATAAAGACACAAAAATAAGAGAAAAATCATCAAACAACAGCTAGCATTGACTAAGTTTGCTATGGAATGTTGGTCCAATTACCAGGGACTTACTGGGCTGCCAAACAGCCTATAGGTCACTCTAGTACCTAAGATCTTCCAAATAAGAATGGAACAGTCTGAGCCACCAGGCTTTAAGCTTTATAACAATAAAAAAAACATTCTAGCTACGTACTTACCTTGGTGCAAGTTTCAACTAGTCAAACTAAATGCAACCACTAATAAACATCAAACACTCTCTCAGATGAATCAAGCTTGAACCATAGTAGATAGGGCTTTTCCCCCCTTCTTGCTCATGGTCTTTGCAATTTGTGAGTAGGAAACAAAGATGTGAAGTAAAATGTACCTTGCCAGAGCCAGGAAGGTCTAAATTCAAATCTCACGCTACCAGGCTTGAACTCCAATTTTCTCACATATGTGAGAGGCAGTAATGGGTTAAATTGTGTCCCCTGACCCACCTCTTATATAGAAGTCCCAGCTGTCAGGATCTCAGAGAATGGACTCATTTGTAGAGTCTTTACCAAACAGTGGAGTGAAGATGTTAAGGTAGATGTTAAGGATATGTCTTAGTAAATGGGAAATGTACACACAGACGTGCACACAGGAGGAATAGAGAGGGAACACATGTGCACGAAGTCAACTGCCTACACCCCATGGCAAGAAGCCTCAAATGATCCCTTCTCTAATCAACCTTCTGTACTGCAGAGCTGTGAGGACACAGCTTAAACAGCCTAGCTTGTATTTCGCTTTCACTTGCTGGTTATTGATACATACTTGGGGGCAGTGAGCCCCATCTGTTCAAAGGAATTAATTTTCAATTATGTGACCACAGCTTCTGCTCTTCTGCCTCGGTGCTCAGATAGTTCAGGCTAAGCTCTGTTGTCCATGATTCTGCCAAACCCATCCCTTTTCCTTCCTTATTCTTATTGTTCCCTGGCCTCCAAACTTTAGAAAGACTTGACAAGTGTTTCTTTTGTTTTTTTTCTTTCTCCCCTTTGATCATGGAACTTTTTGCTTATTAAATATATATATATGTGTGTGTGTGTGTGTGTGTGTGTGTGTGTGTGTGTGTGTGTGTGTGTGTGTATAGGAGAGAGAGAGAGAGAGAGAGAGAGAGAGAGAGAGAGAGAGGGAGACTACAATCTACCAGCATTTAAATGATTTTCCTTCATTGAGTAACATAATGGAATTTTCTCCCATATCCCCTGCTAGGCTCCTTGACCAGTCACTTTGCTGCCCTTTAGAACATCTGTGGAGATAAACATGAGACATTTTAGATCAGGGAAGGCAGAAATTAAACACCAACTTGGGAGAAGTGAATACGAGTACTTGCATTGGGAAGTACTCATTCAGAAATCTGCCCGTTTTACTTGTCATTCTTATTGTCTAGTCATCTAGATGTTAAACTCCTTGAATAGGAACTGTATCTTTTTAACTTCATAACTACATCACGCTAGCCACCAGCAAGTGCTGAATACATGTTGTACAATAAAGTGTGTAGTTGAATATCCTAATTACTACAGGTACTTTTGGAGTTTGTTTCAAAAAGCATACAAATAAACAAATAATCAAACAAACAAAAACCCAACATTGGCCTTTAGGTCAGACATCCTTACTAGAAAGGTAAAGTCTATAGACCCCAGGGGTTATTTCCCTTTTCTACTCAAGGACATACAATGTTGTCAAGGTCACATATTATATGCTTGTTGGTCAGGCTGACAGAAGGAAGATAATAGCTTCTGAAACCAACTTTTGAGGGGTTTGAAATATAACCCCTCGCTATATGGAGAAACTTTATACTTCCTCCATGGATTGCATAGTCTCTTTCCCCAGGCAAGTCCCAGGGCACTTTTCCAGTCCCACACTGCTCTGTGCTGAAGCCAAAGCCCAGTTTCCTGCCTCAAAAGACCCTTTGTTTGGGCTCTCTTTCTCAATCAGTTGTATCCTGAGCTTGAACCCTTAGCTTTTGAGAACTGTGTAGCCTAGGCCAGAAGACTTGCCAGCAGGTTTGTGGTCCTTAACAGCTTTCACAAACCTCAATGTGAGGCCATGTCTCTAGCTAAGAAACTCTTTTCATGGGAGGGAGGGGTGGAGTATTATTTTAAGAGTTGCAAAAACAACTTCAAATCGACTCTTTAGTCTTTAATTGCTACCAGAAGACTGAGAACTTCTTGTTCTCTTGTGTTTAATTAAGATGATAGTTTTAATCAACTCTAAATGATATTGGTTAATACGCTCTGCTCAATCTCTCAGACAGGTTTTGCATCAGAACCCTGGAATGCAGAGACCAATTTCCAACATGCTGCTCACCACCCCACCCCACCCCCAACTGGAAAACACCTTCAACAAGCACAGATGGAAAGGTAGCTACCCTAGCACAGCTGCTACATGATTCTCTGGAAGGACTCCAGAGTTGCTTTTCAAATGTCAGATAAACCATGTCTGAACTCAGAATTGTCTAAAACACATCCTTCCATTGTGGCATATTGCCTATGTTTCTTTGCTTATCTATCTGTTTATCTATCTATCTGTCTGTCTGTCCATCTATCTATCTATCTATCTATCTATCTATCTATCTGTCTGTCTGTCTGTCTGTCTGTCTGTCTGTCTGTCTGTCTGTCTGTCTGTCTGTCTGTCTGTCTATCTATCTATCTATCTATCTACCCTATCTATGGAGACAGGGTCTCAATATGTGGGCCAAATTGACCTAGCATTCATGATTCTCTGCTTCTCAAAGCTGAGATTACAGTTGTCACACCACACCCAGATGGCACACTGCCTCTAAAATTTTTATGACTATAGTTAATGTTGTTGTGGAAATATATACTATGGGAATCTCATCATCTGTTCTAGACAGCACCTTGTGATAGCATGCAGCAATTCAACAGGGAAGACCTCCAGCACCCAAGCACTAAGCCAGAAGTGCAGCCTTCCTTTACCCCTGAGGCACTATTGTGCATCTTCAAGACCATCTAAAGCAAGTTCCCCTTACTCGGGTAAGGAAATGTAAACCAGATAGAGTGTAAGTGACTTAAGGTCACTAACATTAGAGTTTGAATAGCATGAGATTAGGTGGTAAAAGTATCCCAAGTTGAAGAGGTGAGGCAGTGGGATAAGCAGAAATCACCTTTAAGAATGGATTTATTTTCTTCCCACTGAAAAACAAGAAGGTGGAAGAGTAGGAATGAAGACCAGCATTCAGACATCTCTACACTGTTTCCAGAAAGCAATAAGACCAATATGAAGGTAAAATGTGGATACTGGGTCTAACTGGTGCCATCTTGGCATCTTGGTGGATGATAGGGACTTTCCGCAAAGTCAAGAGGTGAAGTCCCTCTCCCACCTACAGGTGATAGGCCTGCCTGAATTCCTAGAAGCAGGGGCAGGGACTTGGGCAATAGGTTCCCGGACCTATACCATGAATTCCCAAGGACCTTTGAACTTTTGAGCTCCCTGTGACCCTGCCCCCGACCATGACCCTATTTAGGCCCCCTGGACCTCTGCCGCTATTGCATCATGCCTCCTGTCTCCTGACTTTTCTCAGGTCACCATGGTGTCCCTTCTCAACTCTCCATTAGAGTTGATCTGGTGTGTTGAGATTGTTTTCTGTTCTTTCTTTACCACTCTCACGGTTCAGTTTCCTAACAGTACTAAGTGTATTCAAGGCTGCAAGTTTTCTGGGGACATGTATCCACTTGCAGTTGCTGGCTTTCTAATAAAGACTCCTAATACAACCTCTTAAAATGTGGCTCCTCTGTATCTTGAGATCAAATTCCCATAAGGTAGATGTCAAAAAGAACATCTGTTCACTCAAAACATGATTGGCAAGAACCACAAACTCTTAAAAATAGATATGTCTGAGAAGTAGAATACAAAGGGATGACTGAGGGCTGATCCCTTTGAAAATAATCATATTTTTAAAAAATTAAAGAATAGACTGTGCCTAGATGTTGGGAGCTCAAACCTGTAATCCTAGCTTCTTAGGGGAATGAAATCTAAGGATCATGGATTAAAGACAGTCCAGGCAGGGAAAATCTGTGAGACTCTTATCTCCAATAAACATTCCCCCCGCCAAAAAAAAGCCATTAGTAGAGCTGTGGCTCAAGTAGGAGAGCTAGCTTTGAGCAAAAGAAGTTCAGGTACAACACCAAGATCCTGAGTTCAAGTCCCAGGACTAGTGCACACACACACACACACACACACACACACACACACACACACACACACACACACACACACACACACACATATATGTATACATGTATATGTATATGTATATCTATCTATCTATCTATCTATATCTGTGCTTTGGAACGTTATATTAAGGTTTGAAAGGCTTTGTAGACTACTAATGGGGCCTATGCTACACATGGGGCCAATATCTGGGTTATACCACAGAAGGTGTTTCAAAGTATGTTAGTTTTGTGTTTGCTTTCTGGATTTGAACTCAAACCTCTTTGAGTTTTATTTTTTCTGGAGTCTACATTTTCCTAAGACAGTTAACTTCTCTGAGCCTAGTTGTCCATCTACAAAATAAAGATGGAAAAGGGAAAATTCTTGATGATTGGTCCTCTAATTCCTGCATCCTGAGATTGTCTAAAGGGTGGCCATTGACATGGGGCAGATCAAAATCCAAAAAGGCACGCTGCTTAAATGAATTAGTCACTGCAGCCCTATTCTTGGCAGTGCCACCTAACAGCAATTTCCCTATTTGTTTATTCAAACAATTGTGATGGTACTCACTTCAGAAGTCTTGACTCTAACACCCTTCAACATAGGGTTAATGAACCCATCAACCTTGCTACTTGCTGTTGTACAGATATGGTATATTTCTAGACATGCATTGGCCCACAATCTGCTCCCAAAGAGAGACAATAGGGGTAGGGACCACATTCCCGTCATCATTAGATCCCCAAACCTGCACGATACTGACTGGCACATGACAGGCATATGGTGATTGTTCTTTGAAATGACTCAATGCCACAATTTATTCAGGAACTTCTAATTGTAAATTGATTGATACTATTAGCATTAATGCGATTAACTACTTATACACTATACCAAATACTTGATGATAGGTTAAAATTATAGATGGCTGCTTTTATGTCAGTGTAATCTTTTGAGCAGAACTCCTTTCAAGAAATAAATCTATTCTCACTGGAAATATTAAGCAGAAGTTTGGGGTTATCCCCAAATGAATGGTTTAGAGAGGGCTGTGCCCTTGATTGAATATTAATGACACTTGAGCTTTGAAACAGGAAATGAAGGACTAAGGTTAATTTTTAATAGTTAACACTTTATCCCTCAGTCACATGACCAATTACACTAGGGAATCATATGGAGTTTGAATAAAACATACAAAACATCAGGATCACAACAGATATTCTATGATGTTTGCTTTTTTCCTCTTCTGAACCAAACACTTGGGTATTTTAGCCTTGGCCCACTCATGATGCTGAGAAGTGAGACCACACCAATACACCAATATACCAAGATCCATACTATAGATCATTTTAAAAGAGATTTGCAACAGGTAGAAAGAAACACCATAGTCAACACAACATTTAGTTTGTTGATCAAGATCAAAAAAGTCATGTGAGTAATGCAAAATTAAAATTAAAATACCTAGGTGTTCTTTAGTGAGTTATATACTCCCAAATCTCCTTAATACTTTATTATGGGCTGTGCAAACTCTAGCAAGTTTTTTTTTTCCATTTCATCACACTGAGTTACAGGGAGTAGGTGTTAAGCACCCAGCACAAGCTTTATAATTATAGTTAACAATAATTCAGCTATTTATAGAAAGAAGAACTGCTGTGCCAATGGCTACCTCAAGGTTATGAGATTATAGGGCAACAAAAATTCTATTTTTCTTTCTGTTTTATGTCTGTACTTTCTAATATACTTTTTAGTAGATTTTTTTTTTTTGGTATGTAGAGAGGGAAGGAAGTGGACAGGCAGCAAGAAAATGAGAAGTAGAAAAGACAGGGGATAAAAGTGTTGGTTGGAGTCAGATTCTAAGGGGGCTTTAATATACTCAGACATGTATTCTGTGGTCACTAAGGGGAGATGGAATTCCTGTTCAGTTTTGGGAAATGACTCTTGGGTAAGGCTATATGAGGGTGGAGAAACTATCAGCCAAAAAATAACATCTGAAAAAAGAATTTTTTTTCAGGTCTGCCTGATAGCAAATACTCACATTCAACATGGAGTAAAAAAATGGGCAGAACGGATTGAAGAAAGCACCTGTTAAATGCAAAATAGTATAATCATTTGGCAAACAGGAGTTTACAGTTCCAAAATATCTTCCCCGTCAGAGGGGATACCATGACATTTGGTGTCAATGGCTGTTTGAGGAAGGTAAGAAACTAATCACCCCTTTTTTATCACTTGTAAAGAGGCATCAATTTGCCCAAGGTCATCCAACTAATATAGCAAATCTGGGACCTAAGCCCAGGACAGCAACAAACTGTCTCGTGCACTCTTTGGTTTTATTTTTATCATTCTATTTAATTATCAGCTAAAGACACCTGGCTATGACTTCTTTCCCCATTGAATGTTTGTGTATCTACCTTCTTGTCTTCTCTCCGGTCGCTTGAGGGCAGGCACTTTGGATTTATATCAATCAACACTGAAGGAGTCAGAAGATGCACAACTGACTTTCAGAAATGTTCTCTTTGACTTTCTGACAAAAGAGAAAAGGCCCACAGCTAGGGATTCACTTTCCCAATGGCTCTGTGGGTATGTCCCATTCATCCACAGCCTCAGTGCAGGAAGAGTCTTGTTATTATGATTCTTATGGTCCGAGGAGCCTCTTGACAGCAGCTCCACTGCTCTACATTTTAAGCGCAAAGGATATGTACAAAATAGGTCTGCTCTCAGTCCTATTTAGCTTTTCCATGGGTCTGTGTTTGTCAAAGCTTCATGCCAATTCTGTCAGAAAGAGAAATGCCACAAAACTTCTTTTAGGAACCAGGGGGAAAAAGAGCTACTTTATACACTTGGTTTCATGCTAATCACGTCACTATTGAAATCCAGTCTGAATAGGAACCCTACAATAATAGCCTGGGAAACACACAGGGCCCTATTCCAAAGTGCAGACTGCTTCACTCAACCGTTTCATTCCCTGGCTTTTTAACTCCTTTGGAGAAGACTGATAAGAAGGAGGATTAACAACACAGTCTGAAGCCACAGTTTCTCTGTAGGAAAGTCATCCTACTTCTGTATGAAACTGGCAGTGTTCTCTTACCATTTCTTCTTCCCTTCCCTTCTGAGGCCTCACTGATTTCAACTTGAGAGTCACTTTGGCGTATTTGTAATAAAAGTGGACACAGGATCCAGGGAGCAGCTCCACACAGAGTAAACGATCTCTGCTAGAAACGAGTTGAATTATTAATGTAATGTGTCACCACCCACCAATAGCAGTGAAGACCTGTACTGCTGAGAAGCTTTTTTTTTTTTTTTGGAGAAAACTGAAATGAACTCTAACCTCTTCCTTCACAGAGTTGTTGTGAAATTCAAGTAAGTTAATAATGCATGAAGCGCCTTAGCTCACTGCCTGCCATATAAGAAGAATTCAGAAAAGTTCATGCCCTTCTTCCAGTCTAAAGGTTTGGAGTCTAACCTCTAAAACTCTTCAGAATTTACAAAGACACAGGAAATACTGAAATGGGCAGCAGGCTTTAAACCTCATTTCAAACCTGAACATTTTTACAAGGCCTGCACATTTCTCTGGAAAACAGTCTGGCTGGCTTGCTTTCTGCATATGTTTGTTATTGAAAATAACACTCAGTGGAAATTCAGACGCCAGTCTTCATTCTTGAAGAAAAAGAATGTAGGTGTTGGTCTGATTTTGTCCATGAGTAATGCCCTTTTCTGTACCAAAGCCAATCAATTTTTTTCTGACAGGCGACTGCTTCATCTACAATATCAGTCAGAGGGACATAATCCCCTCTGCTTGTAAGATTTGCTGAGATTTGTGAGTGTGTCTGATTGATTATACAGCAGTGTCCTCTTCCCAGTCTTTCTCCAGCTGATGAGGAGGAGACCGCTATTCTGGGTGTGGTGGTTTGGGTGTTTTGTTTGTCTAGAGGTAGGGCTGGGGGGCTAGGGAGGACTACAATAAGAAAAACTGAGGAAAGCCACAACATTAAAATTCAAATTTCTGGATGCCTACATTGTCATTTGGTGGAATTATTCAATTTAAGAGATTATCAGTGGGCAATAAACCCTTGGCTTCACAGCTGGGATGAGCACAATTGCAAGCTACTGGTTTAAGGCCACAATCATAATTAAAGTTTCCTCCTCTCTAGCAATGGACTTGGGAAAATTAAACCTAAAACCAAAGACAGCTTATTTTCCCCTGGGATTAGGAGCCCAGCCTAGATTTTGAATACTTTGATCCAACACATATATTTCAGTCTCCCAACAGTCCCTGGGAGTTCTGTAGTCACATAATGCCTTTAGCATAGACCTTCCAAAGCTCTCCTGCACAAAGGTCAGAGCCGTCCAGCCACCCTCCGTGTTTCACTGGACTGTATTTCCTAAGCAGATTTCAGCGAGAAACCCACTAAAAGACTTGTCATAACTTGGTAAAAAATCTTTGGAAATGTGCGTGTGTGTGTGTGCGCGTGCACGACAGTTCTGGGGCTTAAATTCAGAGTTTGGGCACTGTCCCTTAACTTTTTTGCTCAAGGCTGGCATTCTATCTCTTGAAGAACACCTCCACTTCTGGGTTTTGGGTGGTTAATTGGAGATAAGAGTCTCACAAACTTTCCTGCCAAGGCTAGCTTCAAACCACCACCCTCAGCTGTGAGGCTCCTGAGTAACTAGGAATTACAGGTGTGAGCCACTGGTACCCAGATAGGAGATACTTTTTAAAAATCTCAATATTTAGAGGTCTCTTCCTCAGCACAGTATGCACAGTGACTGCGAAAGAAACATGCTGTGCATCTAATCAACACAAGCATTAAGGGCAAGATGACACCATTGCAACCTGAGATGAATGTAATAGCCAGTTCCTCCCTGGAAACCTTCAGAGGCCAAATTGACCAAAACTGCTCCTTTGGGCAAGTGTCTAATGAAATCTGCTGTGTGGCTGAGAAGCATTTCTGCCACTTCCTGTCAGTGGTTGCTAACTTTACAACAATGTGGGTCATTTGTGGGGAAGAGGTTACTAGTAGAAGTTCTAGCTACTACACTTAATGAGCAAGCTGCTCCCACAACCACATTTCTCAATGTGACTCAAAGGTCACAGCAAACCACACTACATCAGATTGAGCCCAGAAGTGACCCATTACTGCTGTCTGATGGGAGTGACTAAAGGCCTAGTCAAGGCTCTCCTTCCTTAGGAAGCCTTCTCATTGGACTCCAAGACCAGTGGTCTTCCTTCCTTATGAATTCAGAGATGGATGTCTATTAGAGGATGTCTTAATCTTTTCACCAATGAAGATCCTTCTAATTACCCCACTGTGCCCTCTGGAAAACATCTTTACTTGCAAAGTAAACTATATTTTAGATCATTTGTCCACTTTTTAAAACAAAGCAGAGAATGCCAATTGTATTTCTTGATTAATATAAACAAAACTCAGACCCTCAGTGAACTGCAATAAGTCAAATCATAAATCTAGAATGGCAAAGTTTTGGTCTAGCTGGCTTGGATATTCTGAGTTGGTCTTGGACAGCTAATCATTACTCAAAGTTTAGTATACATTAGATATTTTAGAATACCCCAACAGACCCTTTCCAGTTCAGAGAACTCAAGAGTAGGATCAGAAGTATAGCTCAGTCTAAACAACTGTCTCTTCCCATGCTGCCAGGGCTTCAAAAGCAGTTAAGAAACATAAGCAGGACAGACTAGAGGTGAGGAATGGCCTCACCAGCCAGGTGCCTATGGCTCATACCTGTAATCCTATCTAATCATGAGGCTGAGGTCTGAGGAATGCAGGTCAAAGCTATCTCGGGCAGGAAAGTCTGTGAGACTCTTATCTTCAATTGACCATCAAAAAAGCTGAAAGTAGAGCTATGGCTCAAACTGGTAAAGTACCATCCTTGAGTAACAAATGTTCAGGGACAGTACTCAGGAAGGTCCAGTGCCCCAGAAGCAGCACAAAACAACAACAACAACAACAATAATAATAATGTCTCACTAATCCAACTTATGACTCCAGCCCTCAAACTTACTTGCTGCCCAAACTTATTAAGTGACTTTTACCTCTCTTCTCTCTGTCAAATGAGATAACAGTGATTAGCACTTTACAGACTCCTTGGAGGATTAAACCAGAGAAGGAGAGAATATATGAATAGTGAGAGGCACATAGCTAGAAATCAATAAATATAAATAACTATCATCATTTGATCAGACTTGAGTCTAAATCTCAGTCTTAACTCTCTACACTGCAAAATGAAGTTATTAACCTTGACCTCATTTTGCTACTAGAAAGACTGGGCTATCTTGTAAAGCAGCTAATAATAATGGTATCTTTCCTTCAATTTCCGCTAACAGCTCTAGTCCAATATTTCACACACTTATAAATTGATTTTTAGAGCATTTTAGCTTGATAGTCCAACTAATTTCTAAAGATTCATGCTTATGTCTTTTCCTTTTTAATAACCCCTGGTATGTAGCACATGAGTTTAAAGGATATGTAGTGATTTTAATTTCTGGGATGGTAAATATCCAGGAGAAAGAATGGTGTATGCAAACTATATGAGGTGTATACCAATATATTCAAACTTAACAGAAACTGAATAGATGTGTTTCTATTGCATGGTCTTAGTACACATTTGGAGTATTTGCAATGCTTTTTGTTGGAACTGGGGTTTGAAGTCAAGGCTTCATGTGTGCCATGCAGATCCTCTGCTGCTACGCCAAATCTCCAGGCCTTTTTTGGACTGATGTTTTCTTAGATAGGCTCTCCCTTCCTGCCCAGGCACAGGACTGGACCTCAATCCACCTATTTATAATTCTCATGATGCTGGGATGACAGGAACACGCAACCAGTGCCTAGGGTCTTACAAACTTTTCTGCCCAGGCAGGTCTTGAACTTCAATCCTCCTTATTTCAGCCTCCCAAGTAGTATTACAGGTGTGGGCCATTGACACCACCTTTAGATCTACACTTGGAACAGTTTCAAGGCTCACTGAAGACCTGTTTTTCATTTTGCTGAAATGAGAGTCTTCAAGTCACCCATGGCTTTGTGGTTCTGTGGGAAAGTTACTCTGTGGGTGAGCAGGTTTAGTTGACCACAAGATTCTATGTCTTAGTCAGCTTATTGTCTCTGCAAACTCATTTTTAACAGGTTAACTGATTCAAAACTTGGTTACTTTTCTAGAAACAAACCAAGGGACACTAGTGTGGTTTCATGATTATGTTAATTCTTAAGATCTTTGGTGACACTTCTGTGGTTTTGGTTCTTACATATTTTAATTAATAATTTCTAAAATAGTAAAACTACTATAGGAAATAGCTTGGTAATTTCTGAAAAAGTTAAACAGAGTCATCAGATGATTTGGTAATTCCACTCTAAAATATATATGCCTAAGGAAATTAAAATCATGAATGTTTATAACTGGACTAGTCCTATTCCTAATAGCAAAACAAGTAATGAGTCAAAGATCATATTACATGAAAAAGGTATAAACTGAATGTGGTATATCCATACAATGGAATATTATTTTGCGATTAAAATGAATAAAATACTAACATATACTATAAATAAACTTCACAAGCATTAGGTATAAGAAGCCAGTCTGAGAAGACAGATCATGCATTATAGGTTAACATTTTCCTAAAATGTCCAGAATAAGCAAATCTAAAAAGAAAGAAAAAATCAGTGGTTGCTATGAGATGGGTGAGGTAGACGGGAATGAAGAGTGATCATTGAACTACATTTCCTTTCTGCAGTGATAAAAATATTCTAAAATTAGTTGGGAGAATGACTACAGTACATTTTGTACCTTAAACGGATGGACTGTGTGTATGTGTGTGAATTATATCTCTATGTAGCTGTTTCTTAATGTTCATTAAAACCCAAGAAAAACGTTCTGTAAACTGAGAGGGTTTCTATTTCAGAAATTTTTTTTAATTCTAGAGGGTAGAGAGGAATCCTGCCTACTAAGGCATCATACAACTACACATATACATGTATATACAACACATATTTCTTAAGTCTACAAATGGCAAATCACGTATTTACAATGTTTGTGAAGGGGTGGTTCCACCATTCTTCCCAGGCTCCCCACCTAGGAGATCAGCAAGTATCCGCCATATCTTTCCCATGGTCTTCTCCTCCATGTCTGTCCTCAGCATACAACATTTAGTTCTCACCCTGCTCCCAGGTTCCCTACCCTCAAACCCAGTGATCACCTACACTGTGCTGCCAAAGCCTCTCAATGAGGCTCAGGTATCAAATCAGACTTGATAGGCTGTTCTACCAGCCTAGCAATTCCTCACAGGCAACCCTGGTGACAAGGGCCTGGCACATTAGTAGGTGTGCCTGAACATCTGCAGAAAACAAGACTTACCCTTGAAAGACAGGTACAAACCCAGATTTCATTAAAACAGACTCTCTAGAAATTATACTGATTGATACTGCCAACTAATTTGGGAGTCCAGATATACAATATAAAAAGAACATCAACGAGAATGGCTTCCTTTGTATCAATGTAGTCATATGTATTATGCCCTTCAGGGATACATAAACAGGAACCAAAGCACACTACTCATTATGATGAGGTGCTTATGCTGATCTGCATTTCTCGGCAAAACTCTCTAGCTATATAATTTGGTTAATTTGTGACAAACCTCAAGAACACACCACCAGAACTCTGACTGCAATATATACTTTGAGAGATCACAGAAATCAACAAGCTTTTTCAAAGGTTTCCAACCTGTGTTGTGGGTGGTTGTGATTGTGTTTAAACTTGGGGATTTTCATGTAGATCACGATTTATAATTTCACTTGGAACTGAGGAAAGAATAATGTCACAAGAATGTTCTAGAATCTTCCTTCCCTAGCACAGACATATAGTGCATAATCTTGATTTAAACAACAACAACAACAAAAATGATTTCATCCTGGATTCAATTTTGTCCTCAGCTGAAGAGAATAATGTCTACCTGGAGTGGTTGAAAAGCTTTTAAAATGCAAAATCTGAAGACACGGGTTCTTTCTTTTTCTCTTCTGTTGAGACATCAGAGATCTTGAGCCATAAACACTTTCTAGAACAAGGGCCTATTTGGAGAAAAGGAATATTTCAAAATCTGCCTAGTCCTTCAGATTTGCCCTGTGTATCACTGGCCTCACCCATTCACCCAGCTTCCTGTGATGTGGATTAAAATGAAAACTTGTCTTGTTCCTCTTTCCTCTGACAAAGAAAGAGAAGACAGCTCTCCAGGGAGCTGCACCTCATCAATGATAGGAAACTTCTAACCCACAAGCAAACATCAGAAAAGCAAGTGACATAAAGGCAAGGCCTTGGTTCTAGATTCTGCTCCGTCACTATCAAGGGACAAGTGCTAACCAATCTGGACATTGGGTCCTCATCTGTGAACAAGGGCATTCACTGGTCAGAACATGATGATGATGATGATGATGATGATGAAGATAACAATAATGGCCACTAGTTGAGTGTCTTGTGCCATGCACTCTACCAGGCCTGTCCGCACGGTCACCATGCATCTATCATCCTGCGTCACAAATGGTAATGGTGAGCACACTCTATCCCCTCATGGCAGAGCCTGTTCTTTTCCTCTTAAACTTTCCCCCTTCCTTTGCTCATTCACAAAAAGCTTATTTTCCTAGCTGGAATGTAAACAAACAAAAAACTTTGATATAATGTTTTTTCTCTGTGTGTGATGCATTGAACTCGGGCCCTCCTACTTTCAGCTTTTTCACTGACAGCTGATGCTCTACAACTTGAGGCACATCTCCAGTCTAGATTTTTTTGTTCATTAATTAGACATATAGTCTTCCCAACTTTTCTGTCTGGGTTGGCTTTGAACTGTTATCCACAGACCTCGGCCTCCTATGTAACTAGGATTCCAGGTGTGAGCCACCAGCGCCTGTCTGAAAAAATTAACTTCATATTTTTGATAATGAAAATTGTATAAATTCTCCAAATCCAAGCAATGAAGAATTAACCCAGTGGTATTTTCTGTATTATGTTCTCAGAGAGGCTTAATCATTACACTTATTTCTGTAGAATTCAGTCAACTCCACTGGCCAATATGATCCTGAAGAGTGCTATCTGCATCCTATATTGTGTCTTATCTATGTATATGCTCTATATATTTTTTAGTATCTACATATAGGATATATATGTGTATATATAAATATATATTAGCATACTAATATAATATATATATTTGAACCCAATAAAACTGAAATGAAATTGAATGAAATAAAAAGGGGTGAAATTTCATATTGATAGCAATGAAAAGTGGACAGCAAGGTAAACTTCATGAGCTCTGTTGCAAGTTACTTAACCTCGTTGAACTCTAGTACCCATTTTGTAAAAGGCATCTTAGCTGGGTACTACCGGCTCACATTTGTAATCTTAGTTATTCAGGAGGCTGATTCTGAAGATCATTGTTCAAAGCCAGCCCAGGCAAGGAAGTCTATGAGATTATTATCTCCTGTCAACCACCCAAAACTTAGAAGTAGAGCTACGGCTTTAGTGGTAGAATACCAGCCTTGAGCAAAAAAAAAATCTCAGGAATAGGGCCCAGGCCCTGAGTTCAAGGCCCAATACTGGCACAGACAGACAGACAGACAGACAGACAGACAAACAGACAGACAGACAGACACACACACACACACACACACATACACATACACATACCTAGAGCCTATACCATCTGACTGGCCTGGCCTGAGTAAATAAACAGGACAAGAAGTATAGTACCTTTTCTAAGCAAACATGGAAAATGTCCTGCATAAGAAGCATTTTGATCATTTCCAAATATTGTTGTCTTTTAGGTAGTCAGATCTTTCTCCTGGGCTGTCACAAAACACTTGTAAGAGCTGGCCCTAAAACAGACCATTTGTCCAACTTCTCCCTACCCTTCCTAAGGTAGATATGTCTTCCTCTTAAGACAATATGGCCCATTTCCCTTTCAAAGGAGAATTACAGGCACCAAAGGGCACTGTGGCTCCTGCCCTCTGACCTTCCCACATGGGGTCAGAACCTGTCCTTGTTTCTCCAGCTAACAGAAAACATTTGTGTCCACTCTGCCTGCTTTTCTTCTTTGGCTTCTCCGAAGATTTTTACCTTTTAATATATTTCAGGAAACTCTCTGGCTAGCAAAGGGAAGAGATTTCACAGAAGTGTGGGGTCAAGGAAACTAGAAAGGCATGGAAAAGATGATCATTATGAATAATAATACTACCTGGTGATAACAAAGTTCTTTGGAACTTTTGCAAGTGCTTTGGATTCAGTCTTTCATGTCAGTTTTGCAGCACAGAGCTGCTCTCAGTATGTTTAGGAGACTGAACCTTGGAAAGGTGAATGATTTTTGTCTAAATTGTTCCTGTGGAGTGTGTACTTTATATCAACAGGCAAACGCAGATATAAGTAAATCCAAATCCCAGATTGCTCCTACCATACTTTGCCAACCTAACTGAGAACTACTGAAGATTCTACCTAGGAATATACTTTACTGATTTCACCTTTCTCTTCTGCACAAATTTCAATATCACTCAAAAAAGGTAACTACACTGGCCACAAACAACAATAAAGAAAGTGCTAGAACATTCAGTGCAGGGACAAAAAGCCCACAATATAATTCAATTGCCCTTAAGATATCAGTTGTTAAAACAATACAGTGATTGTAAAATTAGACTGATAAGAATCAGCCAAGATTCTATAAAATACAGAATCCTAGGTCCTAGTCCAAAGCCTATGCAACCTGAATTTCCGGGGAGGGAGTCTGAAAATCTGCATTTCATACCAGATGGTTTCCTTATCAAGTCAGCTCATGAAATACTGACATAATAGACATGCTTCCCTCTACAAATTAGTGATTACTCCTTCAAATAATGCGTCCTGAGCTGACCCACAGGATGGGGTTCCTCCATAAACATATATATATGGCTACCTGGGGTTGAGTCCTTCATTATGATTCATTAGCATCATGCTGTCACCAACTGGGATGGCCAGAACAAACAACTGCACAGAAAGGGGTAAAGAAAGAATCTAAAAGGGCAAGAAGTTGAAAGGCCCATAGAAAGGCGCTTCATCTCTGGCCTTAGCAGTCTTTCACAAAGGCAAATAGCTAAATAGTTTAAATATATCTGCAGATAAAAAATTGTTAAGGAAGAAAAAATCTGGGGAGGGATAATAATAATAACAACAACAATAAACAACCTAGTAATTCATATAATGTGGAAAGAGGTTTTTCACCACTCTAGAAAAGCCAGAAGAGGCCTGGTAGCTCACACCTGTAATCAATCCTAGCTACTCAAGAGGCTGAGATCAAAACCAGCCCGGGCAGGAAAGTCTTAGAGACTCTTATTTGCAATAAAGAACCAAAAAACCAGAAGTGGTGCTTTGATTCAAGTGGCTGAGCGCTAGCCTTGAGCTGAAGAGCTGAGGGACAACACCCAGGCCCAAAGTTCAAGCCTCATGGCCGACAAAAAAAAAAAAAAAAGAAAAAAAAAGAAAAGCCAGCAGAGTATATCCATTAAATTCAAATTGCCTTCATATATATTCCAATCACTGTAAGATACAGGAATAATAATAACAATAATAAAAATCTAGTAATTTGTACAATGAAGAAATAAAGGTTCTCTACTACTCCAGAAAAGTCAGCAGAGCTTATCTATTAAATGCACATTGCTTTCATGTTTATTAACTGATTAATGAAAATCTGTTTCTATATTCTGTGGTTTAATGTTACTTTACTTAATCAAGACCAAAACTGTTTTATTGGGTTATTAAAACATATACTTAATGAACGAAATAACTGACAAAAAAAAGTGGGGGTGGGGAGCCACCTGTTTTGCTTGCTTACATGTTTGCTTATGAGATTACTACCAATTTCAGAAGTGAGTGAAAAGACACATCTGGCCAGGGAAATCTAGCCAGTTCCTAAGTATATTGGATTAACTCTTATAAAAACAATGCTTACCTTCCCACCAGAATTAACACCAACTTAGGCTAATTAACATTAATTCTTTGGTCAAACATATAACAATTTGATTAATGACAAATGGTCTCAAAGAAGCAATGACTGCGCCTCTACATCATGAAACCTACCAGCATTGACTCACAAAGAAGTCAGAGTTAGGAGTCAGAGCCCATTGAGTCCCTCTCAATGGCAATGAAAAAAAAAAAGTCAAAGCTCAGGAAGGTCAAGTGAATTTTTTCCAAATCACATAGCCCTAACACATCAACACAAGATTTAGAACTCATACCTCTGGAGTCAATGTACAGTGCCAATGTACAGTGAAGAATTCAGCAAGCTACATGCTTAAGAGACATATATACTTCTTCTATACCTGGCTTTGCTTCTATACCTGCTTTTTGCTTGCCTGAGATTTTGCATATAATCCTACTCAACTAGCCATTTTGCTGGTGGAGAAACAGAAACTCACAGAACACTGACTTGTCCACAACCATGAAACATGACATTGTTTAATCTGGAATCTGAAGCTTCTAACTCCCTAGTATCCCATTCTCTTCTCTACCATCATATTACTCTCACGCTCATGATTAAATAGTTAACATTAGTACACAGTGACTCCTATGTATCTCATATATGCAACCAGTACTAAAACACCATCTTATCTATTTGATTGCTAGTCAAAAAACAAATATCCCCAAACATTCTAGAACAACAAAATTAAACAGCGTGTCAGATAACCACCCAAATTCTGTGATCACTGGTCAGAAGAGTCTGATTTACTTTATCTACCTGCGTTGGCATGACTAGATAACTGAGAAATGTGGACAGGCCAAACTTTCTGCACACCAGTCTTGTGGAGAGGCAGAATGTTCTGCTAACTGAGCTTCAGAATTGTCTGAGGAGGATGTAAGTTTCAAGATTCTTCAGATGAGAAAAAGGACTCTACTACACAAGACTGAGAATTAGAAATAAACTTCATACTGTTTTAATGTGATCTACTCTTCAATTCTTTGAGACCTGGTTTTCTGGCCTATCAGATGGAGATATCTTCATAGAGTTAAAATGAAAAATATATAAATTAATTTTTTTCTGAAAATGCTAACAGAGCAAGTGGTTCTCTATTTCAGCCTTGGGACTGTCTCTGTCTCTCTCACAAAACCACACATACCACACCAGAACAAACAGAAAGAACAAGAGGGGATAAGGAGAATGGACATTTGATTTAAACACAAAACAAGAAAAAAAACTGAAAAAAATTACCATACAAAGATTTATCATTTTTAATGTAAAAGAAATCAACTGACAAAGATAGCTATTTAATTAGAGGTTAAGTAACCAATGGTGTGCTCTGATGTCAGATTCATTTGGCCTTCAAACAGGGTGGAATTTTAATTTTTAGTTTTTCCTAGAATTTAACATGCCACAAGTATGTGAAACAAATTACACTACTTGCCTGTTTCCATCTACATAAAACTTAGATAGCACACCAGCTTTTACTTTTTCCAGAATCTAGGAGATGAAGCTTGGTATATATTTTTGTGGGGACATAAACAGAAAACTGTCTTCCTTCTTAATGTATTAGTAGTCTATAATCCAGGCCCTATGATCAATAAGTTATATAAAAATTAAATGATGATAACAATCTTAGGCAAAAAGTGAACCAAGTAGAAACATTTTGGGGGGGAACTGTAGTGTGTAGAATATTAAAATCATATGTTGTGTTAGTAATTCTTCATTTGGAAAGCAAATGGACTTCGGTTGCATAATTATTCTAAGGTATCTGTTTATCTTACAGATAGTTTTCTCTATTAAAGTTATTAGGAGGCACATAATTAGTGATACCATAATGTGGTTTTGTGCTTAAGGGAGACACCAGTCCATACGTGACTTTGAAAATGACCTCGATGTTGCAATATTAATGGCAAGACAGATACTCCTTATGCAAGGTAGTCCTGGGCCTCTTACGGTCTTGGTATCTAATTTTTGAGGAAAACAAAATCATGGGTTCAAATAAGACCAACAATGAACAAGCACAATCAACAGGTTAGGAGGTTAGATCTGGAGACACATGGGAAAGTTGGAGCAAATGAAAAGCCTAGGTACAATTCCCCCCCCCCCACACACACACATACACACATACACACACACCTGGCTTTCACCTTGAATGTAAAACAGAATACTCTGAGTTTGCTATGTCCTTGACTTAACTATAGCTGATGGTTATGTCCCTTTGAAAATTCTTTCACACCTTATTAAAAAAAAAAAAAAAAGGAACACACCATCTTTGAAATCAGGAGGGTAAGTAAAAGGGAGAACAATGAATTTGTACCAAAGCTGTCAGGCATGCCCTAACTGCTGCATGAATCGAGTAGGAGGCAGGAGGTAGTCTACACTAGCAGCCTAGAAAGAGCTTACCCCTCTAACACCTCCCTCCAGCAATTCACCTAAGTAAGCACTGGGGAGCTCAGGCAAGTTCATAGCAAATAGCTTCCACTTGTTTATGTTTTCTTGTAGTCTCCGCCAGGACTTGAGGAAGTGGAAGCGGGGTCTTTAAAAAATTCAACAGCTTCATTACAAGACCTCAAGCACGAATCTACCCTACTGTGCTTGATAAGTAAGTCACCACCAGGAAGGCAGGCCCCCCAGTGACAATTCTTTTACATAGCATCCTAAAGTTGAATTCATATTAAGACAGCAGGGAATAGGATCCATTCTTTCTTCCCTTCCAGGACTTCACCTTCAGTGGCCTCTCATCTGAAGGGTGCCATTCTTAGACTCTTTAAGAAGCCCATCTTTCTCTGGTTCTCAAACTTTTCAGTGGGCAGTCAGGCGAAGGACAGTTCACCCTGCATCACTGTGGACATTGCTTAAGGAGGAGTCTTCCACCCAGGCAAGTGTAACTCCAGCCTGAGTTTCAGGTCTGCACAATCTGCATGGACAAATCCATTTCAAAGGGGACTTAAGTCTTTCCAAGCAGGAGTTCTATTTTAAGGCCACTGAACTAGGAACACAGATGTTTCTTCAGTTAGCAGAGTTGGCAGAACAGCTCCTGGACCAAATCCGAGTTCTTAATGCAGGAAGGGGCCTTTGGAGAGCATCTACTTGAACCCACTCACTCAACTGAGGAGGACACTGAGGCCACACCCACCAAGTGGCAGAGTGTCCTGTGTTCTGGTGATAAGTTTGTGTGCTTTCCATGACACCATGCTCCGCTTTAAAAAATAATAATAATAATACGCTACTTCCACAGGACTTCTGCTTTGAAGTCCTGTAGATTGGCGTCTATAGTTTCCCCTGGCCCTCCCCGAATTCAATAAATCCTCACCCTCCCACTCCAACCCCCACTGCCTTTCCAGGCTTCCCACTACTTTGCTGGACAGAAGTGGGCTCTGGCAAGAACTTTCTGGAGGAGTGCAATTCAATTGTGGTCATCAGGCACAATCGCAGCTTTTCTTCAGTGTCCTCAGGTTAACACACACACACACACACACACACACACACACACACACACACACACACACACACACACACATACACACACTGGGGCTCCTCATCCTCATCCTGCACAGGCTTGGCGAGAGGGCTAGGCAAATCCGGACACCCGTGAAGCCACCTCCCACCTTGGCACACAGTAGGCGCCTAAGAAGTGCTTGCTGACTCGGTGGTACCCAGCACTCCAGCCGGGAAGAACACTGTCCCAAAGTTAGGGGTGTGTGTGTGTGTGTGTGTGTTGTGGGGGATGGGGGGAGGGAAGATGGGGGAATGGGGGACAGGATCCGAGAGCAGCAAGTACAGAAAAGCCAGCTTGCGAGTCCGGCCTGGCCCGGGCCGGGCTGCCGTGGCGGAAGGGCTGGATGTTTACGTGCAGCCACCGGGCCAAGGCAGCTGGGCTCCGGGACGAGATCCCCACCATCACCCAGTGGACCTGCAAGCGCAGCAGGACGGCCAGGTTACACTCTGCTTCCAGATCGGGTGTGTGTGTGTGTGTGTAAGGAAGGAGGGGGGGTCCTCAAAGATGGAACCCACCCATTGCGCGGGGTTGTGCCAGGGATCTCGGCGTGGAAGCTGGTTTCCAGCTGCCCGCGAACGCGTCCAAACACACACTCGCCGTAGGGGCGGGGAAGCTAAGCGGGGAAGTTGGGGGTCCGAGGAGAAGGGGGCGGGGACCCCGTATCCAGAGCAGCAGGGAAGGAAGATTTCGGGGCGGGGGGGGGAAGGAGGAGGAACCCGAGTTGACAGCGTAGCGCGAGCCCCGCCGCAGGGACTCCGGGCCGGGACAAAGTTGGGGAGCGATCGGAGGCCAAGAGGCCGGGGGGACCAGGGGGCCGAGGCTCACCCATGAAGAGGCAGAAGAGGTCGAGGCAGATGAGCAGCACGCGCTTGCTGCCGCTCTTCCTGGGGTTGTTGTTGAGCGCGGGGCTGCCGCCGTTCTTGCTCTCGGGGACGATCGCCTTGTCGTACTTGTAGTTCTGCATGGCGCTGGCTGCGGCGCGAGCCTCCGGGCCCCGCGAAGAACGCCCCGAGACCGCGATCGCCACACACGCACACGCGCAGCACTCACGCGCCCGAGTCGCGCCCGGCCGCCGCGGCCCGGGACCGTGGCGGGGTGGCGGGGTGGCGGGGCTCGGGTGCAGCCCGGTTGCCTGTGTCCGATCGCAGGCGCTGGTGTTCTTCGCTTTTCCCCGTTGGGCCCCTCCGCTTTCCCTCTCCTTGCTCAACCCCCCAAAATCGTTGGAAAAGTCCAGGCGGTGGTTGAAAGGGGGGTGAGGAGGGGGGATAAGAGCCCCAAGCTGCCGCCCAGCAGGAACTTTCTGCAGAGTTTTGCACCGCCCGGGACGCGCTGCGGGGGACCCCCGCGTGTGTCCGCGTGCGCGCCGGAGCCAGCGGGCAGCAGCGCAGGCGCCCGGACACCCTTCTCCCCCGCGCCCGGCTACTTAATGAATGGAGCTGCGCACCGCCCGGCGAGAGAGTCTGCAGCGCCCAGGCAACTTTGCTGCGCCGGTCCTACAAATCTACCTCCTCCTGCTCCTCCTCCTGCTCCTCCTCCTTCGGCCTCAGCTGCTGTGGCTGCGGCTGCGGCTGCGATCGCTGGGTTTGTTTTCTGCACTTTTATTTCACGAGCTCCTTTAAAAAGAGGCGGGGTGGGGTTGGGGGCTGGGGGTGGCGGGGCGGGAGGGGAGGGTGGGTAGGAGGGACCTTCTTACTTGGCTCCGAAGCCATTCCGAAAGCACAGCCCTTCCCTTAAGCTGCCTAAAACGTAGGATAATTAAGGCCACATTTTCCCCCCACCCCCTACTAGAAAAAAAAAAAAAAAACGTAAAACGAAAAGTTACTCTCAAACTAGAGAATCCGGGAGCCCCTAGCGTTCAGAAATAAAAACGGAGAAAGAAAGAAAAAAAAAAAACTGTAAAGAAAAAGAAACATTTTTCCCCCTCACTGGCCTTGAATTAGAACAACAACAACAACAACAACAACAACAAAAAAGCAAACAGAACAGCAACAAAAAAAACCCTCTCATTTTCAAATTTTTGACTTTCAAATTTTGGGTTTTCAAGGCTTTGTTGAGACTCCCAACAGGATTATTCTGAAAATGCAGTTTTTAAAAAGATTAAAACAAACAAACAAAACCTTAGGATTCAGTGTCGGGCACTGCTAGATTGCAAGGATAGTGAAGTGTGAAAGGCTGACCGATTTTGCACCCAGATCCCTCGGCCTAAGATCTGTGCCTCTGTTTCCCCCCATGTAAACTGGAGACAAGTATTTCACCCCAAAATAATATCAGTGGAGATATAATTGCTTGATCCATGTAAGCGCCCATGCTGGAGTCCGGTACATAAGAAGTGCTGTGTAAGTATGAGCCATTGATTGAGATGTAGAAATCCCCAAACCTCCAGTCCCTCTGCTAATCCAGCTGGATCCTGCAGGGTATCTGTGCCAGCACCAGGAATTCCAAGGCAGAGAGAGCATGGGGGGTGGGGTGGGGGGGCATGAGTTTCAACCAGTTTAATGTCCTTGTATCTTCTTCTATAGTGCCTAGCATGGAGTTGGGCCTATAGTGGACAATTAATGTTTGTGTGTGATCCAGAAATGTAACTAATTGAAGCTTTCTGGCGCATTGTATGGATTGTGTATCTTCATGCAGTGACTTGACAGGGGATTTAATAACTTATATCCAACCACCAACCCTTTCTTCCACATTACTGTCATCTCAAGACTTCTGCTCATCTACACTTTTGCCTATTCTGCACATCCTTCCCATCTTCCCTAGCCAGCAAATATTCTTGCTAACCCTAGTTTCTTCTAAAATGCCACCTCCTCTGTGTCCTTTTTTGACCCTGCACAGAACCTCAACATTTGCTTATAACACTCTTGTAACACTTGTCTAGGTTTGATTTGGCGTTATGGTTAACAAAACTAGTTAGCCAGGCTTACACCATCTCTGAAATGCAAGAGAGATTAGGTTTGCTCAACACACTGGCATTGCTCATGGTTTAATATCTTTTGAAGTAAGCTACTACTGGGACTGGCTCAGGAGAAGTGGAACTAGCCAGGAGAGACAAAATAGCTATGTTCTGGAAGCCAGAGAAATTGATTCTCCATGGCAGCTCTGATGCCAAAGCACCCAGCTTCTAGTCAGATAGAGCAGCATTTGAATTCAGCCAACAGTAGGTAAAAGCCAGGGCATCTAAGAAATCAAGTCTTTTAGGTCAACTGTTTTTCAAGGAGAGACACAATCTCTGCACATGTTCAAAGAGTAGACACAAAACAAGACCAGCTTCATAATTAATGACAATTAATAATGTTCTAAAAGGAATTCAGGGTTTCGGAATCTTTTCCTTGCTACCCAACCCACTTCATGATAATCACCGTCCTTGACATTCACTAGACCAGGTCTTTGGTATTCCAAGCTAAAGTCACAGCAAAATGCTTCAAATTTTCAGCTCACTTTCATCCTTTCTCTCTTTGAGTGTCCAAAGTCCTTGAGCTTTTATATCTCACAGAAGAGCACTGATACTTGTCTGGATGCCACCCTGTCTGATTCTATTTTCCACCCGTGCCATAATTTGCCTCTCAAAGATTCTTAGCTCCATGTCTGTGGGGAGAAGCTTTGCTTCAAAGGTAGCCCAAGAAAGAATGATGAAATCCAAAATCAGAGATCAGTGAATTCCAGGCAGCTCCCTGGGTATTTTCTATGTTATTCCTTATGTGTGAACTGACCTTCATCAACTTAAGAATTAATTTTCGTAAACTTTTATCTTAACTCAGCTACCCCTAGCGTCTTTAAAAGATACTAGACAGGATTGTTAACTGTAGCCGGTGCTAACTTAAATATTAAGAACTTGTTTTTGCTTTAAGATTTTTTTTGGACTAAATTCAACTACTTTTTTTTTTTTTTCCTGGTCCTGAGGCTTGAATTCTGGGCCTGGAAGCTGTCTCTGAGTTCCTTTTGCTCAAGGCTAGTGCTATCACTTGAGCAACAATGCCACTTCCGGCTTTTTCAGTGATTTAATTGGAGATTAGAGTCATACAGACTTTCCTGCCTGGGCTGGCTTTGAATAATGATCCTCAGATCTCAGCCTCTTGAGTAGGTAGGATTATAGATGTGAGCCACCAATGCCCGGAGTTCAACTACTTCTTAAAAAGGATGTAAGTCTGCATTCTAAAAGTAGATAAAATGGAAAATAAATGGATGTTTAATATGAATTTTATATTTCTATTCATAAGACTGGGATTTTTTTTAATAACTAAAAGGTCATAGTGTTAATTGACAAATGCTCATCTAGATAAACAAGTATTCTAACTCTCAAAAGAACAGAGTATGACAAATATAGTCACAATATCATGACAATATTACTCTTTAGATGAGGGGAGATAATATAGGGTGACCAGATACATAGGCTGAAGGGCTCCGGGTTCTACTTTTTAAGTTTTCATTCTTTTTCTGGGCTTCAGACTTTAAAGTTGAACAATCTTACCACCAAATTAGATGCAATGAAACCACAAGACTTGGCAGTTCAGAAATGGTGTCATTTCAAAGTAATTAAGTAATTACAACTCCTTTTAGTAAGCATAGCTTACCAAAATTCAAAAACTACAATGACATCTAGTTCACTCCAAGTACCCTTAGGAAAAAGTTCACGTCAGCAAGGATAAACACCTTTTTAAGATTAACTTATTATGTGGGGCAACAACAGCATGCTGCTTTTACACTACTGATACCACCCAAGAGATTTCTGTGGCCTTCATTTCTAAGGTCTCTGGTTACCTCGTGAATGTCTTTGTTTCTTTTTAATCCTTAACATCTAATAATAAATCATTTTTTAAATTTTTTTTTGGAAAAAGGTATAAATTGGCTCCAGAAATATTTAAGGGAAGAGTAGCTGAGTCCTTTGACCTAAAGTGGTATATTCTAAAGAGTCAGAGCCCAAATTTCTCAAGTCATTGGACTTAACTTCAGAAGGCAAGTCAGTTTGGGCTGAGACTTGTCTGTTTACCCCCCATTCTTCAAAACGACTGCATTCCACGTCTGTATTTACTAACAAAGCTCCCAGGCTTACTGCTCTGAGTGTTGAATTTGCTACAGGACTGACCCCAGCAGAGCCCTCAGTACCACTGAGTAACAGCTGGAAGGAGAGAGGAATTTGAGATAAGGTCTTAGAGCTGCTGTTTCACCTGAGACAAACTGAGTAACCTGTCTGGTCCTCCATTTCCTCAAATTTTAATTGGAGCTGACATTTTTTTCTTCATCTCTGGAGGTATTAAAAAAATCTATAATTGAAAGAATACGTTTGAAAATACCTCGTGGATAATATACAGTCAAGTGAAAGTTATTTGTTTTAAGGGTACACAAGAAAATAAGGAACGCAGTCAGTGGTAAATCACCTGCCTGGAGTATAAAGAAGTTCTGGGTTCAATTCCCAGTACAGAAAAACTTAATAAAATAAAAGATGCTTTTATTGAGCACTGTTTCTACAAGACACCTGGCCTACGTATAGTATTGGGAAGTGCATTTATCTTTTGAATTTAAATAGACCATTTAACTTTACCCTTCCCTAAATGTAATACCTTTAAGCCTTTCTGTTTCTTTTTAAAACATTCAATTTCTTGGGCTTTCTACATATAGTAAATGAAAGATGTGGCTTTAATTAATTACTTTAGAAATGACAATTTATGTAATATTAGCTGCTCAGGAAGCTGAGATCTGAGGATCATAGTTCAAAGTCAGCCTGAGCAGAAAAGCCCTTGAGATTTCTTTTTCTCCAGTTAACCACCAAAAAGCTGGAAGTAGAGCAGTGGCTATGGTTGCAGAGCCCTAGCCCAGAAGAAAGCCTGAGGACAGAGTCTAAACCCTAAATTCAAGCCCCAGTGCTGACACACTCATCCACAAAAAAATTACAATTTAAGTGGCTCACCCCTGTAATCCTAGCTACTTAGGAAGCTGAGATATGAGAATCCTGGTTCCAAGCCAGCCTAGGCAGAAAAATCCTCAAGACTCTTATCTTGACCAATAAAAATGCCCGAAGTGGAAGTGTAGCTCAAGTAGTAGAGTGCCAGCCAAGAGCAAAACAGTTAGGAAGAGTACCTAGGTCCTGAGTTCAAGCCACAGTGCGGTCATACACACAAAGACAATTTAATTATGCTTTGTTTATTTTAAGATTGTTGGTGAAATTCAAGGAATCCTACTTGCTGAAAGTAACAATGTACAAATGGGAATACTTTCAGGTTAAAAGTCCTTTCGCATCTATTATCTTATGTGCCCCCTCAGTCCTCCCCTCCCCCAGCGCTCATCAAAGCAGATGGAATTACTGTCATTGGGCCCCATCACAGAGGAGAAAAGTGGGACAACCCCATTTAACTGGATGGAACTGGGTTTCTCTATGAATAACAATGGAAATAATTTGAACAGTAGCTCACACGGAGTAAAGTTTGGCATGCTTGATAGCTTCAAATACAGTGCCTACCCTTTACAGTTTATGATGCTGGATGCATCACTAGCCTTATTTCCAACTAGAAGGGCAGAGATGATTACATTCATTGTAGAAATAGACATGGGGTTGTGCAAAGATGAATTTGCCTAGGTGGGAGGTGAGGCGATTCCTGAAGCTCCACCCACATCCAGATGTCTGCATTTCTAGATTGATGGTTTTTTTTTTTCTAATCACAACACAAGCTCAGCCTGGGCAGTGCCCAGAAATCAACACTTCTTCAACAGCAGTTTTGAAGAGCAACTTAACTAGGACTGCAAAAACAGAGAGGCTTTATATTTTGCTTGTGTTTTTTTTTTCCTAACAGGCTCACAAGGGAACAACATTGTTGCACCTCCTGTCTCTGAAACAAGAGATTTGGGTTCATAATTTGTCAAGCAGGTTTTTGTTGTTATTGTTGTTACAAAAGAGTTTTAAGAACTCATAACAGTAGAGTTACTGTTAAGCAGTGTTTGGAGTCCTGTCAACATTTTTTTGTTTCTATAAGCAGTAACCCTTTTCTTTAGCTAGAAATTAGGGCAGTTAAGAGCTCACATGATAATTCAGACATTGAGTATTGATCATTAAGAAACAAAAACAATAAACCCAGAATCTAGAATTGCTACCGAGACTGTTAGAACAGGCACAACACTTGGCCAGCTCAAAAGGAGGCCTATACTGCCACCTTGTGTTCATGTGGAAAAAATGCTTTGGCTCCCAGAGTGACTACTGTCATGGGTGGCTAGGAAATGGGTAAAATAGGAATTCAGACTTTGTATGCATGCATGTATGTACATACCTATATGTGTGCATATGTATATATTTAGTGTGTGTGCACATGCATGTCAGTACTGGGACTTGTACTCAAGGATAGACGCTTTCCCTTAGCATTTTTGCTCAAGGCTGGCACTCTACCGATCGAACCATACCTCCAGTTCTCACTTTTTGGTGGTTCACTGGAGATAAGAGTCTCACAGACTTTCCTGCCAAGTCTCGCTTCAAAACATGATTCTCAGATCTCATCCTTTTGAGTGGCTAGGATTGCAGGTGTGAGCCACCAGCATCTGGCTCAGAATTTTTATATCATACATGAAATAATAGCCTACAGTTACTAGATTTTTGATGATCCAGAAAGACCTATTTATCTGTATTTCTGGAAGTGAAGCAACTGGTGAAAAATTACTGAGCTTGTAAGTGCTGGGTTTGAAAACCATGAATCTGATTCAGGAGCCATTAAGATTTTAATCAATAAGCTGAATAAATTTTGACCTATGTCTGAGGTACAGGAGACAAAGGTTAGAGTTTAAGAAATGACTTTTCATGTTTCTATGAGAAAAGGTGGAAGTTTGTGTGTGTTACATGCATCTATGCACATGTAGGTATATTCAGTGAGTTGATATGCATTTATGTTTTATGTACATACTCAGGGCACTTATACATGCATATTTAATCACAACTAGCACTTAGCCGACTCAAAAGGAAAGCCGCTACTTATGTATATGCGTATTTACTCACCTGGGTAATCCTAAGATTTCCATGCATACTTTTTCTATGCTAGGATTCATGCTAGACACTAGAGATAATCAAAGTAGACCTATCTTCTCTTTCTCGTAATATTCATTTTTAGTATAAGAAGAAAATACTTCATCTTATTATATTCTCAAAGCTTGTTTTCTTCAAATGAAAATAATTTTTTGTATTTCCTTTAGATACAAACCAGAACATATGCGTAGCATGGTACATACTAAGATTTCACAAAGTAGTTGTCAGGCACCAGTGGCTCATGCCTTTAATCCTAGCTACTCAGGAGGCTGATATCTGAGGATTGAGGCTCAAAGCTAGCCCAGGCTTATCTCCAATTAACTACCAAAAAAATAAAAACAAAAACAAAAAACAGCCAGAAGTGGAGCTGTGGTCCAAGTGGTAGAGTGCTAGTATTGAGTAAATAAGCTCAGGGACAGTGTCTGCCCTGAGTTCAAGCCCCAGGACTGGCAAGCTCACACACATGCACACACGTACCCATACCCCCCATACACAAAATAGTTGTTGATTAAATGACCTGAAGAATCAACATCAGACCATCAGGATAGCCTTCACAGAGCAGGTAAGTCATTGTTGCAGAGGAAAGTAGAAGAAGCCTTGTAACAATTTAAGTGGATAAAAACAAAAGTACAAAACCTCTACCTCACACCATATACAAAGCTCAATCCAGACAGGTAGAGCATAACCGTGAGTGAGAAAAATAAAGCTCTTACAGTTTGACACCATGAAGCTGAGATGGGGTGAGGGGAGGTCAAACAAGGTAAGAGAGGATGAGAGAGCTAGTGCATCAAAATGCTCCATGTACATATGTGAAAATGAAGTTCGATAACTTGAGGGGATGGGTGGGATTGGGAGAAATGGGGAAAAATCATGAAAAATGATGGAAGGGGTGACACTGATAAAGATGCATTGTATCCATAAATGGATGTGCAGAATCAAAGGCCCTTTGTAGAATCATTTAAAGATAATAATTGTAAACAGGCTATTAAAATAAAATGAAAGAAATATGTTATTCCTGGCCTTGCAAAGGGAAGAGTTATCTGTGTGTGTATGCGCGCATGTATGCATGTGTGTGTGTGTGTGTGTGTGTGTGTGTGTGTATGCAACTGGGGTTTGAACTCAGCCTTGTGTTTGCTAGGTGCTCTACTGCTGAGCCATGCCTCCAGCCCTTTTTGCTTTGTCATCGTCATTTTTTTAAGGGTCTGGTTTTAACTCCTGTGTATACTCCATGTGTCTGGAATGACAAGCATGTGCTGATGCACCCAGCTATTACTGGTTCATATAAGGTCTTTCAAACTTATCTGCTCAGGCTGACTTTGGGCCTTGATCCTCCTAATGTCAGCTTCCTGGGTAACAAGGATTATAGGCATAATCAACTGTGCCTAGCTCAAAGATTTCTAATATAGGAGAATAACAAACTACTACTATTACTACTACTGCTAATAATAAAAGAAATGGATAAATTCGAATTCCATTAAGACTAACAACTTGTATTTGTAAAATATACCAGAGCTTTCTAAACTATGGACTATGAGTTAAATCCAACCTGACACATATCTTTGTGTAGCCTGTGAACTAAAAATAGCTTTTCCATTTTTATATGGTTGAAAACCATCAGAATAGAAATGATATTTCATGACATGTGAAATGTATATGAAACTCAGATTTCAGTTCTAAATAAATTTTGTTGGAACACAGCTACTCTTACTGATGTAACACATTTTCTCTAACTCGACTTTGAACTATAAAGTAATACTGTAAAAGTATTTTAGGTAAAGCCTTAAAAAATTGTTCTATTTGTCCCTTGGCAGAAACATTGTGACGATCCCTAAAATATATAATTAAGGAAACACTAAGAGTTGCTACATAATCCACAGAGAAAACTTAAATCCAGAACTCATAAAAATCAACAAGAAAAAGATAACTCTCAAAATATTTACAGGGAGGGGCTGAAAACTCCAGCAAGCACTACACAAAAGAAGATACACATAGGGCCAATAAGAATGTGATGAAGTGCTCATTAGGGGAATGTCAATTAAACACAATGAAATAGCACTGTATCCCCACTAAAAGGGCTAAAAGTTACCAACCTGACAGGCTGGTGGCATGGCATATCTGGTAAAGCACCTGTCTAGCAAGTATGAGCCCCTGAGTTCAAGTACTAGTACTGGCAATAAAAGAAAGGAAGAAACAAAAGAAAGAAGGAAGGAAGGAAAGAAGGAAGGAAGGAAGGAAGGAAGGAAGGAAGAAGGAAGGAAGGAAGGAAGGAAGGAAGGAAAGATATGTATTGTTTTCTCCCAGTACTACAGATTTAACCCAATGCTGTGTGATGCTAGGCAAGTGCTCTGCCACTGAGCTGCATCTTGAGTCCTCTATTGCTTTATAAGAAGTTAACAAGGGAACAGTTAATCTATGATGAGATAAATCAGATTAGTGGTCAACTGGAGAAGGGAGTTGTTAACTGAGAAGATGTGGGAGAAACCTTTGGGTGCTAGGTTTGGGTTGTGGCTTTATGAGCTGTATATATCTACAAATTAACATAGTCTAAGATTAGTATGTGAACTTGAAGGTTTGCATTTATCACAGGTACATCCTACCACCACAAAAACTTACACCGAAAATGTAGATGTATGCATGGATGGGGAAAGGGATAAATGGAAGGATGTTTTCAGTCTTTTGAGATTCCTAATTACTCTGGATACTTAAACCTCCTCAGCCATGAAAAGCCCAAGGTGAAGTCAGCCTCCTCTTGCTTGCCCTGGGATGACATTAACAATGGCTACAGCTGTGTGACATCTCCACCTCAGAGAATTTTGTCATCTGTCCCAATTCTGTATACACACAGATGTCAAACCCACAAACACACCACACGTGTACACTTTTAAAAGACAAACTTTCCATGTGGAATAAAACAATGAGAGAGGTATAAATGTTTATAACGAAGGGAAGAGGGAAGTAAAAATGTTTTATTGAACATAATAGATCGAATAGTGTCCCTCCCAAGATGTCCCCAATGTCTAGACCTGGGAGTGTGGCCTTATGTGTGAAAAGAGATCTTTAGTGAGCTCATCCTGCATCACCCAGGGAGCCATAAGTGCTCTTGTGAGAGATGGAAGGGGAGAAGACACGATATAGGAAAGGCCATGTGGGGATGGAGGCAGAGAGTGGAGTGAAATGACCAGCAATCGCCAGAAACCAGAAGCCAGAAGCAGCCCCAGAAAGACAGTAACCCTACTGTTGCACATTGTCCCAGACCTGTGAGAGAAGACATTTGTGTTGTTCTAAGCCACCCAATCTGTGGTCATTTGTTACAGCAGTCCTAGAAACTAATAGAGTGAGTTAGGAATACATTCTCTTCCTCAGTCCAGAGGAAGCTCTTATTTCCTTCAGTCTTGGTGGATGGAGATGGTCAGAATGTGGTGGGGCCTCTGCCTTGAGTGCTGTCTGTAGTGAAATGCTCCTCCTCCAAACTTGCCTGGATCCCAAGTTTCCCTATCTCTGTTGCTCTCCATACAAGGTAGCTGATGACCCTGTCCAGATGTTTTACTCATTCTCTTCTTTCCCATTCCATCCCACTACACAGAAAATGACTTGTCTTTTTCTCCTTTCTGTCTCCCTGCTCCCTGCAACAAAAAAGAAGTGAATGAGTGAGTGAATGAATGAATACATGAAAAGACTAAGAGGCAGCGTACACAGACCTCGGGAAGAGTTCTTGATGCCTTTTGCACTGGGAAGTGAATGTCCTTACTCAGCCCCCCCATTTTCTCAGGGGTTAGCTGTCTGCATTACCATCTCCACCAAATTCCAAGTCTGCATTCACTCACCCCTTAGATCAATCCCCTTAGATGTTCATTTCTCAATTTCCTTGGTCCTCAGGCAATGTTCCCTGGCCTTTTCTTTCCATCTCCAGCTGCTAGACGGTTCAGTGGATTCTCCCATACTGAGAGTGTATCCAGGTTAACCTAACTGGAATAAAAGTGGAGAGTTCCATTAAGACAAAATTCAGGTGGGACAAGTAAGGAAACTTCAGTAACATTCTTTAAAAATCTAATAATGTTGGTGTGTGTGTGTGTGTGTGTGTGTGTGTGTGTGTGTGTGTGTGTGTGTGTGTGTGTGTGTGTGTGTGTGTGTGTCTGTGGTGGTAGCTTTGTGTTTTTGTGCCAGTACTGGGCCTTGAACTCTGGGCCTGGGTACTGTCCCTGAGCTTTTTGCTCTAGGCTAGTATCCTACCTCTTGAGCTACAGCTCCATTTCCAAGTTTTGTTTAATTGGAAATAAGAGTCTCATGGATTTTCCTACCTGGGCTAGCTCTGAACCATGATCCTCAAATATCAGCCTCCTGAGAAGCTAGGATTACAGTCATGAACTGCTGGCACCCAGTATTATGCTGGTTTTTTAAAAAAATATGAATTATATCTTTGAGTCAATCCAGTGAGATAATAGTATTAGAGCCACTTACATCTGCTTACACCAGCCCTAAGCATTTGCATATCTCATCTGATGCATACATTAGTTAATGACCATGTGAGATCTTACTTTCCCCATTTGGACATTAAGAAAATGAGACTTAAAGAGGTTATACAAAGTAGCCAAGGGTGGAGTTAGGATCCAAATATAAACTAATGGACACCCAGAGTCTGTGACTTCAAGTCTAATAACCAAATAGGTGCTTATGGTCGGTTATGTTACCTCTATTTTATAGTTGGAGATATCAGAAAAGTAATAAATAAGTTTTCTCAATGTCATATAGCTAACAAATGTTAGAGCCAATATTTGAACCTTGTTCAAACCACATGTCAAATAAAGAGTATATGTCTAGTTGGTTATTTTCAAACACATCAAATTTAAAAGATCTAGAATGACACCACCCAAAGCCACTCTCCTCTTGCAGTGTTGCTCTGAGATGTTGGAGTCTGGATCTGTCCCTGTCTTCCATGCTCAACTTTGGTCACTCACCAGCTTTCGCTGAGCTTCTTCATCTCTGTCTTGACATTAGCTATCTTTCCTTCCAGGTCCTCTGTCATAATGTTTAAGATGTTCTCCCTATTTCTTTTTTTTTTTTTTAATTGTATTTTATTTTATTTGAGAACATACTGTACAGAGGGGCTACAATTACATGGGCAGGATAATGCATACATTTCTTACCAAGCATTGCAGCCTCCTCCTTTGTTTACCCTTCACTTCCCTTCCCCGCCTCCCCCCTCCCCCCACCCAATTTTACCCCCCTCCATCCCCCCAATTATACCCCCCTCCCCCCCCAACACCAAAATTGTAAAGCTGGTTTTGACATGACATTTTGTACTTCTCATTGTTGCAACAGGTCCACCTGAATCCTTAAACGACTTGTTTGTCCCCATCTCCTCCACATGTTATACTGACATCAAATATAGTGAAAGCGGGGGTTACACTGTGGGGGAGGGACATACAAAGCAACAAAGAAATAATCTTATAAATGCATTAGAAACACATGCATGAAAGAAACGAAAACATTAAAATACATATTTAAGGGTTCATTTTCCTAACATCACATTATCTGGCCTTTTCCGCTTGACTCATACCTATACTAGATGTTCTCCCTATTTCTATACTTGCTCACTGTCAACTCTCCACACACAAGCCAGACAGAACCATTTTATTTTAATGGCAGTTTTATTACTGCCTTACCTACTTGCCTAAATCCCTTTGAAGCTTCTTTGGGGAACCCGATAAAGCTTAAAAATCATCCACACTGTGATCTTTATCTAACTCTCTGGTTTATTTCCCACCTGGCTCAGACACTGTAGGGATATTGTAGATGTTAAGTTCTTTTCCAGTCTGAGGCCTTTATATATGTTTCTCTTAGTATGATCTCTTTCCCTCCCTCTCTGTCTCTATCTCTGTCTGCCTGTCTGTCTCTCCTCTACTACTCATTTCTCCCTTTAAACATACCAGATTTGTAGGAATTGAATTCACATGCCATAAATCCACCCATTTATAATGTATAACTCAATCGTTTTAGTATATTCACAGAGATGTATGTCCTCACTACAATTTATAACATTTTAATAATCCCTAACAGGCACCCTCCAGACCTAGGTTTAGGTAGTCACTTTTTTGTTGCTATGGATTTAGCTATTGTGGATAGGTCATACTAACAGAATCATACAGCCCTTTCTGATTGCCTTCTATCTTCCTACTGGAGCTTGAACCCAGAGTCTCATGCTTGCCAAGCAAGCTCCCTACCACTGAGCACAGCATCCACAGTCTTCTCTACTCAGCTTGCTTCAGATCATGATCCTCCTACCACCACTTTCTGAGTAGCTGGGATGACAGGCATGTACCGCTATGCCAGGCCTTGTGACAGCTTTCTTCACTTAGCATACTATTTTCAATATTTATGCAAGTTATAGCACATATCAGCACTTCAGTGCTGTTCTATTGGTTTTGTTCTTTGTTTTGCTTTTTGTTTTTTTTGTGTGCTGGTCCTGGGGCTTGAACTCATACCTTGGACACTTCCCCTGAGCTTTTATACTCAAGGCTAGTGCCCTACCACTTGAGCCACAGCTCTACTTCCAGCTTTTCTGGTAGTTAATTGGAAATAAGAATCTCACAGATTTTTCTGCCTGGTCTGGCTTCAAACTGAGATCCTTAGATCTCAGCCTCTTGAGTAGCTATGATGATAGGTATGAGAGAGTAAAGTGCCAGAGTCAAGCACTTTACCATTTTTAATCACTGATATTATTCTGTTGAGTGGATATAGAATATTTTTGTTTATACACTTATATGGCAATGTTTAGATTGTTCCATCATTAGTTATTCTGAATAAAGGTGCTATAAACATCTGTTCCCCTGAAGGGTCTTTAGCCCTTGATCTAAGTAAGATGAGCTCCACATTAGACCAGGGTCAGAAGAGTGCTGATCTGGCTTACCATTTAAAAGAATCATTCTGGTTGTTTTGAGAATAAAGACTGTTGCAGTAACGCATGAACGGCAATTTAGGGGTAACAAAGGAGGTGGGGGGGTTGATTTCTGGTCTGTTTCAAAGGAATAGCTAACAGAATTTGTTGACAAAAATCATTATGTGACAGGAGGAAAAGAGACACTTCAAAGATGACTCTCAGGGTTTGAACTTGAGAGGATGAAGTTGTTATAAACAGGGAAGAGAAAGACCGAGAGCAAAGCAAGGAAGATGGGTGGGTTTTTTTTAAAACAAGTTAAATTTAAAATATCTCTTCAAGTGACAAAATGGCAAGTAGATGGCCACGCACAGCAGTGTCATTTCATTTTTACCGTTCACATCAAATAACTGGCATTACTAAGTTAATATTTTAGTCATTTATTAAGCAATTAGTTATTCCTTTTGTATGTATGCATCTGTAGAGACCTGATAAGGGTACTCTAACTTTATTTCTGCTAGAGACAGCATTCTGTGTATTGCCAGTAGCCAATGAAGGCCTATGGTACCTAGAGGGCTGGTACTAGATTTGTCTCTGTGCTGACTGAAGGCAGCATGAGATCTAGAGGCCTACGAATTAAGGTCTGTCTCTGTTCCAACTGATGACGTGCGCTCCAGCAAGTCTCCAGAACGTCTCCTCACTTATCTATGCCTCTGGGGTTATGCAAGATGGTAGCCAAGATCTCCCAACAGGCAGGAACAGCCTTGAGTTTGCTTATCTTCACTGTCGCAGGAGACATCATTTCCTTAGAGCTTTTCTGCATTTCAGCAGATTCTTCTTGCCTGTTCATTCACTGAGCAAAAGAGAGTTTTGTCTACGTGTTCCTGACACTCTACTGCCTCTTCCATATGATTTTTTTATAGCCTCTTTGCTTTAAACAAGAAAACCTTGTGTTATTATTACCTAAGTAATATTCAGAGATAGGCAATTATTAAAGGTCACTTGCCTCCTCTTTTCCTCTACAAACTCCTCCTTGCAGTGTGCTTATATGTCAGGTGTGTTATTTGTAACATTGGGTTGGCTACTGTCATCCGTGTTAAACACTAAGGTTGATTGTATATTTCCTGAGGATCATGACTTGATAGTTAGTTCAGTGCTTTGTTAATAACAGATTACCCCCCCACCACCACACACACACACATCAAAATGGATGCTGAGTTAATGAAAGGGTTCAACAAATACTAAAATCAACTTTCTAAAATCTAAAATACATAAAATTACTCTTCTGATATTGATGGATTTCTTTTTCTGTCCTTTTGAGCATTTACATAACATCATAACTTTCTCCCCACTTTTGGCATACAGGTTATGGAAATTCTTTCTTGTCCACATAAAATACTTCTGACTTTCTTGAAAAAGTCATATAGTGCAAAGATTTGAATTAGACCAGCAATTTGGATTTCAGCTTCACCACTAAGTAGCTATGTGACTTTGGGATCCTCAGTTCCCAACTTGATAAGGTGAGATTTTAAAATTTTACATATTTATATTGAACTGACACTGAAATTCAATGTGAAAATTGAAGACTGAAATGACTCTATTTATAAAACAAACAAACAAAACCCCACCTTTATACATTTGTGGTCTTAGCTACATAAGAAGCCAAAGTAGGAAGTTTACAGTCCAAGCCTAGCAAAAAGTGTAAGACCCTACCTCAAAAACAACTAAACCAAAAAGGGCTGGGGGTGAGGCTCAGGAGTTAGAGCACTTGCTTAGCCAGCTCAAAACCCTGAGTTCAAATCCTAGTACTGAAAAAAGAAGTTCAAAAAACAATTTCTGAGAAGACATTAGTATTATATAATTTAACAAAACAATTAAGGAAACTCCTAGTTTCAAACTAAGATTTGATAGTATTTTGACCCGAGAGTCATAGCTGATAATTTTAAATGAGTTATGTTTGTAAAAACATTGGCATGTGTAATCATCGGGCTGTTGCATGTGCCTGAGCAACGCTGATCTCTCCATTCACAGACGGATAGAGTAGTGCACCTGTAGTCCTGGTGGTTATCTAAGCAGAGAGTTGAACTGAGAGAATTGAGAGACTAAGTACATAACACCTAGAAAATCCTGTGATTGTTTAGGTACTCACATTTAATAATGACTTCTTAAGTTATACATATGCTCTTCTTTATCATAATGTATACTGAAAACATATCCAAAGAAATTGATTGAGAGAGTAGAAAAAAGTGCATGAACTTGTACATCTCTCTCTATGTATATTTATGTAGACATACATGCATACACACATATAAATATGCACACAAACACATATTCATGCACATACATGCATACATGGGCACACACACATGCATGCATATACATGTCTACATACACATACACATATACATATGCACATAGGCATATACATGTATATGAATACATGTATGCATATGGGTGCATATGTATTCACACAATGCACATATATGCACACATGCAGGCACACATATATGCACATACAGACACACAACATGTACACACACATATGCACACATGCATGAAAAAGCACATGTGCACACAAGGCAATGCATGCATATGCACACATGTGTACATGAACACATGTGCATACTTATGTGTGTGCACATGTGTGAATGAACACACGTGCACACACACGCATGTGAATGCACGTGTGCACAATCACACAAATGTACACGTGTGCACACATGCATACATACACACATACACTTGCATTTGTATGTTTGCAACATATGCATACACACCCACACATACACATTCACATGTGTACACATGTGCACATATGCACACAGTGTGCACTTGTACACATATGCATATATAAACATACATGTGCACACATGTACTTATGTATACTCGTGTACACACAATACAATCTGTACATATATGTGTGCATGAGCACACATGTGCATATGTATAGGAATGTACATGGATTCACCTATATGCACACACATGTTTATGCCCACATATGTACACATATGAACACATTTGTATGTGTGCCCATGTCAACACATATCGTACATGTGTACACATATACATGCATTGGCGTGTGTATGCTTATACATACACATATGCATGGGTTATATGCGTGTATACATATATGTACATGTACAAATATAGAGAGAGATAGGTGCAGATGCACATGTAGATAACTGGAGATTCAGATCCATTTTCTTTGGCCTTAGTGTTCTATATAATTTCGTTAGCATAAGTCTGGATCTCAGTCTTCAGTAAGAAGTGTTTCTTGACAAAAGTAGGATTATAATTTGCCAAAATTACACGTCCCTATTAGTAAATCATAACACCTAAAAACTACATGCAAATGTAATACATTTATTTATTTATTTATTGTTGCCAGTCCTGCAGCTTGAACTCAGGGCTTGGGCACTGTCCTTGAGCTTCTTTTGCTCAATGCTAGCACTCTACCACTTGAGCCACAGTACCACTTCCAGCTTTTTCTGCTTATGTGGTACTGGGGAATTGAACCCAGGGCTTCATGTGTGCTAAGCAAGCACTCTACCACTAAGCCACATTCCCAGCCCTATGTGGGTATATTTAAATACATGCTGTTCTACAATTTTCTTATGTAATATTAACTGTTATCTCTATTTAACAGCGATGTCTCAACAATGTATTCATTTATTCAAATAAACATCAGTTGGGTGCTGACTCTGTGCTAAGTTCTACAAAGAAAAAAATGTCCTGAGAAACATCCAAAGGTACTGGTTGTTGGTCCTAATGCTGCTGAGAAAGTAGAAAGCCAACTTTAAGTGAGACAATGCAGAACATAGCATGAGGGTGTCTAAACCTAAGGAAGAAAGAAGGGAAAGATCACTAATATCTCTGCCTCATCGCCCTGTTCTTAGGTGGCTCGTCGGTTGAAGGCGTTGCTATCTATGTAGCCCAGGCTGATCTCCCGCCTTGCCTCACTCTCCGGAGTAGCATGTGACACCAGGCCCAGTTTATCATCCTTAATGTCTATGGGTTAAAATCATAGGGAATATTTAACAAACATGAGTTAACGTAGAGGTCAAGTCGAGACCTGACAAAATGATTGTTTCAAGTAGGATACTGAGCCACTATCAAATGCATTTCATTCCACCCAAGAGGAGGAATGTTTATAAAGTTCCCCGTGAGCCAAGTATAAACTTCTGAATGGTAGAAGGAAGACCCTTTTCCATCCCTACATGTGACCAGTGATACCCGGAAGGGAAGTAGGAATGAACTCACCAAGGGCAAAGAGAAGGGCATGTGGGGCAACCACAGAACAGGAAGAAAACATCATCCAGGACCCCAGGGCAAAAATCAGATGTTCCAGTGACTTAGCATTTTCTCATGGCTTTACTGGGAAAGATTCATAAGAAATGGTTATCCAGATGTGATAACACTACATTTGTAGTGTTAGCACGAGGGAGGCTAAGGTAGAAAGAGAGTTTGGAGGAGGAAGAAAAGGATGGGGGAGGAAAAGGATGAAGAGGAAGGAGAGAAGGAGGAGTAGGAGGATGAAAATAATGAAGAGGAGTGGAGGGAGGAAGAGAAGAAGCCGTTACAGATTTTCTCTCAATCTCCTACAAGAATGATATACTTTCTTAACCTTTAAAAAGAGAAAGTTTTTTTTAAATGCTAATATTTATGATTCAGTTTTTCCATTCATGTACTGAGTTGGTACTATTGTAATAAACAAGACATTTTATTGTTGGATCTTGAGAAAACGTTTTGTCTACTGCTCTAAACTATAGTGATGAAGTCAAGGAATATAATCTAAGACAATCACACAGAAATTTTGATTTCTGTCATTGAGCATTCTTTCTAGATCATTCTTCTGGAATAATCAGCTGTTATTCAGGCTCCTACATTTTTTTCTGATACTCTAACAGGGTAGATAGCATAAGAAAACAAGGCCAATGTTTCAGAACATTTCTTAACCTTTGAAGTCTTTGAAGTCTCTTTGGAAGAGAGTATGTGTGAAGTGACTGATGGTTCATTCAATTCACCTTGATATTGTTATAGTTTAAGAGTTAGAGTCAGATTTTTACTACTTATTTACAGATGCTACCATGGGCAAGTAAAATTAGATCCCTGTCTCTTAAATGAGAGTTTTAGCTGCCTTTCAGTTACTGTGCTTGTTAAGGAAGTTCTATAATGCATTAGTTCAAATGCTGGATTCAGGGTAAGCATTTTACATTTCACCATTACATTAAATCCAAAGATACATTCTAAGGACTACAATGATCGTTAGCCAACAGTAGTGGAATGTTATAAAAGGTATGTAACACTGACTCCTCTCTCGGGCCTGCAAACGTTTAAAGAGTAATTAAAAACAGGAGAAAAGCCTGGCATCCGGATTCCATTTTGTACGTGTTCTGGGTCATTGTCTACAGTCAAATTGCAGCAAGCTAGGATCCAGGAAGGGCAAGATTGATAGATAACCTCTTGTGTCAAGAGCTGAAACCATCCCTAGACAAGAATGCCTTTCCCGTCATGACCGGATGTTGCAGGTCCATCCTGAGATAACAATCGACTGGACCACATCTTTGACCGATCTCCTGAATTTTACGCGTCTCTTGCCCCCAGCCCAAATTCTTCCTCTATTCAAACCTAAAGCTCATGTTTGCATCCAAAGATGGGCTAAAGAGCCTATTTGCTGCTTCCTGTGAGGAATCTGTGCTGCATAACAAATCTTTCTCCACTGCTTGGCCTTTTATTCGCCATATTAAAACAAGTGGCTGGACTTCACAGAATTCCTAGAGTTGGGCTTCTGGCCTAGAACTTCCTGTTATAGAATGAATTCTTCCTGTCTGGTAACTGAAATGCTCAAATTTCTGAAACATAGACATACAAGGAAAGAAGTGCAGTAGTATTCTAGGCCAAACAAATGGATTCATTCCAACAGAAAAGTATCAAGATGAAAACACAGGACTGAGAGCTCATGGAGGCTAATAAAATTTCCATTTATAAAGCTCAAGAGACTGTTTAAATTTTTCCCTGAGGCTTTATTATCCTGACTTCTAGATTTTTTTGTTTGCATCTAGGAGGATATGAGATAAAATCTGAACTATTTTGCTCTGTAATTCACAGGCTGTAAAACAAATTCGAGTGTCCATCTTGGCCACAGAAAGAAGATACATCAGTAAAAATATATTCCACTTTGATGCATAGAATCATCGACTCTTAGAGCTGGAAAAGCTTTTAACAGTAGCTTGAATGACTGTCTCATTTCATAACCCAAAGAGGGGAAGGGATTTGTTTCAAGTGGAGAAAAATTAAGATTCCAGATCTCATTTCCATCCTTCACAGTTGCCAACACATCACACTGGGGTTTTATTGTGATTGTTGCTGTTGTTTTGCATTAAAGTACTCTATATTTGGTTTCATCAAAGAATTTTCTTTGTACATCCATTGCAGGACTTTCTAAGTTATAACCTTTTCACCTGTGGCTTTTGTTCAAGCATATCGGTAATGTATGATGCTTTTTAATAGTCACTACACTTGTGGACTGCCTTATACATGCATAATGAATAGTGCCCATGAATACAGCATTATAAATTACCATGCACATAGTCCGGCTTTAGTGGCTCACATCTGCAATCCTAGCTACTCAGGAGGCTGAGATCTGAGGACTGAACTTTGAAGCCAGACTAGGCAGGAAAGTCATTGAGACTTTTATCTCTAACTTAAAAAAAGAGCCAGAGAGCTGGGCGCCGGTGGCTCATGCTTGTAATCCTAGCTTCTCAGGAGGCTGAGATCTGAGGAGCACGGTTCAAAGCCAGCCTGGGCAAGAAAAGTCTGTGAGACTCCAATAAACCACTAGAAAACTGGAAGTGGTGCTTTGGCTCACGCAGTAGAGCTCTCTCCTTGAGCTGAAGAGCTGAGGGATAGAGCCCAAGCCCAGAGTTCAAGCCACACCACCGACCGCCCACCCCCCAAAAAAAGCCAGAAGTAGAGCTATGGCTTAAGCAATGAAGTTCAGGGACAGTACCCAGGACTTTAGCCAAAACCTAGGACAGGCACTACCTCCCTCCCATCACCCACCCCCCAAAAAGATTATCATACACAAATAAAGCTGAGGTCCTATTGGGAAAAAAACTTACTTGGTCCAAGTATTGTTGTACTAAAGACTCAAATTCATTTATATCTTATTTAATTTTCACAACAAAGAGGTATTATCAAGATTCCCACTTTACAGAGGCACTGATCTGTTGGCATTTTACTGAAAACCATTTTCTTTGTCTGTTGAAGGGCTTGAACTCAGGGCCTGGGTGCTTCTACCAGCTCTTTTGCTCAAGGCTAGCACTCTACCACTTTGAGCCACAGCTTCACTTCCAGTTTTCTGATGGCTAATTGGAGACAAGTGTCTCAAAGACTTCTGCCTGGGCTGACTTTGAACTGTGATCCTCAGATCTCAGCCTCCTAAGTAACTAGGATTACAGGCGTGAACCATCAGTGCTCAGCAAAACCATTTTTTTGTAGGTTTTTTTTTTTTTTTCCAGGGCTGAGGACTGAACCCAGGGGCTTGTGCGTGCCGGGCGGGCGCCCTTCCACTGGGCTAAACCCCAGCCCCAAACCATTTTTCAAAGTATCAAATTACAGTATATCTGGAACATAAAGAAGGGCACTCCCCATTTTCTGACATTAGTACACTTACTTTTCACATGTTAGCATATTTACTTCTGATACTAGTTCCTAGTATGTTTACAAATAAATTCATAGTCTGATGTTTTTCATTTAACTTATTGAAATCAATTCCTATTGCAGTGCTGTGTAGTCTTTATAACCATCCTTTGAAGTCCAGGAGGGGACCTGACTTCACTGAATCCTGCCCTTAGTTCTGTTTGCTACATTAAATGCATGTGCACATTCATGATCTATTCTTTCCTAAATAGTCTTAGTCTGTTCCTCTCCCTGACTCCCTATGAGTCTTACTCTAAGATTCAGCCACCTTTTGACTGATTTAACATACCTTAAAGTATTTACCTTTAAGTATATTTAGGCAGTTATATGATAGCTTGATAGTTCTTCATATTGAATTTCCCCTGTCTAAATCGCTGTGTGGTTTCTGGGTCCCCATTGGACCCAGAATGAAACAAAGTCCAGTTTGACCCTTGGCATATGTCAAAAAAACCTGACCAATGAATCCAAAATTTGTTGGTGAGAACATTCCTAGACCCCCTACTCCCTCTTCCACCTCTCCCAGTTTACCCATTCTTCCTTCATTGATTGCAGAAATAAGGCAGGTGAGTCCATTTTTTGGCTCTCCTACTATTTTTCCTTAGGGATTCTGTGTTGTATTACAGGAAACTTAATATAAGGGACACTATTCCCATATGTGAAATATCCTTTGCCCCTCCTCCTCTTGGCTTCTCCTTATATTCCAATAAGGAATAAGAAAGAAATGAACTGTGAATTACTCAATGTTAATCTCAAAGGTCCCAGAGCCTCTTTAGTACCTTATGACAATGTGGGACCCTGGCCATGAGATAGAGGTATCTGAGTAGATGCTCTTTAATTTATTTAACATTTCAGAGCCTTCAGAAATGGCCTGCTTCTCTTTGCTAAGAGCTAGCACTGGCTCCCTGGAAGAAGACACTGGTGAGATCCACATAGTACAATGGTCCATTCTGCCCAAGTCAACAGTGGAATGACAGAATGTTAGATTTTACATCTTAAATGTCCCCCAAAGCTCCATGTGTCAGAGGCCTAGTCCTTAGCTTGTAGTTCTAGTGGGAGATGGTAAAACATGTAAGAAGTGAGGTCTAGCTGAGGGATTTAGGCCACTGGATGGTGTGCCTTGAAGGGGATTTGTGGGACCCTCTTCCTTGTTTTCCAACCCTAGATGAACAGCTTGTTCCTCCATACCTGCCATGACTGCCGCCTTGTGATTGGCCCTACAGAGATACAATCAACAAACCATGGGCTGAAACTTCCAAACACATATGTCAAAATAAACCATTACCCTTTATAAATTGTCTCAGGTATGTATTGCAGTAGTAGAAAGCTGACGTAGACACTCAATAATCTAGCAGTTTTCCTGTTGAACCTGAGAACTCTGTCCTGAGCTGTAAGAATTAGCATGTTCCAGATGGAGTCAAGGAGGACCTAAGGGATCAGATTTTGAGAACATGTTATTAATGGTAATCCAAAATGGACTAAGGGAGAGTTTTCTGACTTAGGGACTTCTAATCAGAAACTAGATTTCACACTTTTCATAATACCCAAAGGACAATGAAAACTCAATTTTAGAATGGTAGAAGAAAACAATGGCTTCTCTAGTGAGAAAGGTACCAGCATCACTAGTTTAGTAGTGGTTCTTCTTTAAAGGCCAGGGCTGAGCAGAGAAAGAAAAGAACTTGGCTAGTTGATAGAAAAAGGAATGAGGCTAATGAAGTGCTTGGCTACCAGAAGCCAGGCAAGACTTCACAATGACCACAAGGATGGGAAAGGTTGGTAGGACATTCAAGAGGCCTTATCCCACAGAGTTGTACAGTTGGTTAATAAAACACAACATCCCTGAAGCAAATAAATGGACAGCCGAAAAAAAGGACTGCATTATGTCTTTAATCAGTGAAGCAAGAATGTGTAGATGGCAGGTTTGGAATGTTGTTTCAAACGAATTTAAGACTTGTGCTAAATGTCAGACCTGAGCTTTATTTGTTTCATTCTGGATCACATGAGGACCCCAAAACCACAGAATAATTTAAACAGGGGAAGTTCGCTATACAGAACTGCCAAGCTATGATATGAAGGTAAAGAGATATAGCTATACTTAGGGCTAAGAAAGAGTAGTTAAGGAGGGACAAGTAAGTACACACCTCCAGACATGATTAGAGAAGTACAGTTGCAGTCCACTGGATAATGAGAACCTCTCTGATTTCCAGAACTAGAACTGGTCCTCAGTCACTAGACATGCAGAAAGCAACCTTCCAGGCCCCAAGTGAACCACAACCAGTAAGATATATGCAACAAATACACACACACACACACACACACACACACACACACAGATGGTGATAGAGAAAGCCACTTTCACAGATAATAGAAGCTGAATTTGTCTCATTCTCTCTGTAAGTGCTGACATACTCTCAGATGAATCCATTCCCTAACATGGCTCCTGTACTTAATATTCTGCCACACTGCTCAGGCATAGCAGCCATCTGAGTTTCTAAGACACTACTTCACCTGGCACTTCACAGTTAACCATAACCCGATAAACTATGAGGCCATCACATGCCACGTGTGTTAGCATCCTATTTCCCATTAGCAATATGATCAACACACAGACACACACAGACACACACAGACACACACACACACACACACACACACACACACACACACCAGCACGCACACACTGGCACTCATACACTGGCATAACCAAAAGAAATCCCAAATCATACTCATCCAAGTGTTCTGGGATCATTCCTATTCTCTCTCACTATGGGTCCAATCAGGAGACAGAAACCATGTGATGACATCATTAAAAGTGAGAAGTTCAGGAAATAACAATTAGGCTATCATTAAAGATTACAAAAGAAGAAAACACCCAAGGATGGACACACCTATAAATGGGGAGTTGTCTCCTGACCACTGGTGTTCAGATATGTGAGGGAAAATAAAGTTGCACCCACTGAACGTCAGAGATGCTTGCTAGTGTTAGAGTTGTTCCAGTGTCTAAAAAAGTGAGGAGATCCATCTCTGATGGGAAGGACAGACTCACAGAGGAGCTGCACGTACCATGTAGGTGGGAGGTCTGGACAACACCATATCTGTAATGAGATCACACCCCTTGTGGCAATATAGGAGATAAGCCTCTGGCAGACAAGTAGGGATAAGTACTAGAAGATGGGTGCTGTGTGTACAAGAGGCTTGTAGAGTATAAGGTCTGTGTGGAAAGAGCTTTGGGGGTGGTGATGATTATCAGACTAGGTTAGAGCTGTTCACTAAGAGGACAGCAGGGTAGAACCACTGACCTGCTGCACAGTCACCAGAAACAAAAGCAGCTCCTTTCCTCCTTCCTACTACACTGTTCTTCCTGCAGCAGCTACTGAGAAAGCTTAGCATTTTGCTCTCTTCAGAAGAGACACACTTTTCAGAAATCTGTTACTATGCTATAAGCAGTGAAGATTCCACTTGGAATTAAGAGGTAATATATTGATAACTAACACATGATAGGAGGAAGAGGTGATCCTGAAACATCACCACATAAAACACTCAAATTTCCCCAGTCATTTTCTTTTTTTAAATTAAAAAAAAATTTTATAGTGAAAATACCGTACAGAAGGGTTACAATTACATGGGCAAGATAATGAGTGCATTTCTTATCAAGCATTGTTGCCTCCTCCTTTGTTTCCCCTTTCCATCCCTTCCCAACCCTTCCCCCAAAGTTGTAAAGTTCATTTTCAACATAACGTCTTGTACATCTCATTGTTGCAATGGGTTACCAGTCATTTTCAAAGAGACTTATTCCAAAGAGATTTGACCAAAAAATCTACTTATTTCCATCTTTACATCTACTATGAAAAGAATTATACTTAGTTAGTTACATTTAGTACACTTAGAAAACTCTTGGATAGGTTTCAAAATTTGACATGAGAAATGTGGTGGTTAATTTTAATTTTGTGTATCATCTTGGCCAGGATATGGTATATGGATATCTGGGTAGATACTAATCTAGTTGTTCCTGTATTTTTTAGTACTTTTAGAGATGAATACAATGTAAGTTAGAATCAATAAATCAGATTACTCTTCTTGATGTAATCAGGTCTCTTTTTTTTTTTGTTGGTCGGTTGTGGGGCTTGAACTCTGGGCCTGGGTGCTGTCCCTCAGCTCTTCAGCTCAAAGTGAGTGCTCTACCACTTGAGCCACAGCACCACTTCCGGTTTTCTAGTGGTTTATTTGAGATAGGAGTCTCATGTCTTTCCATCCCAGGCTGGTTTTGAACCGCGATCCTCAGATCTCAGCCTCCTGACTAGCTAGGATTACAGGTGTGAGCCACCGGCACCCAGCCATCAGGTCTCTTATAATCGGTTGAAGGATAAAAAAGAAAAAAAAAGGTAGATCTTCCAGAAGAAAAAGGAAATCATCTTCTCAATTGGATTTAGATTTAAAGTATAGTATCTCCTTTTCAGTGGGTCTTTGGCCTACCAGCTTGTTTGCAGATTTTGTGAATGCCAGATTGCCAGTTTCTAGTAGCACATGGGACAATCCCCTAAAAAAAAAATCCATCTTTCTCTACTCTCCTTTCTTCTCTTCTCCTATCCTCTTGTCTCCTCTCCATCTCCTCTTCCTCCTCTATTTCTCCTCTCTTCACACACACACACACACACACACACACACACACACACACACACACACACACACACACACACAGTATAGTTTTCAGAGGATAATTTAATTACAATTCCCTAGAAACCCCGTGTCATCATAACTCTCTGAGTATTCAATGTAAAAGTGAATTCTTGGTTAAAATCTGGCTTAAGATCATTATCCTAGGTCTACCAAGCTGTCCTGGGACTATTTTCCCAAGATCTAAAGTATAATTTAGATTGACACACTTGGCACTGGAGTAACCCTGGCCAATGAACTAGGAAATGTGATAGTAGGAAAGGCCACATAGAGTTCTCTGAAACTTCCCTATGCCCATCTTCAATAGCTGTAGTTCCAACATTATATCAGAGAAAGGATAGAATGGACCAGGACAAATTCTTAAGGATCTCAAGGACAGGGGTCTCTACCATACTTTCATGGGCCCACTCAGTGTGGCTTCTTACAGAAGCCAAATGATGGATTTTTTTAGAGAATAACAACAGATCCCTTCCTCCTGCTCATACTCAGTCATGCAATAGCCTGAATTGCAGTTATTATGATGGACAAAAATTCTGTATTGTTGAAGATCCAAGGTGCATGGCCATTCACTTATAGGATGCATTCTCCCTACCCCCATCAAGAGAAAGGTTTGGTCACAACACATGAAATGTATAAAAAAGTTGTAGCTTTGCCTCCAGGGTTAAGTTAACTTACCTGTTGCCTTAACATTACAAAGAGAATTGGCCTTTCTGGATGCTCTGTAAAACATCTTACTGACCTATTACAGTGATGACATTGTATAGGTTTGGCAAGATGAGCTGGAAGTGGTTCTCACACTTGGTAAGGCATGTACAATCCAGATGAAAGGGATAAGCCCATACTGTAATTCAGGGATCTGACATCTTGGTAAAAATTTTAGGGCTCCAGTGGTCAAGCACATTTCATAACATTCTTCCAAAAGAAAAAGTAGCAAACAAACACCCTCATTCCATAAAGATGGGAGCACATTTGGTAGACTTTTTTGGGGGGTTCTGAAGGCAACTCATTGCACACCAAGAAATACTGCTCATATCCTGGGTATCATAAAACTCTTGTCTTTGGGTGGACCTGAATCAGGAAAAGGTCTACAGCAGATTCAGGCTGTGGTGCAAGCAGCTCCACCACTTAGGCCATACAGTTTGGCAGGCCCTGTGTTGTTGGAAGTATGAGTGGTGAAAATTATAGTGTAGTTTGTGGCAAGCTCTTAAGACAGAGTCACAATACAGCCCTTGGGCAGGCTTCCAGACCAAAGACAGTGTCTGCAGCAAAGAGTCATATGCCTCTTGAAAAGCCTTTCCAGCCAGAGCCACTGGGTCCCTGTGGCTATGAAATGAGTGACCACAGGACACCAAGTGACCAGGTATTGACATCCACCCATTATGACTTGGGGTTGTTAGACTTGTTAGATCCATCGAGTCATAAAGTTAGATAGTTCCAATAGCAATCAATTGTCAGATAGAGATATTGTGTCTGGGATCAAACACAAAAGGACCAGAGGGCACACAAGTAAGCTATACCAACAGATAGCTCCAACCTACCTCAACTGAGCAAAAGAAAATAAACTAGAAAGGGGGAAGATGTAAAAACATGAGGGGTGTGGAGTCGAGGCTGAACAAGCCTTAATTTCACTCTAAAACATAGATGGACAGACAGACAGAGAGATCCATTTAAACATTTCAGGCTACAGGAAAACAAAAAGAAATTGAGGAATGAGAGATGTCCTTCAGGTTGGTGAGTGAACTGAAATTGGAGCAGTCTATGAAGGAGTTACTGACATAGATGCAGTCTGGGGCTACTACCTCTACTATGGCAAATTAGACTGAAAAAATGTTTTCAAACAGATTTAATACTAAATTAATTAAATATATTTTTAAATATCTAGCAGTATATAGTGAAGAACTGGGTAAGAGGGTTTTTTTTAACCGTGCTTTTGCTAATGTAATTGATGTAGAGTGAAGTCTTATCATTGAAGCATGAAACACTTTAAGAAAGTGAAGTTAGGGGCAGGGGTGGGGTGCAGCAATGATCAAGGTGTATTTGAAATTCTAAGGTAAGTTAGTATCAACAGGGGGGAAGGGGGAGGCCAGGGGAAGGTCAGAGGGGAAGTCTTGGCTGATGATATACATTTGTGAGTCATCTGCCAGTGGTATAACTTGAATTCATGAGTGTACAGGAGAGTGCCTACATGAGAATGGACAATATGAATCTCCAGAAAGAAGAGAAGTGCATAGAGAGAGAGAAGCAGCCGCAATGTGGGCAGGGTTAGAAAGAAACCAGGGAATGGGAGATGGCTTACTGGTGCTGATTGTTCCTTTAGTTGAGTTAAAACTAACCATAAACATGATTGTTAGCCTAAGCAACAGAGAAATCATCCATAACTCCAGTAAGAACAGTTTCAGTGACTGGTGGAGGCAGAGACCCGATTCCAGTTAAGGAGAGACTAGCAGGTGAGAAAGTTGGATCAACTTTCTCTTTAGATACTTAAAAAAAATTATATTTGTATCTTTAAATAGTTTCGACAAAGCAGTCTAAATACGATGTATCTTAAAGAATACCATCACTTTCATTATTCTCCCCCATCTCTCCCGACCCTACTCATCCCCTCAATTTTCTTAATTTTGTAGGATATGTGTTCAATTTTATAGCTGCATTTTTCTCTTCCTCTCTTCATCTAACCCCCTTTCCCTTGATCCCAACCCTCCCCCTTTTAAGTACCAGTTTCCTGGTATTTATTTTGTTGGACTGTGAACTAGTCTTTCTGGAGAACTACATCATTTGAAGTCTCTCCTGCGAATACTATATTTCAGATTATACATTTGTGTACACTTGCCTATAACCCCAATATGTTTGCTTATACACTTATAAATTAGTTCTATTTTCCACATATATGAAAAAAATACATGAGTTTTGTCTCTCTGGGTCAGACTTCATTTAATATCATTTTTTCTTTTGATACATTTGACTGGAAAGTGAAATCAGACATGGAGAAGCTGTTAGAAGATAATGGGAGGCTAAGGAGGCCATTCAAAGATGAGAGAAGGTTTTGAATTCAGATGAGAATGATCTTAGGGTGAGAAAGATTGTAGCTGAGAGGAGGAGGAAAAGACAAGGAACCTGCCAGAGGAGGACCAAGGAAATGAGATCTAGAGGGTGGAGTTGGATAGAACTAGAGAAAGGACACTTCATTAGAGGAAATGGGAGAGGGGGGAGAAATGACACTGAGACAGACTTTTGATATAGAGATAAGCTTATAAGGAAGTGTCCATCTGATGGCTTCTACTTTCTCCATGAAATATAAAGAGAGGTTGTGAACTGAAGTGACAAGATGAGGGTGGGAAGTATGAGGAATTAGATGTTGTGAAATTGATAGCTGGGAGAATTGGAAAGTGAGCCTATGGTTAGCGAGCTTATCAGAGAAACCTACTCTGATGGTGGGACAATGTTGACAGCTCATCTTTAGGATTGTTCTTCTGTACTTCACAGATCCACATTGATCTGTGAAGAGACTGATCTGAAATGACCAGCGGATGACTTCAAGCCTCCACTTTACTTCTATCTTGGCCTGCATCTCCTCCAAGCAGAGCCCAAAGCAGAGGGCTTATGCATTTTTTCTTTTATGGAGTATAGTCCCAGGGAAGATACATGAAGGACAAAAAATAGTACAACAAGAAAAGAGGCAAAGCTGAAGTGAGGCTGGTACAGGTTAATGGCTGCACAGTGCGACTGGTTATTGGAATCAAAAGACAGTGCTCCAAATTAGCAGAACATGCTGCCCCTCAGGACTTACTCAGAGGAGGAGGGGATGGAAGGAAGCTCAGCACCCTCTTCCACCCTCCCCCTCTAGGCTTGGCTATAGTCTATAAGACCATAAGTTCACCCCCCCACCCCCCTCCCAGGTTTCAGATGTCCTGGAGCTGGCTTCTGGTAGGGTCCAGAGGGGCTGCAGTGCAAAGGGAATCCTGGGATGGGAGGATACAATGAAAGGCAGAGCTGGAAGGTGGAATGGTTTCAACTTAGACGAATATCAACTTTGCCAGAGCCCAGGCAGAGCTGGCTGCTCCAGTAACCACTAGAAAAAAAAAAAAGTACTATTTCCTAGATCTGCAATGCCCCCCTCCCCAAAGGTGTTAAAGAACTTGGCTCTCAGGGCTGGGAAGTTGGCTCAGTGGTAGAGCGTTTGCCTTGCATGCCTGAGGCCCTGGGTTCGATTCCTCAGCACCACATAAGCAAAAAGGAAAAAACTGGAAGTGGTGCTGTGGCTCAAGTGGTACGGCACTAGCCTTGAGCTGAAGAGCTGAGGGACAGTGCTCAGACCCAGAGTTCAGGCCCCACAACCGGACCAAAAACAAAAAAACAAAAAAACTTGGCTCTATTGAATGATAGGAGAAATCTTTAAGAGATGCGGCCTTGTCTGAAGGTTTTAGGGACACACAACCTGTCTGTCTCTCTCTGTCTCTCTGTGCCTGTCTCTCTCTCTTTTTTCTCTAGCTACTCAGGAGGTTGAGATCTGAGGATTGCAGTTTGAAGCCACCCTGCCCCAAACCTGTGAGATTCTTGTCTCCAATTAACCAGCAAAAAAAAAAATAATAATAATGTTGGAACCGGAGGTATGGCTTGAGAGGGCAAGGGCTTGAGTTCAACATTAGCACCGATACAAAACCAAACCAAAACGGAAAAATAAATAGACCAAAAGAAAAAAACACATACACACAGAGGCACGCACTCACACATACACACACTCACGCACGTGCTCATACACACATACACAGGATTTAGAGATGTCAGCTGCCTAGGTTGGAATCTTATCTTGCTTATCCCTATCTGCGGAGGCATGGTAACAATCTGCAGCTGAGAGGATGCGTGTAACTCCTATCTCACAGTGTGTGAGGATGGATTCAGGCATTAATAGTATCCAGACAGTGCTTGGTATATATGAAACATTAGTTATAATTATTCAGAATTAAATGTTCCAGATGCAGAATGACATTTTCCATTTACCTAGGTGCTCAGCCACAACTAGGCCTAGAGAATAAAATTCTACCCCTAATATCCCCCTGGGAGCTCCCATATGTGAGGAACAGAGAGATGTGCAGTGGGGATGGAGAAGATCAAAATGTCAGGATGTTTTATGCTGATCTTTTGTAATCCACTACCATTCTTTGAGGTAGACAGGAAATACGAAAATTGAGGCCCTAAGGATTTAAACAATGGGCCGGAGATCACCCAGCTGTTGAGTGCAAATTAAATCTGTGTCTGTTTGACTCTTTTCATTGTACTTGGTGTTGAAAATAACCATGAATAAATGGATGAGTAAATTTGAGAAGGATCTGGGTTTGTCTTTGGAGCTCCTCCTATGTTTATTTATTTACTCCTGGATTCCCAGAAATTAGAACAGTGCCTACTTCACAGGAAGAACTCAATAAATATTTATGATTAAATGAATGAATAAAGACAGGAAGAAAAGGGCAAAGGAGCAAGCCAAGGAATGAATGGGCAAAATGACCTCTCCCAAAGGCACTTGATTTTTGTTTTTTGGTTTTGTAGCTTTACTTCGCAGCCTGACATACTGAGTATAGATGGATTTATGATAAATGCTTCTATTTAGTACCTAGAGAGCATGGAGGAAGTCATTCATTATTCGTGTGCTGTAAGTGCAAATTCAGACCAACTGGTTCACAATCACCTGTGGTTTTTTTATTCTTATAAAATAAAAATAGATTGCCAGTTGTGCAACCACAGCTTCCCTTGTTTGGAGGCCCTTGGCACTTGGAATAGGCAAAGGAATGCAAATAAATCTGTGTATTATATCCCAAACAGCTATTTTCTTTTTGATTTGGGGATTATAGGGGGTAACTTTTGTTTGTATTTTAGATGGTTGTATCTCTCCCCCCCCCCCCCCCCCGATGCTCAGGCTGAAGCTGGTATAGGATTGCAGGCCTCCTGGAGGGGCAATTACAGGTGCTCCTTTTGACTAAAATTGGAGCTTAACTTTTTTTTTTAATATAAGCAGGGGAGAAACACTATAAGCTTCCCACGAAATGGACTTATTTATAATAAGGTGTCAACACGATGAAAAAAACCACATTAATCCATCTGCAGGGTACAGTGAAAAACTGCTGCAAAAATCAGCTGTAAAAATAATTTTCATTTAGATGACAAATAGCAGATAGTTGAGGAATGAGCCAATATGTGTCTTTGTGTAGTTTATATCCCACTGGTGCTCAGAAACGATTTCTCAACCTATAAAAATATGCTTTCTTAAATGCTTCTAGAGTATATAAAAAGACTCACATAGGGAATGGCACCGCACCATTTGGGTTTATATGATTACCATCTCTCTACTCACATATACAAATCTTGCAGATCATAATTGATTCTTAAAAGGGGTAGGTCACTTTGGGATAGACAAATATCCATAATATTGTGCATGCTGTATAATGAGAAGATCAGAACACACGAGGGCTAAATCGTAAAACACTCAGTGAGTATGCATAGGCCCAGGTTTAATCCCCAGCACTGTAAAAAATACACGCACACACACACACACACACACACACACACACACACACACACACACACACACACACACACACACACACACACACACACACACACACACACACACACACACACACACACACACACCCCAAAACTACTAATTCACATTACTGAGGAGGAAACTGTTGTCAATGTTACAAGTAGAACCTTGTACATATTGGGAAAATATATTTGGTATTGCTCTTCTTTTTATGACTACTCTTATTTATGATATTGTAATCATATAACATTGCATGATACAACATTGTAATACAACAATACAATACAATAACAATCATTGTAATACAATAATTACAATTGTTGCATTACTATTACTTCCTATGGTCATTGGTACATAGAGAGATGCTTTTCAAACATTGAATAAGCCTGAAATTCTACTCTCTTAGGTTGAGAGTCAATTTTTCTTGTGAAACTTTCTGCATTGAATAATAATAAGGGCAAAGATTGTACAGGAAAAAGTGACAGGGGACTCATGACATACACATAACTATTAATTATACAAACATATAGATGTGTAGACATATCTATTGCTTCTTTCCTGGTTCCTAATTGATTGTATCCGGTACACACATTTCGACTCTAAAAGATGAAAAGGTGGCCATATTAAGGATGATGTAAGTGGAACGTATTACTCAGTCTGTACAGCATGGCTTCTTCTTAGTTTGAAAGTCAATACAAATATTCTGCCTTTTGTTTATATTGCTTCAGGCTTTCTAAAGTTAATTCACATTTATCAATGTTTTCTGTAATACTAAACAACCTCAAAACCTGGCTTATACTAATAAATACCACATGGATAGGGCAAATTTGTATAATGATTACACGTTAATTTTCAAAAAAAAATATAAAATTGAAGCCCAGCACCAGTAGTTCATACCTGTTATCCTAGCAAATCAGGAAGTTAAGAGCTGAGGCTCGCAGTTTGAAGCTAGCCCAAGCAGGACACTTATTCCCCAATTAGCAAAAAGCTGGAAGTGGTGCTGTGGCTCAAGTGGTAGAGTGCCATTCTTGACTGAAAAGGCTAAGAGAAACTGTCTGGGCCCTGAGTTCAGCTCCAGCATCAATACTAGTTTTTTTAAAAAATGTATAACATTGTACAAAAGATGTATTTCCTGTACGTAGTCCTGTGAGTTGTCAACAGTATTCTGGGCTCCATGGGCCTGTTTAAGGAAAACTCTACTTTGGGTTGACGTCAGAAGATCTGGAGGCCAATTGAAATTAGGCACGCACATTTATAACTAAGTAAGGATGGGTAGTGTCTATCACATTGGTTCACATTCTATTGGCCAAAGAAATTCCCATAGCCAAGCCCTCTGTCAATGTAGTACAGATTATTTCTTCTATGATATGGGGAAGGGTATGGGAGAGTAAATACTAGTCAGAAAATATAAAGCTACTACATTCATGGATTAAAAAAATCTAAGCCACAAGCCAGGTGCTGGTGGTTCACACCTACCTACTCAGGAGTCTGAGATCTAAAGACAGAGGATCAAAACCAGCCTGAGCAGGAAAGTCCATGAGATTCTTATCTTCAACTAATCACTGGAAGGAGAGTTGTGACTCAAGTTGTAGAACACTAGCATTGAGCACAAAAACTCAGGGATAGTACCCTGGTCCAGGGTTCACCCCAGGACTGGCATGCACACGTACACACACACATACACACATACACACACACATACACACATACACACACACACACACACACACACACACACACAGCTAAGCCATATCCCTGGGTTACAAAAATAATTAAATAATAAAATAATATAAATTTAAGTATGTTTTAAGTATTTCTTTGTATAGCCACTGACAAAGCATATGATTGTTTTGGCAGCCAAAGTGTAAGTATAGAGAAGGAAATTAAACACATTAATTGCATCTAAGGAAGAATCAAACTGAAGCATATTTCATCTTCTTAGCATCTTCCTTCATTTTTTGTACTAATTTCTATTGTCTAATCTGTCACTATGCTTTCTTGATTACTTATTTCTGAAGAGAGCATTATATTTATTATTTTATATCTGAGGCTTAGTAAATACTCTGGCACAACTGGGCATTTGATCAATCTTTGCTAGACAATAAAGTGAATGCATGCATAAGTGATCAGAATGTATCGTTCTTATTGTTTGCTCCTAAGTGCTGCAGTTGTTTATATTCTATAACATGGAAGAACTGTTTTCCTTTTCTCCACCCTGACTTTTGTTTTACCACCTCAGACATTTCACTTTTGTTTCATTCAGTGGTTATTTTACTTTAAATATAGTTAAAAACTTTTGATTTTGATATATACTATTTTCTTGCAGATAAGCTGTGTGTGTGTGTGTGTGTGTGTGTGTGTGTGTAAGAGAGAGAGAGAGAGAGAGAGAGAGGGAGGGAGACAGAGAGAGAGACAGAGAGAGAGAGAGAGAGAGAGAGAGAGAGAGAGAGAGAGAGAGGGAGGGAGACAGAGAGAGAGACAGAGAGAGAGAGAGAGAGAGAGAGAGAGAGAGAGAGAGAGAGAGAGAGAGAGAGAGAGAAATCTATCCAAACAGTTGTCATACATTTAGGAAATACCACTGGGGTGTTCACTATTCATTTCCTATTCTGATGAAATTCAGTTCATGAATCAGGTTCTCCTTATATTTATTTCTTTTGTGATTTGCTTAGTGGGAAAACCTTCAGAGATTGACATTATGTATTTATGAGCCTGCCAGGAGAGCTGTTACTCTACTAGCACACTTAAAAAGATTTTGAATAGGCTACATAATACAGTGCTTTGGTAGTAAATAGCAGACAACAATATAAAGGAATGAGAAAGTGGCTGGTAATTCCAAGAGAAAAAAAAAGTAGAATATGAACTGTTTTTTTTTATTATCATTCATTGCATATAATAAACATTGTAATATCTATAAAATTATTGCTAAACTCACTGGGCTTATTGTGTCTTTTTTCACGATTTAAATTTCACAGAAAAGTAATGAAATATTTCAAAATGAAGTTCATACAAAATTGGATTTTTGCAAGTCATCCAGAAATAATACAGAGAGATCATCTCTACCATTCCCCTTACTCTACAAACAACAGCTTTTCAATTCTGTAGCTGGTCTTAGAAAGACTAAGTAGAAAGGATCATTATGTAGCTTACACAAAAGGAAAACTGAATTTGTCCATGAAGTTTCCATGTGTGTATTATCTTAACTACAAGAAATTTAACTACTCAAGATAAAACTTGAAGACTCACATGTATCTGATTTTTTTTAAGTCAAGAATTTGTTTAGGTTATACTGGCTTTAATAAAAATAGGCTAAGCCAGATACCAATGGCTCACATCCATAATCCTAGTTACTCAGGAGGCTAAGATCTGAGGATTGCAGTTCAAAGCCAATCCAAGCAGAAAAGTTTGTGTGACTCATCTCTAATAAACTACTCAGAAAAAGCTGCAAGTGGAACTGTGTTAGAATGCTAGCTTTGAGCCAAATAAGCTCAGGGACAGTGCCTAGGCCTCAGTCTAAGCCCTAGGACCTGCACCAAAAAAAAAAAAAAAAAAAAAAAAAAAAAAAAGAAAGAATAAAGAAAAATTTTAAAAAGTTGAATAAAATGTACAGAGTAAATGAATTATCCAAAATGGCATAGCAAAACTGATTTGTCTCCTCAAATGCCAGATTTGCAACGAGTATTTACAAGACTTTAATTGAAGATCATGGATGTATACTTGAATAAATAATAAAGTGATAATAAATGGTTAACATTTGAAATTTCAAAGTTATTTGCTTAATGCTAAGAAACATTTGCAATACAATAAGAATATATTGCTTTTATCTGAAGATTGACTTAAAAGTATTCTTTTTTTTGGGGGGGTCCGGTCGTGGGGCTTGAACTCTGGGCGTGGGTGCTGTCCCTCAGCTCTTCAGCTCAAGGTTAGCACTCTACCAACTTGAGCCACAGCGCCACTTCTGGTTTTTATTCTTTTTGCTTATGTGGTGCTGAGGAATCAAACCCAGGGCCTCATGTATGCAAGGCAAGCGCTCTACCAATGAGCCACCTTCCCACCCTCTGACTTAAAAGTATTCTATCAGATACAAACCCATCTCTAAGATTCATGACCAAAAAGCAATAAAGCTAGGGGCCGGTGGCTCATGCCTGTAATTCTAGCTACTCAGGAGGCTGAGATCAATGCCAGCCTGGGCAGAAAAGTTCATGAGACTCTTCAATTAACCACCAGAAGGCCAGAAGTGGCAATGTAGCTCAAGTGGTAAAGTGTTTGCCTTGAGCTGAAGAGTTCAGAGACAGTGCCCAGGCCCAGAGTTCAAGCGCCGTGACTGACACAAAACAAAACAAAAATCCAGTAAAACTGAGCTTCTCACAGCAGAGTGGAACATACACAATTTTGTAGGGATTTATTTTTAATTTACATTTGAAAAAATGTTCCAAACAGATGGGAAAAAGAGACTATTCATAAAACCTTTGGCTTATATCCATTAAAAGGTTCCATTTATTGAAGAGGAAGTAAAGTGTAGAATGTGCTTTTAGCCAAACCAGGAATTCATTTCTCCAATTCATAAAAGCTCTTCCTTCTTCCCCCTACCAGTCCAACTAGCTCCTAATCTGGTACCTCTCAATACACATGACAAGACTAAGAACAAACATTCATGGCACTCTCTTTCATGAAGAAAAGGAGTGGGCAATGATACTTGGGAAACCCTCTGCAGGGAGAAAGTGTGAAGGTCACTAAGGTGAGCACCTAGAATGAATTTTAGACTATTGGAGTTGAGCAAGCCTTCTTGATAGAGATAGAGAAGGAATAGAGAACTTGTAAGTATGAAGAATGGAATTTACTGGTTCAACTAACATGCAAAGTAAGGGACAGGAGTAAAAGTTAGCTACTGGTTTCCACAGTTTGGATTCAAGGAATATTTTAGACCAATGGTGGCACTTAGAAGCGTACTCCTTATTTTTCCCATGATCTTATTAGCATTAAATTAGTTGTACAAAAGGACGGTGTCCACATGGGCATACAAGATACCTTGATTAGATTCTCGCCCTCTTTCATTCTCTCTCAACCTCTCTCCTTGCCCAAATCAGTCTTGACAGGCTTCACAGCTCCATTTTCACACATGTATAAAACATATTTCAGCCATATTCATCCACCTGCTCTGTTGACCCTCACTCACACTACTAGTGTCTGGAAAACATAGCATTTAGGAAAGACAGGAGTAAGTCTCTCCCAAAAGTATTCCATGCCTTCCAGATTTTTACAATTACCACTTGCTTTAGCCTTTGCCCTATGGACCCCAAGAAGTTATGCTTAGATTATAGAATGGAGGAATAAAGAGCAGAAAGCTTAGATAATCACACTTTTTTCACAAACCTATATTTACAAGGGAATTTATATATTATATATTCAATAAAAAGAGGCAGCAAAAATCAAGTAACCACTAAGCTGAACACAAGTGGATCATATCTATAATCCTAGCTGCTCTGGAGGTAGAGATCTGAAGAATGGTGGTTTGAGACCAGTCCAGGCAGAAAAGACTGCAAGACTCGATAAAAGTAACCAGCCCCAAACAAGGCTGCAGGTGTAGCTTAATTGGTAGAGCACTAGTCTAGCAAGTTCTGAGTTCAAACCCAATTGCTTTCTTTTATTAAAGGAATATGTATATATGTTTTCTTTTATGAAAAGAATATATGTGTATGTATATGTCTATATAATAAGAAATGCATTTTAAAATTATTTAATGGTATAAGTCTTCTTGAGAAAGTAAAAATCTTGAGAGCATTGTTTCTGGGATATTTCTTTGGTATCTAGCTGGCTAGATGTTTAAAAATCCATAAAGTGGATGGGTGGGGGGAGGGAAAGTAGGAGAAAAATGAGGGAAGAGTTAACAAATTGGACAAGAAATGTACTTATTACCTTACTTATGTAACTGTAGCCTCTCTGTACATCACCCTGACAATTAAAAAAAGTCGATAAAGTGGAGTGTAATGTCAGTAATCTCAGCATTCCATTGTCTGAGGCAGGAGGGTAGCAAGTTCAAGGCTAACATGAGCTATACAACAACTTCCAGGTCAACCTGGGCTACATATTAAGACTTTCCATAAACAACAACAGCAACAAAAATACTTAGTCTTGAATTATGTTCTGAAATTAGCATGTAACTTACTAAAAGGCAATTCCCCTTATGTTTCAAAAGTACACCAAATAATAATTAACTAATGAAAAATTATGTCAAAAAACCTAGATGGAAGTTTCATAATGACTGAATGAATCATAATCAGTAGACAAACAAAAACAACCTCCCAGTCTATTTCACTCTTTCTTGAATGACATTTGAGAAAGACTTAAAAGGTTTAAATACACATTCTAAAATATAGGCAGGTACATAAGAGTAATTACTTTTCTCTTGGAATTTTTAACGACTCACTTTTGAGATTAGAATTGAATATACCTTTGACTCTGTTTCCTAGAAAAACTCATGATGTGATACTTCTTCTTATTGCATGTAGTTATTTTTATTATTTCTCCAATTTATGCCTGTAGGTGTTGTGCTTGAAGTTCTATACAATTTATTAAATAATCTGCGAGTGTTGAGGTGGATCAAATATAATAAAAATATATAACATAAAAATATATAACAGCAGGACTGTGGTAGAAATGCTATCCAATTCTCATTTTCAGAACTCTGGCAAGTAGCAAAGCATCAAATTTGCATGAAGAACTCTTCCCGACATGCCTTGTTTTCCCTCCTCCCTTTTCTTCCACAGTAGGCAAATCTTCCTGGGGCACCAGGATAATAACACACACACACACACACACACACACACACACACACACACACACACACACACACACACACACACACACACACACACACACACACACACACACACACACACACACACACGGGGGCAAAGAAAATCCACCTCAAAGCTATTCTCCGAGACTGCAGGAATTACCTAAGTAGTCAGAGGCAGACATGGGACGTAGGCACTGGAAGTGGTGTCTCAGTCACAGGAGTAACTGCTGTCAACCATGTTCCTTGCTCAGCTCATTTCCTGGGACATTTGCCTTAGTCCCACACTGTGAGTAGATGTCAAATAAAGGAACAAAATCACCTTTTCCATCTTTGGAGTCGTAGCCACTAACTAGAAGGAAGCAAATTTAAAAATATCCCTCCGTGTGGATGTTGACGCTTATGTTAGCAGCAGAGGGCGCCAGCTGGACAAGCAGTGCCCAGGAACACTGGGAATGGAAAGCCATAGGGGCTACTTGTGTTGAGTAGACTCCGGGTCTGCAGCATTTCTGTGCTTCTAAGCTAGCACAGGCTGAGGAAGACAAACATTATTCATTTTACTTTACCTTGCTTTACTTACTAATTATTTAGGGCCGGTACTGGGGCTTGAACTCAAGGCCTAGGTGCTTGTCTCTGAGCTTTGTCACTTATGGCTGGTACTCTATCACTTGAGCCATTGCCCTACTTCAAGCTTTTTGGTGGTAAACTAGAAGTAAGCATCTCACTGACTTTCCAGCTTGAGCTAGCGTCAAACTGTGATCCTCATCTCTTAGCTTCTCTAATAGACAGGATTATAACCATGAGCTACTTACTGGAACCTGGCAATAAGGATTTTTTTTTTAAATTTTATTGTCAAGATGATGTACAGAGGGGTTACCTTACATGTGTCATTTTTTTTTGTCATGAACTCGGGGCCTGGGTGGAAAAAAAAGCATCATTTTTGAAGTTATTATTTTACTTAGAATTTAGTTATGGAGGACAAATTTACCTTCCTCTAACTTATATAAATTTGTTTCTGGTTATAAACAGCCACAGAGCAAATGTGGGGACTGATTTTATCTAAAAAGCATAATCTGATTTCCCTCTTCACAGTGAAAATAACATTTCTCCCTTCCTTTGTTCATTTACCAAATATGGAAAGAACAACTATAACAATCATTCTCAGTGGGGAAGAGATTGATATTATACACTAACAATAGCATAAATGCAGTAGTGTATTAATTGTTTAACAAAATGAATCATATCAGATTGGTTGAAGTAAGGTGTTGCTTTTACAACTCTTCCAACTGCTTTTACAATAATTTTCTCAAAGACTTGAGGTAGATTTTCCTTCCTACTTTGATTTTCATTGTATCTATATCCCAGCAAGGTTCACCTGTTGAGGAGAAACAAGGAGGAGGGAGAACCAGACATGCTAGGAAGAGGGCTTGATACAATCTGACACTTTGGTACTTGCCAGAGTTCTGAAAGTAAGATCTGGATAGCATTCATACCACATACAGTACAGCTCTATCGTAGAACTATGGGCTATAGTGAATAAAGGTTTTTCTTATTCCTAGGTTTTTATCATTGTCACTCTTAAGTCAAGAACTGTCCTGGAATCAAATAACAACATGAAAGCAATACAGCTGCAACTCAACGGAATGCCAGAGTCCAGGAATGACTGGGAAATTCTTTGTGAAGGGGGAAAGAGTTGGGTATGATTCCAGGGTGGATGGCTTCACTCTTTTATTATAAATCCATATGCTTAAAACACTTATTGAGTATCCAGGTGTTAGAGACACAAAGATAACCCATGCTCTTAAATATTTCAGGCAGGGACACAGTCACCAAAACCAATGTCATGACCAAATACTATGATATAGCACCACACAGTGCTATCACATCACAAGGATTTAAAAAAAGAAATCCTTAATAGTCCCTAGGAAGATGACAGGGAAATTCAAAGAAAGCTACTCCAGAGCTGAGATAGTAATCATTCATGATTCATTAATTGGACACCCATGTCTTAAGTGCCTGATACATTTACAGAACTTGCACTCGAGGAGCAAATAACAGTCAAATGGTGAATGAGACATATGATTGGTTCAATGACTGATTTAATTGAATACAAGGTAGACAGTGTGTGAATGTATGTGACATGTATGTGGGTGGCTGATGAAAGGCTTCACGGAGAAGTTAAGTTTGAAAAGATGTAAAGGCATTTGTTAGGCAAAATTTGATGAGGATTGATTTATTTGCTTATAAGAGAGTTCAGGATAACAGCAGAAGTAAAAGCGCAATGCCCTATTGCAAGCTAGATAAGGTCACAGTGAGAAAGAAGTTTAATATGACTAGAGTTTGGGAAAGAGAAATGAGGCTAGAGATTAGTGGGAATTTGAGTTTTATTTTGTGGCCTTAGCATTTTCAAGTTGTGTCCACTGTTTCTGAATGCTAAGGAAAAGCCTCATAAAGGTCCAAGAACTCATGCAAAAGGCAGATTTTAAGGGTCCTTCAGTGTCAGACGCAACCTTCCTCCTCTCCCTCTGTTAATCCAACCCTTCTTCAAATGCTCATCTAACCCTCCTTCTCTCCCACTATTCTCTATATTCACTGACCCTGCTTTAGTTCTCTTCACAGCACCTGCAGCTAACATTATGTTATAGAATATAGTATACATTTATTTGACAGTTCATTTTCTGGCACTTCTGCTAGAATATAACAAAGATTCTTTCTTTTACCTGTCTCTAGTCTGTCCCTAGTCTGGCTCCTCCATCTTGGGGCATGGACTCAAGAGTCCAGTTTTAGCAAGAATTTTGCTACGTCAGTTTAGTTAGAGTCTTCCACTCTTGCTGTGGAACCAAATTCCCCACCCTTCCTCCCACCAATGCCTGCCTTCAACAAGGATCTTGTTAGGTAAGTCTAGCAAAGAATTTACTTACCTTCTTGGCAATCTGCCATCCATTGGCATACCCCACCCACTTCACTGGCTGCAAGTCCTTACTTTCTTTTTTTCTTTTCTGAATTTGGAGTTCAGCCCAGTTTCTTTCTTCTACTGATCACTTCATTGAAGTAGCTGTATACCAACTACAATACTAGCAAAAAAGCCTTACTACCTTTAATAACATAGTTTTTCATCAACAGATACTAAAGTATGAGTGATAGATGGGACACTTTATTACTAGACTTCCCAAGCAATAATGTATGTATCTAGAACAAAGGAGGAAAGTACGTAGAAAATCGGAGAACCTGTAAGTAGTAGACTAGCTAGTTTCATTGCATTTTAAAGTCTGAATGTGAAAAGTTTACTAAGGAATACTTAAAATAACACAGTCTATTAATTCTATTATTAACACATTCTAAATTCATAAGAGTCAGAATCTTAAGAATTAAGAAGCCTCAGAGGTCATATTGTCCAAGGTTATCTTCCTATTAAAAAGAATTGAATTTGCTGGCTATTTTTAAGGTCTTTTATCTTGATGGGCTAGCTTACTATTTGTAGAACATTTGGAACTTTTGGAATCACATAATTTATATTGTTTTCATTAATTAATCATGCTGAAGTGTTTTAGCTAAATGCTGAAGCTTTTTAGCTAAGGTTCACAGGGTTGAGCCAACAGCTAGAATGTTAACCCCAATTGAGGTAATTAAAAGTATACTAAAAAGGCCTCTTTGTTTGTATTAGAGAGGGAAATGGAGATCACAGAAAAGGTGGAACAAAGGGTGAACAAATGCAACAGTGGTACTCATTAGATACTATGTGGAAAATGAACTGTACATCTTGTAGGTAGGGAGGGAAAAACTGGGAGAAAGAGAGGGAAGGGGAAGCATGGTTCAAAAGGACATGTACGTATTACCTGACCCATGTAACTGTAACCCCTCTGTATATCACCTCTATAATAACTATATATATATATTTTATTTTTTATTTTTTATTTTTTGTCAGTCATGGGGACTGAACTCTGGGCCTGGGTGCTGTCCCTCAGCTCTTCAGCTCAAGGCTAGTGCTCTACCACATGAGCCACAACACCACTTCCAGGTTTTTCTGCTTATGTAGTGCTGAGAAATGGAACCCAGGGCCTCACGCATGCAAAGCAAGCACTCTACTACTGAGCCACTTTCTTAACCCGATAACAATATTTTTTAAAAGGCTTCTATGCCAGGTAAGGGTGGCTCACACCTATAATCCTAGCTGCTCAGGAGGCTGAGATCTGAGGATCAAGGTTCGAAGCCAATCCAGGCAGGAAAGTCTGTGAGATTATCATCTCCAACTAACCAGCAAAAAGCTAGAAGTGAAGTTGTGACTCAAGTGGCTGAGTACTAGCCTTGAACAAAAGGACCCAGGTTCAGCATTAGGCCCTGAACTCAAGGCCTAGTTAGTTAGTTTTGTCAGGGGTTGTTTGAATTCTAAAGTAGAGGCCTATCAGAGATGATAGCCAATTCAAGGTGACATTGGCATCTCCTTACTCAAATCTCAACAGTTTGGAAGTATTCAGCCTGGAGAGTCACTGAATCCATGCTGGGAAGTGGTTGTGTGTGGGGATAACTGACTTCATGGATGTGAAAGTGTGTTTGAGCTTTCTTTCCGATGAGCTGTCAACACACTCATGAAAGCAAGGTTCTAAGAATGCTGTGAGTTCCCCAATGTTTACACAGCAAAGCAAACAACCTTTGTTATTCCAATTAATGCATCTGCTCATGAAAGGAGTCTGATCCAAAAATGTGCTGTGTTTTTTTCTCATCCACACTAAAAATTATAATGTTGACTCATATTGAAGCAATTTGGAAATGTACTCAGCTACAAAATGAAAATAGATTATGTTACGTATGACATTTGTTACTAGGGTACCTGCTAAAAATAATGTCTCTGAGTTATATATTAGATTTCCTCCCAAGGATTTTTGGTATTCTCATAGTATCTTTTTAAAGAAGTTGGGCCAGGCAATAGTAGTCTCTCAGCCTTAGAAACCAATGATAATAAATGCCAAGAGGTAAAGAGAACACAGAAAAGAATGTGCCAGAATCAAACCCTTTGTTGAGATACTATAACTTGATACTTGGTAGTAACTTCCCGATCTTCTTGCTTTACTGCTCCAAAATGGGGAGTGAGATTTGGGAGTGGAATGTGCTAACAACTAAAAAAGACTTTTAAATATAGTCTAGGTCAACTCAAATAGTTTTACCCATGAAAAGTGAAATGAACTCCTTAGGGACACAACTACTGAGTAGCAAAGAAGGACCCAAGCTCCGGATCTTTTATTTTAAATACGGTGTTTGCTCTCCAAACTCTTAGGATCATAAATGGTTCAACTAAATCTAACATGGCTCAGCATATTAAATAGACAAAGCAACTTCATTTTTCAGCAGCATATCAACACAAGGTGACTTACTCTATTCTGTTTAGAATAAACCAGGCTAATTGTCCTTTTCATTTATAATAAGTATGAACTTTTATATACCTTCCAATTTTGCATTTGTTTCTTTAAAGAAGTATCTTAGACTAAGCTTGAGGTGCCATGTGAATGCCTATAATTTGCCAGGCACTGTTCTGCAAGCCAGGGATTGGTCAATGAACACAATGGAGAGTAAAACTTCCTCCTTTTATGAAGCTTATAGTCTACTTGGAAGAGACAGACAAAACAATCAAATAAGCATGTAAATTGCATAGCATGTTGGAAGATGGTTGTTTTGGGAATAGGTCTGGAGCACTGGGCAGTTGCAGGGCAGAGCAGAGAGGCTGGGTGAAATGAAAGCAGTCCCTCTTTCTTTCTTTCTTTTTTTTTTGGTCGGTCTGGGCCTGGGTGCTGTCCCTCAGTTCTTCTGTTCAAGGCTAGTGCTCTACCACTTGAGCCACAGCACCACTTCTTGTTTTCTGGTGGTTTATTGAAGATAAAAGTCTCATGGACTTTCCTTCTCGGGGCTGGCTTTGAACCGTGATCCTCAGATCTCAGCCTCCTAAGTAGCTAGAATTACGGTGTGAGCCACTGTTGCCTGGCATGAAAGCACCTTTTTAAACAGGGTGGCCAAGTGAATTTGCAAAGAAAGTTACTCTTAGCACAGACTGGAAGGAACTAGTTGTTGACAACAGGGTGCTAGTACCATGAGTTAGCAGAATTCCATCAGTCTCTGACTCAGACCATGCTTTACTATATTTGAAGGGAATTACTATAAAAAATAAAGAGATACAGCAAGTACAGTTCGACAAGGGCTATGAATTGAAGATTTACCTCTCAATAGAGATTGATACTAAATAATCACAGACTCTAAAACACCTGAAAAAATAATAAAATGGGGACAATAGTATTTACCAATATTCTTGGTAAAATGGTCAAGGGAGTGTGGCTCTTAAGGAGCCGTTTAACTGTTGGGTTTTGTACTTCTGAGTAGGATGAGGTTAAAGCCAACATAAACCAAATTCTGAACTATGACTTGTCCTTTCCCATTCATCTCACTCATCTAAGCATTCAGTCTTCTCTTTAAATCACAGCTGAGGAAACAGCACAAAACTAAATTAAAAGGGTGTATTATTGGCCTACACAAAAAAATTTCAAAAAATGTGAGAACAAGGATGGGTGAACATCTTAAACTGTTTTAGAGCACCATATGCTCTTTTGTAGATTCAATTGTGGAGTAATAGAAAGAAAAGAACAAGTCAGAACCGGATAGGAGTCTGGCTCTACCACTTAGCTTAATATCCTTGGGCAAATTAGAAAGGGAAACACTGAATTTTATTATGTACTAAATGGAGAGGGATCGCAAGTTTCTTTTATGACAAATAATTATGTTTAAATGAACTTCTTTCACCAATAAACTATCATACGATTGGCATAAAAATAAAGGTACAAAGTAGTTAATTAGCATTTATATAAGGATCCTCCTCAGAAGGTATGAAGTGTAAAATAATTTAACTTGTAATTATCAAAGAATAGTGAAGTCCGTGCAACATGCTTTAAAATATCAATTTATACTTGGTCTCATGTAACCCACAGCATTGAGTTAAAGGGAGAACTCTTCAACATCTTTAGTAAACTGGGATAGAACAAGAGACAGACAGACACCACTATTTCAAAAGCAGAATGAACATTTTGTTTCTTGTACTTGAAGGAATACTGAAGGGGTGGACCTTGAACATGTGCAAGTTCAACATTAGCTTCCTTCTCTGAATTGCCAGCTTGGTGGAATGATTCTTAAATGATACTTCTTGTCAGCAAGAAAGGTGATCCAAAGATTGAACAAAAATAGCCTGTGTTCAACAGCTGTGAGGTCTATCATTTATAAGGCAAGATCATCTCTCATCAGATCGTCTTGATGTGTACCCAAGAATGAATGTATATTTGTCATTTGTATATTTAATACTTCTCAGAAAACAAGGTTTTGTCACGTTCCATTCTTTCTAATACATTTCTCTCTTTACATGTCAACAGAGGGAAGTGGGGATTTATGTTTGAGGATTTATGTTTGTGATTCTGAAACTTTTGGCACCCATAATGTTATAAATTTTGACTAATCCTGAATAATAATTCCTGAACAGCAAACAATCTTTTTATAAAAAATCATTTATTTTTCACTGGCAAAACTGCATATGTGAATCTTTTGCAACATGTTTTTATTTTTTATTTTTATTTTTTGGCTGGTCATGCGGCTTGAACTCTGGGACTGGGCCTGGGCCACTGTCCCTAACCTTCTTTTGCCCAAAACTAGTGCTCTACCACTTGAGTCACAGCACCACTTCTGGCTTTTGATGAGCAGTTAAGAGTCTCACGGACGTTCCAGCCTGGGCTGGTGGCAAACCGCGTTCCTCAGATCTCAGCCTCCTGAGTAGCTAGGAGTATAGGTGTGAGAGCCGCTAGCACCTGGCTCGTTTTGAATATATATATACATATATATATATATGTATATATATATTCATTGGGGAATGATTAAATCAAACCAATTTAGCATGCATACTAGCTCACATACATGTGATCTTTCTCTTTCATAGTTTGAAGAAAATAATCTTCAGGCATGAAAGGACAGAACACTAAAGAAGGGCGACAGTTAAGGAAAAAGGAGACAAGTATGGCAGGGGAGAGAGGCAGGGATGGATTTCTTCCTCACCCAATTCTTGTCAGTCTCTACTACTTTGCCTGAGCATCAAGCATCTGAACTGCCCATATTATGCTTTTCACTTCTGCTTGTAATCCCTTGTACTCTGCACCTCTCCCCTGCCCCTTGGCCCCACCACGTCTTTGCCCCGTACGTATTTTGCTCCTATTTGCACATTAAACCTCCCATTTCTTTCCCCACGGCCCCCACCCCGGCGCAGCCCGATCGTCAGGTCTCTCCGGTGTATTTACACAAGCATGTACGACAATGCACTTAGGGAGTGGGGCTGTGATTTACCGGTAACTTTGTTCAGCTGGTTAAAATGGAGACCTCTTCTAGCTACAGGACAAAATATCTAAGAGTTACAAAGTAAGCAGGCGAGCTGGAGAGCACAGACCACTCAGCCATGACCGGAGACCCGAGGAACCCGCGAGGCTTCCCTGGGGAGCGCCCTTTGCCCAGGGAGGGCCCCTGCCCACCGCCCGCACCCGCCCCGGCGGCAGGCCCACGTTTCGGCCTCCACCTCCCCTCCCCGCGCGCGGCTGGCCTATTTGTCTCCAATCCTCCTCCCACCTCTGCCCAGGCTCACCCCATATTCCACCGGCGCCCCAGCCCACGGCTACCCCGGGGTCCCGCACCGCCTCGCTGCACCTGCCACAAACCACCCTTCCCTGCGCACCTGGTTTGTCCCGCCCAGGAGGGGGCTCACGTTGGCGCCCCGCTCGCCCCCCGCCCCCCGGGCCTGCTCCCTGGAGCTCCTGGGCCACCGACTCCCACGGAGTCCCGGGACCCCGCGCCCCGCCCAGCCCACTGGCAATCGGACCCCCAACGCTCCCCCCGCACCCCCACAGCGTTCCCCGCCCCGAACCCCGACCACCCTTGCGCCCCGCCCCCCGCTCCTCCGCGCCCCGCCCCGCCTGCGCCCCGCCCGCGTCCTCCACTCCCACTGCGTGCCCGCCCCTCCCTCCCCCACCCCTCCCTCCCCACGCACCCCCGCCCGCGCCCCCGCTCCGCCCCGCCCCGCTCGCCCGCCTCCCCCGGTCCTGCGCCCGGCTCCCGGCGCCCCCGGCCCGCTGCACTGTGGGTAGACGGCGGTGGAGCCCGCGCGGAGCCGGTGGCGGAGCCGGGCGGCGCGCGCCGAAGATGGCCGAGAAGCAGAAGCACGACGGGCGGGTGAAGATCGGGCACTACGTGCTGGGGGACACGCTGGGCGTCGGCACCTTCGGCAAAGTGAAGAGTTGAGTGCGCGCGGGGCTCGGCGGGCGGCAGGTGGAGCGACCCCCCCCCCCCCAGCCCGAGCGCGCGAGCCCGGGGCCGGGCGAGGTGCCCGGGGCGGAGGGGGGGGCGAAGGGGGGGCGCGGGGCCGGGCGAGGCGCACCGCGCGTCCCGGGGTGCAGGTGCAGCGCCCACCTGCGCCTTCGCAGGGGGACGGAGCACGGCGCCTCTCCCTTCTCCACACCCCGGCTGTGACGAGCTAGGAGCGTGGAACGGGGTCGGCGGGGCCCTGGGGCCTGAGGTAGGATGGAGATAGTGCACGCTGCTGAGGGATGGATGACTGTGGGTTTGTGCCAAGTGCCCTTGTTGGGAGCGTTACGTGGGATCGCATTTAATCTCTGCAGCAGCGTAGCCAAAACCTGACCCTCACCTTGAAGGTGAGAGAATGTGGACCCCCCGCGTGGTTTAGTAACACACCCCAAGGTCACAGAAGTGGTTGGTTCACGATGAAGTCTAAAATGTCCTCCAACTCCAGCCTTACTCAGAGGTGTGACTATGCCCAGGTTTTTTCCTGCCCCTGATTTGTTGGTGGAGCTGTTTTGAGGATACCCAGGGAGCCCAGTGATCGTGGGTCCTCTTGCTGGACTGTTTCATGCCAGAATTGGGCCAGATTGGGCCGCAGAGTATTGCAACCGACAGAACGATCAATGTATGAGCAAAAAAAGAAAAAGAAGCTTCTAGGGGAGAAATATGTAAATGTCCCTTGGTGCTGGCGCTGGGATTTAGGGAGTTGAAGTCAAAACTGCTTGCTGAGGCATATATTGCTGAGGTCTGTTTGCCTGGAGACAGGATCCCTTTTTTTGGCTGCAAGAAAACAAGCTACCTTTGAAATTTTATACTGTACTCCTTGCTAGTTAAGCATTAAACTTTTCTTTGGTTTTGTATTTGTTAATAAGAGTCACCAGATGTAATTAACCTGTTCTCTCCAGAACTACAGCTAACTGACCAAAAAAAGAGAGAAAACTTTGTTGAAAATTGAACAAGTGACATACAGATCTTTGGTGGTTTTTTCGCCCCTCCCCTCCCCTGAATAAATGTTTGGGCAGACAGTCCAGAAATTTTATGCTTGTCAACTTCAAATTTTAACCTCAAGTATAACTACTGGAATACGGAGACTTGTCCTGTGGCCAAGGTCAGAACTTACTTTCTTCTTTCTTCCTACCTACTAACCATTTGTTTGAACAGAAATTACTGACAAAATGCTAGGCACAATTCTAGGCAGTGTGGACTCAGGCAGTACCAAACCCAGAACTTTTGTAAGACTTCCTTTCTAGTAGGAGGAGACAGAGTAATCAGAATGAATGTGTGTGAGATTGATGTTTTGTGCTGTTGAGAAAAGGGAAGAGTAGCGACCTTTGTGAGATTGGCAGTCGTAAGGTGATCAGACATGGCCTCCCAGACTGTAGTATTTGTATAAAGTCATAAAGTTTGTAAAATTCTTTGGAGCCTTATGAAGGCCATGAAGTCTGGATTATTTCTGAAAGATCTTATAAACAATGCATCATTAGGAGGATATGTTTAGAGAGGGAGTCCAGGAAGATTCAGGGATTGGATTAGTGCCTGTAATGTTACTTGGTTTACTAGAGTTACTGAGAACTATTGCTCAAACGAACAGCACCTTTGCATTTAGGCTTTAACTCTACATCCTTTCAAACCAGGTCAGATGTATTTGTCTTTTAAATTCTTGTACTGCAATCTCAATGCAATGTAAAGTACCCCTAGGATCAATCATCCCATTGTCAGAAGAAAACATTTAAATCTCTTCCTTATACTCTCAAGCTGTGTCCAGGCACCAGCTTCTTGAAATACAAAGTAACAGAAGGACCTTTGATATATGAGAAATCCTTTCCTTAGAGAACTTCATTCTGGGGGAGCTGACACTATGTTAAATCCTCCATAAGAGATACTGTGTCTTCCTATGTAAGATTAGAGTCAGTATAATATTTTTAAATACAAATTATAGACATTGCTACAATCTAAATTTCTTGAGTTCTTCCAGGGACAAGTGAGACAAAATTTTGGGGGTATATTTTTCCATCACAAAATTCATCATTTTAGTGTACAATTCAAAGTTTTTTAGCAACTTTACCAACAACTGGAAGAATCATTACAGATCAGTTGTAGAATGACTCTCATATCCACTTAGTTAATCCTAGAAAATCAGTAATCTATGTCTAATTTACATAAACATGCTCTTTCTTGATTCCTATAATTGGGGTCATTCAATATGTAGTCTCTTCAGCCCAGCTTCTTCAATAATGACTTTGAGGTTCATCCTTGACATATCATGTGCCATTACTTAGTTTGTTTTTCTAGTTGAATAATATTTCATTGTGTAAACATGTACTTGTTGTCCACTACTGATGAATATTGCTTTAAGTTTTGTTCTTTTGTTTTGTTTGTGCCAGATCTACCTGGGGCTTAAATTCTGGGCCTGCACACTGTCCCTAAGCTTTCTGTGCTCAAGGCTAGTGTTCTACCACTTGAGCCACAGCTCCACTATGGTTTTTTTGGTTGTTAATTGGAGAGAAGAGTTTTGCAAACTTTACTGCCCGGCTGGTTAATGCAGATACTTCTTGTTAGTTTTTTTTTTCTCCTCCATGACGAAATGCATGAGAAAATAAACAGAGGAAAGATTGATTGGCTCACAATTTCAGTCTGTAATCCTTTAGCTGTCATGGTAGGAAGCATGTGGTAGAGTTTAGCACCTCACCTTATGGGAGAGGAAGCAGAGAGATGGGTTCTTTGTTCATTTTCTGATCGGATTGAGCTATGGTGAAATTTGGTTCATGGGTACTGCAATGAGTGGTGGGACTTTTGTGAATTAATTAGATCAGGTAAGGGCAATTAAGGCCTTTCCCATGGGAGGGAGTTAGTTATTGTGGGTTCGTATGTTAAGTCTGCCGTGGGGTAAGTTGCTCCACTCAACAACACATCTGCCCTTTGTATTTTGCTTGTTCTGCTTTCTGCCATGAGTTCAAGTAGCTTGAGATTCTCTCCAGAAGCTAAACAGATGCTGGCACCTTATCCTTACACCTCCCAGCTTCCCTATCAGCCAGAATAAACTACCTGGCCTTACAGCTATTAAAAATGGAATGTTTGGGGCTGGAAAGGTGGCTCAGTGGTAGAGTGCTTGCCTTGCATTCATGAGGCCCTGGGTTTGATTCCTCCGCACCATATAAGCAGAAAAAGCAGGAAGTGGTGCTGTGGCTCAAGTGGTAGAGTGCTAGCCTTGAGCTGAAGAGCTGAGGGACAGCGCCCAGGCCCAGAGTTCAGGCCCCACAACCGACAATAAATTAAATAAACAAACAAATAAATAAGTAGATAAATGGAATGTTTGTTGAGTTAAAAGAATTTTAATTTTTTATTTTTTGTAGATTCCAGATACAAGTTCTTTTTTTTTCTTTGTGGATATGGGTGTTGACCTTGGACCTGGGCGCTGTCCCTAAGCTCTTCAGCTCAAGGCTAGTACTCTACCACTTGAGTCACTGGCACCACTTCTGGTTTTCTGAGTGGTTTATTGGAGATAAGAGCCTCGTAGACGTTCCTGCCCTGGCTGACTTTGAACCAGGACACTCAGCTCTCAGCCTCCTGAGTAGCTAGGATTACAGGTGTGAGCCACCAGCGCCTGGCCCAATTTGTCAATTAAAAAAATATTATTTTATCTTTATGTAGTTGTACAATGAGGTTACCATCCAACAAATCAGTTTATAATACATCTTGATCAGTATCACCTCATTCATTCTCCACCATCCTTTTTTTTTTTTTTTTTTTAAAGGACTATGCTTAGTGCCATAGTTTAAGAAATTTTTTTCTTGTTGGGCTGGGAATGTGGCATAGTGGTAGAATGCTTGTCTAGCAGGCATGAAGCACTGGGTTCAACTCCTTAGTAACACATAAACAGAGAAAGCTGGAAAAGTGGTGCTGATTGTGTGTAAGCCCTGAGTCAAACCCCTGATGGTTTACAGTATCTTCTTGCAGTTGTCATATTGTTTTAATTTTTGTATTTAGTTGATGATCCATTTTAAAATTTTCTTTTAGTTTTGGCAGTACTGGGGCTTGAACTCAGAGCTTTGAGATTGCTAGGCTTGCATTTTCTTAGCTGGGGCTCCACAACTTGAGCTGTGCCTCCACTTCCAGCTTTTTGGTGGCTAATTGGAGGGAAAGAGCCTCTCCAATTTGTCTTCCCTGGCTGGCTTTGAACCACAATCCTCACATCTTAGCCTCCTCAGTTGCTTGAATTACAGTCATGGGCCCCCTGACCCCTGGTGGTGTTTGGAATTCTTATAGCTAGACTTAGTTGGTTCTTACCTAATCTGTCTAAAGGTGACAGATTCTGGAATCAATCTGTTGTATGTGTTACGTAAAGAGTGACTAACAATTCTGTTTCTGATATAATGTCAGTTAATTTCAAAAGAGGTTTGCATTTTCAAGGTGAAGACTAATAGGTGTGGTTGATGAAATTCTGTTCCTTCATTGCTCTGTTGTACAGGAAGAGCTACCATGCAACCAAACTGCTTTCTAGCTAGCAAAATCCTACCAAGGAAGCTAGATTCCCTCCCTCCTTTCCTCTTTCCCTCCTTCTTTATATCTCTCTCTCCTTTCTCTTTCTCTCTCTTTTTCTTATCTCTCTTTCTTTTATCTCTCTCTTTCATATGGAATGGCATTACCTGAAGTACCTGCAAACTTGGCTTTCAAAAAATGAAGTAAAGGGCTGGGAAGGTGGCTCAGTGGTAGAGTGCTTGCCTTGTATGCATGAGGCCCTGGGTTCAATTCCTCAGCACTACCTAAGCAGAAAAAACTGGAAGTGGCGCTGTGGCTCAAGTGGTAGAGTGGTAGCCTTGAGCTGAAGAGCTGAGGGACAGTGCCCAGGCCCAGAGTTCAGGCCCCACAACTTACCAAAAAAAAAAAAAAATTAAAGATTTTACAAGTTTACTGCTCACTCTTCACTCTGTCCTGTACACCATTCCCAATGCCAGTTTGCAAACATATATGTGCATATAAGCTATAGCTCCTGTGGGAGAGAAGAGCTCAGAGGAGCTCTTGGTGGAAGGAGGTGGAATCTTGGAAGGGGAAGTGGGAGCTGTGGTTGGCATCTTGTATGTCTGGATCTTTTTAAAGGCCAAGCTACTTATAGTAGAACCAAAATCATCAAAGCTATTTTTTTTAAGTGCAGAGAATGCACTTTGAGCTAAAATATGTCTCCACCAAACTTTCCCTTAATGAAGCTATGTAAATTAGAAAATTGCTTATGGTTTTTTTTTCATGTATTAAGGTATTTATATCTTAAATCAGTTCCTTAGGATGTCTCTTCCTTTCCTGTAACACAGCACTGCTTTATCTTTTTTTTTTTTTGATACCTTTTCTTTTCTTTCCCTTGTATTTTTTTATTTTTTTGGTAAAAACATTTCAAAATGTTCATTTTCCAAAATGTTCACTAACCTTGAAGCTCCTGTAAGCTCTCCTGACAGCACTAGAACTGCTTCCTCATGGCAGTGCCATTCCATTTATTCTGAGATACCTGCACCTTCCTTGAAGATAGGGAAAACATTTTACAGGAAAGTTAATTTTTGAAGTCAAGCAGATAATTTGACTTAGGAGAGAGATCCAATCTTAAGTCAAGTACCTCATGATATTGAATGTTGTCAAGATGAGAACAAACTTACCTAGTCCATTTAAATGCAAATATAAAAGTATTATTTTTTATATTTCTTATGTTTTTAATCTGTTACTTAAGCCACTTAAATATATGTGTAAAACAACATTTTTTGTTTGTTTGTTTTTGTTTTGTTTTCATTTCTTTAGTGCTGGGCATTGAACCCTGGATCTTGTGCATGTTAGACAAGTGTCCTATCACTGAGTTACATCCTCAGCCCTACGTGTTTATTTTGAAATGTGGTAAACTTTTATTTTTAGTATGCTGTTATTAAGGAAGGAATTTCAGGCAGTTTTTTTATCTCTGCTAATAATAGAATCCTTCACCCCTTTAAGGGAACAGTATTCTGCTTAAGTGGTGTCTTACGTTTGACGGTGCTTGCCTCTGATAAATTTTCACTTTATTTCCTTAGTGATGCCTTTAAAAAAGTTTGAGTAATTCTTTTATTATAAGAGTAAAGAATTTAGCAAAACTTGCTATATCTCTTGTTAATTACTTATTAACTAATGTACTAATTTATGAAGTAATTTCATCAAGAGTCTAAATGCATTATATATACTTTTAAAAACATAGTGACAATAGGTTCTCATTCAATACCTCTGAGTTTCTGAATTATAAATTAGCTATAAGGCAGTCAGATTTGACTGTTAGATCTCTGTTTACAATAACCAAACTGTGGACTCACCTAAGATGCCTGACAATTAAAGAATGGATAAAATATAGTAAGATGTTCTCTTAAAAAAGAACTGGTTGAGAACTGTTCCCTGCTCCTTTGCTTGACAAGATATGTACTCAGTACCTTACTCATGTAACTGTAACCCCTCTATACAGCATCTTTACAATAAAATTAAAAAAAGAACTGTAGCTGGTTGCCAGTGGCTCATGCCTGTAATCCTAGCTACTAAGGAGGCTGGGATCTGAGGATCATGGTTTAAAGCCAGCCTGGGCAAAAAATCCATGAGACTCTTATCTCCAACTTATCACAGAAAAAGCCAGAAGTGGAGCTGTGGCTCAAGTAGTAGAGTGCTAGCCTTGAAGAAGATGAGCTCAGAACAGCACTCAGGCCCCAGGGTTCAAGCCCCATGACCAGCAAAAACAAAAACAAACCAAAAAAGGACTTGTTGATTGAATTCATAGATGCTAAAAGCCAGCTAAGGACTCACAAAAAGATATCTTAGAATACATGTAACTTTTGTACATGGGAGATAATTAAAAATCAAACTAAGAACATTGAGAGGATACTATAGCAATACCTAAGCTGTGGCAAGCCAAGGGATACTGTACATACATAGCGGAGTCTTGAAAGATGGCCCAGTCTGTTGGCTTACACTCATCTTTATTAAGAGCATTAACTCTAGGAGTCAGGAATGATCTGATGCACTTACTTTTCTAATTCCTGCCATCCCCAGACTTCTGCCAAAACAACAAGGCTCCTTTCTTTTTTTTGTCCATTCTCAAACAAAACACAGCCTCCTTGCTTTTCTCCACATTTCCTTTCCCTGAAAGTTCTTTACAGTTCTCTGAAAGATAGTCCTAACGAGGAAGCGAAAGTCTTTTTTTTTTTCTTTCTGATCATGATTAAGTAAGTACCGATAACATACTTATAAATGTTTCTTATTTAATTCCCAGAACTCAAGGAGGTAAATATCATTACAGTCAGTTTACAGCAGAAGATTCTGGGAATTAGAACAATTGCAAAGGTCATGGTGGTAAACTGGCCTCTGTGTCTTAACCCAAAGCTGATACTCCTTTACCTTTCAGTCACCAGTCTCTCTTGATTTAACACAACAACAGTGTTCACTTGCATTCTTACCCTCTTATGCTTAGCACGAGTTCTGAGAGATGAACCACAGTGAAGGGATGGAATCAAGCAGTGAGTGAGTGACAGGTCAAAAGGGATATAGGCAATGAATGGAGATAATCAAGTAGGGAAAACTGTGTTCAGTTATAGAGCAAGGCTGGTATGGAACTATGACCTTCACTGGGGATCAGACACATTAGTTATTCAGGTTGCTTAGTCAGGGGCCAGTGCTTCATGCCTCTAATCCTAACTACTTGAAGGTCTGAGAACAAGAGGATCAGGATCAGGATCATGGCTTGAACCTAGCCCCAGGCATCAAAATTTAGGAGACTCCTTTTCAGCCCATATCTGGGCCCAGTGGCTTGCATGTCATCACAGTGCTGTGGGAGACTGAGATTGACAAGTTCTGGGCAGAAAGTGAGACTGGACTCAGTGGAAAGAGCTGGGCCTGGTGGAGCACACCTATCATCCCAGCTATATCAGGAAGCCGAAAAGAGGTAAATCTCAGCCCAGGCACACTACTGTGTAAGTCTCAGACCTAAGATATGTTTTCTCCTCTTGTGGAAAATACATCATCTTTTCTCAACCATTATTGACATACCATACTTCCAAGGCCCTTCTAACTATAAAGGTTTTCTCTGAATGAATTACAATTAGCTACATTTCCGCCCCCCAATTCTGGTACCAAGAACTGAACCCAGTATTCAAAATCTGGCTTAAACCATAGTATAGCAGAGCTATACTACTTTTACAGCCACCAGGTAATATGATCTATGCACCTCTGTTTTCCACACCAAAACACTGTTTTTATTGCTCGTACCAGGGTTTGATCTCAAGGCGTCAGGCTTGGTAGGCTGACTACTACTTGTACCTTTAAGCACTGGTACTATATAATTCCTATCCCTGTGATCATCTAAAACTCCTCTCAGAAAGTGCTATGGACAGTTCCATTCTTTCCTACATTCATGTTTGTGTTTTGTTTTTAATGTAAGTGTTAGATTGGTCATTTGTCTCTATTGAATTTCATATTCCTAATTTTCACTTACAGCCCAAACAGACAATATAGTTGTTAAGTTCTGATTTGTGATTTGGCTATGATCTCATCTACTTCATGACAACACAAATAGCAACTCTTAATATGATTATTAGATCCTAGTGCATATCAATATCATTTATAAAAATATGCATGTGAGTGTATATGTTTGTATATATATATATTCTATATATAATCCTATCTTATCTCTATAGTGTATACTGTAGTGTCCATATGCTAAATACATAATGAGTATCTCTATACTATTATTTCAAGTTGCTTTTTCTGGAGTTAACCTGAATTTATCTGTTGGCTGTTCATTCTCCTGATTGTTATATTTGATATGCAGAAAGTTTTTAGTTAGATGATTCATTTTTCCTTTTGTCTCTTGTACTTTGGGAGATAAAACTCTCAAATCATGGTCTTGAGGGGTTTCCTATATGTTTTCTTCTAGTTGCAGGTCTTTGTTAGGTCTATGATCCACTCTAGGTTAAGATTTGTACCTAGTGAGAGTTAGGGTTCAAAACAGAACCACTCTTCCACCTCTAGCTTTTTGCTGGTTAATTAAAGATAAGAGTGTCTGAGATTTGCCTGATTTGGTTGGCTTTGAACCCCAATTCTAAGACTTCAGCCTCTTGAGTAGCTAGGATTATAGGCAATGAGCTTTGAACACTTGGATAGAAATTGTCTTCTTTAATATAAAAGATTTGTTAGAACCCAAAGAATCCTATTTTTTATGAATAACTTTTTATTTATAACCATCGGCTTTGATTTTTTTTTTTAGTCCAAGTGTTAGTCCCAATCTATTTACCAGAGGTAGTAGGATTCTTAGGAAATAGGAAGAGAAGAAACTCTTTTCCCTTGCAAATTGATTTTCAGATAGCAAAAAGTAGCTTTGAGTTTCAGTTCTAGTGTTAATTTTCTGTATGCATTTTGAGTAGGTTGCTTAAATTCTGTGAGCCTCAGGTTTCTCTATTTTGGAAGGTTTAAGAAATGTGGCGTGTTTAATAAGCTTATATACATATACAGATATGTATATTATCATGTGTATGTGTACATAGTGGTATGTGTGTATGTACACATCACTAAGTGCCTAGTATGTCCTAGGCACTCGTTGGTGGTTGCCTGTCTGAGTATCCTGTTGTTATTTTAATGTCTTCCCCTCAAATGGTTTACCTCCAAGGCCTTAGAATTTTCTGGCCTTTTATCCTGCCTTAGAGATTCCCCCTACCCACTCAGGCTAGTTCTTTTACAACACATTTTCATTTTTATTTTTTAAGCATTTTTACAGCTTAAAGTTGGACCAAAAACATTGATAAATCCTTGCAAAGACCTGAGAACTTTATGCATTTTTATTGGTTAGCTCCTTAGGATTAGACTCACTGATTCATAGAATGTTTGCATGTTCATATTTAGTCGTTACTATGAGCTTTGCATCCATTTGCCATTGTAACCAGCTTCCCTCCCCAGGTATAGTCTTAAGAAGCCCCCCAGGATCCTGTATTCTCACCAGTATTTTAATATTGTCGTCATCTTCTTCTTCTTCTTCTTTTTTTTTTTTTTTTTGCCAGTTGTGGGGCCTGAACTCTGGGCCTGGGCACTGTCCCTCAGCTCTTCAGCTCAAGGCTAGTGCTGTACCCCTTGAGCCACAGCACCACTTCCAGCCTTTTCTGCTTATGTGGTGCTAAGGAATGGAACCCAGAGCCTCATGCATGCAAGGCAAGCACTCTACCACTGAGCCACCTTCCCAGCCCTGTCTTCATTTTTTAATTACAGCTGTTCTGGTGGGTATGTTATGGTATTGTGTTACGTAGTGGTGTCAGTTCATATCACCTTGATGCCAGACAGCGTCAAGTACTGTTCCACATGTTTCTCCATCACGTCCATCTCATTTTCTCTAACTTTGTTTTCCTGTGAGATATATAGTTTCTTCCAAAAGGACTAGAGTTTCATTGTAGCCCTGATTATGATGGTCATACTTGTTTTATGAGTGCATTCCCATATTTAGGAGTTCCTGGAATTTTGAGGGATCTTGGAATGCATCCATAATGTCTCTCCTTGATAGATGCATGTGGTTTGTTTTCAGTCTGAGAGTAATTACCGCATCCAATTTGAATATCTTTCTAAATTCTAAAACAGCAGTACTAGTAAGTTATGCACCTTAGATGTTTATATTGCCTTGCATCTCATCGATAGTGTAGACAGTAGGTCCTGAGCATCAGTTACACTGCACACACTGAGCCCCATGCTGTAGATCCAGGATCATTGAGACACAGACCCTGCTCTGAGGGACCTGGCTGGCTGGATGTTAACAGCAATGAAATAATGACAGGAGCACTTGAAGTTAGATACTAGGTGTTAGGGCACATTGAAAGGCCATTCCATCCAGATGTTTGAGCTACTGGAATGAGTAGAGGTGGAAGCTGCCTAGAAAATGTTTGTTGAGTAGATTTTTTAAGAACAAATGAGACTGAGAGTTGAAATATCAGAGAAAGGGGATCTAAATGGTATTTAACAGCATTTGTTTATTCTTTGGAATCAAATCCCATTTAAGCTTACTAAATTCATATCAATAACTAGATATGTATGGGCCCAGGTAATGAGAGAAAGCACAATCTTTATGGGAGGATCCTTGTAGCTCTAAATGACTGAACTATGGCATTTAAAATATGGTTAAAATGATACTGGAAAGGTAGCTACCAGCCAGCCATGAGCAAAATTTATAATCTTCATGAAAACAGTCATGTTCATGCCTTTGTGATACAGCTGTATAAAATTCTGTACTTTGTGCATCTGTGAAAAATATGTGAAAGCTGGAAAACATTCAGAAAAAATTTAACCAATTCTAGAAGTAGGAGTGTCTGTGAAGATTTATAGCCATTAGCCTGGAATGAGCCTTGGAGATATAATTAGAGAGTTCATAGAGTTAGAAGGGAATTTGGCTTGGTCTAGTCCATCCTATTACTTAGTGTAAGGATTTGTCTTATGATAATCCTGACAAATGGATGGATGTCTCATTGGAGTCTTGGCCAGATGTAGTTCAGAGTGCTGATTGTGAAGACTTGCTGCTGCCTATATTCATGTCTCAGTCCTTTGTGTAGGGGCTGAGAAACCATGAGCAAGTTCAGAGCCATTTTATTCCACATTTTCCTGGTTTACTATTGTCAACAGCTCTGTTCCTGACAATAGACAAAGACTACAGGAACCTAGCATAAGATGCTCATCTAAGATCGAGATATGAACTGAGTCATGTAAATGTCAGTGATACTATTCTGTGAAAAAGGTGTGTTTAGGAATAGTAGTTGGATGGAAGGAAAGGAAGGAAAGGGAGGAAGGAAGGAAGGAAGGAAGGAAGGAAGGAAGGAAGGAAGGAAGGAAGGAAGGAAAGAAGGAAGGAAGGAAGGAAGGAAGGAAGGAAGGAAGGAAGGAAGGAAGGAAGGAAGGAAGGAAAAGAAAAGAATGTTCAGTATGGGCCATAGCAGGGAATAAGGGGTTAAGGAAAAGCTTCCTAGAACAGATGACATTGTTAGTGGAAAGAATTTCTATCAGTTATTCCCAATTCTGTTGCCAAGAACAATATAAGAGAGTTGCATTCCTTCTGTGTAACCGCTTTCCATGTCATTAAATGTAAACTTAACAACAGGCACAATTTGGGTGGGTGTGAATTTTCCTCCCCAGGGTTGCATAGCTTTAGACAGTATTCTGTGTATTTAGGCTAGAATTTAGGAAAGCCAAAAGGAAATCTCTAATGGATGATACTTTTGTAGAGCTCCTTAATTCTATATATGATTAATTGTTTCTTTCCATGAACATATATGTGGTTACTCAGCAAATTTAGGGTTTTGAAGTGAGTTTTATTTTGAATAGTTTGTTACTTAGATTCAGTTGTGAATGACAGAATCCCTCATAATAAGGGCTTGGATAAAACTGGAATATTTTTCTGTGGTGTAAATTTCTGAACAGGTGGTTCAGACTGTTATGCTGGAGACCTTCTGTATCATTTAATAACCAAGGTCATTGCCTCTATCTTAGGGTTCAGAACACTGAACTTGAGGTTCCAGGCTTTAGGATGAAGAAAGGGATGATAAGCTGCCAGGGACATTTTTCTGCTTCAGCTTCATTGGCCAGAGCATGTATAGCCACATCTATTTAGAAGTGATGCTGGCTTTCAGTCTGTTTGTTGGGTCGCTATGCTCTTGGGACAAGTCTGGGAATGAATAGTACAATAGGCACTGGAGACAGCTACGAAGGGACAGAACTTTACCACTTAGTAAGCACCAAACTTAGTATAATGTTTTACTGTAAGTAGATAGTTCATTAAATAGTTGACAAAAGAGGTGATAACCTGGATATTCATGTGTGTACATGATAAGCTAAGGCAAGTTTGCCCATCCTCACTGTTTATTATATTCTTCCTCATTTACCCTTTACAGGTAAGGTATCCCTGACAGCCTCCAAACTGACTAAATAGCATCAACAACTTAGTCCAGTTATTTTATGCTGTAATCCTCTCCCTTCACTGATACGTGGAAGCCTATTAAAACTCTCTCTTCATGAGTTTCTGATGAACAAAACCTTTGCATATTTAAGGTACTTAGCAGATGGTTTTAGATTGAATAAATAAATGGGATTAAAACTTTGAAGTTTCCCTTTTAACTTCTTTGGATTTGTGTAAAGGGAAGTTTATGTCTGTAACATGTATGAGAAATCTTTGCTCTTCAATCTGTATTACTTAAGCTATTTAAAAACATTTGGCTTTTAGTTGAAAAGAGATTAGGGAATTATTTATCTGTAATTAATTATAGCTAGATAGAAATTCATGTAAATAATTATTAGACAAAAGAGGCTAGTGTAACTTAGTCAAAAGAGAGATAGTTCTCAATGCATTTGACTTCTTTAGATTTCCCACACTTACCAAATAAACTTACCAGGGTTCCACAGAGAAATTCCGTTTTCCCTAATTGCTAAGCACTTTTCACAGTGATTATTTTCTTCCTGTATGAAGATGTTATGTAAGTTATTCAAGCAGAAATTTCATATGAAATACTACTATTGTAATATCTGAGTCAAATTCACTCTCTCTCCTTTTTCTGCTTGCACATTAATTACATGTTATTAAAAAAAATAGGAGATCCCTCTGTTTGGATGTGGGAGTCTCTATTACTTTACTGTGACCAAAATACCCAAGAACAGCGAGGAGGAGGGAGGAATGATTTATTTTGGCTCATGGTTTAAGATGTGTTAGTCCATCATGGCCGGTGGCACGGAACAATTGACATCATGTCAGGAAAAAGAGGAACACAAAAAATGACTAGGGCAAGACACATGGACACACACTAACAGCGATCCACTTCCTCCAACACCCCCTCCTCCTAATCACATTGATATATTACAAATATATCAATGGGATAATCCATTGATAGGACAGAGCTCACCTGGTCTAATTGTCTCTGGAAATACCATGATAGACATACTCAAAGGGGTCTCTACTAATCTCTCAGGCCTTTCTTAATGCAATGAGGTTGACACATAGAAACTTATTGTTAGAGTCCCTTTGTCTTAATTTTTGATTTTGGAAGAATGCTGGTAGCCTCTAATTTTCATTATCTGGGGATTGGGATTAAATTCTTCATTATTGTATTGAGATGAGATCACAGTGCTTTCCTTGAAGCTTGTGGGATTTAAAGAGAGAAGAATATCTGTTAGGCTGTCCAGGAAAAGGTTTGGGTATTAACTGAATTCCTAAGGTGTGTAGCAAACCAGTCAGGCATTCAGGTGCTTTTCAATGCCTGTCAAGTTCCTGAAATCAGTGTGTGTGTGTGTGTGTGTGTGTGTGTGTGTGTGTGTGTGTGTGTGTGTGTGTGTGTGTGTGTGTGTGTGTGTGTGTGTGTGTGTGTGTGTGTGTGTGTGTGTGTGTGTGTGTGTGTGTGTGTGTGTTTTCTGAAGGCCTGGGTGTGTGTGTGTGTGTGTGTGTGTGTGTGTGTGTTTTCTGAAGGCCTGGGAAGCATTTTAGAATGTTGGTGAAATGGTGTTACTCTAACTTGATTTCTCAAGTTTGGAAATATGTTGGGAAAGTACCTTGCGAGCTTCATTTAAGCGTTTGAGATAGTTCAGTGCTTGAGAAAGTAATTTAGATAAATATAATCCCCCTCTGCACAAAACTCAGTTCTCAAATGTCTTTCATTTCATATTGGGATTGCTCTGACTGCTGGACCATTGTGTGGTTAAACATGTAGGTTCACAAGATAGACATGTGGTTTGGTCACATTCAGTGCTGCCATACCCAAACCACCTTTGCATGACCTTGGATGAGTTCTTTCGCTTTTCTGTAACTCAAGTTTCTCTTTCTCTTCCTTTTTTTTTTTTTTTTTTTGGTGATGGCCCTAGGGCTTGAACTCAGGGCCTGGGCTCTGTCCCTGAACTCTGTGTTTCTCTCAAGGCTAGTGCTCACTTCAGAGAAGGAGGAGAGACCTTTAACCCTGTGCATCACCTGACATGCCAGTGGCTTGTATGAGTAGAAAAATCCAGTTTCTGGGGAAGGGATGCATGAAGAAATAATCATGTTAATCTGACAGTATTTTGTATTTTTCTTTCCCTCCTTTAGTTGGAGAACATCAGTTGACAGGCCATAAAGTTGCAGTTAAGATTTTAAATAGACAGAAAATTCGAAGTTTGGATGTTGTTGGAAAAATAAAGCGAGAAATCCAAAACTTAAAACTCTTTCGTCATCCTCATATTATCAAACTGTAAGTATTTGATAGTTAATAATACAGAAGAGTGGTCTGTAAGAGATTTCACAAATCAGAATTTATCTTGAGTGAGCCTTATGGCAATACCGTTTTTTATGTATCTAGTGTTAATTCATCTGACCTCCATCCATCCTTCTTTGCACCTTCTTGGTTTAGAGTAAAAAGTCACTATTTCACTGTCAGTTCTGTTTTCAAGTCATGGATGTAGCTGTGGGTGTAGACTCTAGTGCTCAACCTGAGGGTCATTGAGGCATATGATATTCCTAGATTGGTTAGTTTTTGTAATTTGTTTTTCTAGTCAGTTATCATTAATGTATTCCAGGGTATTATTATCATTACTCTTACTATTATTATTTTGTGCCATACTGGCGCTTGGACTCAGGGTCTAGGCACTGTCCTTGGGCTTTTTCACCTAAGACTAGCATTTTAACACTTGTGCTACATCTTCACTTCTGACTCTTTGTTGGTTAATTGGAGAGAGGAGTCAGACTTTCCTGCCTGGGCTGGCTCTGAACTTTGATCCTAAGATCTCAGCCTCCTGGGATGTTGTTTTAAAACAAAGGTAGAAAATTACTATTAAAGATTATCCCCCCCAGAATATTACTTGTAGAAATAAAAATCATACTGTAATGAAAGCCTTTGCTAAGGCAAATCTGTTTTTCAAAATAAATTAACAAACTTAAAACATGACTAAATCTTCAGAGAAATAAATAAGCTAAGTTAAATTGAATGACAACTTATAATTGATTAGGTTCATAGACAATTTACGTATTAAAAATGTGGAAGTATTCTTTTAAAGCGTGAATTTTCACTTTAGTATTTATTAAGAAAATGTAATCGCACACTGAAAATTGTCTCTTTGTATTCTTTTCTAAAATGTCTTATTGCAATTATAAAATGATGTACAGAGGGGTGACAATCACGTAAGTCAGGCATACAGTACATTTTCTTTTGGACTGTGCCATCCCTTCTCTCCTCTCTCCCAGTTTTTCCTTCCCATCCCACCCACAAGTTGGACGGTTCATTTTCACCATAGTGTTTGGTGTTACCTTTAATTTTTGTTTGGAAAGTGAGTATCAGTTTTATAAATATTAGTTTTACTTATTGAGCTCCCAAGTCTTTTTTTTACTTCGAGAATTTTATATTATCTTCATAATAAGCCGGTAAGGTAGGTATGTGTGTTTTATAGATGAAGCAGACTGAGGCCCTAATAAGTATAAGAAGCTTGTCCAAGGCCTTATGCTAAGAGTTGAATGCAGCTTTGACATCAGATGTTATGCTATCCATCTCTACTCTGGCAGTTAAATCCTTACAAAACTAAAAGTTATCTAAATTCCTTTCAAAGGAAAAAAAAAAACCAAATTTGTAGATCTTTGCTTTTTACTCAATTATTTTAACATTTATTACTCATTAAGAGACAATTAGGTACAAACCTCATTAAAGTACTTTGTAAAAGCCAAGTCATTGTTAGTGAGCTTGATAGTAGAAATAACAGGAAGAGATTGGTATGTATTTATATTTTGAATCAAGTACTATTATTGCAGAGAAAAATCTGTGTAAGTATAGTATAAAGAAGCAGTGTCTTTAAGGCTTCATTTATTCATTTAAATTTATCTTTAATCCAATCTTTGTCAGTGTGGAATGGGTAACAGTTTGATAACCCTGAGAAGTTCCATTGTTTATCTGATGAAGAGGTTGGTTACAGCTGTGTGGAGCTGAAAAGTGGTCCCCCCAAAATGCTATGTCTTCTTACCTAGAACCTGTGAATGTGGTAAACTATGTGCAAAGAGGAATTAAGGTTACTATCATTAGTTTCTATTGTATCAAGTGATAGTAAATGGTTTCCATTGAATCCATATTTTGAGGTCCTTCAATGAAGGCCTTGTACAATTATTCCTAGTACTGGATCATCTATTCATTGTTAGTAAACTATTGCAAATTGGTGTGCTCAGTAATGGGACCTGTGTAATGCCATGGTAGCAGCAGCATGATTATGCCATTAGCTCCTGAGATGGCTGGGGTTTTGGTTTGGAATGCTACTGAGTAACCTGCCATGACTCACATCTCCTATAACTGGATGAAACCTTTGTCTTACAGTAATTCAGTGTTCACCATAATCTTTACATGTTAAGTGAAATTCACTCAGTCATAAACATAAAAAAAACCCACTGAGATTGCATAGTAGTCATCTAGGACTTAAGTGCTACGTGATCCCAGAATTTGTGTATAAAGATTTAAAAAAATTACCATAAACTATGACCTTTGTGTTTGGTGACTCATCTCTCCTCTCCTTTGTTTCCTTAACTTTAAAATGAGATACCTCCTAGTGTTATTTAAGGATTAAATGTGTTGGCCTTGGCAGAATGCCCAGTTTGTGATGAACACTCTCCTCAAAGCAGGAACTGGAAAACTGAGTTTAATCCTTTTTCATGATTCCAAAGGGGTTTTTGCTAAGTGAAACAGTTCATGTCTTACTCGACTCCATGGTAGTAATGATTTCCTCCTACTTAATGACTTCTAAGCTAAACCTATTCACTATTGAGTGTATACTTCTATGAGAAGAGAAAATAGAAATGCACATTCTGAGAAGTTTCCTATATCAGAGAGAGAACAGAGGAAGACAGGATACCTTTGCATTTGCTGAAAGCCTCGATGGCAGTACTTTAAGACCTCTAATCCTGAAAGACCACATTTGGGTGTCTGTGTCCTCATTCTTGTTTTGCTCTTGAAAACTGATTATACTTTTGTCAATTAGCAGTTTAAGTTGTCATAAGAATGTTACATTTTCAGTGTTGTCTTCATTTCTCTTTTTTGTTTTCTAATTTTTGTTTTCATTGTCTCATTCTAATGTAGAATTATTTTCTTTAGGAGTTAAAGAACATTCTGGGTTGGTCAGACAGAAAGTAATTGGCACAGGTGAAGTAGATGTTGAAACCTTTTGGCTTTTAGCCTTGAATTTGGTTGGTTCATCCACATTACCTTTCATAATAGTAGATCTGAAATTACAAAAGAATAGCATACATGTTTTATTGCTGCTGAAGTAGCTTATTGACATAGCCTCTAATAATGGCAGTAATTTAAGTAATTTCAGTGTGACTTGGATTAGGTTGTGGGGAAGGCCTCACAGGATGATAACAATTCAGCCATTTGAAGAACAGACAGTTTTTGCAAGGCAAGGTGAAGAGTAACCTCAAAGCAGTGGAAAAGATGTTGAGTGTCCTGCAGAAAGGAAGATTGTTGTTGCAAGTAGCATTATGCCAGGAGTGGAGTGAGGGGAACAGAGGTGGGCCATGAGAGAGAGAAAGAAAAAGAGAGAGACAAAATAGGAGAAGAGAGGAGAGTAGAAGAGGCGAGGGGAAGAGAGGAGAGATTCTGACTCATTCTTTAAGAGTGGTATTGCTTGTTTTGTGCAGTCCTAACTAACTGCCAAGAGCAGTTTCTTATCACAAAGTAGGCCCCAAGAATTATCCAAAGCTTGGCACCAGTGGCTCACGCCTGTAATCCTAGCTACTATGGAGGCTGAGATCTGAGGATCATGGTTTGAAGCCAGGCCAGGCAGGAAAGTCTGTTAAACTCTTACCTCTAATAAACTACTCAGAAAAAGCCACAAGTGGTGCTGTGGCTCAAGGGGTAGAGGGCTATAGCCTTGAACACAAAGAATCTCAGGGGAAAACCAAGGCCCTCAGGAGTTCAAGCCCCAGGAACAGAAAACAAAATCCAGAAAATTTAAACAGTAAATATCAAGAGTGTTAATGTTTACTGAGTGATTTCTCTATTAACTAATATATATAATATAATATATATTATATATATACACACATACATATGTACAGCCCTAGCCTAAGCCTCATTGATATATGTGATATATGTGATTAAAAGGAGTATATAGTACTGACTGTCTTATGAGCTAGACCTTGTTGAATTGATTTTGGTCTTTGCTTTTTTTTCCTCCAGGGGTCTTAGAAAAATTGGATTTTAATCATTAATAAGATGAATACTTCCTACTTTGGATAACATGTTTTTGTCTGACTACTCACTCATTTTTTTTTTATAAATTAAGTCTCTAGATAGCTTTATTATTTTATTTTTTATTATCCTTCAGTAATCATACAAAGAAGTTTCAATTCACTGTATCAGTTTGTGGGTGCCATGCATCACTGTGTCCCCCATCTCTACCAACCCACGTATCCCCTCCATTAACCTAGTTCCACTTGCATATATATTCATTGAATATTATAACTATATTTGACCATCTTTCCTCTCTTTTTTGGTCTACCCCCCCCTCCCCTTGATCCCCTCCCCACCCCCGACAACACATGTTCCAGCTTCCTGGTCTTTATTTTGTTAAACTCTAAGTTAATTGTTTATAAAATTATACCATTGGAGTCTCCCCTATATGAGAGAGAGAGAGAGTGTGTGTGTATTCAGCTTTTTAATCACTAGACACCCCTACCTTGAATGCTGTAATCCCTTGGTTTACAAGGCACAGTATGAAACTTCCTCTTAGAGGTCCTGTTGTATCCTACTGTCTGTGCAATACTGTATCTCAGCACAGTGAGCTAGTGTAAGCATCTTAGTCAGTCTTTTCTTGCTGACATCTGCACTACCATAGCATCATTAGTCATCTCTATGCTAAATATTCTCAAATCTTACTGATACACAGCAAGTAAGCAAATTAGCAAGATGATTTTGAGCAGTGGTAAGTGCTAGAGAATGAAATGTGGTATTGTCATTGCCTGTGACTTGGATAAGGTTGTGGGGAAGGCCTCACAGGACGATAACAATTCAGCCATGTGAAGACAAGACAGTGGGACAGATGTTGAGTGTCCTGGGGAAAGAAAGATTGCTGTCGTGAGTGCCATTGTGCCAAGAGTAGAGTAAGGGAAGCAGGCAGGTGGTTCATGAGGTCAAAGAGTAGACAAGAGACACGTATTCCAGTGCTTGTAGCCCTTGCTTAGGACTTTGGATCTTGATCTATGTAGAAAACTTCTGGAGTGCAGGGAAGGGTGCTGTGGTATGCTCCAGGGTAGAGCAAGTATGGAGGCAGAAAAAGAAGCAGAGACTGGTTAGGAAGCCATTTCTTTCATCTAACTGAGAGATTATAGAGGCTTTCACCAAAGTGATAGCCTAGATTTGTCCTGTCTAATGTAGATCCACTTGCCATGAGTGGCTATTTAAATTTAAATTAACTAGAATGAACAGCTTAGTTCTCTAATCACAGGAGCCGCTTTGGGAGTGTTGGGTAGTATGAGTGCTTAATGAAGATTGTGTTGGACGAGCAGATATATAACATTCTGCCATTGTGGAAATTTCTATTAGCCACTCCTGTATTGGATGGAGAGAAATGAAACATTCACTATATATATATATATATATATATATATATATATATATATATATATATATATATATTTTTTTTTTTTTTTTTTTTTTTTTTTTTTTTTTTTTTTTGTCGGTCGTGGGGCTTGAACTCTGGGCTTGGGCACTGTCCCTCAGCTCTTCAGCTCAAGGCGAGCACTCTACCACTTGAGCTACAGCGCCACTTCCGGTTTTCTGGTGGTTTATTGGAGATAGGAGTCTCACGGTCTCTCCTGCCCGGGCTGGCTTTGAACCGCGATCCTCAGATCTCAGCCTCCTGTGTAGCTAGGATTACAGGCGTGAGCCACCAGCGCCCGGCTACATTCATTATATATTTTAGAACTATTTGGTATTTAGAACTGATGAAATTTCTGAAGAGTTGGAAAGAAGGAAAACAAAGGAAGTGAGTTGATGTTTCCTGCTTGAACAATTAGAATTCGGGGTTTTGGCTTGAGCTCCCAGGTAATAAAATGGGAGAATGGAAGAGAAGGATAATGGGGCTGTGTCAAACATGAAGGATGCTGGTTTGGGCTGTGTTAAGTGGGGGAATCCCATGAGACATGCAAATGGAGGTGTCACAGTATACTCCTCTCTCCAGGACTTAGCACAATAGTAAGTGCTTAATATTTATTCAAGGTACACACAAAGAGGTGACATTTGGTTAAAAGTTCTAATGGTCCAGGAGGATACAAAAGAACAAAACAATGAGTGTGAAGAATACAGTATATAGGGAACAGTCTAGTGTGGCTGGTGCACAAGGCATGTGTAGGGGAATGGAGCAAAACAAGACCAGGCAGATTATTGATCCATTCACTTAAGAAATGACACTATTTAGATATTGATGTATCAGAGAACAAAATAAGGAGGTTGTGTTTCACTTAAGAAATGACACCATTTAGATATTGATATATCAGAGAACAAAATAAGGAGGTTTTGTGTGTGTGTGTGTGTGTGTGTGTGTGTGTGTGTGTGTGTGTGTGTGTGTGAAATAGGCAACAAATCCCATATTTGTAAATGACATCATGTATGAGATGAGGGAAAAGGTAAGGGAACATGCTATGCATGCATTTATGTGGGGAAGAATAGTAAACATGGGAGGAGGAATAGCATAGTACAAAGACTAAAATAGAAATCCCTGCAGGCTAGGGAGCAGGGTGGGTTTAAGGATTGGATAAGTGAGGAAGACAGAAGGGAGTCAGACGACATGGGCTGATACAGAACATTGTGAGGGTTGTGGCTTTATTCTTGACAGAGCTGGGAAGTCACTGGAAGCTACCTGTCAGAGGTGAGATACATCTGACTTACAGTTAGATTGTAGCCATGCAAGTACTGAAATAGGGAAAGAAGTGGGAATCACTGGCAGCAATCTGGATGAAATGTGGCATTGTGTAGAGAGGTTGGGCAGTGAGCATGGCCTGTGTAGACATGCTTAGGGTCAGCAGTATTCACTTGCAAATAATTTGTTGGTAGTGAGATGATAGAATTCAGGAATGAGGCCACGGAACTTGGCCTAGGCAAATGAAAGGATAGAGTTGACAGTAACTGAAGTGAAAAGGTTATAGGAGCAGTAGGTGGGAGGTGGATGCTAATGGTGGACACATGCATCAGATTTTCTGATAGGAAGTTGAGATGCTTATTAGTTAGCTCCATAGAGATGCACGTGGGGACTGAATATCTGGATATGGAGTTCTGGGGAAGAGGTATAGATAGAAAGAATACCAAGAATGTGAATATAGAAAAGAGAGAAGTCCTAGAACTGAGCTCCGAGGCACTGTGATGTTCATATGTCTGGACATGAGGAGAGGTTAGCAGAGGAGAACACAAATGAAGACTCAATGTCACTAGAAGAAAGCCAGGAGAATCTGGTGTCTTACTGCTAAGCAAGGGAAGGATCTCAAGCTGTCCCTTTACTGATGAATATCAAGTATAATGGAGCCAGTGATGAACTAGTGATGAGATCTGGCAGAGTGGAGGTTGCTGGGACTTTTTCTTTTTTAAGAACTGATTTATTGAAATGGTGAGCATGAAGAAGGAATACTTCCATAATGGTACATGTTATTGGCCCTGTGGTTATTTTGCTACCATCTTAAAATACGATAAACGCACATATGAAATTTCATCAGGAGTAGAGTACAAAATTGATTTTGGTGGAAGTGATATTTTTTTAATTAACCCTTTTCTCATTTACCAAAAAAAAAATAAAAAAGATACCAGGTGATCAGCACGCCAACAGACTTTTTCATGGTGATGGAATACGTATCTGGTGGTGAATTATTTGACTACATCTGTAAACATGGACGGGTGAGTTACCCCTGGGAGAGTTGGCATCTTTTTTTTTTTAATTTAATTTAATTTTATTTTATTTGTGAACATACTGTACAGAGGAGTTACAATTACATGGGCAGGATAATGCGTACATTTCTTACCAAGCATTGCAAGAGTTGGCATCTTAAGTGAGAATCTTAAGAGAGAAATGTGTTAGGTACCAACCACAAAGGTTTCTTTAATTCCCAACTCCACATACATAGTGTTAGAAAATTTTTATTTTTCTTTTCTTGAAAAGTATATCTTTCAAGTTACTCATCTTGGTGAATACATTACACTTAGGTGCCAGAATGCTTCCTACACTTTTGAATATCTGTTCTATAAGATGAAGTGGAAGTTTCCATTATTTTCTTTCCTTAAAACTTTCACAGAAAGGGCTGGAAAAGTGGCTCAGTGGTTGAGTGCTTGCCTTGCATGCATGAGGCCCTGGGTTGGATTCCTCAGCATCACATAAACAGAAAAAGCCGGAAGTGGCACTATGGCTCAAGTGGAAGAGTGGTAGCCTTGAGCAGAAGAGCTGAGGGACAGCGCCCAGGCCCAGAGTTCAGGCCTCATGACCAAAAAAACAAAAACAAACAAAAAAAACCTTTCACAGAAGTTATGTTTTAGCTTTCTTTACTTATGATTCCCTAAAACATTGTACACATCAAATAATACTAATTAAAAGTTAAATGTCAATGTGTAGCCATCCTTTGTACTTTTAATATTCCCTTTACAATAATATTCATAATATTACAATAAATATTCAAAATTGGGGACTATTCAAATTGGGGAAGAAATCCTATGTGATCTTGCTTTAACTTAATATTTGTTTTGTTTTCATAAGAATCAGTGTCATTATTATGTTTACATTTTATTATTGTATTTGATTTTATTATGTTTATTATTAAAATTTTTACTTACATGGCTTAATATTCTTGTAGAAATAAAAGTAAATATGTATAGAAATTGTTCATAATTTGCTAAAAATATATTAAGCATTGTATCCTAGCAGCAAAGCAAAACCTGTCAAGTGACATGTGGAGCTTTGACAGATTTTTGGTTCAATTGTTTTATTTGCTGAGAATTGGAATTATCCCATTCTAATTAGCCTGCTTAGTTATTTTTAGACTGGATATGGAACTACAACTCTCCCTAAGTAGATGTCCCAAATATTCCTAATGCAGTTTGTTTTTCACTTCGTAGGTTGAGGAAATGGAAGCCAGGCGGCTCTTTCAACAGATTCTGTCTGCTGTAGACTATTGTCATAGGCACATGGTTGTACACCGAGACCTGAAGCCAGAGAATGTGCTGTTGGATGCACATATGAATGCCAAGATAGCTGATTTTGGTATGTCAACTCCAGCCTTGGTCAGTGATGCATGGCTGTCTTTCAGAGTAATGTCAGTAACAACTCTCATAGAACTAAGAATTTCTAATTTCATCCTGTGAAGCCTGTGCCTTGAGAAGGGATTCGTTTTTGTCTTCATAGTAGCTTGTTGTATTCATTTAGATACATTGGGAAATTCGGACACGTCTAGAAAGTAGGGAGAGGGCTATGTCAAGGTACATCCATCCACTCTGCATTTCTTCCTAAGAAAATGAGACTGAACTGTGGAAGGAGTGAAAGCAATACTCTTTTGAAAATCTGGTGGAAATGTGGGTACTTTCTCTGATAAATGCAAATGAAGAGTGCATAGAAAATCTGCATTCACCTTTGAAAAAAAAACCTTTGTGATCTCTTTGAATTGGTTCATGGGGATCCCATAAATCTGGGTGGGAAATTTCTCAGGGGTAGAAGATGAGAAAGAATGTATTTTTTTTTTTATGTATCAAACAGTTTCTGGGACATAAACACACATGGAACAGATACCAAAGTAGGGGAGTGGTGATGAAGCATGGTCCATGAGCTCTTACAGAGAGATGAGAAAGTGCAAAGGTTCATTGTTGCTCAGAGTTTTTCTAGATTTTGTTTTTAGTTTAGATGAAACCAGGAAACTAGCTTTACTATTTCCTTTGTAAATTATGAAACTCTTTTAATAGGATAGTCCAACTAGATATTTTCGGTTGAACTAAAGCTTTCCAAATTAAAAGCTGAGGTAGGAAGATCCTTTGTAGGCATGAGTTCAAGATTAGCCTTTTTTTTTTTACAAAAAAAAAAAAAAAAGGAAAATAATTTGCTATGAGTTGGGGCCGTCTGTCTAATTACGGGTGTTTTTTGTTGTTGTTGTTGTTGTTTAAGAAAGTGCCCAGTGCCTGTGGCTCATACTTGTAAAACTAGCTTTTCAGGTGGTGGAGGTCTGATGGATGGAAGTTTGAAGCAAGCCAACAGGAAAGTGTGCCACATCCACTTATAATTAACCAGCCAAATGCCAGACTGAGGTGTGGCTCAAGTATTAGAGCGCTAGCCATGAAGAAGAAAGCTGAGAGTGTGGGGTCCTGAGTTTAAGTCCATACCAGCATAAACACACACACACACACACACACACACACACATGCACACACACGCATACACACACGCACACACACACGCACACACACACGCACACATGCACACAAATAAAAGGAAAAGCTTTCAAAAGACTTAAAGAGAAACTTCTCTGAAGAGGAAATAAGAATGGACAATAGACACATAAAGAAATGCTCAACTTCTTTAGCCGAAAAAGAAATGCAAATCAAAACAACATTGAGATACCTCACCCCAGTTAGAATGGCTATAATCAAGAACTCTAATAACAACAGATGCTGGAGGGGATGTGGCCAAAAGGGAACCCTACTGCATTGTTGGTGGAAGCGTAAACTTGTTCAACCACTTTGGAAAGTAGTATGGAGGTCCCTCAAAAGACTCCACATAGAGCTCCCCTATGACCCAGCAATCCCACTTTGGGGCATTTACCCAAATGATCACAAACAAGACCGCACTAAAGCTACCAGCACAACTATGTTTGTTGCAGCCTTATTTACCATAGCTAAGATAGGGAACCAACCCAGATGCCCCTCAGTAGTTGAATGGATCAAGAAAATGTGGTATATATACAATGGAATTCTATGCCTCCATGAGAAAGAATGACACTGCCCCATTTGTTAGGAAATGGAAAGACTTGGAAAAAAATTATATTAAGTGAAGTAAGCCAGGCCCAAAGAAACATAGGTCCCATGGTTTCCCTTATTTGCAATAACTAGTATATGTCTAGGACAAGTAGAAATAGTCAAAAGCTATGTACATATGACCATATAAGATGATGCTAAGTGAAATGAACCCCAAGATAGGGACACAAAAGGCTTTTTTTCTTGCTTTTGTTTTAAATGTACTTATAATGTACTGTGTGATATTTTTTCATTTCTTTTGTATGTTCTTCCCCAATGGTATGAGCCCTGTTTTCACTGTATTTGATTCCAGGGCCCTGTATCTTGTATATACATTTTTCTAGTTTGGGGAGGGGAAGGGAAATAACAAAATGTTGAAATAAGGATACAGGTTGACCCACCCATTGTAAAAATGAGATGCACAGGACACTGTTGAAAATGAACTTTACAGCTTCAGTAGGTGGTGGGGAGGGAGGAGTTGGGGAGGTGGGGTGGGAAAGGATGGTAGAGGAAAAACAAAGGAGGGGATAACAATGTTCGATAAGAAATGTACTTATTACCTTACTCATGTAACTGTAACCCCTCTGTTACAGTATCTTTACAATTAAAAAATACGTTAAAAAAAGAAAAGTTTCCAAAAGCATAGTGTCAAAAGTGGTAACCAGTTTTATTCTTTCAACTGTAGAATAATAATATTCTGTAAATAATATTTTAATGGTTTCATTTTAGAAACAGCATAATTTAGACTAAACTCATTATGAAGTGAATCAACATTTTTATTTAGAAAGGGATTTTAACTCCGGTCATGCAATGTTCTGTGGCTGTTGTGTGATAGTGTGTGTGCTCTGAAATATTGTCTTTCCAACTAACAAATGCTTTCTGTGGGGCTGTTAATCATTAAGATAATGATTTTTATGGAGCATTTGCAAGTTCACATCATGTTTGGGTCTGTAGCTGAAATATCTCACAGCAGGTAAATAATACTTGTGTTTTCAGGACTGTCTAATATGATGTCAGATGGTGAGTTCCTACGAACGAGTTGTGGATCTCCAAATTACGCAGCCCCTGAAGTAATCTCTGGCAGGTAATAACAGGGAGTTGATCATCATTTTATGCTCAGTCTGGTAATGTTTACTTACATGGTATTCTCTTTGAAAGGAAAGCTTTTAAATGTGGTAGAAACTATTCATGTATTTTTCAATTATAGGGGCAATGATTTAAGGTGTTTTTTTTTTTTACATTTTGTGAAGATATTGCTGTAAATTTCTTTATGAACTTTGTTCTGTTAAAAATAACTGGATCAGATCTGGATGTAACATCTGACTTTCATTTCAGAAAAGGGCAGATAAGCACTTGCTAAGGATAAACTAGTGTCATTTATCAGACACGATCCTTCAATAATATTTCTACATTTTATACAGTATAGAGTGTTTTATATTTTTATCCTTGGAAGAATGAAATTTTGGAGGATAATATTGTTTCAGTGAATTCAATTAGGGCTAGAGTTGTGGCTTAGTCTTAAGAGTCCTTGCCTTAGTATTCAGAAATCCTTTTGTTCCATTACTCAGAATAGCGGGAAGGGGATGGAGGAAGGAAGAAGAAAAATGAAGTTAAACTGTACAAGTGGAAAACTGGATACTGATGGCTCATACCTATAATCCTAGCTACTCAGGAGGCTGAGCTCTGAGGATCATAGTTTGAAGCCAGCCCAGGCAGTCAGGTTCATGAGACTCTTTACCTCTAGTCAGTCACTAAAAAGCCAGAAGTGGAGGTGTGGCTCAAGTGCTAGAGTGCCAAACTAGAACAGAAAAACTAAGAAATAGTGCCCAGGTCCCGAGTTAAAGGTCCAGTACTGGCACAAAAACAAGCAAACAACAGCAAAAAAAATCCCATACAAAGTGGATTCTGTATTTGTTCATATAATTTACTCAGTGGTGCTTTTTGAACATGTTTATGTGGACTGCAGGGGAGAGATTAATTTTCTGCATGGTCAGAATCTCTAAGAGAAAATACTGGAAGGGTACCCTTGGAATTACTTTGTCTATCTGGGCTGCTGTAATGATACCACCGTATTCAGAGTAGCTAAGGAACACTGGAAACTTATTTCCTACAGTTCCCAGGGCTGGGAATCCAAGATCAAGGCACTGGCAGGTGTGTGTGTGTGTGTGTGTGTGTGTGTGTGTGTGTGTGTGTGTGTGTGTGTGTGTGTGTGTGTGTGTGTGTGTGTGTGTGTGTGTGTGTGTGTGTGTGTGTGTGTGTGTGTGTGTGTGTGTGTGTGTGTGTGTGTGTGTCAGGGCCTATTCCTTGTGTGTGTGTGTGTGTGTGGGAGGGCCTATTCCTTGTGTGTGTGTGTGTGTGTATGTGTGTGTGTGTGTGTGTGTGTGTGTGTGTGTCAGGGCCTATTCCTTGTGGTCCTTTGCTCCTCACTGAGAGCTCCTGTGTGATTGTTCAGGGGGTGATCCCTTTGAAGCCCATTTTTGAAAGGTTTACTCCTACGACCCAATTTCCTGGAAGTCCTTACCTCCTATTATCATCATTCAGGGGGTTAGCATTTTAATTCATGGATGTTTGGAGGACATAAACATCAGGCCTTGCAAGGGATCTTGGCAGTATAGCAAATGATGCGAGGGGAAGTACATATTTATGTATTCATTCATTTAGTTATTACTTTTCACAGCTCTGGGGTTTGAACTCATGGGCCTTGCACTTGCTGTACACTCGCTCTATGACTTGAGCCACACCCTCAGGCCTTTTTGCTCTAGTTATTTTTCAGATAGGGTTTCATTTTTTTCCCCCTGGGTGGATTTGGATTATGATCCCTTCTCCTTGTGCTTTCCATTTAGCTGGACTTACAAGGTATACACTGCCGTGTCCACCTTGTTTGTTCAGATGCCTTCTCAACAACTTTTTGCTTGAGCTGGCCTCAAGCTGGAGTCGTCCTGGGTCTCTGCCTCCTGAGTAGCTGAGATTACAGACATATACCACCACACCCAGCCAGGGACAGGAATTTTTGTAAAAACAGATTCTATTCTTTTTGCTAGAGTTGTAGAAATTCGTTCTGTTACTTCAGAAGTAGCCTTGAGTTTTGTAATATGATACTGGGGTAGATTTGTTGCTGTATAAAAGAGGAAAAAGGTGGGGCAAGATGTCCCAGGTTATGTGGAGCCAAGCTAAGTTTAGTGCTATGAGCTAGCAAGTGTTAGAATGGAAGGAGTAGGCACCCCGATACTGTGATAGAGGTAAATAGTAGCCACATAGTACTAATTAGAGTTTCAAACAGATACATAACAGGTAAGATTTACATGATGTGTGCTATAAACTATAGTACTGTTTTGTTTGTTTTTCAAATTTATGGTTCTGTTTGTTTTTTTAAAGCTACTTTAGAATATCATAATTTTTAATTAGTAACTTAACAATGAAGTGAGCTTGGAAACAAACACAAATGGCAGATTCTCTTGGAAAACTTGTGTAGTAATTGGATAAACCAATTGAGTGTTAGAAATAGCCATGTACCTTATTAGTCTTTGAAGATCAAAATATACTGCATCCATATTACCTCTTTCCTCCCCCTCCTTCCCTCTTCCCTCCTTTACTTTTCCCTCCCTCTCTCTCCCTCTGCAAATATATGCATATACACATATATGGATGTGCTCACACACACACACATATATATTTTATGTATGTATGCACAAGGTACATGCAGATGAGAAAAAATGATGCTTGCATTTTGAGTTTGTATTGTCTTTGTTTAGATTGTATGCAGGTCCTGAGGTTGATATCTGGAGCTGTGGTGTGATCTTGTATGCTCTTCTTTGTGGCACCCTCCCATTTGATGATGAGCATGTGCCTACATTGTTTAAGAAGATCCGAGGAGGTGTGTTTTATATTCCAGAGTATCTCAACCGCTCTGTGGCCACTCTCCTGATGCATATGCTACAGGTTGACCCCCTGAAACGTGCAACTATCAAAGACATAAGGTGATTATTGGTTTTGCTCCTATTTTGCACATTCTCTCATTGTAATAATAGTGATGCTGCTTGAGCACTTGCGTTATGCCAGGCTTTATAATATTTCTATGAGTTTTAAAGATGAGTAGGTATGGTAGTGCATGTTTATGATCATAGCACTTGGGAAACTGAGGCAGGAGAACTGTGAGCTTGAGGACACAGTGAGTCCCAGACCAGCCTAGGCTATATAGAGACCCTATCTCAGGGACAAGGGGTAGGGTTGGGGGGATGGGGGCTTAGAGAAAATAATTTTATTGGCTTTATTTTGCAAACCTAATCTTGTCCCTTGTCTTCTAACTACTGCATTGGTGCTGAAACCTATCAGTGACAGTATCGAGGCAAGGTAGGAGATTCTTTATAGGAAGGCCCTGCATTCCTGATGTCTCATTTTCTGCCTTTCCCACCCTGGTCCTTGTAGCTCTGCTCTACCACATTGCACTTATGCTTGTTTCTCAGAGGTAACATTGACTTTTAGTTTTGTGTTTTCCTTCATATTATTAGCCCTCATGCCTTTCTTGCCTTTTTTGACCTGGTAGCTTTCCCATTCATTCTTCCTAGTTCTGTTCACACGGTACCTCTCTTTGAAATCACTTGTGGTCCTCCAGGCATTGTGGGAGCTTCTATTTCTGTAATGTCAGCATCTGTTACGCCTTTTTATTTCGTTCTCCTCCTGGATCTGGGTGTTTTCCAGAGTCACTTTGACCTCTCTGTGCTATGACTGGCTGAATTATGATAGATTTTGTCTCACTCACCTTCCTATTTATGGTGTTACAAGGTCTAAGAATATATTAAGTACTCAGAAAAATATATGAGGAAATCCTAAATGGAAAAATAGAAGGCATGCATTTATGGGTAGTTCATGAAATAAATAATAAAAAGTTTGCTATTTTAAAAAAAATCCTGTAGCCACTAGTGGATTTACTGTGAAAGATCCCATCTTATATGAGAAACTGGCCAGTAGGGTCACTGGTGCTGCTTTGAACATGACCTTGATGTAGCACATTGGCATTGCTTGTTTCGTGGTTCATGGTTTTGTTCTTACCTTAGAGTTCATACATGTTGGCTAACAAGCACATTCTTTTTGTTTTATTTTACTATTTTTGTGTGCTATAGATTCAAGCTTGTACATGCTAGGCAAGCTTTCTATGGCTGAGCTATACCTCAGCACCAAGCAATTCTTTTAAGCTCTTTCCAGAGCCTTTCCCCTTTCCTTCCTAAATCAGAATGACTATTTTGAGACCTATGATCCTTGGGACATGTAAAATGGCTAAGATGCTAGTTTATGGGACTGCTCTAGAGCTTTTGCAAGCAAGGACTGACAATTCCTTTTGCATTTATGTATTTATTGCTTTCTTTCTCCGCTTCTTCACTGTTCCAGGTCTCATGTTTAAAAATGTAGAAGTGTAAATTATACCCACCAGATTTAGTTATGGAAATGAACTTCACAGGAGGGAAAAAAAAGATCCTTGTGTTCACAGTTCTTTAGAATAAATAGTTCTCCTAATTGGATTTTCCTCGCTACAAAAATGAAACATGCTGATGTACTTGAGCTTGCTTTCATGAGCATTATAAATTTAGAATAGTGAAAAGGGTTGGTTACATTATTTAGAAACAATTGTTTGCATATTTATAGACTTTAGAAAGAAAAATGCAGATTAGTCTATAGAGTTAATTTGCTCATAAACAGAGGGTATAAAATAGTATCACTTATTTCTCTATGTAATATATAAAAATTTGAATTTATACTTTCTACTATTTTCATTAATATATATTCAGTTTTTCAAGTTTTGAAAATTCTTGATTTGATAAAATATGGCTTCATAGGCAAAAGGGTTATAATTTACTGAACAATTTCTATATACTAATCTACCTTACTATATTGACTTTTAATAGATAAGTATATTTATTATCATGTATCAACCATGAAACTGAAGCTTATGTTACATTGTGATTTAGTTATGTGTTCATTTGCCCCTCTTAAGCTATAAATTCCTTTAGATTCAGGATCGAACATTCCTATCAAAATATATAATGTTTGATAAAAATTTGATTCTTAAAAAAATCAATTATCTTTTAAGTATTTGTATAAAGGAGCTTCAAATATTTAATGTTTGTTGGTTGAAAATTACATAACTAATAAAGGGCCAAATTGGGGATCAGTTCAAAACTTGACTGAATTAAAAACCTAAGCTGTTTGCAGTTAAACTGCTAGTCCTGTTTGGTCATACACAGGCACACATATACACAGACATATACATGCAATGCATATCTAATATACATCATACAATATGTAAAATTTAATCATATATACAATATAATACATATCATATAATCACATATATCCTACAGTTGTATATATACACACACAGTTGTATGTATACACACATGCTATTGTGTGTGTATATATATACAATTATATGTATAATGTTATAACTACTGTCCTACAGCTTTGTATAAGTTAAATATTAATAATTACCTGAAAAGCAAGAATGTTTCCAATTTCAGTGTTTAGTAGATGTTTTTACCAGTGAAAAATTCTTTATCCAGAAATCTGAAATCTGAATTGCTCAGTATCCACTACAGTGTGCTGCTCAAGAAAGTTTAAATTAGGGATGCTCAAACTGTCTGACAATTGTTTATCTTTTTTTTTGGTGGGGGGAGGTCCGGTCGTGGGGCCTGAACTCAGGGCCTGGGCGCTGTCCCTCAGCTCTTCAGCTCAAGGCTAGCACTCTACCACCTGAGCCACAGCGCCACTTCCAGCTTTTTTCTTTTTGCATATGTGGTGCTGAGGAATCGAACCCAGGGCCTCATGCATGCAAGGCAAGCGCTCTACCACTGAGCCACTTTCCCAGCCCCACAATTGTTTATCTTAAAGTAAGCAATTGGAGGTTAGTAAAGAATTTCCCCATTTATTTGTTTACTTAATCATTTTTGCTTTTATCTCTGTATATTTTACATCTGCTCTTAGAAAGATTCTCTGGTAAATTCTGGAAATATAACAGGTAACAAGAGAGATATTGTGTTCATGGAAAACAGAACTTTTTGCTCTCTCTGGTTCTTTAAACCTAGTGATAGTGGTTAATGGTATTGTTATTAAAAGTGACAAGTCTGAAGTTTAGTGGCTGTGTGTGAGTTCTGGTTCTTCAGTTTATGGGCCTATTAACACCCTTGCTTTTTAGTTTCTTTATCTTTATAGAGGTTATTATATGTAGTTATCATTTTTTCAGGTCTGAAAAAGTTGAATATCAGAAACTTCAAATATTCAACTTAACATAAAGAAGCTCAGTTGGGTGTGGTGCTATATAATGGGCACCCCAGCTCTGTGTCTAGAAATAGACACACAGATGTCTAGAAGTGGCTATTCTAGACACTTTATATAAATGACTTCATAAATTTTATGACTTTTTGTGTCTGGCTTCTTTCATTTAGCATAATCTTTTCAAAGTACTTCAATAGAGAAGCATGTATCAGTAATCCATTCCTTTTTTGCTTGAAAAATATTCACATAAGTGTTTGGAAAAGTAGTATTTTAAGTCTTTCAGATAATGGTAATATTGTCCTTTATTATGAAACAAAGGTTAACAAACAAGTTTTCAGTGTCTAATGAGAAAAGATATCAACAAGTTTTTGTGTATCTGTACATGTGCCATTCCTAGTGCTTGAACTCAGGGCACTGTTCATGAGCTCTTTTGTGTGAGGCTAGCACTGTACTAGTTGAGTCACAGTTCCATTTCTTGCTTTTTGGTAGAAAATCTAAGAGTTTCATGAACTTTCCTTCTTTGGCTAGCTTTGAACCACAATCCTTAGATCTTAGCCTCTTGAGTATTTAGGATTATAGGATTGAGCCACTGGCACCCAGTTTCAATGAGTTTTTGAATTTCACTACATTATAACCAATTGGTCTGTCCTACATATTGAGTGGATCTCTTACATATGTTTGATTCAGTCATACCATGCATTATTGATCTATGCAGATTTCTCCAAGTGGTGATCTATTGTATTATACACTATCAAAAAAAATCATTGTCATTATTACCAACATCAACTTCATTAAAAAGTCATTAAGTATTAGGAAATTCTGAAACCTTAAGAGGCAAATACAAATTATAAAGTTCTAGGGTTTTTTTTGTTTTATGTTTTTTGTTTTTGCTTGATACCTTGAATCTTTTCTTTTTTTTTTCAAGTTCAAGGTTATATTATTTTTTTATTGTGAAAATACTGTACAGAGGGGTTGTAATTACATGGGCAAGATAATGAGTACATTTCTTATCAAGTATTATAGCCTCCTCTGTTTCCCCTTCCCATTCCTTCCCATCCTCCCCTCACCCCTCCACCTAATCCTCCCCCTTCACCCCCCCCCCCACCAAAGTTGTAAAGTTCGTTTTCGACATAATGACTTGTACATCTCATTGTAGCAATGGGTCCACCTGTATCCCTATTTAAACAATTTGTTTTTACCCTTCCCCTCCACAAATTATACCAACATCAAATACGATAAGTTGGTGTTAGGGAAATGAAACCTAAGATATGTATTCAATTTTTTTCTTTCATGTGATTGTTTCTAACACATTTATAAGATTATTTCTTTGTTGCTTTGTATGTCCCTCCCCCACGGTATAACCCCTGCTTTCACTGTATTTGATGTTGGACTCTTTTCTTTTTGGCAACAGATACAGATAGTTGCTTTCCTGAAGCTCATGTTGTTCATTTTGCATGATGCGTCAGCTTGCCCAAGTTCTGAATAATGGTGGATTACTGAAAGGGAGGGATGAACTTGCCCAGGGTCACATATCTGTTGGGACTAGAGAGCAGATCTTTTGGAATGTTATATTTTCCCCCATATCTAAATTATTTGGGGCTTGTCAAAACATGTTCTTAAAACAGTGTGTTGTGTTTTCTCCCCTTAGAGAGCATGAATGGTTTAAACAAGATTTGCCCACTTACCTATTTCCTGAAGACCCCTCTTACGATGCTAATGTCATTGATGATGAGGCTATAAAAGAAGTGTGTGAAAAGTTTGAATGTACAGAATCAGAAGTAATGAACAGTCTATATAGCGGTGACCCTCAAGACCAGCTTGCTGTGGCCTACCATCTTATCATTGACAATCGGAGAATCATGAACCAAGCCAGTGAATTCTACCTGGCCTCTAGTCCTCCAACTGGCTCCTTTATGGATGACAGTGCCATGCATATTCCCCCAGGCCTGAAGCCTCATCCAGAAAGAATGCCACCTCTAATAGCAGACAGCCCCAAAGCACGGTGTCCCCTGGATGCTCTCAATACAACAAAGCCCAAATCCTTAGCTGTGAAAAAAGCCAAGTGGCACCTTGGGATCCGAAGTCAGAGCAAGCCATATGACATCATGGCTGAAGTTTACCGAGCTATGAAACAGCTGGATTTTGAATGGAAGGTAGGAGATTGTAGTCACTTGTTAAAGACATTTTCCTATGTAGTAAGTTGTCTGGGTGGCTGAGTTTCAAAACCATCAGTAAAAAGTTGGTTTGATCCGGGTACTGGTGGCTCACGCCTGCGATCCTAGCTACTCAGGAGGCTGAGATCTGAGGACTGTGGTTCAAAGCAAGCCTGGGCAGGAAAGTCCACGAGACTCTTATCTCCAATACCCAGGAGAAAACCGTAAGTGGCGCTGTGGCTCAAGTGGTAGAGCGCTAGCCTTGAGCTGAAGAGCGCAGGGACAGCACTCAAGGCTCAGAGTTTAAGCCCCATGACTGACAAAAAAAAAATGGTTTTGATTAAGATACAGATTTAGTCGGCTTGATCTAGCTGACTCCTTAAACCTCATCCTTTCTAATAACATACACATAAAAAACAAATGTGTCCTGATGAAGAGCTGTTGGATGTTGGAGAGTTAGATCTTTTGAAATAGAGAATAGCTTTTACAGCCTAGAAACAAAAAGTAACCAGCTTGAAATTATGTGAGAAAAATAGCCTGTTTCTTTGTGCTTCCTAGAAACAAAAGCTGCAGAGTCTTCCAAGCTAGTTTTTTTTTTTTTCATTTTCTTTTCAGGAAGTCTCCCCCCCCTCCCCCCGCCTTTTGCTTTGTCTATGGCAGAGGAGAGGATAGGTGACTGTGATAGATAGTGGTCTTCAGGCCATTTTGTTCAGACAACACTTTACTCCATGCTGAACACACTATCTTGTGCTTTTAACCCTTTGTTAAGGAATATTTTCCTTACTATCAGCCCACATTTAACTTCATTCATTTTTATTTCAATTCTATTTGAATTGATGTGGAGACCTTTTTTTATTACAAATATCCTTTCATGGGCTGGGAAGGTGGCTCAGTGGTAGAGCGCTTGCCTTGCATGCCTGAGGCCCTGGGTTCGATTCCTCAGCACCACATAAGCAAAAACAAAAACAAAAACAAAAACAAAAAGAAACCCAACAAATATCCTTTCATTCTGGTTCTTTAGGACTCTGGACCTTTTTTCAGATGAAGAAGAAAAAATATTCTAACTAATCATGTTTTTATTTTGATATGTGTGAGAAACCACTCACTTTTTTCATTACTTTCAATGAATAAGTGAAATAGTGTTTTCTTAAAGCAAAAAAAAAAAAAATCTGCCTTTTCTGATATAGTTTTATTTTAAAAGATGGCAGTGGCTTTCTATTTACTGAAAAATAAAATGAAACTAAATTGATAGATGTTTTGAAAACCCAGAATCTTTTTTATCTGAGCTTCTTTAAAAGGCAAATACTGTCTTCCTCATGGACTTATGAATTAATTTGACACCTGTGCCATTAGCATGTTAGTCCCCTTTCTTCCTTCCTTCCTCCCCTTATTAATCAGTGAGAGTATTCAAGCACAAGCTAGTCCTCTAAGATTATTACCAATATTTACCATGCATCTGGAGTGAAGGTCAGGTACTGTGTCATCTCTGAGTTTACCAACAGTAACATTATTAGGATTAAGTAAATGCTACAAGTAAACTAGCTGCAATGCTGCCACCAACAACTAAAAAAGAATCAGAAATTCCTTGCCTTCAGTACCTTCAGTTGCTTGGTTTTTCAGTAAGAAAGACAAGGTATAGTTTGTAATGGTGCATTGTTTTCCTGTCTTAGGTAGTGAATGCATACCATCTTCGAGTAAGAAGGAAAAATCCAGTGACTGGCAATTATGTGAAAATGAGCTTACAGCTTTACCTGGTCGACAACCGGAGTTATCTTTTGGACTTTAAAAGCATTGATGGTAAGGAAGCTAAGCAGGCATGAGGTCTGAGAAGATAAAGCTTGGCACTAGTGGAACCAGGTGTTAAGACCATCTCAAAGAAATGGTGGGTAGGTCTTCTCCTTTTTAAAGTCATTGAACTTTAACCCAAATGTCAACAACATGATACATACATCCATACGTACATACATACATGCATGAGATATGCTGCTTCACATACAGCCATGATAGTTCCATGATAGCTGCCTTCTCTGAGAAGGTTTTAGGGGCCACATTGCCTCTGTGAAGGCAATGTGAGTTCTGATGAGGATCATCTGTTAGGATTGTGCCAGGGAAGAAGTAGCAACCCCTCTGCTTGCAAATGGAAGCACATCGATGGTCTTGTTCAGATGCGTTTACTTCATACGTTTCATGAGCAGCATGTGGGCAAACACACTGTTCATATGCATTGTTCTTTGGCCTGTTTCAGATGAGGTGGTGGAGCAGAGGTCTGGTTCCTCTACACCTCAGCGTTCCTGTTCCGCTGCCGGCCTACACAGACCAAGATCCAGCTTTGATTCCACAACTGCGGAGAACCATTCTCTTTCTGGCTCGCTCACTGGCTCCTTGACTGGAAGCACTTTGTCCTCCGTTGCCCCTCGCCTGGGCAGTCACACCATGGACTTTTTTGAAATGTGTGCCAGTTTGATCACTGCATTAGCCCGCTGATAATCTTCCACTGGTTTTTGTCTTTCTGTTACTGCACTGTGAAAATCAGATTTATCCTTTAAATTGTTATCTCACTTCTGGATATTACATAATCTACAGATATTGAGAGACATGAGTATTTCAGGGGACATGCAACGTCACTGAAATTACTGAAAACAAAAGAGTCAACAAATTAATTCTATTGTGCCTATCATAACTTCGCATAGGCATTATCGTTAATGGGTGAACATTGGAGAAGCCTGTTAATTCACAGTTGTGAGTTCACTACACCTGATGAACACATCTCACTGATGAACCATCTAACCTCAGGGTGGTTTGGCAATACCTTCTCACTTCACTTTTTGAGTGTACATTAATACATTTTGCGTCCTAAATTTCCCTAGGTTTTTTAAAGATGCGTTTATGCTTCCAATTATCTTGCACAAGCTCAAAATACAAAATAACCAGTACCAAAATATTATTTAAAAGTTATCCAAAACCCCTGAAACCAAATTCTAAACTTGGTACAAATACTGCCTGGTGTTTACCAGAATCAGCTGTGGTCTTGTTACAGGTTACAGGTTCCACAGAAACAGCTGTGAATGCCTCAGGGCTTTAGCTGGAGATTTCTCCAAATCATGTCGATCTTAACAGACTTCCAGGTTCTACTTCATTTGGATGGCGGCATTCATTACCTTTTCCAGAAGTGTATGTAAGTTTAAAGCAGATCTCCAAAACCTGCTTTTCTCAGATTTTTTTTTTGTATTTTACCCTAAATGATAAAACAGTATACTATAGAACCTGGAGCAGAGGTAGCACAGTGCTATTAAGCTAACATGTACAAGGTTCATTCCCTACCACCAGAAAGATAACAACACAAGCAAAGATAGTAGAAAGTAATATATCAATAATCCCTCAACAGTGAATGCTTTTATCTTCTCTGTGAGTTTGGAGTTTGATGGGGCAGATTGGCTTGGGTCCTATGGTATCTGCCTCTGTGCCAACTCTCCATTTGAAGTTTAAAATGGCTACCAACACACTTCTTCCCACGTCTCACCTGGAACCAGTGTCTTTGTTTATTGTTTTATCTTCGATGATTGTTTGACAGTTTTGCTTTGTTTTGTTTTGTTTCTGTGTGTGTGAAGGTCCTGGGGCTTGAACTCAGAGCTTGGGCACTGTCCCTATTTTTTTTTGTTTGTTTTTGTTTTAACTCAAGGCTAGCACTCTACTACTTGAGCCACAGCTCCCGTTCTAGCTTTTTTGGTGATTCATTGGAGATAAGAGTCTCACAGACTTCCCTGCCTGGGCTGGCTTTAAGCTAGGATCCTTAGATCTCAACCTCCTGAGTAGCTTGGATTACAGGTATGAGCCACCCATGCCCAGCCTGATGTAGCGTTTTAATCTTCTGTGATTCACTTTCTTGGTTATTAGCCATTCAGAAAACTGTATTGGCTCTGCAAGTATGTGTATACTTCTAAACTCAGATGGCTATGACCTCCAATGTTGAGCCAGATAGGGTAAGAAAGACTTAAACATGAGATATTCTCTCCTGGAGTAAATATATGCGTTTACATATATATTATGTATGTATATATGTATTCACACATCAGTGCTTTTATCATAAGATTTCCCTGAAATCTCAAAACCAAACAGATTTTAACTGAAAAACCAAACCATTCTGTTTGTTTTACTTTGTGCAAATCTTTTAAGATTAAAAAAAGAGAAAACTATATATAGCAGGGTAGATAATAGCTCACGGATTATATCTGATTTCAGTAAAAGTATTTAATTTAAAAATTAATATGTAATTTATCTAATTTGTATTTATTCCTTTGTTTTATTTATGCTGTAGCTAATGAGATTATTGACCTGACTTAGCCTAGGAAATATTAAGTTCTTGAAAACAAAATAAGGACATTGCCTTGACAGGTTTCACTTTGCCAAAAGTTTGTTGTTTTTGTTTTAAATCAAGAAGTGAATGAGAGTATCTAACTTTTAAGAATTCTCGAGCCAGGAGTTTTTATTGAGTCACATACAATTGTTTTGTGGATGCTTTTGAAAATGATGTTTGATACATGTTAAGTCCAACTTCTTAAAACTACAATAATAGGAATCTTACCAGTTTGAGGGAGAGGGTTGAGTTGCAGTTTGAGAGGGTTTAAAGTTTAACCTTTAAAAGACTGCCATCTTGTGGCACCAGTGGATACTTTTTAGTAGTTCTTTTAATAGGATTAATTAGGATTAGCTGTCCTTAAAGTCTCCTGTATGTTAACAATGCAGTATAGTTTTAGCCTCTCCAAACATGTCTGTACCTTTTCTGGGGGGGAAGAAAAACAAGATAACCTTACAATATTTGCCTAGTTATGAGTGGGATAGCTTTAGAAATAAAGCACCAAATGAATTCTTTACCTTCAATGACAAAACATAGTTTGGAAGGTAGACAGCAAGAAGAAATGCAAAATGCAGAATCCTTCATTTGTCCAGAAAACCAGTTATCAAAACTCTCTCTTACCAGAATGATTGTGATTTTTTTTAGAGTCTAAAAATTATTTACTATTTCCTGATTCTTGCCAGTCGTAAAGAGCATCTGGGTTGATAGATAACTGATAAACTTTAGGAGAACCTAAGTTCACAGGTTTATGTTTCTTTTCTGCATCTGTTGTAAAAGGCATAGGAATCTTATGGCTTTAGGTGATACAGCAGACTGGTTGGCAGGCACTACAGAAGCTGGATACAACATTATGATAGCAGGCTTTCCATCCCTTGTAGGCACAGGGAAGGAAGGATGTGGCATTCCCACATGCCAGTCTCCTCGATTGTTTAACTGTGGGTCAGGCAGTTAAGGGTGAGCTAAGAGCAGTTTCCTTCTTTCAGATCCTGAGTTGCCTTGGTGAAGCTGTACACTGGGCTTTAATTAGGTATGTTGTGTAAATGTTTTCCATCAAAAAGCATTCCCCAAAGTAAAAGGAGCTTCCACAGAGTAAATTTGGAAAATGCTGCATGCTACTCCCTTGTGGAGGACAAGGTTATAAACTTAAAAGACTTCTCAAGTTCTTTTTGTGATAAGGGAAAACCATATGCCTTTGTCTAACTCTGATTTCAATAAGATTAATTTACTGTTTTTAAAAAGTACCACTCTGCATTGTGGTACATACTTAGAATCTTTGTACTCAGGAGGCCTCATTTTTGAGAAACTTTAAAATGATATAACAAGAGAGTAGAAGACTTCTAAAGCACCTTTGAGCTTGAATGTTCTAAATTTTCTACCTTTCATATGGGTTATGCTAGTGTTCACTTATTGATAGGATTTTTACTACTCTGGGTCTTCCATTTTGGTTTGATGAGGCATTTCAAAGGTGTAGACTTGAATATTGAATATTTTCTTTCCTGCTGCCCTCTGGAATGCAAATGGCAATACCATCCAGAAAAACCAAACAATTAAATACCAGGCATACAGCAACACATGACTGGTTTGTAGCAATGAGAGTGTTTGTGTCTTTTTTATTTTTAGTTTTAGATACAGAAACCCTTCTTTGAACTATAACAGTAACCTTGTGAAGTAACCAGAAAATTGCATATTTTACGAGCAAGCAAGACCAGAAAGCTTGGCATAAAGCTTGCGTGCCATAGAAGAGTATTCAGTAGTGGTGAGTTGGTCTTCATGTGTCTCATCTGACTCTGGAGCAGAGCAGTCTGCATCAGTGTCAGGCCTGTGTAGTCAGAGTATGGGAGTAAGCACAGGAGATTGCTTTCAAGTCTTTGAGTGACACTAGTAGTCTTAACTATGTACTTCGTAGTTGTAGGAATCAGTCGATTGCGTTAATAAGATATAATTATCTGAAATATTTATGATGAACGTATTGATTTTAACTTTACTTCTAAGTTATTAAGGGTGCTTAAAATACTGAAAAATCTTTGAGATACAATTCTTCCTGTAATTTTATGTGATTTAAAACAAAAAAATGTGGTGCTGAGGATTGAAGCCAAGGCCTTGTGCCTGCTAGGCAAGTGTTCTAAGCTGTATCCCCAGTGCTTATCTATATGATTCTTATAGCACAGTCTCATTGTACAAAGGAAAATTAGTCTCAGTCCCTATTTAAATGATCATACTTTGGACTGTTGTTTAAATTGGACTTGTCTAATGACAGATGTTTTTGTAAATTTTGTACAAAGATGACATAATATTTTTTTCATGAGTGTTTGTGTGTGAATTATGTAATCATTGGCTTTTAAAACTGAAATGTGACATGTTTAGTGAGCTATAAATGTGATGTCCTCCTTAGAAAAGATACTAGCATCCTTTCCAGTCTTTTTCCCTTAAAGTTGGACATGATAGCATGAAGAACAGGACTCACAGTCTAGACCAGACTAACTTTCCAATAGACTTCTTTAGCCATAACCTGGTAAGAATCAGGTTTGGTCTTAGGGTGTTAATGCTGTGAAACAGGGTGGGTACTTACTGCTAGCTCTGCATAGCAGTGTGAGTTTGCTGCCCTGACTGTGTGACTTTGGGGAACTCTGGTTTATATCTAAAAGCAGTTTTGATTTTGTGGAAATAACTCCTGATTATGTGGACAAGCAGGGTAGGTAGATTTCAATCAAGACTCAAGTGCAATTAAGGAAATCCTAGAGTACAACATTCCTTCAAAGAGAAGAATTAAGTACTTGTAGAATATCCCAGCATAAAGAGATTTGGAACAAATACAAGTTTTGACAAGTTTATACAGGTTTTATTAGTATTATTATTCGGGCTTTACTACTATGTGTTCATTTAAAATTTTAAGAAGAAACAAATATTCTAGGTAAGGAGAGTTGGGTTCATTTTTTCCTGCTATTAAATATAGATTTTTTTTTCACAGAAGTCCTTTTTAAGTAAGTTTTGTTATAAAGGGGTGGGGGTGCATTTTCTAGATATGATCACTTTTGTAGAATGGGCAAGGAGAAGTAGATCCACCATTCTACAAATAAAAACACTTAACTGTGCCTTCTTGGATTATAGAAGCAGGAATAATAAATTTGTTGGAATGGTGTTTCCTTTTTTTTCTGATTCCTCTTACTTCTCCTTACCTTTGCCCTCTGTGAGTTGCTTTTTTCTGCCTGTCTGTATTCAAGTTCCTTTGGCCAAACCTCACATTTATCACCACTAAATGTATTTTCTGTCTTTTATGTTGTCACACTTTTGAAGTTACCTGAGTAAATATTTGACTGCCTTCTCATGCTTTTAAAATGAATGCAATGAAGAGCATTTAAAATATTTTAAAAGTTATTAAAGAGAGCAATGATGGAACTAAGGACAAATTCAGTTGGAATGAAATTCTCTGTTGGGCTGTTTTTGTGGCACAGCCCACATAACCTTTCTCTTGTACAAAACATGGATAATCACCTACCTCACAGATGCGTGTGAGAGACTGTGTAAAGGCCCATGTTTAAATAGGGGTTTATATCCACATATTTAAGATAAACCCCATCCTTTTATAATATGTATCTTTGATACTGGTAGGATGAGTGTCCTGACTTTTTTGATTAATCTTACATGTTAAGAACAGTGCTAAGAATGTTGAAGACCACAGTCTCACAAATCATGGTGTTTTTGCTTTAAGGGACAAATTACATTTCTCCAAAGCACCCAGTATTCATCATACATGTCTTTTGTGTTGACAAATACTGTTTTTTAGAATTTCTTCGAACATTGGTTGAAGCTGCCTTAATGTACCAAAAATACAGTGTTGTGTCAAGCCTGTTGACAAGCTGTATACTGTTTAGATTGTTTAATGAAGTTGTGGATAGAATATGAAGAAGAGTATCTTGATACAGTTTTAGAAGGTGTGGTGTGTTCTTTATCATGTGTGTATAAATATTATGCAGTGGATTTTGAGTTCAACAAATAAAACTGAAAGTTGAAAGCTATTAGGTTTTAACTATGACAATCATAATGTATGGTTGAATAGTAGTTATTTATTTTTCCCACAAAATGTCACATATTTATTTTTAACAGGTCTTTGAAAAAATATAAATGTCAGAGGCCAGAACATTAACACACTGGATTTTTTTAATGTGTTTTTTTTTCATATGTGTGTGCCAATCCTGGGCTTGAACTCCAGGCGTAGGCACTGTCCCTGAACTGTTTTGCTCAAGGATAGTGCTTTACCATTTGAGCAGCAGCTCCACTTTTTGGTGATTAATTGGAGGTAAGAGTCGCACAAACTTTCTTGCTCAGGATGGCTTCAAATTGCAATCTTCAGATATCACCTTCCTAAGTAGCTAGGATTACAAGTGTGAGCCACTATATTGGCACCTGGCTAAGATTAATTTTTGGAAATTGGGACCACTTTTTTATAATCATTTTTGGGGGGAAGCAAAAAAGACTTCCAGTGCTTTAATAAACATATACTCAAAGTTCAGTTTTGTTTGTTATGTACCTTTGGGTGTGTTAAATGATGGGTGGGGAGGAAATGGGGTATTGTCAACTAGACAGTTCATAGCTAGAGGGTTTTTGCAGTGTTTGGACTATATGGGACTCATCAGCAACAAACACAGGGTCTGATCACTTATATGCTTTTGTCACAAAATCAAATTAAAGTCTGGTTCATTTGAAAGGTGTTTTGTGTTTCTCTTCAGTCATTGAACTATTATGCTGTGTGTCAAATGACAGTTCTTGAGCAAGCTGTGATAGAAAGAGACTCACTGGAGAGCTCACATCATCTCTGTTGCCGCCTTCTGAGACACTCCACACTGTAGAGTTCAACTTTAGTTATCACATGACTTTGCTGTTGTAGCTATGACTACAGAGATAAAGACTCAACACACATTTATGATCTTATTCTTCCGAAGCCCAGTGGGTATAACTGGGTTTTTCTAAACAACTTCACAGAATTTTCTTAACTACTCAATAAAAACACCACAAATTTGTTATCATACAGTCACAAATCCGGTGGACTTAGTTTTATTGTTGTTGTTATTGTTTTCTACTTCAAGTCATACCAAGTGAAAACAAAATAGTTGATAGACCAGGGCTCTGTGGGAGAATCTGCTACCAGTTTATTCAGGTTTTTGGCAGAATTTAGTTCTGTGCTGCTAGAGGACAGGGCTCCTGTTCCTTGCTAGCCATGGGCTAGCTGTCATTTATAGTATTTAGAGGCCACTAGTCACTAGACAGAAGGTGCATTTTCCAGCTCTGTGCTGGAATTTCAGTATCATCATCTCTAATGCGTTTCTTGATCCTCTGGCCATTCCATTCACTACTTACTTATGGCATCTGTAATAAAATAATCTCTACCTATTTTCTTCTCTTAAACTCTGTTCTTTGATTCCTGTCTTGAAGACAGGTCTTTTTTGGCAAATGCCAGATGGAGCACGAAATAGAAAATAAAAATATTATAATCTTAAAAAGTAGTCTCAGCATATGAAGGATAAGGCCATGGAAACAAATTCTTTTCTTTCCTTGAGGGCCAGATCACTCTGTTTAAATAGCTGGGCAAACTTCTTCAGTTACTCAGTGGAGATAAAGCCATTGAAATCTTAAAACCGTTGAATGCATATATATAATTTATTTATCAATCCACAGTACATATCATTTTAAAAATAGAGCGTCACAACTGTTTTAGTTTCCACTTGTTTTCATATAAATTAAATTCTATTTGAATAACTTTTGGGGCATACATAAATGAAGTTTTTCTGTTTGGGGTAATGGTGTTTTAAAGTTGTGCAGCATGTATAGTTTTGCTAAAAATTTTTTTGTTAAATATATGTAGATTTGTCTTAAAATGATAATAGTTAGGAATAGTTAAGAATTAATTGAAGGGCTGGCTCAATGGTAGAGTGCTTGACTTGCATACATGAGGCCCTGGGTTCGATTCCTCAGCACCACATAAGCAAAAAGCTGGAAGTGGTGCTATGGCTCAAGTGGTAGAGTGCTAACATTCAGCTGAAGAATTAAGGGACAGCGCCCAGGACCAGAGTTCAGCTGCCCCCTCCCCCAAAAAAAAGAATTACTTGAAGAATAATTTCTTTTTTGACAAACTTCCCAAAGGAAACTCAGGTTGAACAGTATTTAATCTGATTTTTTTTCTTAAAAAAGGAAAACTAACACATTTATTTTAAAATTGTACTTAGTATTTGAGTAAAAGAACATGGTTACATTATTTACCATGCAGAATGGATGCCAGATTTTTTTTTTTGGATGCCAGATTTTAAATGTACAACATGTAGCATTACAAATGCTTGTGAACTAATATTAGGAGCCAACTAACCATCTGCACATCTGACTGGGTGCTATAATGCACGATTTCCAACTTTGGATATGGCTCATTAAGCAAGTGCTCAATGGCTAATGCATGGTCTTTCACATTCTCTTGAACTGGCAGTAAAAATAGACATTGAAAGATAAACTCAGGGAAGAAAAGCTGCTGTCTCCAGGAAGATGCTGCCTTTCTTTTCCTTCTCCGAGTTCCCAACAAAGTTTCATCACAGTCTGCTTGGACAAGCGGCAAAGTTTGACAAGAAGCAAAATTCTTGAGGAAGGGCTCAGGTCCTGGAGCCCTTTACACCTATTCAGACCTTTGTCCTTCCCCCTTGACCTTGATCTTCCTAATGTGACCAACCTTGGTGCCTGGGAATAAAATAAAAATATTTTTTTAAACAGAGGCTAATGGAACAGTGCAAGAGATTTCTGGAGAAATTCTTACCCAGTTTAGTATTATATGCTCCTTTAAAATATGCTTTGTCAGCTTGGTATTATACTTAGGAGACACAAAAATGTCTCTTTCAAGGCAGTCTTTATAGGAGAGATCAGACACTGCATGCATAGTTTTTAATAAATTGAATAATCTTGCCATCAGACTAATAGCTGCACACCACCATATTAAGTACTAAGAATGAATGATTTGAAGTATAAAAATCAACTTACTGGAACTGTAGATGTTCAATGAGCACATATCCATCTGTAGGGATAAAAGTCACTTAATCTGAAGTCTTCATAGAAAATGCTTAATTTTTTTTCTTTTAATAGTGATTGGAAATGTTACGGGCAGAAAGCCAACACACTTACATTTGCCTTTAGAATTGCGGCATATCACCATATTTTGCTCCGTGGTATCGATGACCTCTAGTTGTTCTCCAGAAGTTATTGGCAAATCGAATATTCCATTTCTTGAGTTACTGGAACACGCTACTGCTCTGTTGATGACTACAATCTCTTTGTCATACTACAACGAAAAATTGCTGGTAAGAAAATCCTTCCATCATTGTTACTCTTTTTCATTATGACAAAATTAGTGGAGGATATAGTATAGCAACCTCAATAAAAAGTCAATATGCTAGATATTGACCAATACTTGGAGGAGCATTGAAAATAACAGGAACATAGACTCTGCAAGGAAAGACATTTAAGAGTAAAGCACTATACTCTTACATTTGTTTGGCCTGATGATATTTGCAATAAAGCACTATACTCTTATATTTGTTTGGCCTGATGATATTTGCTCTATGGTTTTTACATTCACTGTCTAGTCATAGTGGAATGAATCCTGCCAGATGGAAGATGTGGAAATGTGCTATTACAGTCATAGTTACTTCTAAACCCTGGAAAGATGTTAACAACAAGCCCTGTTTCTGTGCCACGGAGTTTATAATATTTTTATATACCTACCATTTGTAGTTGTGTATGTGTACCTTCCTAGTTGTGTATGCTTATGCATTATAGTACAATGCACTGTAGCACATGTACTTAAAAGTGGTAGGAATTAGGGGCTTGCGGGGGTAATTCTCATTCCTACTTCAGTGAGAGGCTGGCATTTGTAAATGATAGGAAATTGGATTTCTAATCCCACAGGAGTGTGTGTGTGTGTGTGTGTGTGAGAGAGAGAGAGAGGGGGGGGGAGGGAGGGGGGGGAGGGAGGGAGAGGGAGAGAGAGGGAGAGGAGAGAGAGAGAGAGAGAGAGAGAGAGAGAGAGAGAGAGAGAGAGAGAGAGAGAGAGAGAGAGAGAGAGAGAAAGGCTAGTTGGTCTGCCTATTTGCATGATGTATTTTACCTTCTAACAAATTGTTGGTCAGAAAATAAAATCCAAACATTAAGCTAAGATTACAGGTGCTTTTTTTCACCAAAATAGAGTGTCCATATATCCCCCTTTGCCTAAAATTCTGTTTATAACTAATATATGATAAAGAGTCTTTCCTTCCAATCTCAGAATTACCCTGAATTTGGATGATATAAGATCACTTTATATCAAGCATAGTCTTTCACCTACCAAAATAATAACTTCTTTTTTTAAATTTTTGTTTGTCATAGGATTTGAACTTGGAGCCTGGGAGCTGTCCCTGAGCTATTTTGTTCAAGGCTAGCACTCTACTACTTGAGCCACAGGACCACTTGGGGCTTTTTCTGTGATTAAGATGAGAGTTTCACAGACTTTCCAGCCTAGGTTGGCTTCAAACCATGAACTTTAAATCTCAGCCACCTGAGTAACTAGCAGGGTTAGCCACCAGTGCCTGGTTATAACAACTTCTTAATAACTGGTCTTTTTATTCTCTCCAGACCTTGGTATACTGAGAATCTCTATGATTTGTTAAAATACAAATATAATTAGGTCACCTTCCTAATTAATAAGTTGTGAAAACTTTTCACTGCTTTTAGAATAAGACCCACATTTCATAGCTTGACATTTACGGTCCTTTGCAGGCTGTCATACCTGTTCTCCATCTGTATCCTGTATTTAAGCTTCCTGAAGCCATGGGCAGTCCTAGAATGGACCACTCTCTTTTTGTGCTTTTGCTCATGCTGTCTTTTCTATTTGAAATATATATCTCTTATCCACTCCACATACTTTTATGACTGCTATGTACAATTTACTGTTTGATTCTACTATGAATATACATGTCATATAGCACTTAATAAACATAATGTCCTAGAAAATGAAAATACAAAACTGTCTTATTCATCTATGCACCTACAGTGCCAGGCATCAATGAGATACCCAATATTTTGTAAAGTGAACTAAGTAAAAAATATTGAAATGGCATAGTTTTTCTAGTGAAACTGGAAACCCATGGCTGGTAGTGAAGAATAGAATCATACAGATATAGAGAAAATAGAATTTCTGTCCCATATAAGATAGATGGGGTATAGTAGGGATCTTTGCAACAATCAATTGCTATCCTGTTGGGTTTTACCTAATCAAATAGCATCACAAATTGCAGTAGATCATTTCAAATCATAATTTCCTAAATATAGTAAAGCTAATCAGTCATGACCAAAGTAAGACTTACCGTCAGAGGTTTTTTTGCTAGTTGCCTTAGAAATTTTTTTATTTGTTTCTTTTGTTGTTGTTCAGTTATGAGGCTTGAACTCAGGACCTGAACAGTGTCCCTGAACTCAAGGCTAGCACTCTACCACTTTGAGTAACAGCTTCACTTCCAGTTTTCTGGTGGTTAACTGGAGGTAAGAAGAGTCTTACAGACTTTCTTTTCTGCCTGGGCTGGCTTTGAACCATAGTGTTCAGATCTCAATCTCCTGAGCAGCTAGAATTGTGAGCCACCAGCACTGGCTGGCTTGCTCTCCCCCCCATCTCTCTCTCTCTCTCTCTTTCTCTCTCTCTCTCTCTCTCTCTCTCTCTCTCTCTCTCTCTCTCTCTCTCTCTCTCTCTCTCTCTCCCTCCCTCCCTCCCTTCCTTCCCTCCTTCCCTCCTTCCTTCCCTCCTTCCCTCCTTCCTTCCTTCCTTCCTCCTTCCTTTTTGTGTAGTTGAGGACTGAACTCAGGGCCTGGCACTTACCAGGCAAGCACTCTTCCATGGAGCTAAATCCCCAACCCCAGAGCTCAATGTGCATTCCTATTGTAGTTCCATTCAGAAACAGTTTGGGATGCTTTCAGTGTTAGGTAGGGTATTCTGCTCTGAGGATCAGTAAGATAATCCTCTCCCCTTGGAACTCAGAGTTTAATAGGATAAATATGTAATTGCAATCAGCTACAGATGGCTTAGGTATTTGTGTGAATAGAAGAGTTCTTGTTTGTTTTTAAAATTAGGGAGGTTTCGGTAAGTATTCCTGGAAGAGATGATGCTGAGTCCTGATAGATGAACAAGTCAAGCCTTTTTCTAGGCAACTGCCTAGAGAAGGGAGATAGCAGGACCCAAAGTGGAAAGTCATCTTAAGACAGAATGATGAGCAGTTTGCTGCCAAAGCAGAAAGTGCAAGGACAGAACGTCAGGAGATACATCCAGGAAGACGACAGGAAGAGCTGTCTAGGCTATGTTAGAGAGCCTGGATTTTATTTGTGGGAGACTTCTGTGCACGTGGGTGTTGCTAACCATGTTTCTCACTTGACAATACATGAAATCACAAAGGATCATTTGAACTTTGTGAAAAAGTGCTCCCAGGACCCTTCATGACTATAAGTTGTCAAAATGTTTCAGATGCTGCTTTATTCATTCATTCAAATACCTCTCATGTTTGTTTATTTTGTCATTCATTCACCAAACATTTCACAGTTCTATGTTGGGAACTGAGGAGCAACTTACATAAGATAGGATCACCTTCCAAAGGGATCTAAACTTGCTTCAGGCAATACATATATGTATCTACCATAATGTAACCAACCAGTGTTAGAAGATTTATGTATTAGCTCGGTGTCTGTGGCTCATGCCTGTAATCCTAGCTACTCAGGAGGATGAGACCTGGTGATCTCAGGATCTTTTCTGCCTGGGCATAAAAGTCCCCTTGAAACCCTTATCTCCAATTAACCACTCATAAAACCAGAAGTGACACTGTGGCTCAAGTGGTAGAGCGCTATCCTTGAGCACAAAGAGGCTCAGGGACAGTATCCAGGCCCTGAGTTTAAGCCCCACAACCAACCAAAAAAAAATATGTACTGTAGATGTATAAAAATGTGCTGAGAGGGTGATTTTATCCAGATGATCTAGGGAAGGAGAAATGACATTGGAACAGAGCCACACAGAATAGCTTAGAAATATACAAATATACGAATATATACAAAAAGTATACAAATATGCAAATATAAAAATTAATCTGGAATGTCAACTTTTTCTAGTAAAAGATCACATATCTCTTAGAGACTCAGTTTTTAAAGACGGAAGTTCTAAGAACTTAGAAAGTGGAAAAACTTCCCATGCTCCTGGATTGGAAGGATCAATATCGTGAAAATGGCAATACTTCCTAAGACTAGCTACAGATTCAATGTGATACCTATCAATATTCCAACATCATTCTTCAAGTAAATAGAAGAGGCAATCCAAAAATTCATATGGAACAATAAAAGACTTCAAATAGCAAAAATGATCCTTAACAGAAAGAATAGTGCTGGAGGAATATCAATACCAAATTTCAAACTCTACTACAAAGCCATAGTAATCAAAACAGCTTGGTACTGGCACAAGAACAGACCTCAGGACCAATGGAATAGAATTGAAAACCCAGAAATGAACCCATAGACCTATAGCCATCTAATGTTCAATAAGGGAGCTGAAAAATAGAATGGAAGAAAGACAGCTTCTTCAGTAAATGGTGCTGGCAAAATTGGTTAATCAATTGTAGAAAACTAAAGCTAGATCCTTATATATCTCCTTGCACCAGAATCAACGCCAAATGGATCAAAGACCTTGTAGTCAAAGCAGGCACTCTGAAAACATTACAGGACGGAATAGGAGAAATGCTAGGTCTCCTTGGCATAGGCCGAAATTTTCTTAAGAGACCCAGAAACACAACAAATCAAAGAAAGTTTGGACAAATGGGATTGCATGAAATTGCAGAGTTTCTGCATGGCAAAGGACATAGCTAGCAAGATCAATAGAAAGCCCACAGATTGGGAGAAGATCTTCACTAGCCATACAATGGACAAGGTCTCATATCTAAAATATACCTGGAACTCAAAAAAATAACCCCCCCAACAACAAATGTTCAAAGAAACAACTGCGCAATAAATATGTGGGCTAAAGACTTAAAGAGAAACTTCTCTGAAGAGGAAAGAAGGATGGCCAATAGACACATGAAGAAATGCTCAACTTCCCTAGCCATAAAAGAAATGCAAATCAAAACAACATTGAGAGTCCGCCTCACCCCAGTTAGAATGGCTGTAATCAAGAAATCTAATAACAACAGATGCTGGAGGTGATGAGGCCAAAAGGGAACCTTACTGCATTGTTGGTGGGAATGTAAACTTGTTCAACCACTTTGGAAAGCAGTATGGAATTTCCTCAAAAGACTCCACATAGAGCTCCCCTATGACCCAGCAATCCCACTTTGGGGCATTTACCCATATGATCACAAACAAGACCATACTACAGTTACCAGCACAACTATGTTTACTGCAGCATTATTCACCATAGCTAAGATATGGAACCAATCCAGATGCCCCTCAGTAGATGAATGGATCAAGAAAATGTGGTATATATACACAATGGAATTCTATGCCTCCATCAGAAAGAATGACATTGCCCCATTTTTAGGAAATGGAAAGACTTGGAAAAAATTATATTAAGTGAAGTAAACCAGGCCCAGTGAAACATAGGTTCCATGGTTTCCCTTATTTGCAATAACTAGTATATATCTGAGACAAGCAGAAAAGCTCAGATAAGTTGATGTTAGGTGAAATAAACCCCTAAGATAAGTATTCAAGTGTTTTTTTCTTTCTTGTGATTGTTTCTAACATATTTATAAGATGATTTCTTTGTTCCTTTGTATGTCCCTCCCCCATGGCATAACCCCTGCTTTCACTGTATTTGATGTCGGTATAATTTGTCGAGGGGAAGGTAAAAAAACAAATCGTTTAAATAGGGATACAGAAAAAAAAAATAAATAGGGATACAGGTGGACCCATTGCAACAATGAGATATACAAGTCGTTATGTCAAAAGCGAACTTTACAACTTTGGCAGGGGTGGGGAAAATAGGGGGTGACAGATGGGAAGGGATGGGAAGGGGAAACAAAGGAGGAGACAACAATGCTTGATAAGAAATGTACTCATTACATTGCCCATGTAATTGTAACCCCTCTGTAGGGTATTTTCACAATAAAAAAAGATGGAAGTTCCAAGCTGTTAATATTGCTCATTTTCATTTTTATAGGGCAACATACCTGAAATCTTTCTCTAAAAAGTTTTTCTTCTCTTTCCATTTTATTTTCTAAGTTTTGCTTCTTGGTTCTGAAGAAATTTCTAGAAGGAAAACTGATAAGAAAAATGCCAAGAAAGTTAAATGTGGTATAATAAAATGTTACAAGATAAATACAGATACAAATTTATATGTGAATAGTTACATAAAGTTATATATCTATATTGTGCATTTATTTATACCCACCAGAGCAGATTGTGAAAACAGCTAAAAATCACTTTTCCTTATCATTTAGTGTATACATCAATGTGCTTTTTTTCCCCAGTTGGCTAGGGTCAGATCCAGGGCCTCACAGATCTAAGCAGCATTTCACCACTGAAAATAACTTTTTTTTAATATTATGGTAACTTAGGATTAAATCCGGTTGATACAGGACAGCTCATGGGTACAAGAAATACAGGTGGAGAGCAGGAATGACTTCTAGAAGTAGGTAAAATGTAGTTGACAGCAATTAATTATATATTCTGAAACAGCTGGCAGAGAGGATCTGTTCCTAATACCAGGAAATGAGGTGATAGATATGATTGTACTCTGAGCTGATCATTTTACATCATATACATATATGTTATAGTAGATGTTATAGTATACCTCACAAATGTGTTCAGCTAAGAATTTAAAACATTAAAAATTAATTAAACCATGTATGGTAAACAAGAAACACTGAGACGGGTATGATGGCTCATGCCTATAAAAACCAAGCAACTTGGGAGGCAGAGATAGGAGAATCTGAGGATCCCAACTTGAGGCTAGCCCAGGCAAGAGTTAGTAAGATTCTATCTCAAAAATAAGCTGGGTGCTATGGCTCACATCTGTCAACCCAGCTCTGTGTGAGGTATAGATGGGAGGATTGTGGTGTGAGACCAGATCCGGACAGAAGCATGAATGAAAAAAAAAAATAAGGCAAAAAAGGCTGGGGCATAGTTCAAGTGGCAGAGCACCTGCCTTGTAAGTGCAAGGACTTGATTTCAAACCTTAGTTTTATAAACAAGGGGGGGAAAAGGAAGAAAAGGGGAGGGAAGGTGGGAAAGGGAAGGGGAGGAGAAAAGAGTGGTAGGGAGAGAAGGAAGGAAAGGTAAAGAAAAGAATGAAAAGGGAGAAAGACGAGCTTTTCAGAATCAGGTCTAGGACTATAAAAAAAATCTTCTGAAGGAAAGTGTAAGGAAATGTGTAATTCTTCAGATGATTTAATGGTATCCAGCAACAGTGGGTAAGGGGCTTGCCCTTTGTGTTAACAACCCTTCAACCATAACAGGGAATTACAAGTCTATGAACACAATGAACTACCCATTTTCTGAAGGATTTGGAATGAGAGATGCGTTTTGCTTCTTCATCATTCTGTCTATGGACAGAAGGAAAACTGTCAACCCAGACTGCCTGCCTGTTTTATTACAATGTGCCTCCTGCCTCTCTTTCTTTGAATACTTTTTGCTCAAAATACCATCATCTTGCCTCTCCTTAAAACCTCCCTCTACAACCTGCTTCCCAGGGTGCCTTTCTAAAATGTAATTAATCATAATATCGCCTGCGTAAAACCTTCTAGTGCCTCTCAGTTGCCTTCAGGGAATATCCAACCCTGCTAGGAGGCTACATGAGCTTTTATTACTTTTTAAAGTATTTTTAAAAGTAATGTTAACATCTATTTGTTGTATAAGGAGGATTTCATCGTGACATTTCCATACATGTATACAGGGCACCCTGGTCAAATTCACCCATTAGTCTATTTGCATACATGCATAGTTGCATGTAAATACACCATGCCCCCCAGCCCTGCAGCCACCCTACCCCTTAGAGACTGTTTTAGTTTCCTGTCACTCTTTTTTTTGTTTTTGCATATGCTAATGATGCAAAGGGTACCATGGTATTTCACACATGCATATATTATAATTTAGCTAAATAGAACTCCTTGCTTTCTTTAACTTTTCCCCCTAACTTGCTATTGTTCAACAGCTTCCAATTAGATTCTTTCTGCCATCTATATACAGTTATTCCAATATTATTCCCCCATCATTCTCTTTCCCTCTTCCCCAACAGTGACACAACTGCAATCATGTTATACGCATGTGTGTATGCCCAGACAAAAATATATATATTTGTAGATGTGTATGTATATGTCTTTTAGAGCTATATTCCACAGAGTAAAAACATATTTGCCATTTTGAGTTTAGCTCATTTAATTTAACATGATGAGCTTGAGTTCCATTCATTCTCTTTCAAATGATGTAATTCCATTTTTCATTATGGCTGAGTAATATTCTGTGTCATATATGTACCATGTGTTAATCATTCATTTATTGGTTGTTGGGCACCTCTGCTGATTCCACAGTTTGGTTGTTAGTATACTAATTGCTATTATGAATAGCTCTTCAGTGAGCATAGTTCTGCAGGTATCTCTCTTGCATATCACTTTACTTTTCTTTGTCTGTATGCCTAAGTGGTCTGGTGGGGTGAAAAGCTAGATTCACACTGTTAGTTTTTAAGGACTCTCTATACTGATTCCCTCAGTGGTTGCCTTAGTTGAAATTCCCACCAGCAGTGTAGCAGAGTTACTTTTTCACATAAACTTTTAATAATTGTCCTCAACAACCTATGTTTCCTTTCCAGCTTAACAGCTGCCCTTTTCTCTATTCAGATATCACCTACTAAGGCCATCTAGGCCTGATTGCATGGCCTGATTGCCACCATCTTTTATTAAGAAAAACATTTAGCTAGGTGCTGGTGGCTCATGCTTGTAATCCTAACTACTCGGAGGTGAAGATCTGAGGATTGTGGCTTCAAGCCAGCCTCAGCAGAAAAAAATCTAGGAGATTCTTAGCTCCAATTAAGCAGCAAAGAGCCAGAGTGGGAGAGAGTGAGGACAGGGGTGACACTGTCTAAAAGGAAATGTACTCTTTGCCTGACTTATGTAACTGTAACCCCTCTGATGTTAGCATCAAATAACTTTTTAAACCAGAAGTGAAGCTGTGACTTAGGTGGTAGAGGACCAGCCTTGAGTAAAAAAGCCAAGTGAAGCCTTGTATACACACACACACACACACACACACACACACACACACACACACACACACACACACACACATATGCATAAAGGAGGGAAATAGTATAGAAAGTATTTCTTCCTGGTAGAGAAAGAAACCATTTTAAAGGAAACTGTTCCATCAATCAACAGGACTAACAATAGCCTTGGGACCACATTTTCACATTTAATCAGTTGGGCATAAACATGCCCTATTATGTCAGTTTGTTTTTAGACATAAAAAGTACTAGAAATTTATTTCCTAGAAAGACATATTCATAAGCATCCATGTGCTGAAGGCTCTGTTGGGGAAGAATCAAAACTTTTACTGATAACTTCCCCCTCTGTTTTGCTATGTGAGGTAAACCTATGGAAAAACAGGAAGTTAAATGTAAAAAAAACAAACCTGCTTTTCTAGTCTATATATCTTTTCAACCAGGGAAAAACAAATTACATCAGGTCTAAAACCAAAGAAAATAAACTTAGGAGAATGGTCATCCTGTGTCTTGCTCTGTGTTTAGATTTGGTGGAGACCCTTGTCTGACTTCTTTTGCCATGCCCCAGTAAGTCTTTTCTAGACAGGTTTCCCAGAGCAGACAGACAACACTGTTCATGGCTCATTGACTGTTTACTAAGGGTTTCCCCAACACATTTGCTCAAATAATTCCCTTGGATCCAGAGCTTAGCATCTGAGGAGAGTGGAACACAGAGATTGGCTAACACCCAAGTCAGCAAAATCCAGGCAGTGGGCCTGAATTCTGTGAATGAAGGTTAGAATGTGAATTGAAGAAGCCTTTATACTTTTTTTGATGGCTCTGGAATTTGAGGTCAGAGCTTCACACTTGCTATGCAGATGTTCTACCACGTGAGGCATGCTTCCAGGTCAGCTTTTGCAGGTTATTTTGGAGATGGAGCCTAGGGAACTTTTCCATCCTGCTGACCTCAAAGCAAAAATCCTCCATACCTCAGCCATCTGAGTAGCTAGGATTGCAGGCATGAGCCAACAGTGCCTGGCAAATAAAGCATTTTTTAAAAGTAAATTAAATATAGTTATAACTAGAATTATATTGTACTTTAAGGAAATCAGTCTTACATGATAGTTAGTTTCTCCTTTTCTCGGCCTTTTATGCAAGTTTTAAGTGGTGTTCTATCTTTTAGGGGAAAAATTCTGATAGGATCCTAGAAGTTTTCCATTCACCATCATTCCTCTTCTCCCAAAAGTGGAAAGGATGGGGATGAAGGTAAATGTGTGGAGCTGAAGGTTATCCTTGCCTTTTATAATTCAAAGATTAGCTGCTGCACTGTGAGGAAGATTTGCTCTCATTTTGTCCATGATGAGTTTGAGTCAGATTTCATGACTTGCTGTAGATTCACAGAGGCGGGAATTGCAGCACAGCAGTTGTAAGGACTCCTGTGTGCCTGTACTCCTACCTTTCTGTTCCTTTGGCATCTTCCTTCTCTTTTTTCCCCTTTGGATTAAAAAACTTCGGCTTCCAAGTTTTCAGTTTATCTTCATTGCTGAGAAGAAAATTATTTTGAGCCAACTAAGTTAGAAGTGATCTATTAAACGTTGATAGGATCACAAATACTTTCCCGATAACTCTTTTCACTAAATATCAAAAAGCCATTTAGAATTATATTTTGATAATAGAGGGAAAAATCATGTAGTAAATATTTTAGGCTTTGCCACTGTATCATCTCCGTGGCAACTGTTCAATGATACTTTGGTCTCTTTCTTTTTCTTTTGTTTAATATTGGGGTTTGAACTCAAGGTCTTGCATTTGCCTGGCTTGCTTGCTCAAATGGCATTCTACTACAGGAGCCAGGCCTCCCATTCAGCTTCTTGCTGGTTATTTTGGAGATGGGGTCTCATGGACTGCCTGGGCTGGTTTTGAACCAGATTCACCAGCTGTTAGCTAACTGAGTAGCTAGGATTACAAGAATGAGTCACTAAGTTCCTAGCTCAGCTCTATTCATGTGACATTATTTACAAGAATGAATAGCAGGCCATATTTGGCTCACAGGCTGTAGTCTGCTCACACCTAATCTGTAGTGATCTAAATTTGAAACCAGATTAACCTACTTGTAATCACATTTCTTCTCTTCCATAAGCCTCTTTCTTTATGTCTACTACTGAACACCATGAGTCAGGGCTAAGCCAACTAGTATTTGGCATTAGGGGATCTGGACAAAAGAGGACACAGGGAAGAGAAAGGCAATTATAAGGGAGCCAATTTTTTTAAATGTATTTGAGCATCTTTGTGAGTATCTGTCTTATGCTAGGCATCTTACTAAATTTATCTCATTCAGTTTTCATTACAATGACTGCATTGATCCTGCAAAGTAGTGATCTGTAATGTCTTACAAAGAAGAAAATGGATGGTCACACTGGCTAATAGCATTGGATGTAGGTGTCTGACTCCAAAGTCTGTGGTCCTTCACAGATTACCTTCTACTTCAGAACGCTTCTTCACAAGGCTATGAGAACATCCTTCATTGACATAAGCATAAAAAGGAGCATATTTTATTAACCATCAATGTATCTGTCGTGTGGACACCCAAACATATCAGTAGCTCTCAACTGGGAAAATGGTGAACTCAGAGACTTTCAGTTCAAGCAATTTGGTGGATGATTCACAGTATGTCACTGTTCCCTGCAGATTGTGGTCACAAGTGTCCAACAGGATTGCCAGGGACTCAGTATTTTCCAGCATGGCTGCAGCGAAGAAAATGAATGCTTCTAAGAAACCTTCTCAGACTTGTCTAGGGATAGCTGACCTCTGTCTTTTCAACATCTGTTACCTTTGAGCCCATCAGAAGCTCAACAATGACTCCTAACTTCTGGGTTCATGTATTTCCTCTCTCTAAGCTCCCAGAAGGTGGAATCAGGACATAGATTCCAATTATATTCATCACAAACTCAGCACTAGGCACATTGTGTCAAGAAGGAACTACTGTCATTAGAGCAGGGAATAGATATGACAAATGACTGACTCCAGTTGATTTTCTTCATTGAGTGTAAAGTAGCATACCCTGAGTGTTTAAAAAATTGGGGGCAGCAGAAAGAAACAGGAGACAATACAAGCATAGTCTTTCAATGGTATTCAACTTCTCTTCTAAATATTTTTTCCAAATACTTTTAAGAGCTGAATTGAGATTATATGATACATAACAATTTCATACTCTGCTATTTTAAAATTGTCATTGTAGTCTAAGTATTCTCCAGGTCACTGGAAATGATTCACTATATATTTAGCATATATGTAAATAAATGGTCTTATTGAGTAATCTTCTGTAATGTGCTTAGAATTTTACTATATTTTTGGACACTTAGGTTCTTATTTTATAAACATCCTGAAATAGGTATTTTGTGCATAGATTTGTTTCTTTTTTTTCTTAGAGATAGTTGCTTGAAATGAAATTGCTTCTTGCAAAAGCAAAGAGATTATACATTTGAGGCCAGCCTGTGACTTAGTGAGACCCTACCTCAAAATAAAAAAAAAAAATAAGAGGCCATAGAGTACTTGCCCAGCATGTATGATCTGTGAATTCCTAGTACTGAAAAAAAATAGTATCATTACAGAAGTCTCAGGGACAGTTTTAAGATGTAAGTGTAGAAATAGGTCTCTCTCCTTCTCTCTCTCTCTCTCTCTCTCTTGCTCACTCACACAGACACTTACATACACACATATATACACACATAGACTCTCTTTCACACAGAGAGCAGACAAAAAGAAGGAATGAGAAATAGTAGTAATATAGAAACATAGGGAAACATTGGTAATTTTCTTTTGAGGATAGCATGACCAGAATTTTAAGATATTTTAGAGAAGCTCAGGTTGATAATTTGAAATTTTCCACTGGATTTAACAAAGGGCTATTAGTGACTTTACCAAAATTTAGCTCTCTGATTTGACAGGAACAAAAGTATAGTTGCAATGAGTGAGTAGGATGGATGAAGATGAGTGGTTGATCTTTATCCTCAGCCATTTGGGTGAGAGGAAAAGGAAGTCATACAGCCAGAGAGGGGTCCTTTCTCTCTTTTCTCTCTCTCTTCTCTCTTTTATCAAATTATAGATATGTAACTTTTGAAAACACAGAGTCTATCAAATAGTCATTGCTCTCCTGAATTTTTTCAGGTATGAGGAATTCATTAAATAATTGTGCTAAACAGATTTTCAGTTCTCTAGATCCAAAGGTAAGAAACAAGAACAGATTCCAAATCTCCAGGGCCTTTGGGGCCACTAGGACCATGGGACCACCTATGATAGTCATTGTCTTCCCTCCATAGCAGATGACTATACACTGAATTCCATCTCCAAGGACCAGAAACAATGGCTCTGATAGTATTTACTGAGGTGTCAGGAAACGTCAAATGTCAGCAGGGATGACTGGAACAGTAAACTTACTTACTTTGGCTCTTTTTTACTTGTGTCCACATCATCATAGATAATAACTTCCTGAGACTTAAGTCCTAGAGTGGAGAGAGAGTCAAAATCATGATTGTTAGGTATGCTTTATGCAATTGCTGGTTTTCCAAACTAATACACAATTACCTAATTGTACAAGTGTATCCTCAAGCCTGAGAGGCTGGAGCAGAAAGATTCTCTTGGAAAGAAATTCAACTGGGTGATTGAAAAAAACAGTGAGGCATCCTAGTCTCTCTCTCTCCCTGGTTAACTTCAAACTAGTATTTTCTCCATTTCCAGCTGGGATTACAGGCATGAGCCACTACATTTACTCAAATTCAATTTATTACACCTTAATAAACTGATCTGGATATCAAATCAACCAAAAGGGATGTGGTATAATGCAAAGTGCATGGATTTCATACTCAGAGAGACTTGAATACCAACCTCAGATCACTAAAGCTTGAGTGTGGCTCTTACAGCCTCTCTACATAGGAGGTTTACATCTGTTTCTCCATGATTTTAAGGGAAATACATCTACTCTACAGTCGGGTACATGGTAGCACTTAATAAATGCTTTCTATTGTCACTAAAGGAAAGAATATCACTATATAAGTGCTTTCCTGATTTTGATGGACCTATTTTTCATTGGCTATGGGAAGGTTTAGAGGATTTTTCTTCTTCCCTTGTCACTGAATATACCAGTGCTGCGGAATATACTAGGACTCAAAGGTCAACCGCAGGTAAATGTCACTTACCTAAGTCAGGCAGAGAAATGGAAAACGCCCTGTTGATTGACAAAAAACACGAAAAGGTTAAAGGAAAAAGTCATGTTCAGAAAGCCTGGCTGAGACATACCAACTAACATGTCAATGGCTGGGTGTCTGAATCCAGATGAATGCCTCAAGGCAAGCATGTGAAACGAGCCTGCAGCGTTGCTCAAAGTGAGTTGTTTTTTTCCCATGGTCTGCCTGGGACTCCATTTCCCAATTACTCACTTCAAGCTTCCCTGCTTCCTGACCTTGTCTTTCTAGAGAATCCTGCTTCAGTCTGTTGGTCTTCTAAGAGGCCCATCAAATACAGCCAATGTGCATAAGGATTGATGGGACAGAAGAAGTTACACATGAATTAACCAGGACACTCTGCATATACTATACCCTGTCCATGTGGTAATTTCAGGGAAATACTGAGGGAGAGAAATCTAGCCCAGGAAAGATGGTCAGCTGTTAGGAGGGAAAATATATGTGGTCCATCAAGATTGCTTTTGCTCTTTTGATCTTACAGCTAAGAAGATCACATGGAAAGAACTGTGGAGCGGTAGACAAAAAAATAACTACATGTTTTAAGTGTTAATTTAAATTCAGTCTTACAGGTATTATTGGAACAGCTATCATGAACCAAACCTTTGGGTTGAGTATGTAAGAGGTTCAGATATAATTTCTGCCTTGAAGTAGCTTGGAGAAATAGAGAAAGGAAGGGTGAACAAATGCAGTTGTGGTACTCAATATACACTGTGAAAAATGAACTATGCAACTGTGGGCAGGGACAGGAGGGGGAAACTGGGGGAAAGTGAAAGAAGGGGTAAACATTGTCCAAGAAGAATTGTACTCATTACCTGACTTAGGGAATTTTAACCTCTTTGTAGAACACCTTGATAATAACATTACAATTATATATATATAAATTATATATATATAAATTATATATATATATATATATATATATATATATATATATATATATATAAACAATGGGGGAGCATGGCTCCCACAGAGGGTGGGCTCCCTTGGCGAATCTAGTGCTAACAAACAGCAGACTGCAAGCTGCAACACTTTAAAGCTTTATAATTAAAAAAGGACTTCAAGGTAGCGTAGCATAATTCCATCTCAATATAGCTGATAGTCTCAGAAAATGATTTTTACCATCCCTGCCCAGCATATAGATACACAGATCCTAACTGTATTATCTGTACCAATAGCTCAGAGTGAGCTGTCAGTAGTCTGCCAGGGTGTGCTGGATGGAATGGCTACCCCGTGAGTGCAAATAGAAGTGGTTTGCTATGGTGGCAATCTGAATAAACAGTGTAAGTGACCCTTGAATCTAGAACTCAGGTATATATTCACTGTGTGTGTGTATGTGTGTGTGTTCACTAAAGATTAGCAGTTATCAGGGCTATCTTGGAGGGCCTGGTTCCAGGTCTAAGACTTTGAGATATATAAACCATTCAGCAGTACACCTCATCTCCCCCTCCACATATTGCTGTCTGTGAGAGAGACAAATTCAAGATGGCATTGTGTACAGATAATACTGCTGGGACTCGTGGTGCCAAGCAAGCATAAAAGGACATCATTAATAGCATAATGCATGAACAGGTACCAACATTTTCAATCTGGAACTTGCTGGGTTAAGGTTTTCCCTCTACTCTCATTGATGAATTTGTCCATATCAGGTTTTTCAAATGGGACATGTCATTTTCTCATTGGAGTTTATGGCTGTGGTTCACTCCAGGCCTGGGGTTTTAGTTCCCAGAATTTCTTTCACTGTTAAGAGAGGAACATCAGCCCAGGTGTAATCCCCTCCAAGAAAGAGAGATAAAATGGGATTCTTTTTACCTTATATTTTCTTTTGATTTGGTTTTCTTCATTTTAAGTTTATCCTTTTCTTTTTTGAAGAAATGTTGGAGTCTTTTAAGTGTTTCTTTTCCATCTAAACTAAGAGGAATCAGAGGATAAATACCATGAAATTTGAGAGAATACTAGAGATGTGGAAGGCTTCAATTAGATTTCCAGATCATACCCCACTCAAAGAAACTAAAAAAAATGTCTTCCCAACAACTACCCCTTTCTTTGTTTAGATTCTAATAGAAAGTAGCGCACACCAGCCAGACATAGAGGATCTAATGATACAGCAATGCAAGCTTTCATATACCTCCAAGATGTGTATTTTGGTAGTCTGTGGAATACTTTCTTCTTTTTAGAGGAGAAATGGATTAGGATGGTTTATAATTATATCACTGATTTTAAATTTATTGAACATTACAGTGCTGTGGCAAAACAATGCCTAGTTGATGATCAAGATCCTTCCTAATGTCTTTCTGGGTTTGTTTCATTGGTGTGAAAGAGGGAGATTGACAGATGCATTATTACACTCCCATGCCCAGGCTAGGATCCTTTTCCCTTCTACCCTTGTTCTTCTTACTTTTGACCCTTGTTGGTTTTCCTTCCCACAATGTGAGAAATAATGTACCCCTGAACAATTTTGTTCAGTTCTTGATAACAGTGAATTACTAGATGCTAAATAATGCCCACATCCCAGGAACTTGTGTCCCTAACTTGTAAAGACAAAGATAAGTTACAGTCATTCACTTGACCCAGGAAATGTAAACATAGAATTAAAGAAAGTTTCACTAATAGTTACTTTCTTCCTCTCACTTATTTTCTACTGCAATAGCAAAATTGTCTGCTATGGGAAATAGGGTCTCGAAAGAGAAAGCAATGTAAACTTCTAAATACCCTGAGGATCACAACATAGAGTTCTAGTATCCTATGGCCAGTCTACGTGAGGCCATCCTAAAGGACAGGAGCAGGGTCAGGGTCATTTCCTAAACTCTTCCATACCTAACACATGAAAATACCATGAGCATATACAAAGCTAAGAAAAAAGAAACTCACTCTATTTTGGGGTGGTTGCTCTTTGTTTTATAGATATCTTCATACATTTCTTCACTATTTTCTTCTGAAAGTAAATAAAGAAAACTATGTTCAGTCCTAATAACAATAATTTTTGTTTGCTTGTTTGTTTTGTTTTGTTTTGAGACAAGGTCTTGCTCAATTCTACTGCCTCAGCTCCCCAAGCCCTGGACTAAGACTACCTCAGGCTTCTATTACTAAACCTGATTTTAGATGAACACCTAAGAAACAAACAAACAAACAAAACAGTGTATTTGAATACATGTTAGTACATTCCTTTCAATAGTTTTTATTAAAATGTGTAGGTTTTCATAAATATGCTTAAAAGCTTAAACCTCTATAGAGCTGTGTTGGAATGACATGACTCATTTCTGAATCAAAGTCTGATCTGACTTAGTAAAAGAAAGTTTATCAACAGATTCCTTCATTTCCCCTCCACCTTCCCCATATTTAGTAGGCAGCAATTGGAGTCTTTTTTTTTTTTTTTTTTTTTTTTTTGTGGGTCGTGGGGTTTGAACTCTGGGACTGGGTGCTGTCCCTGAGCTCTTTAGCTCAAGGCTAGTGATCCACCACTTGAGCCACAGCGCCACTTCCAGTTTTCTGGCGGCTTATTGTAGATTAGAGTCTCACAGACTTTCCTGCCCAGGCTGGCTTTGAACCTCCATCCTCAGATCTCAGCCTCCTGAGTAGGTAGGATTACAGGCGTGAGCCACTGGCACTGGGCTTGGAGTCTTTTTTTAAACATGAGACATTGTGCTGGAAGTACAAAAGGAAACCAAATGTGTTTGGAGGAATCTCTTTCTTCATAGCTTGACTTTAGCTCAATGCTGGATTAAAGGTCTGAACCCAAGGCTCAAAACCTGACTCATATATTGTGTGTATCATTACAGGTCTCAGTCCTCAGTTCCCTTTTTGAAATGAAGAGATTGCTGTTCCACTACGTACCACTCTCGGAGGCAAATGAGCTTGAAAAGTCCAGCTTTGGTCTGTGGGAGAAAGGACAAAAAGGCCACTGACTTGCTATAGTTTACAGTCCCACCACATTGGCATTGTCGAGCCGTATGACTGCAGGTACTTACACGTCTGTCTTAGGATACTCCACATCATCATAGGTCTCTTCTGAAGGGGAACTTGACCTGAAGGCTGTTGAATCTGAGATTTCCTTAGTCACTTCCAAAGCCTGCACATACCCACCTGAGGAAAATAGAAGCCAAGAACACGTTCATACACATGCATGGGCGATGGAGCAAGAGCCAGAAGAGGCAGATGAAATGAGTGGAAACAGATGTGACCTTGGTATGTGGTGATTCTTGAACAAGCCAGTCCAGTTATAACTCTGTGAGGCGAGGATAATGGTAATAGCGCTTACAGGAGTGTAGCCAAAAAGGAGTACATATTTATGACTTCTATTTTTCATTTTTCTTTATCCCCCACTCATTCTTTCTTTCTTTAAAATCATTTTCTAAAGTAGAATGGGTTTTGGTAATCTTCCCAGACTAATGATATAGATCTATTTCATCTTCATTTCTATCTAAACGGACGTATGTTACAATATTCACTGGATTTTTTTATACCAGTAACAGGGCCTCCTCCTCTCAGCTTTTTTGCTGATGGCTGGCACTCTCCCACCAGAGTTACACCTCCAGTTCCAGTTTTTTGTTGTGTAATTGGAGATACACATCTCACAAATTTGTCTGCCAAGGCAGGCTTTGAACTAAAATACAAGATCTCAGTCATGAGCAGCTGGGATTACAGATATGGGTCCTAGTTCCTGTTTAAACATTGATTTTTTTTTAAGTAGGTGCTGATCCTGGGGCTTGAACCCAGGGCCTGGGTGCTGTCCCTGAGATTTTTTTCTAAACATACCAATAAAAAGAAATGCTATTTCTCATAGCCCTGGAGGCTGTCAAGTTCAAGATGAATGTGTCAGCATGGTCAGGTTCCGGTGAGGACACGCTCCCTCCAGGGCTACAGTTGAGGGCCTTTTTGCTGCATTGTTTCCCCATGTGATTGAGAGCCGAGAAGAGGAAGGAAACTCTTTGCAGTCTCTTCTTTTCTTTTATTAATTTACTTTATTGTTATTATAAAGGCGATTACAGAGGGATTATATTACTTGAGTCAGGTGATGAGAACATTGCTTTTTGTACAGTGTCTTCCCTTCCCTCCCTTTCTCCCAGTCCCTCCCTCCTGTCTCCACTCATGAGTTGTATAGTTCACTTTCATCAGTGTCCGGTGAGCTCCATTGCTGCATTAACCCTTTCCCCCTCGAGTGTTGTATCCCCCCACAACTCTCCTGAAGATATACATGCAAATACACTATACATAGAGAAAAGACAGAACCATCAAAAATATTTTTTTAAAAGAGAGAGATCCTCTGTTTTCCTATCTTGGAATTCATTTTGATATATACCTCTCTCTGTGTGTGTGTGTGTGTGTGTGTGTGTGTGTGTGTGTGTGTGTGTGTGTGTGTGTGTGTGTGTGAATTCACAATATCGGGCAATCTAACTGGGGTGAAATGGAATCTCAGAGTTTTGATTTGTGTTTTCTTTATGGACAAAGATGATGAGCGTTTCCTTATGTGTTTCTTTACCATTCTTACTTCTTCTCTGGGACATCTCTCCTTGGCTCCTTTGCCCATTTAGTGATTGCCTTATTAGGTTTAGGAGGGGTTAGTTTCTCGAGCTCCTTATATTTATAGGATATTAGGTCTTTGATGTATTGCTGGTAAAAATCTTCTCCCAGTTGTTGGCTGTCTTTCTAGTTTAGGAACTATGTCCTTAGCGATGCAGAAACTTTTTATTTTGATGTGGTCCCATTTGTCAAGTTTCTCTCCTATCTGTTGCACCCCTGGGACTCCTTTCAAGAAGTTTCCCCCATACCTATCAGTTCTCATGTTTCTCCTACCCTCTTGTAGTAGTGTCAAAGTGTTGGGTCTGATGTTGATACCTTCAGTCCACTTTGGATTGATATTAGTGCATAGTGACAAACAGGGATCCACTTTTATTTTCTGCATATGGATGCCCAGTTGTCACAGAACCAATTATTGAAGAAGCCATTTTTTTCACTGTATGTCTTTGGCTCTCTTATCAAATATCAGGTAACCATAAGTGTATGTTTCTATTTCTAAGTCTTCTAATCTATTCCATTGATCTTTGGTTCTATTTTTGTGCCAATACAAGCTGCTTTTGTTATTATAGCTCTGTAGTAGAGCTTTAGGTCTGATACTGTGATACCACCCTCATTACTTTTTTTTTTTTTTTTTTTGCCTAGAATTGCTTTTGGCTATTCCAGGACTTTTGTTGTTTCATATGAATATGTAGGTTATTTTTTTTTTATCTCAGTAAAGAACTGATGGAGATTGATTGAATTTATATATCATTTTTGGCACTAGGGTCATTTTCATAATATTGATTCTACCTATCCATGAACATGGAAGGTCTTTCCATTTTCTAATGTCCTCTTTGATTTTTTTCAAATTTTTATAGTTTTTACTGCAAAGATATTTTATATCTTTGGTTAGGTTCATTCCTAGGTTGGTTATTTTTTAATTTTGAGGCTATTGCAAATGGAGTTGTTTTCCTGATTTCCCTTTCTGTTTTTTGATTGTTGACATACAAAAAGTCTACTAATTTTTGTGGGTTAATTTTGTATCCTGCTACTTTGCCAAAGTGGTTGGTTAGCTCTAGGAGTTTGGGGATGGAGTTTTTTGGGTCATTTAGGTATGAGATCCATGTTGTCAGCAAAGGGATAGTTTGTTTCTTCTTTCCCTATGTGAATCCCTTTTATGTCATTTTCTTGCCTTATTGATCTGGCTAGGAATTTCAGAACTATATTGAAGAGGAGTGGAGAGAGTGGACATCCTTGTCTTTTTACTGATTTTAGGGGAAATAGTTGTAGTTTTTTCACCATTCAGTATGATGTTGGCTGTTGGTATTTCATATATAGTCTTTATTATTTTAAGGAATTTTCCTTCTCTTCCTAGCTTCTGTTGGCTAGTGTTTTATTTTCTTTTTTCTTTTTCTTTTTGTTAGTTGTGGGGCACTGTTCCTGTGTTTATTTTTTGCTCAGGCTAGTGCTCTACCACTTTGAGCCACAGTTCCACTTCTGGTTTTCTAGTAGTTAATTGGAGATAGAGTCTCACAGCTTTTCCTACCTGGGATGGCTTTGAACTATGATCCTCAGATTGCAGCCTCTTGAGTAGCTAGGATTACAGGTATGAGCCACCAGCACCCAGCCGCTAATATTTTATTGAAGATATGTGAATCTGTGTTCATCAGAGAGACTGATCTATATAGTTCTCTTTTTTTGTTGGATCCTTACCAAGTTTGGGGATGAGTGTGATATGTGTTTCATAGAATGAGTTTGGAATAATCATCCTGTTAATGTTTCTTCAAAAAGTTTAAGGAATATTGGTGTTAGTTCATCTTAAAAGTTCCTATCTAATTCAGCTGTGAATCCATCAGGGCCTGGGCTTTTCCTTTGGAAGCCTTTTGAGTACTTCCTCAATGTCTTTGTGTGTTATGGGTCTATTTAACTGGTTTATATCTTCTTGGTTCAGCTTAGGCCATTTTATGTCTCTAGAAATTTGTCCATTTCTACTATGTTTTCCATCTTATTTGAGTGTAGGTGTTAAAAGTACTTTATAATCATTTGGGTTTCCTGGATGTTTGTTGTAATGTTTCCTGTGGCATCTCTAATTTTCCTGATTTGAATCTCTTCTTTTCTTTATCAGTCTAGCTAGTTAGTGGTCTGTCAATTTTATTGATTTTTTTTCAAGAACCAGTTTTTTGTTTCAGTGATTTTATGAATATTTTTTCTTTTAGTCTCTATTTCAGTAATTTCTGCCCTAATGTTGGCTATCTCTCTTCATCTAGTAGTTTGGGGTTTGGTTTGTTCTTGTTTTTCTAACAGTTTTAGTTGCATCATGAGGTCATTTACTTGAGCTGATTCTGTTTTATGTGTGCACTTAGAGCTATGAACTTCCCTCACAGCACTGCTTTTGCTGTATCCCAGAGGTTTCTTTGTGATGTGTTTTCATTTTCATTGAATTGTACAGACTTACTAATTTCTTCCTTTATTTCTTCATGACCTGTGTGTTATTCAGTAGTTTGTTAGTGTGTTTGAGTATTTTCTCCAATATGTTTTGTTGTTTAGAACTAGTTTGGTTCCACCGTGGTCAGAGAGGATGCAAGGAGATATCTCAATCCTCTAGTACTTGCTTAGGTTCTTTGTGTCCTATGATATGATCAATTGTGGACAACATTTCACAGGCTACTGAGAAGAATGTGAATTGGATCATTGCTGGGTGGAATGTTCTGTAGATATCTGTTAAGCCCATTTGGGTTATAGTGTCATTTAATTCAGAGGCTTCTTTCCTTGTCCTGTCAAGAGTGGAGTGTTGAAATTTCCCACTACTATTGTGCTGGGCTCTAACATGTTCTGTAAGTCTGAGAGTGTTTGTTTAATGTATGTAGGTACTCCATTATTTGGCGCATAAATATTGACCATTGTGATTTCTTCTTCATGGATCATTCCTTTTTCATATGCAATAACCTTCCTTGTCTCAATGAAAAAAATCTTATCTTCATCAGATTTCAATAGGGCTATTTTTGCCTTTTAGCAAGATGCATTTCCATGAAAGAATTTTTCTAATCCTTCACTCAAAATTTATTTTCATCTTTGACTGTGAGATGGTTTTTTTAGAGGAAACAAATGGATGGATCTTGTTTTTCAATCCAATCTGCTGCTCTATGTCTTTTGGTTAGGGAATTGAGTTTGTAAATGTTTAAAGTTACTATAGAAAGATGTGTTATGTTTCCTACCATTTTCTTGTTTTCCTGTAGTTTACATCTTCCCTCTTCCTGTGGTTACTAAACTAGTCTTCTAGTGATAATGTGTTTCCTTGACTTTATTTTGTTCAGAATGCATGCTTCTCTTTAGTATATAATGTAATACTGGTTTAGTGTTCATGAATTCCTTTAATTTTTGTTTGTGATGGAAAGTTTTAGTCTCACTGTCAAATGTGAATGATAGTTTCACTGGGTACACCAATTTGGGTTGGCCGTTGTTGATCTTAAAGGCTTGAATTATACCATTCCAGGCCTTCCTTGCATTGAGTGGAGAGATCAACAGTAATTCTGATTGACTTTCCATTGTAATATAGCTCCTTGTTTGATTTTGCTGCATTGAAAATTAAATTTTTTAAGTACAGAATTTTCATAATGATATGTCTAAAAGTATTTCTTCTTAGATCCTGTCAAGTAGGAGTTCTGTATGCCCCTATCAGATGGGTGAGATTTTTCTCTCTTGAGATTTGGGAAATTTTTTCTGTTATTATTTTTTTGAATAGGTTTTTCAATGCCTTTAACTTTGAACTCTCCCACATCTATCCCCACTACCATTGACTTGATCTTTTGGCTGAATCTCCTAATTCTTGGATTTCCCTTTGGCATGTTCTGACAGTTTTTACCAAACTTGATTTTTTTTGTTCTAATCCTCTGTTTTATGCTCACCTCAGATCCTTATTTTCTGTTTCAATTATTCCATTGCATATGCTTTCAATTGTAGTATGCAGTAGGGAAATGGAGCACTTCATGTTTCCAAGCTCTTTAATGAAGTCAATTCTCAGGACGTTAATTTCAGCTTAAATGAAGTATGAGGCATTTCTTTTTCTCTGAATCTTTTCTCTTTTTTGGTTGTGGGGCCTGAACTCTGGGTCTAGACGCTTTCCCTGAGCTCTTCAGCTCAAGGCCAGCGCTCTACCAACTTGAGCCACAGTGCCACTTCCAGTATTCTGGTGGTTAATTGAAGGTAAGTCTCACAGACTTTCCTGTCTGGGCTGGCTTTGAACCGTGATTCCCCAGATCTCCTCAGTAGCTAAGATTACAGGCATTAGCCACTGATGTCTAGCTCCATATCTTTTTGAGTGACCAGTATATTCTTGGCCATTTCTTCCTTGTATTTTTCTGTGTTTTTTTTTTTTTTTGATATCCCCTTTTATTTCATCAGCCAGTCCTCTCATTCTTACTTTAATGGTCCTTTTGTCCTCTATCTCTTCTTTACTGTCATTGGGATCCTTCCCTGGATTGTTGTTGGCTTTTGAATTTGGTTTGTTACCTTGATTGTTTTATAATCTTTCATTGTAATTTACTCATTTAAGTTTAGAGATTATCAGGTCATTCAGATTGTGTATTAAGTTCAGTTGTGGTGGAGTATGATTCACTGGGTGGATCTCTGTAGGATTTTGCTTTAGCATAATATGTCCTGGTCGGTTGTGAGGGCTCTGTGGTGTGAAGGCAGTCTGGTGTCTTGGCTTAGGTTTAGGGCCAGTGGTGAGTTCCGGTTATATGATCCGTAACAGTCTAGTGTACTGGGCGTCTGGAGTAGGTGGTATAGTGGGGAGGTCATCCTGGCCAGAGTGCTGAACTGATGTCTGCTTCCAGAGGAGCCAGGAGCAGCATTCAAACCCCCAGACCTTGTTTGAGCCCTGGAGTGGGGGGGGGTATGGGGGACAGATTTCCACTATGCGTTAAGGGGAGGTTGTCCCCATGCAAGCCCTGAACTGGTGTCTGCTTCTCACAGTATGGGGAGCTGCACTGAAGCCGCCGGTTTGGGTGTGAGCCTCAGAGGGGGGTGGGTTCCCTCAGGAAATTGTCCCCACTTGAGTCCCAGACTGATGCCCGCTCAAGTCCCAGATTGGCGTCTACTTCTCCTGGGGTAGAATGCTGTGTTCAAGCCTCCTCCCGAGAGGAGGGCTGGGTTCCCGCAGAGCAGGGTGGGGAAATCATCCCCACTTTGAGTCCCGAGTTGCACTCAGTTCCCAAGGCCAGGGGTAAACTCGGAGGCGGGTGGGCTCCCAAGATCCAGTCTGGAATCTACTTCCCACAGGATAGGGAGCGCTGTTCAAACCTCTGGGATGGTGTGAGCCTTGGACAGGGTGGGCACTGTACGGGGCAGTGCAGGGAGGTCTTCCTTGCTGCTTTGTAGCAGGTGAGGTTTTCTTCCTGCCAACAGCCATGGCTGTGGGGAATCCAGTGCCCAGCCAACATAGGTCCTGATGGCTGTTGGTAATTGTGTTTTTCTGGTTCAGGGTTGTGTCCTGGTGGTTTTCCACAGGAAGCGGAAGGGGTGGGAGAAAGGGTTCTGGCCTCTTTGCCCTCTTTAAGTATGGCATCTCTTTCTGGGGGAGAGGGAGTGTGTCTGGCTAAGCACTCTGGGTCACCACCAGTGCTGGTCTCCCATGGGAGTGGTACCAATTGGAGTATTCACAGATCCTGGCATTGGTTTTGAGCTGATTTGTGGCATTGTGGAGAACGTTTTCTGTGTCTGGATGCAGCATTCTCCCGTGCCCGATCAGTAACTGAGGATCTTCAGGTGTGCTGCTGTCTGTGCGGCTCAGGTTCTGACATATCCGAGGGGCCTCATTCCTGGCTTAGCCATGCTGTAGGCATGGGATGGGAGGGTAGAAGGGAGGTTCCTCACAGTTTTCCATCCTTGTGTGCGTTAGGTATTAGGTCTTCATTCTTGTGATTCTCTATCTGTTTATATTTTCTTTGTGGTCTTTCTCTTGAGGTAAAGTTAGTGTTACGGTCCTAAGCCTGTATTTGATTAGCGAGAGCTAGGGTGACTCCCTGTTGCTTCTCAGCCATCTTCCCAGAATCCTTTGCTCCAGAGTTTTTTCTCTAAGGCTAGTTCTCTACCACTTGAGCTAAAAATCTGTTTCTGGCTTTTAGGTGGTTATTAGGAGATAAGAGTCTCATGGACTTTTCTGCCTAGGTTGGTTTTAAACGGCGATATTCTGATAAGAGCCTCCTGAGTTGTTAGAATTATACACATTAGCTGTCAAGTGCTAATTTTTAAACAATGTTACTTGTAGATGTTATTTGAAACCTGAGATATTAAAGAAGTTACCTTTGCTTCCATTGTTGTATGGAAGATCTACTAAGCTGATACCACTTTGGATTAAGCAGACTTTCTTTAAAATCATAGTGAATTTAAGCTGCCTTAATTTTACCCGCCTTCATCTGGGTACCAGAATCTAACTGAGTAGACTGTGCTTGCTAAAGACTCCATGCTATCTTAAAGTATAAATGTAATCAGGGAGCTGGTGCCTCAAACCTATAATCCTAGCTACTCAGGAGGCTGAGATTTGAAGACTGTGGTTTAAAGCCAGCCTGCCAACGAAGGTCTGTGAAACTCCTATCTTAAATTAACCACCAGAAAACTGGAAATCAAGCTGTGCCTCAAAGTGGTAGAGCACAGGGAGCATGCTCTGGCCCTGAGTTCAAGATCTGTGACTGACAAAAAAAGCATGAATGTATATGTTTATTTTCTGTTACCATTTAGCAACTGTCCACCTAAAGGCCTATACCGTGAAGGCTTGGTCCCTAGCCTGAAACTTTTAAAGATGGGACCTGGTGAGAGGTCTTTTGGTCGGGGGGGGGGGGGGGGGGGGGGGGAGGGTTAGACCTCAGCCCCTCCCCTTACCTCTCACCTGCTACAGCCCCTCCCCTTACCTCTCACCTGCTACAAAGTGAAAATAGCTATTCAACACATTCCTACCATGATGGGCTGCCCCGCCATGGGACCAAACACAATAGGACTGCATGAACACAGGCTGAAATCCCTAAAACCGGGCCAAAATAAGCCTTTCCTTTTTAAAAATTGATTAACTCAGGTATTCATTACAGTCACAGTGAGCTTATTAACACAGTGCCTTAACTGTAGACCAAAGTCTTCTATGATGAACGTGCTTTGGGCAGGCCCAGGGCACCTTTCCAACCCTCTGCACACCATGCCCTCAGGCGCTCTGGGGAATCTCACCTCCACAAAAACCTTCAGGGCATATGTGAGCTCTGGAACTCACCTGTGAGGTTATCTGTACAGGCTTGCCTTTTATATCAGATCTGTGATGAATGTTTAAAACATTTATTCTGCACTTTACTTGTTTGAGTCAAGAGACTATTCAAATTTTCCAGTTCACTATAGTCTCAGAAACTGACACTTGATATATCCTTTTATCCTTTCATTGAACATAGTTTTGTTTAGTAGCACCATGATGCCAGACATTGTGTCAGGGTGACAGAGAGATAGGAAACCTGCACTAAACAGTCTCTGATCTCAACATGCACACAGAAACTCTGAATTACAGTGTAAGACATGCTACATACAACACTTTAAAAAAGAAAGAAGTGGTAGAGATCTAATTTTATTTAATACATGAACCAGATGCTTTATATGCATGGAAAAAGAGTCCTAGGAAGTTAGTAGTATTATCTATATTGCCCATGAAAATAAATACACTTCTCAAAGATTACAGGGTTACTATTTAGTGGTCCTGAGTCTAGAAAGGCTTGATTCACAGTTCAGATATGGAAATATTACTGTTCAGGTGTCTTGGAAAGACAAGCAGGTGAAATTAGAGTGTGAGAAGCAAAAAGCTGATAGGAAGTCAACATTAGATGTGAGTTGGGGGATAGATTTGAAGTGTGAGCATGGCACTAGCAGGCAGAGTGGGTTAAAAAAATCATTCCACATAGTACATTATAGGTACATTAAGAAGAACAGCAACAAAGATAAAACCTCTTGTGTCCCTATCTTGGGGTTCATTTCTCTTAGCATCGGGTTATATGGTCATATATACATACCTTTTGACCTTTTTTGCTTGTCCTAGACATATACTAATTATTGCAGATAAGGGAAACCATGGGACCTATGTTTCTTTGAGTCTGGCTTACTTCACTTAATATAATTTTTTTCATGTCTTTTTATTTCCTAACAAATGGGGCATTTGTTAGGAAATGTGTCATTCTTTCTGATGGAGGCATAGAATTACATTATACACACACACACACACACACACACACACACACACACACACACACACACACACACACACATATGTTGTGTTGGTAGCTTTAGTATGGCCTTGTTTGTGATCATTTGGTTAAGTGCCTAAAAGTGGGATTGCTGGGTCATAGGAAAGCTCTATGTGGAGTCTTTTGAGGGACCTCCATACTGCTTTCCAAAGTGGTTGAACAAATTTACATTCTCACCAACAACGCAGTAGGGTTCCCTTTTGGCCACACCCCCTCCAGCATCTGTTGTTATTAGAGTTCTTGATTATAGCCATTCTAACTGGGGTGAGGTTGTTTTGATTTGCAGTTCTTTTATGGCTAGAGAAGTTGAGCATTTCTTCATGTGTCTGTCTATTGGTCATTCTTATTTCTTCAGAGAAGTCTCTCTGAAAGTCTTTTTTTTTTTTTTTTTTTTTTTTGGTTCCGGTCATGGGGCCTGAGCTCTGGGCCTGGGCGCTGTCCCTCAGCTCTTCAGCTCAAGGCTAGCTAGCTCTACCACTTGAGCCACACCGCCACTTCTGGCCTTTTTTTTTTTTTTTTAAGTCTTTAGCCCACTTACTTATTGGGTAGTTGTTTCTTTGAGGATTTGTTATTGGGGGATTTAATTTTTTGAGTTCTAAATATATTTTAGATATGAGACCCTTGTCCGTTGTATGGCTAGTGAAGATCTTCTCTGGTCTATGGGCTTTCTATTGATCTAGCTATGTCCTTTGCTGTGCAGAAGCTCTGCAGCTTCATGTTCTCCCCCATAGTACAACCCCTGTTGTCACTGTATTTGATTCTGGTGTCCTGCATCTTGTATATACATTTTTATAATTTGGGGAGGGAAAGGGAAAAAACAAAATGCTGAAATAAGGATACAGGATGACCCATTGTAACAATGAGCTGTACATGACAGTATGTTGAAAACAAACTTTACGTCTTTGCGGGGGGCAGAGGGGGGGTGGCAGAGGGAGGAGTTGGTGGCATGGTGACGAAAGGGATGGGAGGGGAAATATGAAGGAGGGGTAACAATGCCAGATAGGAAATGGACGCATTACCTTGCTCATGTAACTGTAACCGCTCTGTACAGTATCTTTACAATAAAAATATATATTAAAAAGCATTCCACATAGAACTATTTGGAATGATTAAGCCAAATTATTGAGCCCTTTAAGAATATGACATGGTCAGTTCACTGAGAAGAGAATGAAGTGTATGAAGCAAGCCATTTGTATGGATATATAAGGCCAAAGAGACAGGAGAAATATTTTTAAGGGGCTATTAGTTTATCTTATGATCACTACAACTGTGATATATTATGAAATGTCAGTTGGCTTGCTATGGCTTCATCTACCAGAATTTACTGTTTTCCTTCTGATAATGGCTGTCTTATTTTCTTTGGGAAATCCTTCAAGATGATAATATGTAATTTTCATAAAACTGACTCTGCCTCCAGGTCCCAGGTGTTATGATGCAGGCTGGACAATTGGAACATTATATCCTTTTTCTTAATGACTCTCTCAAGGATGGCATATGACCCAATGGCAGCCAGTAAGACTTGGTCTTATAGCTGTTGAGAAGATAGGATTTTCTAATTTGCCTCTGTGGTGTATAAGAACATAGGTTGGAAGCCTGTCACCTCTGGATGCTGCTATCTTACCTACACAAGGTAGAATCTACCTGAACCTTGAAGTGACATAAGAAAGGAACAAAGCCAGAAGAGGAAAAGTGACACTGAGTCCCTGTGATATGATTGGTGTTTCTGGGTCCCATCAATGCCTGAACTTTCTACTTTAAGTTTTTGCTTTAGCAGAATATGATTTAATTGCTATACTTATAATAAAGAGTCTTGATTAACCTGAAGATAAAATGCAACCTAAATAAGCTCAACAAATGATGCTGTATTAAAGCATCAGGATACCAGTACCATGATCCTACAAAGGCAAAAGCAGCTAGTAGATATGAAAAGATCCAGTCTACTACCTAATATAATATTGTATCTACTCTTCATAGAACCCTTGTGAGCTCCATATTGTAATTCTCTTTTACAACTGAGCTGAGGGATTTATGAAGTCACATACTGGCAAAGATTTGAACTAAGTACTTTGCTTCTAAATCCCTTGTTCTTTCCACTCCTGCAGACAAATCAACAGGGTCAGATACTTGGTACGTGAAGGTGTTCAATGAAGACTTGTAGAATAAATTACAATCTTGTCTACAAGATTTAAAATAATTTGATCAGTAAGAAGAAATGCAGCTTACCCTGACTTTGGGAGTGTCTGGTTAGTTTCCTCTCTTCAGGACAGGCCTTTGTCTGGATGATGTTGACCATGGTTTCCTGCTTTCCATCTGGCATGCAACTTCTATCTCTGTGGTCTCCAGGTATCTGGATTTTTCCAGGTGTCATTTCACAGACACCTACCTGTATATGCATAACAGGGAGAGTACTGTCGGGCTCTGACTGGTTAAATCACCTATTTGCTTATGCATGCTGTTTTTTTTAACTCATTCCTTCCTTATAGGTAACAACTATTTTTTAAAAAATTGTCTTTCTTGGAGCTTGAACTCAGGGCTTGGGTACTGTTACTGAAGCTTCTTTGCTCAAATCTAATGTTTTATTACTTGAGCTACAGCTCTACTTCTAGATTTTTTAGTGGTTAATTGGACATAAGAGTCTCACAAACTTAACTGCCTGGGCTGGCTTTGAACCAGGATCCTCAGATCTCAGTTTCCTTAGTAGCTAGGATTATAGGTGTGAGCCACCAGCACGCAGCTACAACAGCCATTTTTATTAGTCATTCTTTAGAGCTTTCTTATTAGAGTCTAAGCTTCAGGGTATACACCCTGCCTTTCATTTACTTATAAATGGCCAATGAAGGCTTAGCTCTGCCTATGGGAAGCAGTCAGGCTATAACTGAGTACAAGGCAGCACCAAGTATGAGGTGGGCTGTTTATACATTCCGTCTCACTGTCACGATAGTACATAAGAAAACATCATTAGTCTTCTCCACAGAGGGGTTAGGGAACTTTAATAGCTGGTGTTTGGTTCCCTCATTTGTGATCTCCTGAGGCAAGATTCAATCCCAGAGCCTTGTCCTGTGATAGTAAGGGAGGCTGGGTACTCTTTCTCCTTTCTGTTTGTTTGCTTGACAGTTTGTCTGTCAGCCCACCATTCTTGGTTCCTTCTTATGTCTTTCCACTCTTCCTCCCTTCAGCACTTGTCTCCTTACTGAGAGAGTAGAGATGCAAGGACCAGACCATGTTCATGGTCTGGAGATGGTAGTCCTCACAACGACCCACCTCCCTGGTCATAGAGGCTGTACTCACAATGACTAGAGTATAATGTAATACTACTTACAGAAGCGCCGCTCAGTGCCATGGAAACAGAGGACAGGCAGTCTATAAAACGTCACCCCTTGTACTGATTCTGTCACAGCTCTGAAACCATACCAGAGACTCCAAAACACAGTTACCTTCAAAAGAGGGTTTAAATGTAGATCTTTTTCTGGATTTGGAGGCTGCAATTCATACGATTCTTTTTCCTTCATGTTTATATCTCCATCTTCATGTTCAGGCCTGGAATGTAAACAGTTATCAAAGAAAAGGGGAAGATGAGTATTTAGATTTCAGTGCACTGGTCAATCCTAAATGAAATGAATGAATATGATACATTTAAACAGATGTAATTTTTTACAATAAGGGACCAGGGTCAAATCAACTACCCAGTTAACTTCCCCGTGTTTCTGCCTGCTCTAGTCCATGCCAGAGTCTCAATATCTTTTTAAATCATTTAACTCTCATGACCTATAGTATAATATCTAAGCCTCATTGTCTTCTAGAACTATTCTTTCCAATCCCATGTGTCTTTGCTGTTACTTTTCTGCTTGAATCTAGACTCATAATTACCCAAGTCTACTGCCTTGTTGGAGAAAATGTGCCATTTGTTTAGGAATTTAGTTTCATACATTCCTTCTATGTCTTATATTGCTGACAAATACAAGACCCTTCTTTATATGCCTAAAACATCTTACCTCTGAAAATCCTCTTCTGATTCCCCCAAGTGATCTGCTTTCCTATGCTTTATCCTTCTAAATGTCTCTCTATGGATCTATCTTCAATTCTTCACCATTACCTTATAAAACAGAGTTTTTGGAGTGATTGTGACATGGGATTGATGCAGATGAGAGAAGAAGGAGGGGCAGGAGTACCATGAACCTTTCATGACAGAACCAGTTCAGGCACTGGACCCATGAGCAAGACCTAGAAAAAAACCTAGCTCAATCCTGAGAGTCAGTGGCTAGACTAATGGGTTTGGAAGAGAAAACTTGCCTTAATTCTTGATGGGGAGGGCTCTTCCAAGGCTGAAAGCAAAGAGGAAAACAGTCATTTTTCTAAATTTACCCAAATCAAGCTGTGTTGTTTGGTTACAGGCAGTAAAGGCAGACAGTGACCACAGAAAGTTCCGTATGGAGCTGAGGATCCATCAGAAAAGAAAACAAGTGTTTCTGAAGTTAGAGTTATGACATGTGCATACGTAATTTGTTATTGACAAACTGTTTTTTGCACACCTTTCCAGGAACTCATGTGAAGGAAGAACTTCTGATCCATGTGAGAAAACAGGCATTTGTGGTACTTAAGCAGTGTTGCAGTGGGTAAACTGGAAGTATGGAAGGAATGCTGGATTTTTTCCCTTACTGATTTTTTTTTTTTTTTGTCAGTCCTGGGGCCTGAACTCTGGGCTTGGGTGCTGTCCCTCAGCTCTTCAGCTCAAGGCTAGTGCTCTACCACTTGAGATACAGCAGCACCACTTCCGGCTTTTTCTGCTTATGTAGTGCTGAGGAATGGAACCCAGGGCCTCATGCATGCAAGGCAAGCACTCTACCACTGAGTCACCTTCCCAGCCCCCTCCCTTACTGATTTTGTGCTGGTCAAACCTCAGTTCTTACATTTCCTAGATATGTCTTCATTAAAATTGTGTCCCAGTGATCAAAATAGAACCTCTTATTTATTCAGTGATGGCACATCTGATGCCATTGATGATCTGGAACCTAACCAAGAACCCTGAAGAAAACAGCAAATAAGCATCCACAATGCTGCTACAAAATCCAGGCATAATAGCTCCTATATTCTCCTTTGAGGCAAGTCCTGCAGGCCTTCATCCAGAGGCTTCTTGATTCTTATTTACATCTGTTTCTAGCCAACTAAAGATGGCCCTGGTAGAATGAGGAGTTAGATCAATCTTATTCTATATCTCTGCTACATTAATTCGTTTACTTAGCTGCATTGAGTCTTCGTGTCTATATCTACAATACGAAAAAGGCTCTACAGGTTTCCAGAGTAAATATGAGGTTTAAGGGCTTCTGTGTAATTCCTGGCCAGCTAAAGGAACCATTGTAGACACAAAAATGATCAAAATGATAATTATCAGGAAAGGAAACAATTACAAGAATGATAGGAAACAGAATCGTGGTGACTTGGTGTGAGAGTAACTAGCTCTTCTATGGGGTCAAAAAGCATTGTGTTAGAACATGAACTACACCCACTAAGACCCACATCCAAGATATTCCAAGTCATCAAGAAATGAGGATGTCAGAGACCACTCGCTAAGCCTAAAAGAGAATATAGAACACACCTGAGGCTTTAAACATGAAAAATGCATTCGTGCTGTCTTGTTTCAAAGGGATGAAACTCGGTGACTGTACTGGGAAGGTTCACTTGTGTAGTAGAGTTTATCACTTGTGGATATGGCCAGGGAAGTGAAGTATTTTACTAGACTAATTCTATTCCTAGATTCAGGAGTATGCATTTGATGAACACATTTTAACATCAAGCCTAAGAAAACTACAGCAGACAAGAATGAAATTCTAGACTAAGCATATCCAGTAAGCAAAGAGTAGAACCTTACCTGACATGAAAACCCTGGGTAAGTACCTGTGATGTGCCAGTCCCCCTAGTAAGGCTCACATACTTTGCCTTCATTCTCTCAGCAACTTGGTGAGATAAGTACAGCTCCTCTTACTTATTGAGAAGCCACTACTGTAGACAAGGTAACAAAGTACCTGCTTCCTGTCCCTACTGAGACTCTTCCAATTTTCAGAGGCTATAACTACTGGGGCACAGGGAGGCAAAATGCTGTGTTCTAGGAACTTATTGTTGACTGGTGTGGATCTTATGCTTATCCCCACATGGACTCCCAGATGTGAGTGCTCTGATATCCCCAACTTCCAGCTGAGGAAACGGAGATGCAAGATGAAGTCTCCAGGGTCAGTGATTCTGCTTGGGCCTATGTAAACTGTTACATCACTTCTAACTGGACATCTAATACCATACCCAACAGGAGCCCAAGAAGTACCTTTGAAGGGCTGGTTGTTTTCTTGAAGGCACAAAATACACATAGTTGGATTACATCCAGGGTTGTTGCTTTGACCTCTACAAGGGATAGTTATGAAGGGACAGGTGGTAATGGCCACCACAGGTAAGTGGCTAGGCATAGACCACTCATCTACTCTGATCCCATTACGTATTTTCTGGTTCTTGTCATTACGAGGCTCAGGGTTCAGAATCTTACTTACTAGAATCTGGAAATATCCAAGGAATAAGAAGAAAATCAGAAACAAAGGCCTTTACTCTCTTACAAAACTAAAAATAAAATACTTGAGAATCAGTTCTCTAAGCTTATTTTAGTATGACATTGGTAACAAGAAAAGATACAATACCTTTTGGAGTTCTTCGATTTCAACTTCATAGGTAACTACAAAAACATGAAAGTATTTCAAGTCAACTCAGTTTGTCCACTTGTTCTTTAAAGCAGTTGTGCAAGAGTTCATTGTTTTTCCAAGCTCAAACATTGCCTTATGCAAGGCTCTGCCTACATGGTTTGAAAATTCTGGGGTCATTGATCATAGTTTGAATTTCTGTGGGGATTTCCAGAATAAATTTTAGAGCAAATGGAAACATAGCGCTAAACATTTTTAAGTGTCCTGGTTTAGTAAATAGATACATCTTTCCTGCTTCAAAGAAAGCACTGAAAATTAGTGTTGGCCTTTAAAAACCAAACCTGAAAGGCAAAAAAAGTAGTAAGAAAAGCCCACAAAGTTTTTTGTTTCCTCAATTACAGCTTAAAACCAGAACCCCACTGAGGCTTACATAACCTTTGATTTTTCAGATGGCTCTGTGGATTTTATGACATCATGATTCCCTTAATTATTAACAAATACAAAAATCCCAGACCTGCTTGCTACTTCCTACCTGGGAAATCTCAGACAAATTACATCATTTCTTTGGGCCTCTGATTGGTCATTGACCAGGAGGACTTGCCTTAAAGATATTACAAAGGTGGCATGATCTAACAAAGTGCCAAGGATTGAATAAAAAATGATATGATGATATATTTTTTCATAAAATTGCTTCTTTTTTGTTCCTTTTTGCATGGAAGTATCTATAAAAATTCTGTCTCTCACTGTTAACAAAAGTGTGTGGATGGCAAGTAGGATCATTCTCTGTTTCTTCTTTCCTGTTGCTAGAGTCCTAACATTTTTCTTACAAAACTGACGAAGGAATATGTTGCCTTTCTAGGACCTTATTATTAAAATATAATAATAATAATAATAATATAACCTTGTTTATGACACATTCAGATAAAAATGTCAAGCTCACAAGGTCAGTGTGTTGATAAAGTGTCGGGTTCTAGTGGCAAGCTTTACAGTCCAAACTTAGTCCCAGGTAAGAATTCGAGGTACAAAAGACTACAGCCTAGAGAGGCAGGAAGAGAGTGAGAATTATGAGAGAATATGGTCTTGGAATTGCTTAGGCTGGGGCACTTACTTTCCATAGTTCTTTAACTTTCTCTGCCTCTTTTATCCAGGGAGGTAAGATGGCTATGACCAAATTAGAAAAACAGTAATAAAAAAAAGCAGGTAGTATTTTTGTACCCATAGACAGCAGGAATTATGCTATCTGTTCAGATGCATAATTTCACTGAATTCCCCTGAGGATCACTACTAATCTAATATTCCAACGGACTGCTGAGGAAATAGGGAAATGTAGTAACTAGGTCATTCAAGCGGGGGCGGGTGGGGGGAGGCAGGGAATGGCTTACCAATTTTCTTCTATGAATTTCTTCATCTAAACACAATATTACCTAGAAATGTAAATAGGACTTCCTGGTGTGAAGGTAGCCTTGAGGGTAGCCAACCCTTTGAGAAACCTCTGGTCCTAGGAAACAGTCAGAGGAGCACTGTCTAGAGGACCTCTGAGGACAGTTTTACAGAGATTCCAGAAGAGCATGGATGCTCATTATCTATGGTTAAATGCTCTGAAAATGGGCAAAACCTCACCAAGGCACCAGGAATGGCCTCTGCTCTCTTCATATTGCCTTCTTCCCCTATGACTTACAAAGAAGTCAGTGGAGCCTTAACCTTGATGGGCAAAGGAAGAAAGATCTCTTTAGGTTAACTCTAATTGTTATGGTGTAAGAATTAAACCATAATATATTTTTTCAATGTGTAGCAATGCAATTGCTTGAGCACCATTAGTTAAAAGGTAATTTTTCCTCGGTTGAATTTATCTTTGAATCTTTTTTTTTTTTTTAATGTTGCTGAGGTTCAAATTGTGGGTCTCATGCTTGCAGGCTGGGGCACTACCACTGAGCCATACCTCCAGCCCTTTTGTTTTAGCACACGTATTGGTTATTTTATTAGATAAAGTCTGACTTCCTGCACAGACGTGCACCTGGACCATGATCCTCCTTTTTCGGGCTTCCTTCCATAATTTGGATGACAGGCACAGCCAGCTTCCTCTGTCAGGAAGACGCTAAGGAGTCTCATGAACTTCCTTTTCCCAGGCTGACTTTCAACTGTGTTTCTCTCAAACTCAGCCTCCTATGTAGCTGGGATGACAGGCACTATTGCCTCCAGATAGCTATTAGTTGAGAAAGGGCCTCAAGCACTTTTTGTTGTTGTTGTTGTTGGTCATGGGGCCTGAATTCTGGGCCTAGCCGCTGTCCCTCAGCTCTTCAGTTCAAGGTTAGCACTTTAACACTTGAGCCACAGCACCACTTCCAGCTTTTTCTGCTATGTGGTGCTGAGGAATCGAACCCAGGGCCTCATGCATGCAAGGCAAGTACTCTACCACTGAGCCACCTTCCCAGCCCAACCTCAAGCACTTTTAAGCCTGGACTGACCTTAAGCCATGATTCTCCAGATCTCAACTTCCCACACACCTTGTGAGAGATATATTTAACTGTTCTCAGCTGTTGGTTGAGAATGAGTCTCACATACATGCCAAGGTTGGCCTTGAGCCATGATCTTTCTGACCTCAGCCTCCCACATAGCTAGGAGCACAAATGTGAGTGACAAGTATGCACGCTTGCCTTTAAATCTTTATAAACAGAAAAATCAGTTTAGCCTACTCCTTTTCCTGGGTTCTTTTTATTATCATTAGCAATAATAGTAGAGATTGATTACATCAGGTGAAGGATTCATTGTGATAATTCCATATATGATAGAAGGTACTTTGATTGTCTTCACCCTCTCTATTTTTTTTTTTTTATTATGAACATACTGTACAGAGGGGTTACAATTACATGGGCAAGATAATGAGTACATTTCTTGTCAAGCATTGTAGCCTCCTCCTTTGTTTACCCTTCACATCCCTTCCCAGCCTCCCCCTCCCCCCCATCCTCCCCCCCCACCAAAGTTGTAAAGTTTGTTTTCGACTTGACAACTTGAACTTCTCATTGTTGCAACAGGTCCACCTGTATCCTTATTTAAATGACTTGTTTTTCCCTTTCCCCTCCACAAATTATACTGACATCAAATACAATGAAAGCAGGGGTTATATTGTGGGGGAGGAACTGACAAAACAACAAAAAAATAATCTTATAAATGCGTTAGAAACACATGCATGAAAGAAAAAAACATTTAAATACATATCTAAGGGTTCATTTTCCTGACATCACCTTATCTGACCTTTTCTGCTTGACTCATACATATACTAGATATTGCAAATAAGGGAAACCATGGGACCTATGGTTTCTTTGGGCCTGGCTTACTTCACTTAATATAATCTTTTCTAAGTCTTTCCATTTCCTAACAAATGGGGCAATGTCATTCTTTCTGATGGATGCATAGAATTCCATTGTGTATATATACCACATTTTCTTGATCCATTCATCTACTTGGCTATAGTAAATAATGCTGCAATAAACATAGTTGTGCTGGTAGCTTTAGTGTGGTCTTGTTTGTAAACATTTGGGTAAATGCCCAAAAGTGGGATTGCTGGGTCATAGGGGAGCTCTATGTGAAGTCTTTTGAGGAACCTCCATACTACTTTCCAAAGTGGTTGAACAAGTTTACACTCCCACCAACAATGAAGTAAGGTTCCCTTCTGTCCACATCCCCTCCAGCATCTCTTGTTATTAGAGTTCTTGATTTTTGCCATTCTAACTGGGGAGGTGGTATCTCAATGTTGTTTTGATTTGCAATTCTTTTATGGCTAGGGAGGTTGAGCATTTCTTCATGTGTCTATTGGCCATCCTTCTTTCTTCTTCAGAGAAGTTTCTCTTTAAGTCTTTAGCCCACTTATTTATTGGGCAGTTGTTTCTTTGGGGATTTGTTGTTGGGGGATTTAATTTTTTGAGTTCCAAGTATATTTTAGATGTGAGACCCTTGTCCATTGTATGGCTAGTGAAGATCAGACCTCAGGACCAATGGAATAGAATTGAAAACCCAGAAATGAACCTAAAGACCTATAGCCATCTAATCTTCGATAAGGGAGCTAAAAAAATAGAATGGAAGAAAGACAGCCTCTTCAGTAAATGGTGCTGGCAAAATTGGTTAACTACTTGTAGAAAACTAAAGCTAGATCCTTATATATCACCCTGTACCAGAATCAACTCCAAATGGATCAAAGACCTCGGAGTCAAAGCAGACACTCTGAAAACATTACAGGATGGAATAGGAGAAACCCTAGGTCTCCTTGGCACAGGCCGAAATTTTCTTAATAGAGGCCCAGAAACACAACAAATCAAAGAAAGGTTGGACAAATGGGATTGCATGAAATTGCAGAGCTTCTGCATGGCACAGGACATAGCTAGCAAGATTAATAAGAAAGCCTACGGATTGGGAGAAGATCTTCACTAGTCACCCTCTCTATTGTTTTGGGGCTTTCAATTCTCTACCACTGCTCCCCATGTTTCTCTAACAACACTACATAAACTTAATTACCATAGCTTAAGTCTTGGAATTGGTTGCCTGATATTTCCTACACTTTGTTTCAAAATTGTGTTTAGCTGCTTTATTTCCCTTGCATTCCCATACACATTTTAGAATAATCTTGTCTTTCTATACAGAACATCTTGCTGAGATTTTTATAGGAATTGCCTTAAACCTGTGTACCACTTGGGGAAAATTGAGAATTTTACTATCAATTTCTACTATATTGAGTCTTCTAATCCATAAACACGGTATGTCTCTTCACTTGTTTATATTTTCCTTGATTTATTTAATCCAAATTTTATAGTTTTCTGCATCTAGGGCTTATGCATGCTGTGTTAGATTTAAATCTATATCTTTATCTTTTTGGAAAGGTTTGAAAAAGTATTGTGTTGTCAGTTTTATCATTTATGTGTTCATTGTCAGTATATAAAAATATAATTGTATCCTTAAACTAGCTGAACTCATTTGTTAGTTCAGGGAAGGGGCAGTATATTTGTTTGCTTTTTGCTTTTTAATAAAATCCTTAGGATTATCTACCTAGACAATCATGTCAGTATAAATAAAGGCAGTATTAATTTTCCATTTTTAATCCATTTGTCTTTTATTTTCTTGTTTTACTGGCTGAAATGTTCAGTGCTCTGTTGAAGAGAAGTAGTAATTTAGGGCATTCTTTTCTTATTCTCCAATTTGGAGGGAAAGCATTCAGTGTTCATCACTTTGGGATTTTCCTATTTCCAAGAACCTCTGTATCATGATTGGGGATGGAATATTGTTTATTGCCTTTTCTGAATGGATCCCAATATGGTTTCTGGGAAGCCCAGCCTATCCTGAGGAAGGAAGACTTAGAGAGAAGGTATAAGCAGCAACTTAGGGAAGCATTCTCACACACTGGCACAGGAGAGATGTTGGGGCAGAAAAGACTCATGTGGTCCAAGAAGAGAAGGTAACGGTTTGGAAAGAAGCTTCCTCTGGCCCTTTCACATAATTGGCTTTGAAACATGATTGTTGTTTTTATTTTCAGCCATGGGGGGTTTGAACTCAGAACATTACAGTTATATTGAAAACCTGAGTCACATCCCCATGTCCTTTAGCTTCTAGTTATTTTTCATATATGGTCTTCTGTGTTTTTGCCTGTGCAGTCTCAGACCACAATCCTTCCATCAACATCTCCCTACTTGACTGTGGTCCTCCTATATCTACCTCTCAAGTAGCTAGGATTATTAATGTGTGCCACTGTGTCTGGTTGACCCAAAGCTTTTTTTATTCAAAGTGTGGTCTATACACTTTCAAATCACCTGGGAACTTGTTAGATATAAAAAGCCGTAGGCCACACACAGAGTTTATATTTTGACAAGATTCCTGAGATTGCTCTAAAGCAGAGCATCAGATACTCTGGATGTAGGATGCAATTGTATACCAGTAGTCATGGGGACCAGGAGTTGTTCACCTCATTATTAGTATTTTACAAACCACATGGAGAATCCAGACTTCTCCCAGTTGATGAGAAAAAAAAAAGTTTTCTAAGTGCTTATTTCATTGGGTTAGGGAGAGGAGATTTCTTTCATAATTTCTTAATTGTATACTCCCAGGAAAGTAGTTTCCTTCCTAGAATCTTGAGCTTCTTGTCTGTAGAATAAGCACAACGGACCGGATAATTTTTTGGAGGGTGGGGTTGTTTCTTCTCCCAGGGGAATCGAACCTCCTCGATTGAGGAGCAGCATCAGATTTTGGGAACTGGAGCTTGCTTCCCACGGTACTCGACCATGCAGGGCTTGTGGGAACTTGCATACCTATCCTTTCAGACTTTGTTTTTCTGTTTAATAATGGATAATAATAGTAATAATAATAATAAACATTCACAGAGGACTTGGAGGGCCTAGCACATTTTTAGCACATGCTCAGTAAATCCTAGTGTTTATTGCAGCATGAATGGTTATAGGTATTACAAAGAATTAGATAGTTGGACAGGTAAAGACATTAAAAACTTGAAGAATTTATGAGTCCTTGCTTCTTCACCTTTAAAAAAAAACAGGAAGGTTCTTTTTTTTACCGACAGGTCTGAAAATTGCCAATACTAGGCAATTAGCTCTGAGCTAACCTCTGATCTATTAAATCAATGCCCTTCTCCTAGTCAGACTGAATATAGGGACATAATTCTATATGTTCTATAATCTCCCTTTCCACACACAGAGAAACCAGTCACTTTCTAAGGAACACCACCTGAAGAAAGATGAAGTTTCTGTAGAAAGTAAAGGAAGGCAAATGAGTCACCAATATCATGGTTCTTCCTTCCCACAAACCCACAAAAGACAGAGGTGCTAAGTCAATTGATGAAGAGCAAAGAAGCAGGAAAGAAAAAGTCAGCAGTAGTAGTTATAGATCACATCTGTGCATATATATATATATATACACACACATATGTGTATACATATATACATATATGTACACACACAGGGAGGGGAGAGAGAGAGAAAAAGAGAGAGAGAGAGACAGAGAGAGAGAGACAGAGAGAGAGAGAGAGAGAGAGAAAGAGAGAGAGAGAGAGAGAGAGAGAAGGGGGTAGCTTATTGGAAATAAGAGTCTCATGGACTTTTCTGCGAAGGCTGGTTTTGAACCATAATTCTCATATCTCAGCCTCCTGGGTAGCTAGGATTACAGATGTGAGCCACCAGTGTCTGGCTACTTGTTATATTTTTTTAAAAAAGAAAAGAAAAATGAGATTGTTGAACGGAATGATTATGAATTTTTTTAGTAAGCTTACGAGAAAAACCACTTTTGACACATTTTTTATTCCACACAGGGTCACAATATTAATTGGCTTAGCAGACTTACCATCAGCAATTTCTTCCACAGCACTGGGGTTAATGGAGTTGCTGCAGTGTCTCAGATAGGAAATGGTTGCCTCATAATTATGTGGTTCTTCAAATTCAGCACTGAAAAGCAGGAGGAAAGAAGGTAACTTCAAACATTTCTTTAATCTCATTTTAGAACTCTTTGTACATCTTGCTCACTAGAGAATTAATGTAAGTATGTCTAGTCAATATGGTGACCTCAGTAGATTCAGAAGGCAGATGTCACCTCCCTCCAATGTACAGCAACTCAGGATAAATTATAACAGTAAAATCTTGCATGAAGATTACATACTTCACATAGAAGTCAATGCAGTAAAACCCCCAGATGCCAAGCACAGTGAGAAAACGGATAAGCAAAGGCGAAAATGAGGATTGTAGTAAAGGGATAGCCAGGAAACTTAAGACCAGATAAAGAGGAAACTTCATGACTGGGTGGCTAAGGACTTATTATTAGAGTCAGAAGGTAATTCTGAACCACAGACCTCATGTGAATGGGAAGCTGCCTTTGAGATCTCAGCATAAAGTCCACAAAATGCTGACCCATCTATAAAATAAGTTCTCAGAAATATCTGTGCTGTGCACTCACTCAGTGAGTGAGCAAGAAAGCTTGCTCTCGGACTGTGGCCACAGAAGCTGAAAGAATCAGTCACATAAAAATAAGAAACTCATAAATTTCTCCCCAATTACAGATATAAGGTCTACATTCAATCCATTGATGTATGGAAGAGACAACCCCCCCCCCCACAAAACTGCAACTTGAAATCCTGATCTTGCTTGTAAAGACAAATCTAAAATGTATAAAGAACGATCTTCAACCCACAACACTTACGATTTCCAAAGAAAACATGCTACTTAGGATTTACAAAGGTAAACCAGCTTAACATCCCAAACTGGAAACCACACAGGACATGAGCCAACCCAGGACTGTCAGAGAGATAGAACTCGTGGTAAATTAAATGATAGAATTAAAGAAAATGGATTTAAAATAATTGTGTTTTAAAGGCTCAAAGAAATAAACAATAAAATCTATTTCATAAGAACAAGAGGTTTAGGATCAAGGGAAAGGAGTTAAAGAACTCATAAGTATAATTCTTGAAAAAATAATGTAGAAGTTGAAAAAGTTGACTAGATAAAGGGACTAGAGGGACTTAGTAAACTAGTTACATCTGAGGAAAAATTAATCAGAATAAGGTACTGAGAGTATCAGGTAGAAAATACTGAAATTAAGTGAGGGAGGATGGAATTGGAAGGCCCAGCACATAAATGAGGGATAGTGGAATGAAAGAGGAGAGAGGAGGAGAGGGGGAGGGAATAATGTAAAGGTCCATATTCAAATAAGAGACAAGACATTTGTCGGTTGTGGGGCTCGAACTCTGGGCTTGGGTGCTGTCCCTCAGCTTTTCAGCTCAAGCAAGTGCTCTACCACTTGAGTTACAGTGCCACTTCCGGTTTTCTAGTGGTTTATTAGAGATAAGAGTCTCAAGGACTTTCTTGCCCGGGCAGGCTTTGAACCGTGATTCTCATATCCCAACCTCCTGACTAGCTAGGATTACAGGCGTGAGCCCCCAGCGTCCGGCCAGCAAGACTTTTTGAAGATTGAAAAGGCACATGTGTTTTTCCATTGAAGTAGCTTCAATAATGAGAAACGACAACAAACTCACACATCCTGTTTGTAATAAATTAGCACAAAACAACGAATAACATAAAATCCATGTGAGAGAAAAGACAATTTGTCTGCTATGGACAGAAATCCAGATTGGCCATGAACTACTCATTAGTATAGTAGTGGATTGAGATTGTAGTTAATACCTTAAACCCTGAGGAGAGAAAGCTGGCACTATAAAACTTTCCCAACTCAGGTTTCACTTAATGATGAGGGGAAAATAGATGAGTGCATACATTAACTACTCACAGATCCTGCTAAAATACCTCATAATGACATATTCTGGTGCAAAGAAATTAAACTAGTAATAAAGTCAGGTATAAGGAATAACAGCAAACAAACTAATGAAACTTTGGCAAAACTAAATAAATATCAACTGTAAGATTAGTATTTAGAAAGGTTGCAGAATAAGATGAAATAAGAATTTGAAATAATAATATGTAAATTAATTTTAGGTCTTTGTAATATTTAGGAGCAAGATAGTGATTTTGATTAACATTAGACTTTCTTATATTGCAGGTGTCAATTATTACAGTAAAAAAGAATGGAAATAGATTAACTTCTCAATAGGTAAAAGTTATTCAACTGAAAGCTTAAATGTTAGAGAAAAAAGTAAAAAGAAAGACAAATATAGGAATAAGAAAATTATATAAATTATAATGGCAAAATTTCAAAACTGATCAGAAATTTCAATAAATGCTTACAGATTTCCTACAGGTAAGATAAAGATAAAGATAAAGTTAGTGGTAAGATAAAGTTATATCCAATTGAATAGTTAATGCTGCTTAAAGTAGTCTGAACACCAAAGATTGCACATAAATTGATGGAAAAAGACATTTACACCAAATTACTACCAAAGGAAAGTTGAAAATTAATTTTTAGATTAAAATTAAATCAGGCTTATTAATATTACATTTTGACATGATCAAGAAGATGAGAAAGAGCAAATAAATAGTGTACACCTGTGCACACTCCCAAATTATAGATAAGAAAGAGCTGTGGCTCATGCCTGCAATACTAGCTACTCAGAAGCCTGATTGCTGGAGGATCAGATCAGCATGGGCAGAAGTTTACTACAGTCCATTTCCAAAATAACCAGCAGAAAATCATGACTATAGGAATTGCTCAAATAGTAGAGCATCAGCCTAGCAAACACAAGGCTCTAAATTCAAACATCAGTACGACAAAGAGCAAGAGCAAGAGTGAGCAAGAGAGCAAGAGAGCGAGAGAGCGAGAGATGGTATTATTTTTGTATTTCCTTTTGGGAGTAAGTCTTACTATGTAGCCTAACTGGGCCTTGAACTTGGGATCCTCTTGCCTCAGTTTCTCCAGTGCTAAGATTACAAGTATAAACCACCATGCTCAGCTTACAGATCATTTTAGGTTCTCAAAGATCTAAGAAAATGTTATGATCAGTTCTCTGCCAATATGTGAAAATTTTAGAGAAAACTGGAAATTTTGTATAGAAACATAAATTCCCACACTGACTGAGGAAAAAGTCATAAACAAAGAATGAGCAGGTCAATAATCATCAAAGGACTTAAATCTGTTGAACAACATATAACTACTCTTTCCTTTGTCCCTCTCCATGATATTATACGTTCATTTGAATAGACAGTTTTAGGGGCCAGAAAAATTGGAAAACCTATTCAACTTAAAAGAATAGTATAATTTTGATTTGCAAACCATGAAATGATCAAATAATTTTTTAAAATGCAGCACAATCTCATGATATTTAGCTCAAATCTCCTAAATAAAATCTTGGAAAGATTAATTAAGCAATACTGAAACTTAAGAACAACTGAAATCTATTCCAAATGTCAAGAATGGCTCAACATTAAAGATGTACCATTGTAACTGATCACATTGTTTTAATAAGAGGGGCGGGGGGAAGATTACAGATGCCAAAAAGAGTATTGTATTAAGGAAGAGTGTTCTTCCTTAGCTAGTTTAACCTCCAACAAATACCATCTTTAATGGTGAAAGGTAACAAAGAGTTAATATGTATGAAAATTCTAATGGGAATTTTGTGCTGATAGCACAAAAGATGAATCCATGGAAAATTGGGACAAAATTATATGAGAATCATTAACAAAAAGGTAAAATAGAATGGCCTATAACATTTAAATTCCAAAACTCTCAGTAAACAGGAAAATAGAGACCATGAGATTTTAGTTCACACCTGTAGACTTAGCAAGAATCTGTTTGAAAACACCCTATTTGGCAAGAAAATGGAGAAGTAGGTCTTTTTATATTGTAAAGGTGATGAATCGAATTGAAGGGTTACAGTTATATAACTAAGGTAATGAGTACGTTTGTTTTTTTTTTTTTTCTTTTTTTTGGTTCTGGTCGTGGGGCCTGAACTCTGGGCCTGGGCGCTGTCCCTCAGCTCTTCAGCTCAAGGCTAGTGCTCTACCACTTGAGCCACAGTGCCACTTCCCGCTTTTTTTTCTTTTTGCTTATGTGGTGCTGAGGAATCGAACCCAGGGCCTCAGGCATGCAAGGCAAGCCCTCTACCACTGAGCCACCTTCCCAGCCTGAGTACGTTTCTTTTTAAACACTGTTACCCTCTCCCTCACTTTCTCCTGCTTACCACACCACACTCCTCTAGGAGATCTTTACACAGTCTCAAGAATAAGATTTGACACAACCATCTCAGAAGGTAATTTTTCAATATCAATAACACTGAGTTGATTATTATTATTATTATTATGTGATTCTACTAAATCAGAAGCTTCAGAAAACTTGCTTATATTCACCTAGAAACCTAAGATGATTTTTCAACATTATTTGAAATGCAAAAATTTAAAAGCACTCAAATGTCTTTCAGTCAAGAGAATAAATAAGCAAATGGTGGTATGTTTATTTGGTGAAATAAAATACAGCAATTAAACTGATAAATGAGATGTACGTATATCTGCATGGAAAATAGCTTTGTTCGCAGAAGCAAGTGGTAGGAAGATGAAATAACATAGCACTTAGACAAACATTTAAAATAATGTATCTTTAAAAGATGTAGGAGTTGATAAATGGAGTCTAAGCATATTCCCCAGTTCACAATAGGTGGGAAGATCTGACTGGGAAGAAAGGAGAGAAGAGAAGATAGAAGTTAGTCTGGCAGGAGAAAAAGAAAAATGGCATCCTGGAATATAACAAAGGGACCTCAACTTTTTCCACAACAGATGGAAAATTCCAGCTACTTCATACAAAGTGTGAATAGTCTGAAGGAGAAATGATTACCCATAAGCCTGATGGCTTTTTCACATATGTAATCGATGTTGATATTTTGATATTCTTTTTGATTGTGCTCATTTCTATGTACATTCATGAAGTTGTCAACCCAGAAAATATAAAGATTCAGGGCCTCTTTCTTTTTTTCCTCCACACTTAGCACATCCTACCAAATTCATTCTCTTTGTTGTTTGATCACTTTGCTGCTTTACTGTTTTCCATCATTTTTTTTCAAATTCTCTATAATGTCTTTAAAGACATAGGAATAGAACATTTTGCTGAAAGAAAAATGCTAAAATGGAATGCTTTAGCAACTTCTCCTTTCATGTTTATGTTCCTCTCTCCCTACATGAAATAGTGGAAAGAAACTTGTTTAAATTATAGGCTCCACCATGGATCTCAGGCTCTAATGACCCAACAACTTCACTGCGTATATGGTAAATTAACTTTATTAATAAGAAACAATTTGTGGGGAAAATTGAAAGAAGATGTCTAATCAATTTCTTGTATTACTTTTTGTCAAAAGTGAATAAATATGTCACTTCAGATAATTATAAAGAAACACCAAATGTTTTTCTTTCAAAAAAAAAAAAAAGGCAGGTTCCAGACAAATTTTCTTTATAGACAGGCGGTCCTGAAACCAGTGTCAGGAGGTGGTAAAAGGATATTGCAGATTAACTTAAACTATTCTTTTTGCTGTCTAAGAATATCCTCTATCTTCTTTTTATTTTTCTTTTTAGTGCACTAAAGCTAGATCCACCTTGATTTTATACAGTGTGGATCAATATAAAGACTTTGAATTGTAAGGAAGAAATAACTGTATGATTTCAATGTCTTTTATTTCCACATTTATGAAAAATATCTACCTCTAGGACCATAGAATTACTAGGAGGCAGAATAGAGAAATAGCCAGACCTGCAGTGTGGATTTAGACAGATATGAATTTGAATCTTAGCTCTCTTCCACTTTCTAGGTATAAAGTACTGAATAAATACTTTAATCCTCCACCTTCCACTCTGCAAAGTACTAATAATAAAGTCTACTCTAACGGTGTATTGTGGGTAATGATTGAAGTATTTACCCTCTGCACAGTCATTTCTCAAAAAAGTGTGTTAGTAATGTTATTATATTGGAGAAATCATTGTGTTTAAAAAAGCTAAGTCTTGAGGTTTGTGTTTTATTTTATTTATTTCCTTTGCTGGTCATAGGGCTTGAATAAGGGGCCTGGGTGCTATCCCTGAGCTCTTTCACTCAAGGCTAGTGTTCTACCATTTTGAGGCACAGTGCCACTTCCAGTTTCAGGGTGGTTAATTGGAGATAAGAGTCTCACAGACTTTCCTGCCTAAGCTGGCATTGAACTGCAATCCTCAGATCTTAGCCTCCTGAGTAGCTAGCGTTACAGGCATGAGCCACCAGTACCCAGCAGGGTTTGCATTTTGCTTCATTTTTGTGGTTTGGGGATTTGAATTTAGAGCTTCATACTTGCCAGGCAAGTGTTCTACCACTGAGCCATGCCAGGTACACACTTAGACCATTATCTACTTATTTTTAGGCTTCCAGTCATTTCTGGGATGACAAGCATGGGTCACTATACTCAGCTGTGAGTTAAGAAGGAGGTCTCATGAACTTTTTGATCAGGCCTTGTAATGAGATCTTCTTATTCTCAGCTCCCCATCACTCCCAGCTTGTGAACTTCCTTTATTACAGACATGGCATCATGTTTCATATTTCCTCATAGAAAATGTCCAGTGATTTAACTATTACATCATGAAAATTTAGTGTTTTAATGATTTCTCCAATATTATCATATTCAAACAGCATAATAATAGCTCCTTAACTGCAACATCAGTGTTAAAGATGGCTTACAAAAGCAGTTTTTTCTGAGCTTTGATTGGCTCTTGGAATCCTACAAACATTTGAACAAGTGAGACTTCTGACTGAAGTGTTGACAAGTGGTGTCCTCTCATGGTTGACTCCACTTGCATCTGTTTACCTCTGGCACAGCCCTGAGATGCTCTACAGAGTCCTCACTGGACCTTGGAGAACAAGCTGTCAACCTCTGTGCTAGGCTGGGCTGTTCTCTCTGGACAGGTACTCATGCAGGTCATTCAGAAAACTGTTCACTTGCTTGAACAATGACATGTTTAATTAGTATGCTATTTCTTGAGGGTAAATTGTGTGTGGGACCTGTGTGGCTACCAGCATCATTTAAGTTCTTTTTTTTTATTTTGGTCAGTCATGGGGCTTGAACTCTGGGCCTGGGCGCTGTCCCTCAGCTCTTCAGCTCAAGGCTGGAGCTCTACTATTTGAGCCATAGTACCACTTCCAGTTTTCTAGTGGTTAATTGGAGTGAGAGTCTTGCAAACTTTCCTGTCCCGACTGGCTTTGAACTGCGATCCTCAGATCTCAGACTCCTGAGTAGCTAGAATTGTGGGTGTGAGTCAACAGCACCTGGCTTCATTTAGGTTCTTAAAACCCTATTTCCACACAGGTCACTGTGAGGACTTGGTGTGGGAGTAACTGTTAAGATATGGAAAATATCTCACAAGTGAGTTTCCTTACTTGTTTTTACTCATGCCACATTGCAAACTAGTGAGTCAGAAAGTTCCACTGCAAGAAATTATGCTGCATAGTCTAAAGAAGATTTTTGCCTTAGGTAGAAAGACTGAGACTTCCACAGAAAGATTGGAGTGTATAGTTTTATCAGGAGAGTAGATGTAGGTTGAAAATGATTTCTTCCTCTTTTGATTCCAGTGGGCCATGCATTTTGGAAATGGGATGAAAAAGCAGCTACTATCTTTGTGTGATGTTTTACAGGTTCTGGTGATAAAGAAACATGAGACCATCTGACTTCTCATTTACTGAAGTGTTAAGCTCCCATTTTCAGAATGTGCTTCTTGTGAAACTAATCTCCCAAAAGATATTCACCTTATGAAATCTTTCTTGAGTTCAATCAGTAAAAAGTGACACCTATGCTGTGGATCTCAAATACACACACACACACACACACACACACACACACACACACACACACACACACACACACACACACACACACACACCACACACACACACACACCACTTATCAGCACCTGTATCATAACCTAATTCTGCTAGGACTTCAATCACAAACACACAAACAAAGTTACACAGCTCTACACACTATGTTTTTCCATATCAGTAAAATTAGAGGTATGATTCAAGAGGTTGAGTGCCTGCCTTCAGCGAAAAAGCTGAAGGAGAGGGCTGAGAAGGTAGCCCCAGTTTCAATTCCTCAGTACCACATAAGCAGAAAAAGCCAGAAGTAGGCTCTGTGGCTTAAGCGGTAGAGTGCTAGCCTTGAGCTGAAGAGCTGAGGGACAGCGCCCAGGCCCAGAGTTTAGGCTTCACAATCAACAACAACAACAAAAAAAATGCTGAAGGAGATCATCCAGGCCCTGAATTCAAATTCAAGCACGAGTACTGGCACAAAAAATTGTTATTCCAACATTCAGAATTATATTTATCTTAATGTAAGTAGAATTTGGTATCACCATTTCCTGGGTGAGGAAATGGAAGACCCAGTGATACTTATTTTTCAACATTACATGGCTGGAGTACATGGAAAACAAATGTGAGCCTAAAGCTATCTGATTACCAAATTTATGCTTTTGTTCCCTTGTAATTCACAACCTGACATTGTTAATTTTCAAGTACTTCTACTATTCCATTTAATCAGACTTTAATTACACAGCTTGTTACAAAAAAAAAGAATAAGCCATGCATGCATGTGGGATACATACCTATAATACCTGTACTTGAGAAGTTGAGGAAGAGGATCATGAATTTGAGGCCTATGATATGTAGTGAGATCCTTTACTAAAAGAAAGAAGAATTAAAGAAGGAAAGGAAGAAAGAAGAAGAGGAAATGCCAGTAGCTCACATCTATGAGCCTAGCTACTCAGGAGGCAGAGATCTAAGGATAGAAGTTTGAAGCCAACCTCGGGCAGAAAAGTCGTTGAGACTTTATCTTCAATTAATCATCAAAAAGGCCAGAGGTGGAGCTGTGGCTCAAGTGGTAGAGCACTAGCCTTAAGCAAAACAAGTTCAGGGACAGTGTCTATGCCTTGAGTTCAATCAAGCCTTAGGACTTGTACAGAATGGTGGAGAGGTTGCTGGGGGGAAGAAGGAGAAGAAGAAAGAAAAAAAGGAAAGAAAGGTAAATGGTACTATGGGCCAAACTGGGCCTCATGTGTACTATGCTGGCTTCTACCTCTAGTCCCTGCTTGGTGCCAGCTAGTCTGCCATGTTTGAAGAGTATCCAGCAGACAAGTTTATGGGTTCAAGATGGTGGACAAAGGGTAAGAGAGTTAAGGAGAGACGCTTAGAGAATAAACCAGTCTACAGAGAAGTATCTCCTTGGCCTTAGTAGAGAATTCATGGCTTTTGAGTTTTATTCTATTCAACAGAGATGTCAAGTGCTTGATGATTAGTTAAATATGTATTTAATTTGAAGAGTAATGAATCCACAGGAGAGGAGGAATGGGAGGACTGTACCTTGCATGAAAGCTACAAAAATAAGGACCAGTATACCCTTTGGAGCTAGACTCTAGGCTAAGGAGCAGAGGGAAGTTTCATGTGAGTACTGATTTTTCTCATGGCAATAGCCTTACATAATACACAAGGGAAAGCTATAGAGAGCTCAGATTGCCCTATTTAGCCTTAATACTAGAAGGATATGATCCTAGATATGCAAATTAATGCAAAATATATAAATGTTCATGGAAGCTGATGAGCTGGTGTGTTAGCATATAATTGTAATCTCAGGTACTTTGGAGGTGAAGATCGGGACAATCACTGTTCAAGGCCAGCCTGGGACAAATAGTGAGACCCTCATCTCAACAAAAACCTAAATGTGGTTCATGCCTATAATTGTACATGAAAGGGATAGGAGGATAGTGGTACAAGAATTTTTCCAGGCAAAAAGTGTGAGTCTTAACTAAATAAATAAAAGAGCTGGGGACATGGCTCAAGTGGTAGAATGCTTGCCTAACAAGCCCAATACTGCCCAAACAAAGGTAATAGAAGTTGATATAATACAATTTATACATCTTTCTCAGTACCATTCTATTTTTCTTTTCATTTATTTATTTATTTATTTTTATTTTTTATTTTTTTTAAATTTAATTTTATTTTATTTGTGAACATACTGTACAGAGGAGTTACAATTACGTGGGCAGGATAATGCGTACATTTCTTACCAAGCATTGCAGCCTCCTCCTTTGTTTACCCTTCACATCCCTTCCCAGCCTCCCCCCTCCCCCCCAATCCCAATCCTTCTCCTTCCCTCCCCCCCCCCCCCCGCACCGATGTTGTAAAGCTAGTTTTGGACATGACAGCTTGTACTTCTCATTGTTGCAACAGGTCCACCTGTATCCTTAAACAACTGGTTTTTCCCCATCTCCTCCACAAGTTATACTGACATCAAATATAGTGAAAGCAGGGGTTATACTGTGGGGGAGGGATATACAAAGCAACAAAGAGATAATCTTATAAATGCGTTAGAAACACACGCATGAAAGAAAAAAACATTAAAATACACATCTAAGGGTTCATTTTCCTGACATCACATTATCTGACCTTTTCCGCTTGACTCATACATATACTAGATATTACAAATAAGGGAAACCATGGGACCTATGTTTCTTTGGGCCTGGCTTACTTCACTTAATATAATTTTTTCCAAGTTTTTCCATTTCCTAACAAATGGGGCAATGTCATTCTTTCTGATGGATATGTGTATATATACCACATTTTCTTGATCCATTCATCTACTGAGGGGCATCTGGGTTGGTTCCATATCTTAGCTAAGTACCATTCTATTTTTCATTTCATTGGTCCATCACTTAGTCATTAAATAATAATTCTTCACCTGTCCACTGTGTGCTAGGTCCTGGAAAAACAGAAATAAAAACACAGGTGGTCCCTTTTCTTTTTTCTTTTTTTTTGGGTCCGGTCGTGGGGCCTGAACTCTGGGCCTGGGCGCTGTCCTTCAGCTCTTCAGCTCAAGGCTAGCACTCTACCACTTGAGCCACAGCGCCTCTTCTGGCTTTTTTCTTTTTGCTTATATGGTGCTGAGGAATTGAACCCAGGGCCTCAGGCATGCACGGCAAGCACTCTACCACTGAGCCACCTTCCCAGCCCAGGTGGTCCCTTTTCTTATGGTGTTTTTAGTTTGCTGACACAGGTGGGTGAGTCTGAAAATCTCTAATAAAATCCAGAGTCCATACCCTAAATAAGCTCTGTAGTATCTTACATTTTAGGGCAAGTCAAGAAACATTATTGGCCTTAGATTTCCAATCTATGAAATCAGGAGATTACTAAAGCCATTCTAACCTGGCCATGGAGATAAAATGAATCTTACAGATATAAAAGTACCAGACAATCCCCAGCAGATGACCAGACTTAAATATTAGCTTCCAGTCAACCTTTCTCATTCTGAATGTACTATTACGTACAAAACTTGGCTCCAACTTGTGAGAGTGAAACTTTGTTCTCCATCATGACATTTTTCAATATTGATTTGAATGCTGCTGAAGAGAAAAGACAAGTCATAGTTCCAAAGCTTTCCATAACTTAGTTGCATCCCAGCTGGTCTTGATCATGCAGATCTCTCTGCAGACAGAAAATAAAATTCTAGGGCCAGCATGGAAGAACATCTTCTGGGGGAAATACTCAGGCTCACATGGTAGAGTGGACCTTAAGTATTATACCTGGCCCTCCTTTGATGGGATGAAGAGTCATGTAAATTGTGGCCTGAGTTGGCTGAGGCTGAGCTATTGGGAGCCTGGCTGTCCCTGGTACTCCAGAAGCAGTTATGTCATCCAAGTCAGAAATCCATGACCACTTCCTTCAAGTAGTGACTGTAGCTAAGAATTTCCAAAGGAGAGAATGGACCTAAGGGTAAGTCACAGACTTAGCTTATGGAAAGTGCTCAATAAATAGAAGCTATGGGTGATTATTTGTTTTTGTAAAGGAGAAACACTCAAACTATGAAAGAAGGCAAACATGAATACATCTCTTGCTTCTGCAACTAATATCTTTGTAAAAGCCAGGGCGAAGAGTGTTGATTCCCCTGAACTCCAATTGAAAAGAGATAAGAAGACATTATTGAGGTGGCTCAAAGGGAAGCCATGTGGATGTTCCACATCTAAAACTACAAAGGGTAAAGGCTTCAAAAGTTCTCTCTCTTCTTTCTTCTTCCCCAGAGCTATTCAGTTGAGTAGGCTGGGATTCCCTGGCTTCCATACCTCTTGAATAGCCCTGAGTACTCCTGCCAGAGAGGCTTCTTTTGTTCTTGGTCACTGAGATCAGTTTTCATTGTCCTCCCTACCTGCAATGCAGCCATTCAGCAGGGCATAATTCAACATTTTAAACTTAGCCTGAAGAGGAGCAGTCTAACATGCACAAAGGCCCCTTGACATGCTTTGTGTTGACCTTGTTATAAAGTAGAAAACAGTCTCAAACAGCTTCAGGAAGAACCATTCTTGTCTTACAGTGAGCACTGATTGTGGGCCAAGCACTTCACCTAAACACCAACAATAATGAGGGAAATGGCAACCTGTAAGCTCTTGCTCTTTCCCTCAGACCTCATTTCCCATAGCTCATCCAGCATCTGCTGCATTGCCCCTGAAGTAGATCTTCATTCCATTTCCTATGTCACTGTTCTACTTCTCCATTACAAGTTTCTTAGCATGTCTGTGACTCCATTTATTTAGCCATGAGACAGGAATCCTGTACTTAACATACTTAGAATGGATACTGTGAGTGCTGCTATTTATGCTGTGGCTGCAGGGTTAACTTGTCTTTCTATTTCCCCTCTAAATGTATTCTTTATGCAATATATAGATTGGTATTTAGGAAGTCAACATCAGCTCATGTCACTCCATGGCTTCAAACTCTCCCATGGCTTCCCAATGCATTTCAAGCAAACCCCAAATCATATGGTGCCTCATGATGCTCCAGTGTCATTTGGACTGAGCTTTAGCTATGATCCCCTTTTCTAGTTCTTTAAACCTTAAAGTGTGGTTCTCCTTGGTAATGTTACATGGCTATTCCTTCCCCTGGAATGCTGTCATAGAATTTCACATGACTGGAGGCTTTTATATTCAGGCATCAGGCTGCATGCCACCACCTAAAGGAGCTTTTCATGGTCATTCTAAACTTCCTTTAGTTTCTCCCAAATTAAACTCCAGTTGATAATCTTTAAAAGGTTTTACTATATAGCAATTATCATTACACAAACAAGGACTGTAAATGCACCAGCCACAGTACTGCTGATAATGTCATTCTTTGTTTCATTTGCAGGCCTTAAAGGGTAAGACATCTTCCCTCCACTGCCCCAGGACCAACCTCTCCCTGCTGTGTTAGGCAGTCCCAGTTCCATGACCTGCCCCAGCCCCAGAAGGTTTTGTTTCTACTCTGCATGTGGTAGACACCCTAAAAGCACAAATACAAAAGTTTGTTCCGAATGCCTAGGTACCAACAAGGGCACCACCCAGATGATTCAAAATAGACTGGTACCACCTTGTGGGGCGGGGGGGGGGGGGGGGAGGCGGGGGCGGGGCTGTGGAAGGAACCTTTCTCAAGTTACAAAGACAAAAATTTACAAAGAATACTGAGAATGTACCTGCAGAACCTCATTTGATGCTCTGTGTACCTTCTCTACTCAGATCCCTTTCCTCAGCATCTGAGTCAGGATCACCCCCTGCCACTTCTTAACAGGACAGAAGTCAGATTCATAGGGAATGAATAAAATAGTGCATTAGCTGGGCACTGGTGGCTCACATCTATAATCCTAACTACTCAGGAGGCTGAGATCTGAGGATCATGGTTCAAAGCCAGCCTGAGCAGGAAAGTCCTTGAGACTCTCATCTCCAATAAACCACCAGAAAACTGGAAGTGGCTCTGTGGCTCAAGTGGTAGAGTGCTAGTCTTGGGCTGAAGAGCTGAAGGACGGCACTCAGGCCCAGAGTTCAAGCCCCACAACCGACAAGAATAAAATAAAATAATAAAATAGTGCACAACTCTGGAGTGCTGAAAGTATCAGTACAGTCTGCTGCCTTGAGGCCCATCTCCTTTGTTCACACAAACAGTGACTGCTGTTTACAAGGGATGCAGCAATCTTGGTTTGCATGAAAGAGTAAAGAGGAGGCATAAGCTCTAAAGAGCCATGTTACTGTAGGGAACTAATGAAATGTTAGTATTTTAGCAAGAACAAGGGATGGAAGAGACCAATGAAACTCATCAAACATGTCCTTGTGCTCCATACTTTATACACTCTATCTCACCTGGACCCCATGACAACACAGTGAAGATGACTGACAGCCCGAGGAAGAAGCAATACTGCTGTGTGTCCATTAAAGATCTGAATGGTGAAGTGCTTGCCCAAGGTGTGGAAGAAGAGCTTGAGCCTGCACTCATCTGACTCCAAATGTGTACTTGTTCTGTCACATCAGGCTACCATTCATTTTTGACCTGCAGTAGGAAGAAGCCCTGAAATGAAACATGGCCCACCTCTAGGTGCACTAGGTTCTTGTGATTACAATGTGTATATGTAGAAATATGGCCAGAGCAAAAGACTTCTGCTTCATGAATAATAGGTGAAAATAATGTGAGCTTTAACACAAAGGAGAATAACGTAATGACTATATTCCTTAAGAACTGTTGGGTAAAGAAAAAGGTAAAAGCAATGTCTGTTGTACTAAAGAATAGGTCTTAGATGGGAAAGAGGGTGGCATTTTGAAGGGTAGAGCTCATTTTTATCTTCCAGCTCAACTTGATGGAGGAAATAAATAGAGAAATGTGTGTGCATTCACAGAGTCATGTAAGATATTTTGAGTGGTTCATATTGGTAGTGCATATAAGAATGTTTGGTAAGCAGGCGCTGGTGGCTTATGCCTGTAACCCTAGCTACTCAGGAAGCTGAGATCTGAGGATCAGCCAGCCTGGGGAAGTAAAGTCCATAAAACTCTTATCTCCAATAAACCACTAGAAAACTGGAAGTGGCGCTGTGGCTCAAGTGGTAGAGCACTAGTCTTGAGCTAAATTGCTGAGGGACAGTGACCAAGCCCAGAGTTCTAGAAAAATGTTTGTATATAGTATGTGCTTAATAGATATGTGTAGAATGGGGGGAAATATCTGCTCCAACAAAGGCAAATAGTGGATTTTGTAGGACCAAGTTTCTCATCAAGGGATATTTTGGAGACAAGGATTCTTCCTTTGGTGGGAAGTTATATAATAGCTACATAGTCATCCTTTAGATGTCAGGAACGATGATAAACACCTTGTAATTCAACCCTCACCATCATAACATGAATTAGCTTATATCACTATTGGCAGCACAGCTTATATCAATATTGTGCTGCCAATAATGCAAAGGTTGAACTGAGGCTTGCAAAGTTTAAGGCACATTCAAATTTATATGTGTTAAGTGGAAAGGGTTGATTCAAAGCCCAGGCTTTCATTAACATTTTATGTGACCTGGCTACATTGTATAATCACTATGTTCTTTTCAAGTAATGATATTACATTAACTATTTTTAAATCTAATGTCTGTATTGAAAGTTGTTACTCTGTACATGGGAGATATTTTTCCCAAACAAATACCAGTTTCCATGGAAATTGTATCTAAGGCTGTTGGAAGTTATGGTATTATACATCCAAATTAACATTCTGTGTGTGTGCGGGTGCATGCACGTGCGCGCATGCATGCACATGTGTGCTAGTCCTGGGGCTTGAACTCAGGGCCTGGCCACTGTCCTGAACTTTTTCATTCATGGTTAGCATTATACCACTTGAGGCACAGCTCCACTTCTGGCTCTTTTAAATGTTTATTTGGAGATAAGAGTCTCACAGGCTTTCTGCCTGGACTGGTTTCAAAACACAATCTTCAGAACTCAGTAGCTAGGATTATAGGTGTGAGCCTGGCCACCTGGCTTGGAATTAACATCCTTCATAAGAAGAGTTTGGGAGGAGGCTGCAATGCTTGGTAAGAAATGTATGCATTATCCTGCCCATGTAATTGTAGCCCCTCTGTACAGTATGTTCTCAAATAAAATAAAATAAAATTACAAAAAAAAAGAAGAGTTTGAACTCCTTAAAATGGCATTTGCTATGAATTTGTCCTTCAATATCTGTGCAGAGTTGTTTCCACCATCCATTGTGGATACCAAGATGGATTAGTACTTGTGTATCCACCTATGCATATCCTCTGAAATACTTAAATAACATCTCGGTTGCTAATAATAGCTACAATGTAAGTGCTTATGTGAGTAATTGTTATTCTGTACTGTTCAGCTGATAGATGATAAGGTGTCTTGATCTATCCAATGCAAGCAGAAGTTTCCCAGACACTTCTAATTCCAGATTATCTGAATTCATGGATACAAAATATGCATATAAGAAGGGCTGACTACACTTTATAATCCAACAATATCTTATTTTTTCACATTAGAGTACATTGTGTCTGATTATCTCCTCTTTATTACTTCATCCTTACTTTGCATTATTTTCTATCTCCAGCCTGAATGCTAATTGGTCCATCCATCCATCCATCCATCTACCAACCATATGTCAGGAATGTATTTTTTCTAGGGATAATACCTTGCCTCACCCACCTTAAGGTACCATGGGAAGGAAGATGCATTTACCACTAAGCTATAGCTGAAAAATTTCCATCTTCTGTAAGTCCTCTACTAAGTATCCTGGTCCTTAATTATCTTTTTTAATCATCTTTTGTCCCTATAGTAGCATCACCCATACCATCGATAATGTACAACAAAACCTCATTTCAAGCTAGGCACTGCTGAGTCACATCTGTGATGCTAGGTCTACAATAGCCTGAGATCTGAGGATTGTGATTCAAAGCCATCCCAGGCAGAAATGTCCATGAAACTCAAATTAACCAGAAAAAAACCTGAAAGTGGAAGTACGGCTCAAGCAGTAGAGTCCTGGCCTTGAGTGAAAAAGCTAAGTGAGAGTACAAGGTCCTGAGATCAAGTTCCATTACTGTTGCATGCACACACACACACACACACACACACACACGCTCCCCTCCCCCCCATTTTAGACAGCAGTTGTATTCTAAAGTCAGTGTGAAAGAACTGAAGAGTAAAAGTTGCCCTTGTACACGCTCGACAACATGGTGTCCCATCAGAAACCGGCTGCTATCTCCAACAAGGTAGATAACAAGCTTGTCCCTCAGGTTGAAACGGATGCTGTTTCTGTGGTTAACCTGCTTATAGAAATCATGTTTGCTTGGTGCCATGATGTGGAGAAAACACATATCTAGTTGAACAACCCCAGCCTGGCTCAGAGTACACTAAGATGTTCATATTATGACAGCCATGAGGCAACCAAGATGGGCTCAGCACAGCAGAGGTGCCTTGTTCCTCAGTTGTCACTGGAGTCTGTACTCACTGAAGAAACAGGGAAAACTATTGCCTGAAATTGTTCCCCTTTCACATAAATACACACAAGATGCATCTCTGCAGACCTACCTGATTCAAATAGAGGAACACTGAGCTTGGAGTTCTCAGAGCTCATGAATTGCATCTAGCAAACAAGGCTCGGTCTGAGCCTTGTTCACCATTTTATCAATTCTTTGGTACATGCATCTTCACCATAGGGTTCCTGTCTATTTTACAATCCCATTTCTTTACTGCCTCTTTCCTAACTCAACTCAGTACTTTCTTGGTCCATGAATAATATAGATTACTTCACTTCTCCTGCCGCTGCCTATAGCGCTCCTTTCCATGCTACCCAGCAGTCATTCCTTCGCTATAGTCATTTCAAGTGTTTTTTTCTTCAGTGATGGGTTGATTGGATTCATATTGCTATTCTTTATCCTTATCCATTGTCACATGATCCTGAAGTGCCCTCCCACTCTGACTGGACTTAGTCACGAGAGCTGCTTGGAGCAATAAAAAGCCAGTGAATGTAAAACAGCAAAGGATCATAAAGTCTTTGCTATTGTACTTGTCTTGCTTATCTGCTCTCACTGCCAGAAGTACAAGCGTTTGCTGGAAGTAGGGAAATGGTACTAATTCAAGGGGCTCAGTCATCCCAGCACCAAAGCAATCCTAGGTCAGTTTAACTGTAAGCAATCCCCAACATCTGAGCAACCATAGTCAATATCAAAACAGCTGCTTAGATGATCCATACTGGTTGCAAACATATGCACAAAGCCAGTGGACCCCAGCCTGGATTAGCTGTACCCACAGCTCTATATTACTGAAGTGTACTTATTAGATAATATTACTGCAGCAATAGAAAAGGGACTTTAAGATCTTTGATGACTCTCTCAAGGAAATATGACCACATCCTCATTGGTGTAACCTCTGAATTTTATACCTTCTTCTATTACAAACATAATACACTTTATTATTATAAATACTTGTTGGATGAATCAGTAATATTATTAGTCATTTTTTGAACCTGATTCTCCTCTTAAGACTAGCCTCCCTGCCAACAAGAAGACCATCTTTGTGAGGGAGATGAGGTATAGAGTCAAGACAGTTTGGCTTATACCTTTACTTTTTCTCTATTTTTGTATTTTCCTTTTGATGAATGTACACTGTAAAAAATTAAGAGAACTATAAAAGTAATTCATTTCAAATATAATCCTGTTATAATATAAAACAAAGAGTTTGGCTTAGCTGGGTAAGAATCACAGCATGGCAACTGGTAAATTTTCTGACCTCGAGCCTTGGGCTGAAAAATGAGGATAGCAGTATCTACAGCCCTCCAGAGACAACCAGATGAGGAGATCTCTAGAACGTGGCCAGCTCAATCAGTCCACAACACCTCCACGGGTTCATCAGGTGTTATGTGGTTGAGAGAATTAATGAATTGACACTCCCATGGCAGATTTTTGAAAGAAGACCTCAGAACACCACCTCCTGATATCTCCAATGCCCATGGAAGCTGATGTTTCCATTTGTGAAACCCATCTGTACAATAAAAAGGTACCTCGGAGGACCATCTTTGCAACTTAACATCAGCCCAATGCAGTTTATTTGATCTTTCAGTGGAAGCAAAAGTTGAAGTCTGCTGCTTATAAATCTGTCCTTCCTGCAACATTTTCAAGAAATACAGACGTTTGGGTTGTGTTTCTTGCTCACCAGTGGGTAGGCCAAATAGTCTCACCAACTGAGCTCCTTTCTGCCCAATTAAGGAATGTATACTTACCTCTCTGGAGACAAGTGGTCCTCCTTCACAGACACTGCAAGAACAAGAGACAGAGGGAAAAGGAAGTATTGGCAGTGTGCTGGTGAACGTGAACGTTGCTCATGACATGACTCTAACACCCCAGAAACCAAGTATTGGTAGCTCACTTGTGACCCAATGTTCCTCTTGCCTAACTACCCCTATACTGCAGTTCATGACCATACTTTATGGTGTTATTTATGGGCATAATTCCTTGCATTGGACTTTGGCCTCTCGGAGGACCAACCCCTCTGTGGGGTTTAATCTCATTTCCATCACAGGGTCTGGCACAGAGAATACTGATAGCTTAGCTGCTCAATAGTTGAAATAACACAGAAGATTTTACTGAGGATTTTCCAGTATGCCTAGATATTACCATATTATAATCCTAATAATCCTCTGCTATTGAAGGTCTCACTTTCCCCATTTTACAGATGAGGAACACAAGGCTCAGTGAGCACCATTCAAACTTATGTATAGTTTGCAGGTAGAAGAGCTGGGTTCTCTGAAGCTCATTTTATTATAAAAGGTTTAGCATTTTGTTCTATGTTCTCTGAATTAATGTTTATATAAAGAAAGTCACACATAGTAGCAATCCCAAGTACCAAAAAAGAAAAAAGAACATTCACCCATACCCTTCTTTGATATGGATGGAGCTGAGTTTTTGTATTACTAAAGTATACTTCCAAGGGTGCTGTTTCTCTATACAGAATGTTCTTTTAGGATAAGACTTGGCATGGCTTGTATTGTTGGTTCTCAAAGTATAATTCATGGGTGAGGAGCACCAGCAGTTCTTGTTAATTTATTAAAAGGTAAAGCCTCAGGCTCTCAACCAGACCAACCAAATCAGAAACTCCGGGGATTAGGCCCCGCAATGTGAGTTTAAACAAGACCTCTAGGTGATTCTCATGAATGCTTCTGGGTGAGCCTTTGCTTTAGAGAAATTCCAACATGAGGTTGCCCAAAGCAGTCAAATGAACAAAGATGCATTAGCTCTGTGGATATACCATTTGCTGATGCTGATGGTCACAAGAAAACAAATGTTAACACAGCCCCACACCTCACTTCACAGTATATGTTCCCCTCATGTTTCATTAGAGCAAACATAAGTAAAGGCATTTACGTTGTCAGCAATATGCGGCTGTGGTAGGAGCCACGAGGGACCAGAAGTGCTCTTGTAAAATAATGGAACAAACCGAGACACAAAACAACACAGAAAAATGGCTCCCAGGGCTGCTTCCTGGAAAGGATCAGAGAGGGCCTGAGCCTTTGCTGAATTTGTTGGAGGCAAGTCACAAGGGCGGAGGGGAACTCTGCCAAAAGGATCTCAGGTCAAATTGGCTTCCTCATCTTCACCTCCCTCCTGCTGACTCTGTTCGCAACACAGGTTTTGCAGCAAACTGAAAGGTTCACTGCCTCTCTGCCCAGCCAACTTTTTGTTTGTTTCTTCTTGGACAGATTCCCAGTGATCAAAAGCAATGCTCCCAGGGGAAGTGAGTGGGCCCAGGAGTGATAAGAGGCCAATTCTAGCAGATTTGTCATTTTGTGGGCAAGCTGCCCCAGCCTGTACTTGAGAATAGTAGTGATGCTTGTGCCACTCCCTGGAAGGGCAGTGGTCGCATTGTTCCCTCGGGGTCTGGGTGGAGAGGGAGGTGACATGAGGAAACAGACACAGAAGCTGTGTGTGCTCCAGGCTGGCCATGTGTAGTGCTGCTCTGTACATTGCCTTACCTTCTTTTGGGGTCTTGGTCGTACCAACTGATTGTCTCTGGAAGGCCTGGAGGTTCACGGTGGGGGGCTTTGTCGGCTTTGGGGGAGGTGGACCCAGAGATTCAATGGAAGGCAGTGGCTTCGTTTGGGGAAGCTGGTGATGCCTGCTATCTGGCTGGTTTTCTGAGCACAGACAGGGAAATGTGAGGTCACTGAAAGTGGTGAATTTTCAGGTGAAACTTTTTTTTCAACCTCAGTTTTGGTTCCCTCCCTCCTACCTGTTCTCCATCTAACAATTTCTAGGCTCCAGTCCAAATACGTACCTGCTCATGGCATCAATCTGATGTCCAATGCAGGAACTCAGCAAGGCCTGTTCATGTCCACCAAAGGGGAGGTGAAGCTTCTCACCCCCATCACCCCCCACCCCTATTAGTAGTCAAACCCCCAGAAGCTCAGGGCTAAATTTCTTTCTTCTTAGGTTACAACTGAAATTCCCAATATCATATTTCACCGAATTAGGGAGAAGACATAGGGGAAATGAAACATTGCTCACTAACTGGGCTCCTAACTTTTTTTCTAGGTATTGTGCTAAGAAAATTACATGTTAATTTCCTTTAACTCTCAATATTTCCATCCATGGGTAGTTGATACTCCTTTACTCTTTCCCACTCTTTCTCACCCATCTTTCTTTCTATTCATCCTTCTTTTCCATTACACACATACATATATGACTATTGATTTGAAATATATATGTATATTATTGTGTTTTTAAAGGAATTAAATTTTATTTGAGAAGTATTCAATGTCCATAGACATCAAGAAAGCACAATTATTATCAAAAATTATAGTGGATCATAGTGGATTTCAGTTCAATAAGAGAACTTCAAAATGTTTGTGGGTACATTTCCTTGAATTTTATCATATGATATTGATGTAACATTGAATCACAGCAAAGTATGCAATAAAAATCTCTAGTAGCCTTCTGTGGCAAGCTAAGGAATAACTGCTTGACCAGAAGTGGTTTTCATCATATATAGCATACTCATCCTTATATGCCAATAGATAACAGAATTTAGAAATCCTTATTTATTTCAAAGTTTCATAACCTGGGGGCAGAGGAGCCAACAAAATGCATTTTTTTTGTTGGTTGAGTGGCTTGAACTCAGGGCCTGGGTGCTGTCTCTGCGTGATTTTCCTCAAGGCTGGTATTCTACCACTTTGAGCCGCAGCATCACTTCCAGTTTTTTTGGTGATTAATTTGGAGATGAGAGTTTCATGGACTTTCCTGCCCAGGCTGGCTTTGAACTAGTATCCTCAGATCACAGCTTCTTGAGTAGTAGGATTACAGGTGTGAACCATTAGCACCTGGCCCAAAATATAAGTGTTGAAGAAACAACTTTGGAATGCAGGGGGAGCATATCTCCTCCTTAAAGAAGGCATTTGATTTCTAGTATAGTCTCTGTGGAAAGCAGATCATTTAGCTATTAAACACCACGGTCATCTAGGTTGCTGTGTGAGTTGTTGTAAATAATACTGGTGGTCACAACAGACCACTCCCTAAATTTCAGTGCCTTAGGCTGACCAAGGACTTTCTTACAATGGGTCTTCTAGGCTTGCCTCTATTCTAGGGAGACACTGTCTGGCAGACATAACCTCTAGGTTATCATAAGAAGGAAGCAGAAGCCCAGAGAAGACAGATCTGCCTTAAAAGGGCCACTTCATGCTTCTTACAGGACCAATCATAGTGCCCTACCTTGGCTACTGAAGAGGCTGGTAAGTATAGGATAGCCCATACAATATTTGTAAACTCTGAGTGCTGTGGTTTTGGTGAGGTTTGAGTGTCCTGCGAGGATACATTGTGACTTGACAGTTTGAAGGGTGGTGGTATTAGGAGGAATGGATCCTTTAAGGGGTGGGCCCTTGTAGTAGGGCCTTAGGTCACTGAGGGTAGGAAATTGTTATCATGTGACCTTTGGAATAAGGAATAATCTTGGCCCCTTCATCCTCTCTGCTTCTGATTTTAGATGCAATTGGTTTACTCCTGCCTAACTCTTGTTACATATGTATAAAACTATCGATATAAAGAAAGTACTAACTTCAGTAAATTAATTATATATAATAACTGTATATAAGTCATAACTATATGCAATCATAACTATATATATATATATATTCCTACTTCCAGGTTCAGTATAATGAGAAAAGATTAATGATAAAAAAGTAAAAACCAAATAAGATCAATCTAGAGATCTATGTGGTATATTTACTGTGTGCTAGGAGAAAAGAAGCAGGAAGAAAATCAGAGCAAGTGCTAACATGTAATGTTATCAAGATTGTAGCAATTTAAGATCTATTTTAAGTACAAAGTGAGGCCATGTAGGATTGTAAGAAGGATAATCCATCCATCCAACCATCCATCCATCCACCCCTCCAACTACCCACTTGTCCATCAATCTATTCAGTCTACCATTCAATAAATATTTTGTGATGAATTACTCAACCCTACCTTCTTTTTTCTGGGGATATGGTGATTAAGGAAGTCAAATTTTATCATTTTATAATTCACAGCTTACTTAGGCAAGCACAAATACACAGTGATAATCCAAGTAGAGATCAGTAGTATTAATAAAACCAAAGCAATATAAGAAAACAAAGGATTGATAGGAATGGCCTAGCTATTTTGCATAAAGTGACTCACAAGGCCACTGAGAACAGGTGACTCTTGGACAGAGATTTCAAAACAATTAGGGCCCAAGTCTTCAAAGGTATCACAGAAGAGTGTTCTGGGCAAAGGGAATGACAGGTGCAGAGACCTGGGGTGGAGTCAGCTTGATGTATCTAAGAAAGGCAGTGTGGTAAGAGAAACAGAGAAAAGAGAACTAGGCAGAGACCAAGTTGCATGAGATACTGTTAGATGATTAGAGCTGTCTGAGAAGGAGAGCAATGTGATGTGATTTATGCTTTAGTGGATCATGCTGTCTGCTAGGAGAACAGAATACAAGGAGGTAAGATCACTGATGAAAGGAGGCTGATGGGCTGTTGACAGTGGTCCAGTTGAGAGAAAATGATGATATGGTCTAGACCAATGGACAGAAATTAAGGGTCCCCAAACGTACTTTTCTGGTAGAATCAAGAGCTCAATGATAGATTAAATGGAAATAGTAAAGGGTGCTGAGTGGGGAATAGAATACTACCCAAGGTTTTGGCCTGAGAAAGTAGAGGATAGTTGTGTTGTTTACCAAGACAGAGAAGACTGATAATATATGACTTGTAAGACTGCTCATGTTCATGTGCTTATACAAAATACAGATAGGATCCAAATCCAAGTTAGTTCAGGTTCATATAATAATTCTGGGAGATTAAACACTTTACTCAAACCTGGAACTACAATTTAATAAGAGAGCTTACAATTGCCATGTTACATCGGTCAAGTCCCAGATAGGATCACTCAAAGTCAGCAAGATTAAAAAAGAAAATAAATACAATGGGCTCCCCTCCCAGCCTACAGAGACTCCGTCACTTACCAGGGGCAGGTTTGGCTGTCTTGCTTCTCTCAGCACTGGGGTCCCCCTCACTCTTCCTACCATTTTGAAGAAGTAGAAAGGGGGGGTCTTTTGAGGTCACACATGATTCTCTCTGGGCTATTGAGTTCCTCTGAGAAGGAAAAGTCTGAGCGCCTGTTGATTCCAGTTTTTTTCTTGGCCTTTCTGGAGCAAATCTTGTGCTTTTCTGCTCTTCTTGACAGAAGGTCTTATTGCCACAGTTAGTGAGAACGGGTGGAGACATCTGGCTCTTCTGAGATGAAACCTTCTCCCAGTTCCAGAGTTTGTCTCTGAAGCTGTTGGCCGCCATTCCTTCCTGCTCATGGGATAGCTTAGTGCTTGACTGGGTCCCTGCTAACAGCAAAGAAGCCTTCTGAGAATTTTGTGAGTCCACTGTAGACTTTTCTGGAGGTTCTGGGGAACTTAAACACTTCTGAATTTCACTCTTTGGAGTAAACTTCATTTTCTGGGATTTGGGAGCCTGAGACTCCCGGCTGGAACAATATGATGGGGGCCAATTGAAATTGGATGCGAGAGGCTTCCCATTGGCCCAAATCTGGGTTGATTGTATGCATGCCCTGTCACTCTTTTGAAGAACACCTGCTGGGAATCTGATAGGTCCTGGAAGAGGTGGAGTGTCAAACTTTTGAAATTTGGCTCGAAGTTCCTTGAAGTTTCTTACCTCTTCCTAAAACATAACAGGGGAGGGGGAGGGCATAGTCTCATTATTCCAGAAAAAAAGTGGCCTTGTAATTAGCTGGCTTCACTGTGCAAGGTCAGAGGCTTTAATAGTGATAAAATGCAATTGCTTTTGGGTTGGACCACATTAGCCAGTAATGTTGCTGTTGATGAAAGATGGCATAAAATAATTTTATCCTTTTTAAAACACTCAAAGTATATATAATATCATCAGGATATAAAAATGTAGAGAGAATACTGACAATTGCTGATACAAATGTCAATAATTGTTAGTAATAATAATTGTTGATATAAACTTTTTGGGGTGTATATGCCAGTACCCGGGCTTGAAGTCAGGGCCTGGATGCTGTCCTTTACCTTTTTTGCTTAAGGCTGGTGTTCTACCACTTCAGCCACACCTTTTCTTCTGGCTTTCTGGTGGTTAACTAGAGATAGGTATCTCATGGATTTTTCTACCTGGGCTGGCTTCAAACCATGACACTCACATCTTAGTCTCTTGGGTAGCTAAAATTCCAGGCATGAGCCACCAGCTCTCAGCCCAATAAAAACCTTTTTCCATTACCAGTAAAAATTAGTTACAACCTGTTCTTGTGTATGAGGTGCTACATAAGATATTCCCAATTATCTCAAAAGATAGTGGAAATTTATCTTTAACCACCACAAAACATGGCTGTCCTTACACCAAACAAAGCTGTTTATAATTTGTACTGGCTTGGCTCATGTGTTCTGACATCACAAAGTACTCCTCTCATCCACTTGTTAACTGCTTTCTTGCCACTTCCTCTCCTGGTCACATTGCAGGATTTTTATTTCATGTACACAGATCATCTCTATGGTAGTGACTTTGATTTTGCCACTCATGTGCCCTCTGGGAAGGACCAGGGAAGGAGTGTATGGGCTTCTCTGACTATTCTTTTTGACATTTTGCTACTTCTTCATATCTTGGTTGTTGTACTTCCCACTGTGGAGTGAGGAAAAGGGAAACCATTGGTATCAGTCAGGCCTATGTTCGAATTCTGACTCTAACTTTCCTGTAGACAAATACTCTGGGAAACCTGATCTTACCTTATTGTATCATATGGAGATACTTTTTTGTACAGCATCTATCATAGATCATATAAAGCTATATATAAAGCTAAACTATCCTCTTGTGTTTTCAGCTCTGCTGGGAGATATGCTCTTCCCTCTAAGGAGTCATCTTAAATCTAGTATATGAAGATGGTAAGGGTAGAGGGAGGGGCAAGGTCAGGACTCTACAGTGAGTTGGTCCAGTCCAGTAAGGTTGATCTTTCACCCCATATCCTTCCTATTGTGTCCTACTTTCTCCCACTACATTTAATTTATGTTTGCAAGTCATCTTATCATCTTTTACCATCACAGGAGGCAGGAAGACTTCTAATGAAGCTGTTTCAAAAAGCAAGAGCCATTATCCTCTCCTGGTCACATTGCAGGTACTTTTTAAATTTCATGTACACAGATCATCTCCAGGGCAGTGACTTTGATTTTAGCAGCTGAGGGAATGTTGGGTGACCTTTTCTTACCGTGTTTACAGTTGACTCACACCTGCCCTCTGAAGACTTAGCAAGGGAGGGATAATTGAGCAAGACACATAAAGCAGGTATCTGGGAGCTGGCTTGCATTATCTCTTTATTTTTCTTCCTCTCTATTTCTCTCTTCACTCATCCATATAAACACTGCCCATGCAGACATTTTCAGCCCTCTACATAAACTGCCAATGGTTACTTTCTTATCCTTCAGTCAGCAGACAAGTTAATTCAGCTACCCTTCCTATCTCTGGACAAGGCAGAAGCTTGCATTGGGTGCGCAGTCAGCAATTCTGTGCCTGACGGTCAGAGCTCACCTTAGCCCCTTTCAAGTTAGGTGCCTTGGGCAATCTATTTCACTTTTCTGAGCCTTATTTTGTTCACTCTAAACTGGGACTTATGAATGTACATAACACATTCTATTTATTTATTCAGCTGTTGATATATACTTGGGTAGCTTCTGTATTTTAGGTATAGTGCATCATGCTGCTATACAGCTAGTTGTACAAATATCTTTTTGAGGTCTTGCTTTCAATTGTTTTGGGTATATGCCCAGAAGTAGAATTGCTGGATCATATGATAATTCTATTTTTAAACTTTTGAGAAACCTCTCTACTCTTTTCCATAGCAACAGCATCATCGTATACACCCGCCAACAACAGTATACAAAGATTCCAATTTATCCACCTCCTCTGCAACACTTATTTTTTTTTAATAGCTACCATCTTAATGGCTATGAGCTGATCAGTGGGCAATTTTTTTGAAGTAGCATTTATTTTTAGCTCTTCAGTATTTAAAGCCATGTACAGTATTATTGCTTGGTAGATTTTTTTTTAAATCTCTGCAATACTGATTTAAGCAAAGCCCTAATCAGAGATAGAACTGTGAATTTACTAACCTCTGAATGAAGAGCATGTGCAAAGACCACTGGTTCAAATCAAGAGTAAATCTGATTATTTCTGGCTTACTGCTCTTTTCAACAATCGTTCATTTAGCATCTACTACATAGATCGAACACTGCTTTACCCAGTCTAGGGTTCTGCTCCAACATATTACATTCTAATGTCAGAGTGAGATAAAATATAAGGAAATGCACGAGAAAGCATCAGAGACTCGTGCTGTATGGAGATGTATGCAGCTGACACAATGGTGACTAGGTGATTATGGCTAATTTTCAGAGGAAGGGTACAATCTCAATCATGTACCAAAGCAAGGGTTGGCCTGGATGATCTTCAAAGTCTCTTCTGGCACTTTTTATGATACCCTTTACTTTTGTTGTCCATCACCATAGGTGGGAGTTCTGGGTTCAGGACATGAGGTCAGTGGTAGGAAAATCGGCTGGGAAATGGCCAAGGAGCCTTCTTGTTAAGACCAGACTCCACTTTTGTGGAACCAAGCAAAGGAATCCTCAAATCTTCCTTAACTCTTACGGATCCCTTTCTTCCTGTAACTGCCTTCAAGCTTTTTTCACTTATGGTTTGAAAAAAAAAAAAAACAACAAAAAAAACTTCTTCATAGTCTCATTGTTTTGCCTCTGAGTTCCTGTAATCCTCCATTTACCATTTATCCAGCTGTTAGACAAATCTGTTTAAAAACACAAATCTGATCATGTAAGTCCCTTCCATGTTTTAAATCCTTCAGGTTGGCTTCCCCGAGGCTTTCAAATAGGTTCAAATGCTTTTTCATAGCACCCAAGATCCATCTTAATCCCAGTTAATTTTCTGACATGATTTTGGACCCCTCCCCAGCATATTTTCTTCCTTCTAACCCAAATGAATTGTTTGCATTTGCCCGATCTGTGTTCTTTTCAAGTCTCTGTCCTTTTAGATGTTCTGTTTCCTTGGCCCACAATGCACATCTTTCTCCCAAACTCTTTTCTTTTTGGAGAAAAGAACTCAATGTGTAGCCTAAGGTGGCCTGGAACTCTTGATCATTCTGCCATGACCTCCCAAGTGCTAGGATTACAAGTGTGTTCCACCAAGCCCAGCTCTCTTCCAACTAAAAGAAGGTCCCTGCTTGTTCCAAATTTGACTTATGTCACCTCAAAATCCTAAGTAGCAGGCACTAAGGCTTTAAAGATGAATAAAGTCAGGCCCTTCACTTTCAGAACTGATAGAATTGGGGAGAGAGATACACAAGGGTTATTCTGATCTAATATAGGAAATTACTAACTACTCAGCAAAAATTCTGATATGGGAATAGAGAAAAGAAGCTTTTGACGCAACCTAGAGGATAAAAGCAGCTTCCTGAAGATAACTCCTCAGGTATGACAGAGACAGAGACAGAGACAGAGAGATAGAGAGACAGAGAGAGACAGAGACAGGCAGAGACAGACAAAGAAAGACAAAGAGAAAGACAGAGGGACATACAGAGAAAGACAGAGGGACACACAGAGAAATAGAGGTACAAAAGACACAGCCATGTGCACTAGCATGCTGCATACAGAAGAGCAAGCCATCCCACATCTCTGAAGTCCCCGTGTCCAAGTGTGAGGCTGGAAAGACTGGAGGCTGAGTCTCCTGATAGTATATTTTAAGTGACCTTCAGTGAAGATCGTGATTTCTAATGACTATATCATATGCACAACCGCTGTTGGTCAAAGAGTAGCTCTGCTCCACTCTCTGTGTGTCTCGCCCCAAGTGTAACCTGACTCATCTAGCCCTGTACAGTGAACCTCCCTCTAATGCAGAGTGTGGAGGTCTCAAAGCTACATCTCTAGGGTGCTCTCAGCTGGAGTACTTCCAAGTAGAGGTGTCCCTTGAAGTATGGGAAATGAACATGAGAGTATCTTTGGGGAGCAGCTGTGGCAGGGGTGGACGTACTCCACAGCAAGTGGCTTTATCCACAAATTCTTACTGAAACAACCCCAGCTTTTCATACAAACTACTCCACAGTGCTCTTGGTGATTCCCCAAAATGATCTAAAATAAATCAACAATAACAGATTTAATCTTCAATGAAGACTCCTGGCAAATAAATCCTGGTTTGATTTCTTCGTGGCAACTATGGGCATCTGGCATATGCTTTGTCTTCCTCAATCAGAATGTAAACTTCATGAGGAAAGACACTGCATCAGTTTTTCAGTGCTGTTTTCCTGCAAAGCAGCAGAATCTGGAAACAAAGGATACTCCATGAAACACTGAGGAATCATCGAAGATTTACAAATCTCCCAGAGTCCATTTGAAGGAAAGTCAGTGTCTTGTTTATGCTGATATCCCTGGCACTCGCCTTCTAGCTCACAACAGACATGGATAACAGAACAGTCTTTGATGAATGAATGCATCAGTGAATGAAGCTTCTGAACAGTTTCATGCAATACACGAACAGTAACTATGAAAAACTTCCAACTTTTCTTGCATCATCTTTATGAACATAGCTCAGATGCCAGAGAAATAAATGATCTAATCCCTACAATATCAGAAGATGGCTCTGAAAATAGCCCTGGAAATCGCCTGGGCATTTCTCATCTGGATTCAACCAGCCTCCAATGCGTCCTTTGGGGAGCACAGGACACAATAATGGTAGAGATATTGTGGGAACAACCTAAGATAAAAGGCAGTCCTCTAAACAGAAAGGGTTTATCTCTGTTATGGAAAGTAGGCAGCCAGCAGCCAAGGAAAACAAAGACATTTCAAAAGAATGAGGGGATCAGCTTCAAATAGTTACAGGCCCAGTTCTGTAGGTGTGATATTATTCTATTCAGAGAAGATATTTAGGACAACAAAACTCCATCAAATAATTTTCATGTTATAGAAATATAAAGAATAAGAAAAATAACAAGAATAAGCAAATAATAACAGAATAGACAAAGATAACCGAACAGGCAAACATATGTTCTGATCCTCTGCCAGATACTTCTAAGCACTGCACACACAGCCACCTGTTTAAACCTGTCCTGTTCTCAGGTATAAAAGGTGATATTGAGGTACTGAGAGTGGAGTGTGCGTGACCTTCCTCAAGGTCACGGTGAGTAAAAGGCAAAGCTGGGATTGAAGCTAATGGGCTACTGTGGACTCCTTAAGCCCAAGAATTGGCTTGGCAGGTCTAGACATTCCTTGGCTGCTCTTTAAGAAACTATTTTTAGAAACACACTAATACCTGACCACATGGACATGATTCTATAGCATTAGTTTAGTGAGAAGGAATTTTCCCCTTTGCTAGTTTCAGACTCTTGATAACACTATTTTTTCTGTCATCATCATCCTGATTGTCAACTCTTCTTTATGCCATCTAGATTCATCTCCACAATCACCCACAGAGCAGGCATGGTTACTATTCACATGGAAGCTAAACGGATGGGAAAAGAGACATAAAGTAACCTTGCTAGCTACTTAGTTACATAGAAACTAGTATAGGAATTTGAACACAAGTCTGTGTGATCTCAGGACTTCTTTGAACTATTCTGCTAGATTACTTTACTTATAAATGTAGCTCTAATGTATAATTCTTTCACTGTATCACAGAAGTTTCATGGGCAATTCTGTATTTACCACATTTCCTTTAGACAATTAATTCTATAATAATCACCACATTGAAACAAATCCAAGGAAACCAACATGTTGGTGTTTAAAATACTCTCAGATTTCTGATTATTTGTAGTGACATGAACAAAACATTGTTACTAGTATAATTGACACATTAAAAAAAAAGATATTTAGTAAATTCCATGGTCATTTTGTATGTATTTTTAGATTTCCAGGGTTGCTCTGAGTTAGTGCAATTTAAAAGGTGATGTGAAACTGCAAAACCAAATACAAATATAAAGCATAATTCAGTACCATCATACCCTTTCAGAATACATTTGGAAATGAGAAAAATTCTGTGTGAGAGTCACCTGTCCTTATCCATGGTTTACAAAACATGTTTTCAAAGCCGGCTGCTGTGCCCTCTCCCAAGTTCCCTGGATGAGCAGACTGTGAAGGGACTCTCATCTCTGTCATGGCTCTCTGGGCTTACATCTCCAATGGCCTACATCACTCTACACTGCCAGCTAGCATGGCAAAGAACCAGAGATGCTTCAAAAAATCAGAAGTCACTCCATACAGGAAAATTGTCATAGAAAACATATGCTAACTAAGTCACAAAGGGAGAGGATGTTATTTTGATGCCTATTCCTTGATTTTTTAAAAAAGAAATTTTTTAGTGCATTTTTGGATTTTTGCCCATTGCTAAGTATTGTCCTCCACAGGGAGAGGCAAAGGTGACACTGATGGCAAATCTGATCACAAATCTGAAAATTCCTCCTGAGGTAAATACATACAAGAGCCTTAAGGAATATGCAAACTCAAGATCCCCGGCTCAGGGCAAGCAGAAGCCAAGAAAGGATGAGCCCAGAAGAGAGACAATTATAGCTGTCAAGTCCTACCTAAGATGGAAGGAAATAACAGTCTTAAGAATAGCATCTTAGTCACTATTCACAAACAAAGGGGCTTTGCTTCAAGCTTCCCCATTCCAAGAGCAGTAAAATTCCAAGAGCAGCAAAAAAATTCTTACCTTCCTGGCATCCGTGATTAATCCAAAGGCCCCTAGGAAGGGATAGGAACAACAGAGCTCAGAGCTTGGTGGTTTTAAATCTTTCTACCTGCTCTCAGAACAAGCACAGGTTTGACAGGCTAGAAACTACCATCACAAAAGTTATAAAGAAGCCAGGTGCTGGTGGCTCACGCCTGTAATCCTAGCTACTCATCAGGCTGAGACCTGAGGATCGAGGTTCAAAGCCAGTCCCATCACGAAAGTCTGTGAGACTCTTATCTCCAATAAACCACTCAGAAAATTGGAAGTGGTGCTGTGGCTCAAATGATAAGAGTGCTAGCCTTGAGCTGAAGAGCTGAGGGACAGTGCCCAGGCCCAGAGCTATAAGGACCAATCATTTTTTTTTTCTCCAGAGTGTGAGCTAAGTGTCTGGACAATGGTGAGTACTATTGGTAAGACTGTCTCACCTTTTCTTATAAACACAGACTAGAAAGGAAGCATCAGGAGAGCCCCTAGGAAAGCTTTAACATTCTTCTTCCCCTGAACTCTTCCCCGAGACTGCCCACTGCAGACAGCAGAGGTCCTGCAGGATCATGTGCCTCTGGGTGCTTCCTGGGACAAGACTGAGGTCTGGGTCCACTTGCTTCTGTCTCAGTACTTATCACACCTAGAATAGCTGTTCACTGGTCTGCCTCTCTCAGTAAGCTTCATCTTTTTCAATGCAGAGCCTGTGTCTTTCTATCTCTGCATCCTCAGCTGATAGCTGGGCCAGCTAAGCAGAGCAATTGGAAACATTTGATTCCCATTCCCTGAAGGCAGTTATGCAAACAATGACCTAAACATACCATGGTGTGTAATATCAAAAAAAGTAAGTAAAGAGTTGGGTGCTGGTAGCTCATGCCTGTAGTCCTAGCTACTCAGGTGGCCGAGATCTGAGGATCATGGTTCAAAGCCAGCCAGTTGCAGAAAGTCTATGGGACTCTTATCTTCAAGTAACCACCAGAAAAACAGAAATGAAGCTGTGGTTCAAAGTGGTAGAGCACTAGCCTTGAGCAAGAAAGCTAAAGGACATCACCCATGCCCCTGGGTTCAAGCCCCAAGACTGACAAATACAAAATAACAACAACAAACACAGTGAAATAAAGGATTCGTTTGGCAAGCCCCTTTTATTACCTTCTTCCCAAGAGAAAGGAGATTGAAGGATGAGTGGATTTTCATTGGAGAGGGGCTATGAAGACATTTTGGCTGAAGAAACAGCATAGGTAAGGTATGAAGGCCTGCTGGTACACTGTATTTTCAGTGAGTACCTATTTTAGATCAAAGCCTCTGAAATATACTATCATAAGCACAGCACAAGGTGATAAGAGGGAGAAAGCTACTATTCTTCCCTGAAGCTATTTTGAGTTAAAGCCTTCAGAGCCTTCACCCAAGGAAGAAATAAAGAATCTCAGTTGTCTTTACAGGCAATGAGAGAGAGAGAGAGAAGGTATTTTGGCACAAATAGCCTTTTGGAAGATACACCACCACATTCCTTTACCACCTTTGAGTCTATATCTGCCTACATGCTTTTCTTTATGAAGACCTTCCTGTCTACCTACCACCAATCACCAAGAACTTAGAACTTTCATGCAGGGTCCTAGTAGTTATCACCAACACAAATACTCATCCCCTCCACCCAGCTCCCCCTGCCCCTCCACCAGTGCCCAACATGAACACTTGTGCAGAAGCCTTTCCCCATCAAGCCCCATCCTTTTGTGGGAGCTCAGGGGAGCTCAGGCTCCCTTTTTGCTTTTGTCTTTGGGGAGTTGCTCGGGTTCCTTAGACATTTAGTTTTAGCATCAGCAAGACAACTGTGGTTTGGGTCTACAATCTTTACACAAAATTCTAAAAGAGATGTGTTCTGGGATTCAGAAACTTTCCATTTTTAGAAAGGTAATATATTCTAGGCTCTGTATATGTAAAGCAGGTATGGGCTGAAACAGCGTGTCGGACTCAGATTTGCTACTTCTGCAGTGAAACAGGCTAATGTTTATCTAATGTCGCATAAATACAGATCATAAATTGTCTCATGTTGATTCAGGTAGGCCAAACAGCGATGACAAATTAGTGGCTGTTAAGCTCATTACATTTTGGAATTGTGAGTAAGGGATCATGGACAAGTTCCTACCCCTTTGCGAGGAATTTTTTTTTCAAGGTTTAAAGAAGAAGGAAAAAGCAAAGTGATTATCTAGCTCCAGGCATAACAAATGGTAGCTGTAACTGCAGATCTCCCCTGGAACAGTGGGTTGTCTTAGATGCTTGCAGTTCTACCTGCAACTCTCCTAAACATTTCTTCAGAGATCTAGTGTTTCTAAGACGCAATTCCAGTCTAATATTTCACTCTCTTTTTGAAAGATTACCATTTTCCTCTATAATTAGTTGTCATTTCAGATGCTAACTGCTTATCTCCTGGATTTGATTATTCCAAACCACCATTAGCTCTTTCTCTCATTTCTTGTACATCTTAGGGATCAAACTATGGCTTCACACATGCTAGACAAGTGCTCTACTAGTGTGTCTCATTATTCCCTTCCCCCTCCCCCATTACATCTTTTTAGGTTACAGTCACACACAAAGCTCCTGGGCTTCGCTGATATGGGCTATCTTTTCCTGCAACCAACCCACCTCCAGCCCTGCCCCCTCCTCACTCCCAGCCTATACTTCAGCCCTTATCTGAAATATCTGGAATTCCTGACCAGAAAGCACCTGTCTGAATTCTACCCATCCTTCCAGACACAGTAGAGATAATCCCATAACACCTTCATCTGGAGCTTCTTCAAAACATAACCTCTCCTATCTCTTTCTGCTGGCAATGGTTCTCAATCTTGACTGTATACTAGAGACCCCAGGAACCCCTGAACCTGCCCCTCTGACACAAAAATCTCTAGGGAGTGTGCATTTTATGAATCCTTAAGTACTTATTCTATAACCAAGCCAGTATCTAATACAGGAATAGATCTGGAAGCCTCTTTCCAATTTCATTTGTCAATTTATTCTGGTGGTCCACCTCTCATTACTGTCTGCATCCCAGTGCAATCACTCAGGCAGATGCTTCCTTTCCACTACAGTCTATGATCTCCTTTAAGGGAAGGTTGCAAAACATCCTCATCTTTGCAGAGCCCACAGCAGAGCTTGAGTTCTAGCAAGTGCTCAATAAATATTTACTAACCAAATGAATGGACTTACTGAGTGAAATGAATGAACAGATTTTTACTAATCATCTAGAAGGTATCCCTTTATCTAATAGTCTTCCTAAGAGAGGTACTGATTAATTTTATGCCAGCAGTGTATCTAAATTACAGATATAAACACGCTCCTGTTGAAAACCCTTCAATGCTCCTTCATGACCTCAAGAAAAATCAAGTGTTTCTTAGGTAGACATGTGTGGTCCTCTCCCATGTCCTGCTCGTATTTTTAGCTTGGCTTCCCACCACTTCCTGCCTCTAATTCAGCATTCCAGAACAACTGAAATTGGTTCATGCTATTCCTTTCACCAGGAAAACCCTTTCCATGTTACTTTTCTGAGCTTTGACTGACTTAGAAATCCCTCCCAGGAGCCTCTCCCGGTGCTTTTTGGCAGGGCTAAGTGTACTTGCTCTGCAGTTTTATAGCAGCTTCTGTTTCTAGTTTGTCTGATTTTGGTTACAGGGATCTATCTATCTGTCTGTCTGTCTATCTGTCTGTCTGTCTGTCTGTCTGTCTGTCTGTCTGTCTGTCTGTCTGTCTGTCTGTATCTACTTTATACATGCCCCACTCCCACAGTGAGGAGCTCAGGGATATGGACCAGACTGGGTTCTTTGGATTCTTGCTGTATTACACTGTCTCCCCCAGACAGAAGAGGGACCAATGTATGTCCTTTTGAACTCAGTTGAGCTGATCTCTGCTCAAGTCTTTGTATGTCATAATGATATGGAAACTAAGGAAAAAGTTAACAATGATTCTAGATAAAAGAAAATGAAAGATGCTTCACATGGTTATTATTTTGTATTTTTCTATGTTATTGCTTTTCAGGTAGCAGGCACAGGAACATGTGACTGTTGGTTCAATTACTGTAATCTTCACAACAGCTTCTAAGCTTGCCCTCTTATGATGAGGACAAACCCAAGGATCAGAGTTTCTTAGAGTGCTCAGGTCACAAAACAAATGAGTGCTGGAGCCACCATGATCTGAACCCAACAAAGACATGAAAGCCTGCGATGTTTTGAAATCATCTCTGTGTGATAGCATGCCTTTTCCTTAATGACAGATCTGGTTTCTCTTATCTTTTCTCAGATCTATCCAACATGTATTTGCTGCCGTTACTGCGGGTCACAAAAATGAGCAACACAGACACTGGCCTGGCCTTCAGTAGTATGGAAAAGATCACAAAATTCATGACAGCATCAAGGGCAGGATTAGGTAAAACCTTAGCTTGAGGGGCCAAGGGGCCTCCTAGATAGATGTGAAGAATAGGAAATGGATGACCAATAGGGAGGGGACTTTGTAGTCCTGGGAGAGGAAGCTCAAAATGCCTAAGGCCAGGGAGAGCCTGGCAGAACTGAGTGTGTGGCTAAAACAAGAGATGGGGAGGGTGAAGAAGGGCTAGGCTGTATCAGTGGCCCTGCAAACCTTTAAAATTGAACACACATGAGTTTCTATTTTCATGGTTTAAAATACCTTCATGGATGAAATGGAGAGATGGTAACAAAGAAGGGGTACTGTGAAACATTTGAGACCCTTCATTCAAGGCATAGGCCTTTAGAAACACCCCACCTCCCAGCAAAGTGAAAATCAAAGCAAGCAACTGCTTCTAGCAAACAGTGAGTTTTATGATGCCTTTTAGGAAACCAGCCAAAGGTGGGGAAATAGGGCCTGAGATTACTTCCAGACACTAAAATGTTGCTTCACTGAATTTTGTGTTAGTAGTCAGGGTCTCTGAGGGAAAATTGGGTCATATACCCTCAGATGCCAATTTCACAATTCAACTCCCTAGAAAGGAACCCATGCTTGACTTTGTGAGCAGTGAGGAACGGAAGTTTGAATATATGACCTCTGCAAAACAGATCAGGCGCTGCCATTACCCTATTACTGGATGGGGTAATGATCACCCCGATCACCTCTTCACATTCACTATTGCAAGTTAAGGCAGAAATGAGGGGGGCTTCACTAAAAACTCCTTCCAGGAAGTGGGTAAAATTGGCCACAGAGCTTGTTTATTCGCTCTCCCTACTGCCCTCTGATACTCTTTCTCTTTATGCAAGGTTGTGGTAAGGATTAGAAGACTAATCAAGTCTACCTTGATACTGGTCAGAGGATAAATGAGTATATATTCTGATGCTCTGTTAGCTACAATCTTATAGAACCATCTAGAAATTAGCTTTCAAAGAACTTGTCACGACCTGAGAAAGTGAGCTAAAATTCTTGTCAACCAATTAAGGATATAAAATCTCCTTCTCACTTTTTGGTAATATTTAAAATATATACAACTGTATGTGTTACTCTTCTTATGAATGCCAAATAAAATAAAATATGAAGTCACAGTGGGTGGAATAAAATGCAACCACAGACTGAAGACATTCACTTTAAGGACCAGAAATGTGCATCTAACACAAAAGATGGTCTAGGTATGGGTCCTAAAACTGGATTAAGGAGGAACTAGCTCAGGATGGCAATCTAACACAACATCCACCAGTTGCTGGACACTCAAAATACCTGTGGAACTGATGAGTGAATGAGTGGGCCCACAGAGTTATGGAGAAATAAAGAGGAGGTAGCTCAAAAAACAGGACTCATAATGGTTCTGTGAAGTCGTACTTCAGATTTGAAAGCTGTTCTCTGACAATATATTCCCAGTCTGTAAGGAACTTGAGGAGGATGAAGAGAAGGCAGAGAAAGGCTTAGTTAATGGATTCCGATGTGAATGTCCAATTTCCTTTTTAACATTTCATCGGAGTGTGAGCTAGACACTGACAGCAGAGGCATTAGAGTCCCTTCCTCATTCCCCCCCCCCCCCCATTCTGCCTTTGGGACCTAGACGTGCAGAAAGGCATATGTTTTCTCCAGATACATTACATTCTGCCTTGGGTCTTTTGTTCATACCCATCCCTATTGTGTGGGTACCTTTCCCACTTCTATCTGCTATTACATGGTGAATGCATTTTGTCTTTTAAAACCTAGATGTGAAATGACCTTCTTTGCAAAAGCCTACTCTGATTCTCCCAGGTTGAGTTAAGACATTTTTTCCCTCTCTGTATCCCAGCCATTGGAGTAGGACTTCATTGTTCACATGGCAATTTCTGATATAGCCTTGTTATATTGCTTTTGTATCTCTTCCTTATTACACTCTGAACCATTTGAGGGAGGCATAAATTGTTTTATTTCATAGGTTGTTGGAACCTTGACTGTTGAAGCAGAGATCTGTGGGACCAAACAGACTTGGGTTCAGCTCCTGGCCTCATGACTCAGTAGTGGCAGGACCTTGGGAAGTAGTTACTTAAATGTGTTAGCTTTCAGTTTCTCTACTTACAATCAAGGATGATGGTGGTACCCTTGTCAGATTGCTGAACAAATTAAATTACAGCACTGGTAGAAAGGGCATAGTACCTTATCTCCTAAAATACCATTTGTTGTCATCATAGCTATTTTCATTCTCATTATTTAATCACTTAGCCATCAGGAGAGAAGAGAGTAAATAAAAAATAAACATTGCTCTCCTTAATGGAATTTATAATACAAAATACAATAAATTGAATGGATATTTATACAGTTAAGAATTTTTACAGTGTGATATGTGGTCTGGAAGCAAATTTTTAGTGTACAGTGGTCAAGATAGGTTAGGCTTATTGATTGAAATGGGATCTTTACATTTTGCCCTAGCTAGTCTTGAACTATGATTCTCTTGAGCTCAGCTTCCTGAGTAGTTATGAGTCTGGCCAGGTTAGTTTAAATTTTTCTAAGGTAAGGTTGCCATAGCTATTTATAGTAGATTTAACATATACTTGTCCAAACAACCTGAGAAAAAGAAAGCACAGGTATTTTGCTTCTCCATATCGAATTTCTGTTTTGCATAAAATATTATTCAGTCATTTGTTGGAAAGGTCACTTAATTATATCTTTCCTACTTTTTAGAAGAGTTCCTAATGGACTCTTGGGACTCAGAGACATTTTTATGTTTGCATTCCTCTTTAAAAATTTTCCTTACCTTGGGTGAGGTGATGGTACTATTTCAAGCATGTAGGTATCACCAGCAGAAAAAGCCTCAGTATGACCCTCAGTATTCCAAATGAATTACACACTAAGGTTTAATATCTTTAAAAACCTCTTTATCAGTTAAGCCTCTAATTCCTCACTAGGTGCTAACTTGAAAAATGAGGACTCAAAGTAACAGCATGGGAGTCTTTCACATCTTCCTACCCCATGTATTTCTTCAGTAGTCACATTCATTTCATCTGGATCGTAATTCCCTTACAGACCTTCTCCTAGATGATCTCATTCAATCTTCATAACCATCCTGAAAGAAGGTAGATGATGTATTCATTCAACTCAATTTGACAGATAGAGAAACTTAACCTCAAAAGCCTGGGCAACTAGGATGGAAATCCAAATTCCAGTTTACTTAGTGGTTCTACTCTATACCTTCCCTGTTTGTTATTTCATTCCTCCAGAGTCAAGTATGTCATTGCCACAAATTTATGCCTACATTAGCTATCATGTCACAGTTCAGAAAGTTTAGGGAGCATACACATTTCATTATAATGAAGCCACAAGTGGTGGCTATGTGTCAGATGACAAGCTAATAGTTTCGTAGCTAAAACTCAATTCACTTTATAGGAAACATAAAGTAGGAGGCAAAGTTCCACTATTATTTTCATTTTGCGATGAAGTAACTGAAGCAGAGAGGGATAAAACTAATTCTTCCAATGACATGTATCTAAGATGGGATTTATATCCAGCTTGTCTAGCCTAAGCATCTATGTTTTTAACTAATATTATCCATTGCATGTGTGTAATAGTGTGTGTGCGTGCACATGCATGTGTACGTGTGTGTGTGTGTGTGTGTGTGTGTGTGTGTGTGTGTGGTTGTGATATGTCCATGTATGTGTACCCTGGATCAAATCCAGGGCTTTGTGCATCCTAGGCGAGAACTCTATCACTAAGCTATAGCCCCAGTCCTGTTAACTGTTCTAGGTGGTACAAGTACCACACCGGGATGTCTACTCCTGATTCATTCATGCTCCAGCTCCAAGTCTTCTATGAATATCTTTATTCCATAGCTTGCCTCCTTGTGTGAAATATATTATTCCCATTCCATGATCTTTAATATCGTGTGAGTTTCTCTGTATATACCATTTTAAATAAAGATCTATCTATATTTTGTTCCCGAGTAGACTAGGTATCCCTTCCCTGGGTATCACTGTCAGGTAGCAGTCAGTCATGAGCCATGGGGGAATGCAAAGGGAATTTAAAATGAGGATGAGGTCACAAGGTCTCAGAGAAGATACTGTAGTTAAATTTCCTGTTTCACACGTAACCTCAGCCCTGTAAACTGGACCTAAGGATAGGACTTTCTCACAGGCAATCACAATTAGCCCTCAAACCCCAAAGCCTAATGTTATTTTTACCTTAAAGACAACTCATTCTCAGTCTATTGAAAGTGATTATGTAACATGTTCTTAAACTGTTTTTGCTGTTACCAGGAGAAAAGCCTGAACATCTCTGCTTCCATGTTGTGTTTGTCATTGTCCTGAGCCATCCTCTCCGCCATCACTGTGCAATCACTTTGGGTTCCAGGAAAAACAGAACTGACCCATAACATGTCTAAGCTTTATGACTAAGCTTTGCAGGATGGGTCACTCCCAAACAAGACAATTACCTATAATAACCAGGCTGCACCCTGGAATGGGAGAAATCATCTCATGGGAACCAGATTGCTGCCCTCAAATAAAGACAGTGTTCACAACTTCTCTGGAATCAGGAGAAAAAGAATTGAGATTAAAGAAAAAAAAAACCAGCCAGGCAACACTTAAGACAGGCACCCTTAAACTGTGCATTACTTTGTTCAGTGACCCTGATGTTTCCTCTGCTTACAAGCTGGTTTTTTTTTTGCTTTTTTTAATAAGTTTTTTTAATTGTGAAAATACTGTACAGAGGGTCTACAGTTACATGAGCAAGGTTATGAATATATTTCTTATCAAGTATTGTGTCCTCCTCCTTTGTTTTTCCCCTACCATCCCTTCCCTCCTACCGCCACAACTACACTCCCCCCTGCCCTCCCAGCCTATATTGTAAAGTTAGTTTTTCAACATAGTGTCTTCTACATCTCATTGTTGCAATGTGTCAATCGGTCTGCTTAAACTTAGCAATCATATCTGTATCCTTAAGATAGCTGAGGATGAACTAAAGTGCCATGGCAGGCCTAGACTATGTAATCTAGTCCTGCCAAATTTCTTTCCCAATAGACTTTCCTATCACTTTTTATTATGCTTGAGTTTTGCCTGAATTCTTCTCAAGCCAGACATAAGGATTAAGGTTGATTAGTTGTACAAAATTTCCAGTAACATCACCATGCTCTACAGCCACAAGAATGACTACCCACTGAGCACTTGCATGCATCAGCGAGGATTCTAACTATTCTATTAGTGTGAATTTACAGCACCTCTAGGTCAGGCACTGCCATTAGGCAGAGAGAGGCTCATGATGAGAGAGTCAGAGAGGCTGAAGAACTTGACAGAGGTTCTAACAACAACAACAGCAATAACAATAATGACAACAACAAACCAGGTAGTTCTTGGTTTCAGGCGCAGAAATTAAAGGCTAGTGTTTTTCAAAGTCCTGGGGGATGGATATATATATATATATATATATATATATATATATATATATATATATATATATGTGTGTGTGTGTGTGTGTGTGTGTGTGTGTGTGTGTGTGTGTGTGTGTGTGTGTGTGTGTGTGTATTTTATATATATATATATATATATATATATATATATATATATGATGGCTTTTTACATGCTGGGCAAATGCTGTACAACACAGGTACACTCCAGCAAGGTACACTCCACTGAAACTAATGGTTTAAAGGGCACGTTCTTATAAGAGTTCCTCTTTCCCAGAAATGCAAGCACAGCATTTCTGGTCCAACATAGCCAATAGGGGAGATGCAACTCCACACACCAAGGCCATGAAACTCAAGAATACAAGTTGCCTTGGAGTCTCTGCTTGGAAAAACTAAAACAGTTTTGACTACATTTAACCCCCAGGGTCAATGGCATGGCCAAAATATTCCTATTGCTCCTCAATAAGAACAAAGAAATATCCAACAGAAAAAAAAGAAAAAAAAAGAAGAAACAAAGCCCGGGCATACATTCTAGCTAGAAAGGTTTTCCTAAAATATAGCTGTAATTGTGTAAGTATTTTCCAATTAAGTCCTTGAAATAAATATCTACAGGCCCAGATATTCTTCCTTACCTTGTAGAGATAAATTTGCTACATCTTTTCCAACGGAAGATATATTGGTGTTGGCACTTAGTTTCAGAAGCATCAATGTAGGAGAGGGTATTGAATGTTGAGACTCATTGTTGGGACATTTTATAATAAAATCCTGTGTTTTTCTGTAACCCAAGAATGCAATTTGGAAAGAAATCCATGGGACAGGAGAAGGAACCCCATGTGCTGCTTTTCCACACTGCCAGTGCTCTCTAGAGAAGGCCTCAGACCAGGAAAGAAGCATGCACAAGAGACCAGAACTTCCAAGTTTATGCTTCGTCTTTTACTGTCCAGAGGTCAGTTTTCCTTTGTGCAAAGGTGAAATAATAATATCTGGCCTTGGCTTATCTCATCAGAACAGTTAAAGATTTGCATGAAATGCCTTTCTTTGACCCAGTTCTCCCACTCAGATAGGTAGGAAAAGTTTCATTTAAGAACCAATCTGTGCCAGGTGCTGGTAGCTCACTCCTGTCTCTTAGCTACTCGGGAGGTGAGATCTGAGGATGGTGGTTTGAAGCTAACCACAGGCAGAAAAGTATTTGAGACTCTTATCCCTAATTAACCACAAAAAGCCAGAAGTAGAATTGTGGCTCAAGTGGTAGAGCACTAGCCTTGAGCATATAAACCTCAAGGACAAAGCCCTGGACTAGAATTCAAGTCCCAGGACTGGCAAAAAAAAATAAAGAAAAAGAAAAAGAAAAAAAGAAAAAGAACCAGTCTTTTTCCTGTCAGTAACAATCTATATAATTTTGGACGAGCCTTTGGAGAGTTCACCTTGCTGAGTAAGGTGGTTCATGTTTGTAATCCTAGACTCAGGAGGCTAAGGCAGAAGGATCTCAAGTTTGAAGCCAGTCTGGGGTATAGGAGACCTTGTCTCTAAAAACAAAAACAAAATAGCCTTCATCTATGAGATGAGCAGAGCCAGTAAGTCTGCAGTTATCACTTTGCTGATGTTCAAAGATTTCATGCCTCATCTCAAAGAAGAATTTTCTGGCTCCTGAAGGAGTTAAAGAAGATGAATGTTGACTACCGTGTTTCCTGGTAAACACATATCTTCACTCCAAATGGAACTTAACATCATGGTTCAAAGTCCCTTAGATGTCTCCGAATAATGAACTCACCAAGCAATACTGAACACTGAATCCCTTTAACTCCAATAACTAGTTCAAATCCTGGATCCTTGAATTTTAGACAATAACATGTGACCCCTAAAGGACCTGTTTCCTGATCTGTATAGCGGGGATAATATCTTTCCCATGGAGTTTGTGAAGTTTGAATGAAGTCATGCATCCAGTTAAAGGGACTGGAAGAGAATGTTCCACAAATGTAATCTCACTTCCTAAAAATGATTATGTAATAAAATAATCACTAAACAAGAGACCATGGTGGATGCAGAAGGAACATAAGAGCACAGATCTGGTTAGCATATTCTTGTTCTTGGTGCCAGTACTGGGGCTTGAATTCAGGGCCTGGTTACTCTCCCTTTTTCCCCTCAAGGCTAGCTTTTCTCCTCAAGGTTAGCTCTCTACCAGTTGAGTAACTGCTCTAATTACAGCCTTTTTTGTGGTTAATTGGAGATAAGCAACTCACAGACTTTCCTACCCAGGCTGACTTCAAACTGGGTCTTTAGGTCTCAGCCTCCTGAGTAACTAGGATTACTTGTGAGAGCCACCAGGGCCCATCTAGGTATTCATCATGTAAGTGAAGAGAGGCAGATATTAGGATCCCGGTCTATATAACATGAAAATCAGAATCAAGGCAGAAAACTCACATAGGTTGTGTACCCATTATTGAAATACTTCAAAGTAGTAACATTTTAGATCCCTCTGGATTCCAGCATATATAACCATGATCACCCTGGGGATGAGTCCCAAGTCTAAACACAAATTCACTTATTTTATATATTCCTTACACACATAGTCAAAAGATGACCTAATTTTACCACTATAAATAACTCTAGGCATGAAGCAAATTTCAATGGTGTGGAAGTTTCTACTTATGGAGTCCTGTAAGTGCTCAAGTTTTCTGATTTTAGAGCATTCCAGATTTTGATTTTTTTGATTTAGGAGCATTCAGCCTATGCCATTTTTTTTTTCCTACCAGGTCCACCACCCACCTCAAAAGATGTAAGCATGTGAGCTTAGGAGTGCATGGGAATTTGTGGTGCCAGCTGCTTTTTATTAGATATTTAATTTCATTATTTAAACCTTCATTCATAGAGAGGAAAGAAACCCAGGCTCATCAAGGTAAAATACTTTTTGCCTAAGGGCACATAGGGCATGCTTGCTAGAGAGGAAAGTTGACAGAGGTACTGAGATTCCTCAGTCCAAACCCTCCTATCAGAAATATGACTGACTCAAGTGGTAGAGCTCTAGCCTAGAGTGGGAAAGTTAGGTCAGTTCAAGCCCCATTACCAATACACCAAAACAAAACAAAACAATCTCAAGAAACAACAACAACAACAAACATGAAAAAACTCAAAATACAGTGGACTTTTGGCTGCGTTTTGAAGGTACTCTGTTTTTATATATCAGCTCTCAAATTGTTAGAAACTTTCCCCAACATTTTTTTGCCTTCTCTTTCTCATGCCTGGTCACACACTGATCTTTGTGATAAGCTATTGGTTAGTTCATGAGTATTGAAGATGGCTTAAATTCTAGTGTCAACTCTGTCACAAATTTTGGATTGGAGATTTTTTTCTTCTTTTTTTTTGCAGGTCTTAGGGCTTGAATTCTGGGCCTGGGCTCTGTCCCTGAGCTTGCTTTACTTTGCTTACGGTGAGTGCTCTACCACTTGGAACCACTTTGAGCTACCGAATCACTTTTAGCTTTTTTGAGTAGTCTATTGGCGATAAGAATCTCATAGACTTGTCTGCCTGTGGTGGCTTTAAACCATGATCCTCAGATCTCAGCCTCCTGTCAGTGTGAGCCACTGGCACCTGACTTGAATTGGAGAATTTTGGTAGCAACAACTATGAACATTAGTATAGGATTTTATTTCTAATAGTATGTTAAAATGTGTAACCCATGGAAATCTTTTTTTTTTGGGGGGGGGTCCAGTGGTGGGGCCTGAACTCTGGGCCTGGACGCTGTCCCTCAGCTCTTCAGCTCAAGGCTAGTGCTCTACCACTTGAGCCACAGCACCACTTCCGGCTTTTTTTTTCTTTTTGCTTATGTGGTGCTGAGGGATCGAACCCAGGGCCTCAGGCATGCAAGGCAAGTGCTCTACCACTGAGCCACCTTCCCAGGCCCCTATGGAAATCTTTATAGAGAAAATCAGCAAATAGCTATTATTAGACAAACACAGAGAAGAGAACTAAGGTCAGAAAACATAAGTAACGAGAGAGCAAGTGGTTGGTAGTTGTCTCCAATCAGTTCTTCTGGTTTAAAAACCTTTATCCAGGTGCTGGGAAGGTGGCTCAATGGTAGAGTGCTTGCCTCGCATTCACAAGGCCCTGGGTTTGATTCCTCAGCACCACATAAGCAGAAAAGGCCAGAAGTGGCACTGTGGCTCAAGTGGTAGAGTGCTAGCATTGAGCTGAAGGGCTGAGGGACAGCGCCCAGGCCCAAAGTTCAGGCCCCACAACTGACCAAAAATAAAACAAAAACAAAACAACAACAACAACAACAACAAATACCTTTATCCATCTACTCTCATGACAAAGAGGCCCAAAGCTATGGTTAAGGATGGAGATCTAGAATTAATGCATCTGAGTTTGTATCTGATTCTATCTATCTATAAAGAAGATTGAGATACTAACTTGTTTAATTAATTCTAAAGCACATTTTATGCAACTTATATGCATTTAATAACTCCTAGCAAAGTGTTGTCTTATTTTAAAATGATGTTTTAAAAATACCTCCAGGAAACAGGACACTGGTGGCTCATGCCTGTAATCCTATCTACTCAGGAGGTTGAGATCTGATGATTGTGGTTCAAAGCCAGCCCAGGCAGGAAACTCTGTGAGACTGCTTATCTCCATAAAAATACTCAAAAAAGCCAGAAGTGGTGCTGTGGCTTAAAGTGGCAGAGCATTAGCCTTGAGTGAAAAAGCTCAAGGATGGTACCTAGGCCCACAGTTCAAGCCCCAGGACTAGGGAAAAATAAATAAATCCTTCCCGGAGTTTCTTCTTTGAGATTTTACAGATAGGAAACAAATCTGAGAAGTCGGTAACCAGGGAAGAACAGCCTGCCTGATTCCAACATCGTTTCTGTCTCCTTCCCATGCAGCACACCTCCTCAAATGATTTCTCTAAAGAGCTAAGCAACGCTGTTGTTTGTGGAGAGTTAAAATGGCAACAGGATACAAAAACCCCTATCCCCAAGCTTGGTTGTATGAGGGGGTGGTTGGGTAACTCCATTGACCATTTGCATACTTTTCCTTAATTTGCTAAGGGTCTCACATTCCTTTATGATGACAAAGTAGCCTAGGATGACTACAAGGAGAGAAATTTCTTGTCTTCTGGTGTTGGAAACAGGAAGTGAAGACCTGTGGGTGGGCAGAATTAGTTCTCTTCTGAAGACCTACAGGGAGGAATCTATGGGCTCTGCTCCAGTGCCTCCTCCCAGGTTGTGGAAGGTGTTGCTCACAACTGCTTCTCTACCAGTGTCTTGTGTGTATCTCCATGCTCAAATTCTCCCTTTCTATGAGGAGATAGTCATGTTGGACTAAAACCTATTCTAACAGCCTCCCTTCAACCTGGTTCTTCTGTAAGGATCCATCAAAGAAGATAATACCCCCAAATAAAGTCACATTCTGAAACTCTAGGGGTTTAGGGCCTCAACACTGAATTCTGGAGCAGGAGGAGATCCCACACAAACATAGCAGACTATCTGTTATTACTGTAAGGTATTACTGTGTCAGTCTGCAGTTAACTGCCCTTGGAGCTCACTGGGCTGTTGCAGGTTCTTTATATGTATTAATGTATTTAAACCTCAGCTGAATGCTAAGAGGTAGATATTATTTTCTCTCCTTTACAAATGAGGTACCTGGGGCATAGAGAAATTAAGTAACTTGCTCAAAGTCAGGCAGCTAGTTTTCTGCAGAGCCAGAAATTTAAATCAGTCAGGCTGCCTCTGAGACTTCTTTTTTAAGTACAAGGCTTCGGTGCCTCTTTGAATAAGACATATTCTTGGCTCTCTGAGACCACATAGTCCAATTCTGGGTCTATTCAGTGTCTGCAGTCTTGCAAGGTAAGGAAAGACCAATTGTAGCCATTTTGCTGATCCTTGAACATACTAGGTATCTTCTGCTTATGGGCTTTTACAACTGCTTTTCTCTGTAGAATTTTCTGTCCTAAGAGTCATTTAAACAACTTCCTGACTTCATTGGCGTTTCTGTTCAAGTGCCTCTTTATAGTGATATTTTTCTTGTTTCCTTCTCTCTTATTATTTTTTGTGTGTGTGCTAGTACTAGGGCTTGAACTCAGGGACTCATGTTTTGGGCTTGGCTTTTCCCCTTAAGGCTAGCACTCTACCACTTGAGCCAAACCTCTACTTCTGGCTTTTGGGTGGTTAATTGGAGATAAAAGTCTAACAGACTTTCCTGCCTGAACTGGCTTCAAATCCAAATCATCAGATCTCAGCCTCTGCAGTAAAATTTAAAGCATGAGACACCAGTGCCCAGCAGGGGACAGCTTCTCTGGATGCTTCAGCATCCCGCACCCCCTCCCTGCTTTGTATATCCACCCTGCAATCATACCATTTGACACTTAGGTGAGCTTTGCTTCTCTCTTTCTCCTCTCCCACTAGATCATAAGCAAGTATTTTTACCTGTTTCGTTCCTTGCTGTATTTACATCACCTAAAACAGGACCTGACCACATAGAGTGTGAGTGTATATGTATATATATATATATATATATATATATATATATATATATATATATATGTATGTATATATATATGTATATATATACACACATGTATATATGGATACAAACCTATGCATGGATACATGATTTATAAGTATTTTAAATTTGCATATTTATTGGTTCATTAGGCATTCATATTTATGAATAAATAATTCCATATGCATGGGATATTTAGTTGGCTTTCCAAAAATTAGAATCCTTCTTCTGACATGAGAAACTATCCCTCAACTCATTTTTCTTCTATCTGAGCAGTAAACATTGTGTAATATTAGCTTAGTCCATAAAACTTTTACTAGGTAGTAAGTATGCCCTTCTGTACCTTTTTCTCTAAACTCCAAATATTTTACCTGCTCTCCTGCCACCACCCTTGCTGGCCCTGCTTCGTTTGGAATTGCTACTCAATCTCCATTACTGACAAGCCTGAGTACCTGCCCAGCTCTGCTGGGTAGACACTTAGTTGAATGACATTAAGCCAGGCTAACTTGAACCACAGTTCTACTAATTGCTTTTTGCTGGTTAATTGAAGATAAGGGTCTCATGGACTTTCATACCCAATCCAGCTTTGAACTATGATCTTCAGATCTTAGCCTCCTGAGTAGTTAGGCTGACAGGCATGAGCCACTGGCTTTGGTTTTTGGCTTTGGTTCGGGCTGGCCTCAAATTCATCATCTTCCTAGCTGAGCCTCCAGAGTGTTGAGATTACAACACCACGCTGAGATCAGGTCATCTCTATTTTTTTTTTTGGGGGGTCTGGTCATGGGGCCTGAACTCTGGGCCTGGGCGCTGTCCCTCAGCTCTTCAGCTCAAGGCTAGCGCTCTACCACCTGAGCCACAGCGCCACTTCCGGCTTTTTTCTTTTTGCTTACGTGGTGCTGAGGAATCAAACCCAGGGCCTCAGGCATGCAAGGCAAGCACTGTACCACTGAGCCACCTTCCCAGCCCGGTCACCTCTATTTTTACAGGCACCTCTCATCTCATCAAGCACCTATTCTAGTATAACCTTATTGTACAAATGAGGAATCCAGGATTCAGGAGCACAGATGGGCTTTTCTCAGGCCATACAAATAGTAAGGATCAGAGACCAGTCTAAAGCCACAAGAGAGCTCTGAATGGCCTCTTTTTTCCCTGCTCCCAGACCTGGAGGCCCATGATGACCAACAGACACAATCCAGCAGGGGCAAGCACACAGAGGTGACAAGACGCTTGCATAGTGCCCGGGAGGGGAGTATAGACACTACCCGTTTGTCAAGTACAGCTAGAACTCCTGCAGTGTCCTTCTCAGTGGCTCTCTAGTTCTCATGCTCCAAAGGGGTTTAGGACACAGCACAGCCCTCTTTACTCCCATCTCCCTTGAATAAGTCTCAAACCACAATACTTTTACCCAGGGATCCCTCCCCAGGGAGGAACGAAATCCAATCTGGCAAGGAAGGACACCAGAAACTCACGTGCAAATCAAGTTCCTTACCTCTTCCATGGCTTTCCTGGGAGGTAGGGTCTGGGACACAAACCAAGCTTGCTTGTGAGCTGGATCAATAGGGTGTTTGTGTCTGCCTTTACCTGCTAGGGAGCAGTCACTTCTCCAGGTGCTGTATACAACTGAACCCAAGCTCTTCACCTGCTCCACCTGGGTTTAGGCCCCTCCCATACTGCTGACTGAGCACCACAGGCTGGCTTCCATCCCCTCAGTTCCGCCAGCTGCGATGGGGGCTGGGGAAAGTCTGTTCAGGTTTGCCTTGTAGCTCTTTCCAACTGCTCCCGAACTGGTCTGACCGTCACAGTCGCTGTCACAATCACGCTCTCGCTCTTTCTCTATCCAGGAGTCTGACTCTTTGTCTCTATCCTGCCCTGTCCTACCCCATTCTGGGGAATTGCTCAGGAAGAGAGCACGTCTTACCCCTTTAGTTAGTGAGGAAGTCTCAGGAAGGGACACAGGGACAGACACCTGGATCTCTGCTAGTAATAGCCTCAGGCCTAACTCCACCCCTCCTAATGCTACTTAATTTCACAAAATACTTTCTTTCCCTTCGTGAAGGGAGCCAAAGTCCAAATAGGCGGAAGTGTGGCTCAACTCACCGGGGTATTCAATAGAGGTGAGACTAGGAACAAGGGAATCATAGCACCTCTTTGTGGGAGGTATTACCAAGGTATTTGAATGCCTGATTAGATTTAACTCTCACACTAGCCCTGGGAAGTGCTATTATTCCGGCCCACACACACTCAGGAGAGGAACTGAGGCTCAGAGGTACTACCCCCAATTAGGTAGGAAGTAGAAAAGTCTATCTGAACCCAGATCTGGCTGATTCTAAAGTGAGTGTGTGGTGGGGGTGAGGGGATGTGGAGGGTGGGGGGTGGGAGTAGTCTTCCCTATTGCCACAGGAGTTTGTATTATTCTTCTTGCTCTGCTCTGTTTGGGTTAAATTCTTGAAACAAAAAGGTTTCCCTGTTCTGGCCAGGGTGGAGGAAGAGGGCAGGAGAGGAAATTCCACCAGCCTGACCACTTCTCACGTGTGACTGAGTCAGAGACTCTCATCTTGCTCAGATGATAGCCTGGAGTCTGCTCAGATTGGGTCACATTCTCCTCAGCTCGAGGTAGTACAGACAGGGGTCCCCTGTAAACTTCTTTCAGAGCTCTTGTCCTCTCTCTTCTCTGTGTCCAGGTATAAATCAGGCAGGAAGCTCTCAGGCTCCAAGCCCAGTTGGATTCATTGGAGCTCAACTTCCTCTTGCTCTCAAGGTAAAGGCTCCCCCTAGTGGCTCGAAGCCACTGCACAATGGAGGCGCAGATGTGCTGGTCTGCAAGTCCCTAGATGTGGGATCTGTGGTTTGGTTTGGTTCAGGGCATGTTACAGTGGTAGGTCGTAGGATTTCATAGATATTCAGCATTGGCAGCTATTGGGAGTGGGGAATACTTTGCCGACAGATTTCAGAACTATGACTTGGAACAACATAACATCTATTTCCTTTCTCATGATCTAGCTGTTGTTGCCCATGAGGGAGTTGAGATGTTAAGTTCCTCATCTTTAAAATGAAATAAGAGTTATCAGTGTTCATTTAAGGACTAAGGGCCATTCGCAAGCCTTCTGGTACTTATGTGGACCCAAATGCCAGGCACTGGTGCCTGATGGGGTTGGTGGGGGCGGGGGAGTATGTGTTGGAGCTGTATGTGCTGGTTGTATTTATTGCTTTAATGTTTATCGTAACCTCAGGATGTATGTGAGCCCCATTCTATGCTCTATCTTTGCATCTATCTGAACAGAAAGGTAACATACACATGATGACATGGGAGAGTGGAGCAGAAGAATCGATGGGAATTGAGGGGAGGGTTGGGCTGAAAATTTGGGTTTTGAACTGAGTTCAGGTAGCACTATGTCTTAGGAAGGAATACCTCAGTTTGATCAAATAGGATGAGCTTCAGGCCCAGGTGACTTTCTGTATGAGCTCTACTTTATCACAAACAAATCAATGGCTGATGGAGCATCTATTATCACCTACCAGGAGCAGTGGTTTTAGAACCTGCAAACATTCCCTTATTGTGATCTTCAACATATTTTATTAGCATATATTAGTTACATAAAAGATTTTCATTGTGCCATTTCCATACTTGCACATAATATATTCCTATTAAACTCACCCCTTCAAACACTCTCCCTCATTCCTTCCCTTTTTGTACATAATTTTAATAAGCTTCATTGTTATATTTTCCTACCTTGCAGATAAAGTACTTTGATCCTATTTACTCTCTCAGCCCTCAATCTCCCTCTGATCCCTACCCTGAAATGTACCATTTAGTATTCCTGTCAGTCTTTTCTTTTCTTCTCCCCCCCCCTCGCCCCCTCCCCACACTGTATGGCCACTGAGCAAAGGATGAATAGAATAAAGCACATAGAATAAGGGCCATACAGCAAATCAGGAATTCCAATCTGACAGCCCCTGTCTCCTAAGCCTACCTTCATGGCCATTCTATTGGCTTCTAATTTAATCTCAGAAATACTAAACAAGAAACATTAGATTTGAGACTTTGAAGGGTTCTTTAAAGCATTTCTGCTTCCAAATTAAATTCTGAAGATAGGCCATTAGAAAGCCCAGCAGATAACTTAGGCTGAAGTTAAGCTTCAATCTTGTAGGCCTTTCTGTTTCTTTGTTTTGGTTTGCTTTTCCTGGTTAATGTACCATACTCTACAAAAACATACCACTCTTTCTTCAGGGCAATAAAGCAGCAGAAATGAACAATTCCAGAACATTCTTTTGTTGTTGTTGTTGTTGTTGGTCATAGGGCTTGAACTTTGGGCCTGGGCGCTGATCCTCAGCTCTTCAGCTCAAGACAAGCACTCTACCACTTGAGTCACAGTGCCACATCCAGTTTTTGGAGTGGTTTATTGTAGATAAGAGTCTCACCGACTTTCCTGCCTGAGCTGGCTTTGAACCATGATCCTCAGATCTCAGCCTCCTGAGTAGCTAGGATTACAGGCATAAGTCATCAGCCTCCAAATCTTGCTTCTAGTTTCACATACTGTTGGGAGTTTTTCAATATTATTATTATTACTCACAGCAAATTACTATGTTGGGAAAAAGCAACAGTCAAACCCATGAGGACCTGGTTAGTCATGTGAACTCACCTCTTTCTAGGGTGCATGTTAAGGCCTCTATGGTCTATGAAAAGCTGGGGTATATGGACTGATTGGCAGAATGAGTATGGTGCTGCTGGGTAACCTCCTATTCATATTAAAATTATTATTGGTTGAATTAATCATGTCTGAGGCTTCCCAGCATAACATGTAATTTGTTTATGTATAATTTATATCCTGACTATTTTCAAGGGAGAGAAGGGAAGAGGAAAAGAAGTTAAATTTATGAAGAGTCTATTGTATAATGAGTTACACAGTTAGCAAGTATTTCATTCTATTCCTCCTGACAATAGGTGTGAGGGTAGAGATGTGAGTTGCTAGTTGACAGGTAATGACTATGAGGCTCGGGTAGGTCATGGTAAACTCCTGGTAACACAGAGAGCACAGGTCTGATTTTCCTTTTGGACTTTAGCCTCCTATTCAAATCCATGTGTTTCTTCCTCTCTCCTGGATTGGCTCCAAAACAACTGGAGGCACAATTAAAAGCCAAGCAGCACATGGGTGGACAAAAATGAAGAAAACAGCCGTACAGAAGACAGGATAAGCAGACAAACAGGAAAGAATAGATACCCCATGAAGACATATGGGGTGGATTACAAAGTATAAAGCTATTTAAAGCTAATGTATTTAAGGTTATGCTGGCCCATGCCTGTAATCTCTGTTATTCAGGAAGTGGAGATAAGATGATTGGACAAAAGCACATGACTATCTGCCAAACAGGCTAAAAAACAAAAACAAAAACTCTGAAGGTATGACTCGGGTGGTAGTGAGGTCCTGAGTTCAAGATAATATATTTGAGGATAAAATACATTTAAGGACCTTTAAGAAAGGTCTTGCTTCTTTTTGCCTATGTGGGGAAACTGGATCAATTATCTGATTTCTCTTTTGTCTTGAAGAAAATGTTGGTCTTCATTTTCTACCTATTTCAGTAAACATCTCAATATATAATTTAGTAAGTTTTCTCTTTTTGAAGGATGCTACAGAAACATGACCGGGGTACATTGCTATCTTTTAAATTGTATTTTAACGAGAATATTAATCCCTACTTCGGTCCAGGTGCTTTGCTCAGAGCTAAGCACGTGGCAACCCTTTAGGTTCTTGTAAGGAAACTCTTCCTCCAGGAACGCCAGTTACAAGAACACCAGTTACATTATGTATGCATCACTTAGATGAATTATTAAGATGTTTTCTGCTATGCTTGTCTTGTTGAGATCAAAGGGAGATCTCTCCCCTGTGGCAAGGAGAGGGGGCTTGCTTGGAAGTAGAAAATCATTACCAATATCAATCACTCCCATGTTCCATCACCCAGAAAAGTGAGGCCTTCGATAGAGAACTCAAGCAGGGAATTCCCAACTCTCTTGGGGTCTTGTTTACTTGGATTAGGACTTCAAGGCATCGTATGTCACATGACTGTGATGCAGAAACCTTCAGAGTATTAGGATGTAGGCCTGGTAGGTCTTCAAATCCATAGGTTGGTTGATGCTTTAGTAGTCCATTGGTGCTGCACTAAGAAAACACCTTAGACTGAGTAAATTTCTAAACAGCATAAATCCATGGCTCATCACTGTAAAAACTGAGAAGCTCAAGATCAAGACAGCAGCAGGTGTCTGGTAAGGATTTAGTCTCTGCCTTGAACTCTGCTATCTCTGGAGGTCAGGGATGCTTTTTCCTCTGGCAGAAGGCAGAAGGCAAAAGAGCTTAGTTAGGCCCCTCAGGCTCTTTATTATTGTTGTTGTTGTTGTTGTTGTTGTTACTACTATTCCTATTATTAGTAGTATTGTTATTTTGTGTGCTGGCACTGGAGCTTGAATTCAGGTTGTCTCACTGTTTGTAATCATATTCGCTCATGGCTGCTGCTCTACCACTTGAGCCATGTCTCCCTCCAATTCTATGCTTCTACTACTTCATTGGAAAGAAGAATGATACAGATTTGCCTACTTGGGCTGGCTTCAGATGGCAGCGTCCCCAATGGCTAGGATTATAATTGTGAGCTTCCTCATGCTCTTTTATAAGGGTTAAGTGCTCAGGACTTTACCCCTTCCAGAACTCTGTACCTCTTAATACTGTTGCATTGGAGGTTAAAATCTGACGTGAATTTTGGGGAAGATATAAATGTTCAGAGCATAGCAATTGCTACATGATTTATGAATTATAATCTTGGTAGCTTATTTGCCAATTATAAGAAAAAGCTATTGAAGTCGAGAGTTAGCATGACTTTTCTTCATGAAAAGCATGCACGCACACATGCGCGCATGCATGCGCACACACACACACACACACTCACACACACGTGCTCTTTCTTTCTATTTTCTCTCCCTTGAATACCAGGTTTCTGTGTTGTGGATACGATGTGTGGGGTTGGAGGAGGATTACAACATTTCATCTCAGCCACCAATCCTCAGCTCTGTGGGAGGGACAAAGAAATGTGGCCTGGAATGTTCAATCCCCAGAGATGGATATCCCCTGGGGGGTGCACAGCTGCAGCGGGGACACCTGGTCTGGAGGCTGTGGTGCTGAGGCCCCTCCCCCTCTCCTCCTCACCTGCTGGAGCATGGGAGGCCGTCTACAGAGGGAAGGAAGGATGACAGAGAAGATACTTCATGGTCACCAAATCTCATTCTGAATTCTTGTTTTGGTTACGTGAAAAGTCTATACTCCTAACCTTCTTTGCAATTAGACTCAATCAGGTGACTAGATTCTGGCCAATGGGATAGGATATGAAGTGATACACATGAATTGTGGAGCCATTCAGTTGCTCCTGAGGTCTCATGATATCAGACTAAGGTGGGAAGATTGACACCAGATCTCCTTGCCGGTTAGGAGGTGCTGGGGCTTGAGCACACCTGACCTCATGTTCAAAGATCTCTAGACCTATAGATGGCTGGGCCAGGCAGGGGGATGAGAGATCTTTGTCTTGGATGATTGTGTGTGTGTGTGTGTGTGTGTGTGTGTGTGTGTGTGTGTGTGTGTGTGTGTGTGTTTGTGAACAGACAAACTAAAACTCACCTAGCAGTTAGCAACTTGAAGAAATATTGAGTATCTGATATTTAATCAGTCCTGGTCCAACCACTTGCTAGTTGTTTGATTGAATGACTTGTATTTTCCCCTCAGCTTCCTGATCTGTAAAATGGGGTTCATACACTCAGCTTCCACAGGGTATGGTTGTGAAATAAAGAATCCTTCAGAGCTGGCGGCATCTAACAGGCACCTGGTCATGGTGAACACTTAATTTCTACCTAGAGAGAAAAAGAAGGCCTCCTTGAGCCAATAAAGATTGAATCTCAGTCCTAATGTGGTTGAGGATGGAGCAGTACAGAGAGAGAACAATTTGCATAATAACTTGCCTCTCCCAATCAAATGTCCTGAGTGGAACTTTTGGGAGGGTTAAAACTTGAAATGAACTGGGCACCGTTGGCTTATGCCTGTAATACAAGCAATTCAGGAAGCTGAGATCTGAGGATCCTAGTCCACAGTAAGCCCAAGCCGGAAAGTTCATGAGACTCTTATCTCCAATTAACCACCAGGAGGCTGGAAGTAGAGCAGTGGCTCAAAAGTGGTAGAGTACTTGCTTTGAGCATAAGAGGTCAGGGACAGCACCCAGGCCCTGAGTTCAAACCCCATGATCAACAACAACAACAGAAAAAAGAGAAACAAAATTTGAAATGAAGCATGGCTTTTGCTTGTAAGAGTGGTTGTTTCTGTGTCATCCTGACAGCTGCCTCAGGAAACTGCACAGCCTTTTCTGCTCCTGTGGCCTCTTTACCTGCTCAGGAGCTGTGTCGTTAGTGGAGGCTTCTCAGATCAGTCACAGGCTACCAAAACCTAGTACAACAGCTTGTGGGAGGTAGCCAGGCCCCTCTGCCATAGCCCCTATGACAGTGCTCTATCAACTACCTCTGAATGAGGAGGTTGGATGGGACAGATTGGTTGGTCTTTCCTCATCCGGCAAGATGAGCTCCCTGAGTCCCACCCCCCTCTCAGAGCAGACTCTGCTACCTCCAGCCCCAGTGGCACAATTGACATGTGCATTAGCCAGGTGGAACTTAGCGTGGAGGTCAGTGTGTTCATCCAAAGACATTCATCCCGGCGGCATTTCATCACCTACATAAACATTTGTTGAACTGAATTACCTCATCTGATGCTCACAGCCATCTAGGAAAGGGGGCAGGTGTGTAATAAACCCCCCTTGTACAGATGGGAGAGTACCAGCTCGGAGAAAGGATTTGATGAGGGCCAGGTTTTGGAGGTGTGGCTTATGGGGGAAAGGGGAGAAGGCAGTTGGGAGATTGGAGAAGTTTATAAAGTGGCAACTTTAGAGCTGGAAGCTCCGTACTGAACTTGGTCACCTATTTGATCAGCTTCCTCTTTCATGCTATCCATGCCTATAGTCTTTCACTCATAAAACAAATATTTACCTTGTTTTACACTGTGAACTAGGTTTGGCCAAGCCATGAAAAGTGAAACAAATTCACACTGTTGCCAGTACTGAAGGTTCATGCCTGTAACTTCTGCAAGTAGGCAGGAGGATCTTCAAGTACAGAAACTGCTTCTTATACATTCTTTTCCTTTACACTCAGCTTAGTGCTAAACCTACAACAAATGTTTATAAAAGTGTTACGCACAGTTGAGATTTCTTGTGTGTGTGTGTGTGTGTGTGTGTGTGTGTGTGTGTGTGTGTGTGTGTGTGTGTGTGTGAACTCATAGGCACTACTCTATCACTTGAAACACACCTCCAATTCTGGCTTTATGCTTGTTAATTGGAGAGATGAGTCTCATGAACTTTCCTGCCCAGGTGAGCTTCCTGAGAATTGAAGAGTACAGGCATGAGCCACCGGCACTTGGCTGAGGTGAGATTTCATTGAGTTATATTCCTTTCCTCTCCCCATGCTAGCTCTCAATTTCTTCTCCTTAGCTGGTCACCCTAATTTATAGCGAGCATAGAAAGATAAATGTGATTCAAGAGATGTGTGGGGCAAAACAGTGGTTGCACCATCTCTTCGTTGTAGCTGGAGCATTATGGGTTCAACCACTCACAGATCTTTTCCAAATACCTGGTTTCTGCTCATCTGGCCTCCGGACCATGGAAATATAATAATATTCTGGGCAGCATGAAGGACACCATCCAGCCCTGTTACTGGCTTCATGTTCATGGGAGCATTGGAGCAACCAGCCTAGTATCCAACATCTTCCACTTTGGCTACAAACTTGCATCTTTGCTTCATCTACAATTTTTTTATTTAATACTTTTTTTATTGTGCAAATACTGTACAGAGGGGTTACAGTTACATGAGCAAGGTAATGAGTACATTTCTTATCCAGCATTGTTGCCTCCTCCTTTGTTTTTCCCCTACCATCCCTTCCTTCCCACCTCCTCAACTAAACCCCTCCTCCACCCCTGCCTAAATTGTAAAGTTCGTTTATCGACATAGCGTCTTGTACATCTTATTGTTGCAATGGGTCCACCTGTATCCCTATTTAAACAATTTTTTTCCTTTCCCTCCCCAAATTATACCAACATCAAATACAGTGAAAACAGGGGTTATATTCATCTGCAAATTTTATGGGGCTTGGGCAGGACTAGGAGCTGGTCTCATCCTGGCTAAAGTCATATGTCAGACCTAGAGAGTGAAACTGTGCTCCTCTGTCTGTCTTCTGGCCTCTGCAGTGCTTTGGATCTTAATCATCTCCCTGGAAACCCAGTGTCTCCACCCTCTGCTAGGGACACTGGAGCCACACAAGGGCTGTGTGTATGTGAACCTGTCCAAAGCGGTAGATATGGGGCATCCAGCTAGTAAAAAAGTCCAGAGAGTTCTAGAGAAGCTCTTTTCTTTTAGGAAGAGCTGAAAAAGGGCCCAGAAAGTAGAAATAGAAAAATCTTTTATAATAAGTAAGCATGGTTGTCCTTCATCCACTCACTGATTTAATCATGACAGCAACCCCTCTCAGGTACTGCTGGATAGAGAGGTGAACTGATCTATCTGTCAGGGTCTCATTAGGAAAACCAAAACTGCACTCGATATTGGAAGCAGAAGGAATTTAATATGGAGGATTGATTATAGCTGGAGAGACATGTGAGGTAACTCACAAGTTCGCAAGAACTGGGAGCTGGTAAGCTGGGGGTGGGCAAGGTAGGAGGTGGTGGATGCTGATTCAGAGGGAGTTAGATGGGGGTGGGGGCGAGGGAGAGGCAGACACACCCCACGAGGCTTCTAGAGGTAGTAAGAAATACCCCGACGGCTCCCATTTTCCCATCCTTCAGTCTCTTATCATCACCTTTCACCAGACAAGTGCAGGTAGGAGTTGCGTCGGGCGGCATGGGGGGACCCTGCCATGCAGAGGGAGACAGCAGGGTTAAAGGAAGCATCTGTGAGCAATGTCTCCTAAGCCAGGTGCAAACGATGAAAGTACTACAAGGGAAAATATTAAATCCTATGTTAGACTTTTTTTTTTAAGCTGCAAGATCAAAAAAGGAAAATCAATGAAGTCTTTTTTATGTAGGAGAAGGGTTCGGAGGAGAGCTTTGGGGAGGAGATACATGAATGGGGTGTGAAGTGGTATGAAAATTTGAAATGATGGTAGGGAGAAGGGCATCTTAGAAGAGGCCATGGTGTTCTCAGGACCATGGCTTCTGGTAAGGGCCTGACTTGCCCAGGGGCAGAGAAAATTTGGGCCTGGCAGGAGTGTGTGTGTGTGTGTGTGTGTGTGTGTGTGTGTGTGTGTGTGTGTGTGTGTGTGTGTGTGTGTGTGTGTGTGTGTGTGTGTGTGTGTGTGTGTGTGTGTGTGTGTTCCTGTTTTTGGTTTGTTTGTTTTCTTTGGTTTTTATCTTGCTGATTACATGGAGATAAGAGTCTCCAGGACTTTTCTACTCAGTCTGGCTTCACACTGCAATCTTTGGATTTCAGCCTCCTGAGTAGCTAGGATTATTAGACATGAGCCTCTGGCCCCTGACCATGTATGGCTTTGTGTATTCCCAGGAGTTCAGGCTTGGCCTGGAGGAGAATTTGCGGTGGCATGGAGCACATCTTGGATGCCACCACTCTGCCCCCTTTCTGCTTTCTTTTCCTCTGTTCTTCCTCCCCCATAAAACAAAATCCATGTCTCTGCTTCAATGTTCATATCTGAAGGTTTATTCTAGTATCAGAATTCAAAATAATTCTGTGATTCTCCATGGATAATTTGCTTTGTATCCTAAGATATGTTATTTTAAAAGGATAAATCTTTGCTTTGGTGGATAGGTTCATTTTCAGAGTGTGGTCCATCCACCAAACTGTAACAAATTTTGGTTGAAACCAAAGTATAATTAGTACAATCTGAGCTGTGGTTCAAATATTCATCAGAATATGAAAATCACCTCCGTGGGTGACTGCCCAGAAGAGCAACTCATTCGAATATCTAAATGGTCTGTTTAAAACTCGGGTGTCATTACCTTCTGATTAAGTGTCATTTGATTTAGCCTACTAGGAAGGGCAGGCCACTCCCTCCTGTTTTCTGAAAAACTCACACAAAGCCAAAAGAGGCACAAAGAAACAGAGGGGAAAGAGAAGCAGAAGAGCGAGAGAGTAATTTATTCTTATGAGACTTTTTTTTTAAAACCTTGCACTGTTGAGAGAGACAGGAAGTCAATATCTGAGGGTATTTCGAGAAGTCAATATCTGAGGATATTTTAGGAAACGCATTGTCAGAGGTTAGAAAGTTGTAAAGCATAATATCCAGTTAACTAAAAGATTTCTGAAAGGTTATTTTGAGTGATTGCAAAATAACAGTCACCATTTTCCCCCTACAGCTTACTTCTTGCTGTAAAGGCTATAAACGTGCCAACAGAAGCACACATTTTTGGTAGTATGTCTAACACCTCATTTTCTTCTACTCGTTCTTTCTTCTGTCCAAGCAAAGGTCTTCCGTATTCCTTTAAAAAACACACATGTTCTTGTGTTCCTTTCCCATAATCCTATGTGATGTAAGGAAAGCTGATCCTACCTATACCAAGGTCCTCAGTGCCTGCTCTCCATCTTAGTAAAGTGATTGGTTCAGGAATGAGCACACGATCTAAGCCAATTAGAGGACTAACAGGACTCACTTAGGAGGCAGGGTTCCATTTTGCTCCCAAATCTGACTTTGGAACCTGTAGTAACAGAAGCTATTGATGGCCAGAATAAAGTTTACCAGGCAGAAGAAAGAATGGCCTTTGAGTTGCTGGATATATTAAATCAGCTCTAAGTCTTAATCACTCAGAGTTTCTTGCCTTGAGAACCAACAAAATTCACTTTTGGTCTTCCAGTTGGTGTAAGAGCTTCCTTTTCTTGCTAATATGAAGCTGGGGGATGACAGCAACAACAAAAAATACCCTTTCAGAATGAAAGTATTGTTCATGTGATACACATTGGATTTTTAACCAGCACTTGTGGAACTTGTGTCATTTTTAACCAGCACTTGTGGAACTTGACACCATTTGGGTTGAATTTCCCTACACTAATGCTAGTGCTAGATGAAGAAACTGTGGGACAGAGGGGTTCAGTGACTTACTTTAATAGGACACTGGCTGCTGTGCAGCCAGCTTCACATCTCAGGTCTTTGACCCAAGTGTGTGTCTTATGCCACGGTTTGATGGCACTCAGCTAGCTTTCTTGGTTCAGTGTCCTTTAAGTGATGGCTCACAAAGTTGACTCCCCTTCCTTGTGTGTGACATCTTGGACTATTTCGTTTCCATTGGGGCTGACATAGAGACAGAGAGTATGTAAAAACTTACGATGGGGGTGTTGAGAAACCTTGGCTATGCTATCTACCTCTGTTCTGCTGTGAAGAAGGCCAGGAAACTCGCTCTTCTGCGTGACTAGGGAGGAAAGAGAGCCAGGCTAGCATTCTGCCTGCTGCAGGGTGTACGGATCCAGGATTCCAAGCGAAGCAGCTCATTCTGCAGCTATTTCTCTACCTCTTCTCTCCCTACTTCCCTCTTCCCCTCCTCTCCTTCTTCCCTCTATACACATTTAGTCTAGCCTCCTCAAGAAATTGTTGCCCTGCTTACCAAAAAGGCCAATTTCCATTTCTTTTCTTGGTATCTTAAGTAAAGAAGAAACTCCCAGCTTGCCTGATGTTTGATAGAATTACTTAAGCTGTTACTACCTCAGAGAAATGTTGACTGTGTAATAATATATATGAGGGATTGATCATTTACTTACCCACAAAGCAGATGGACTTTATGAAGAGAAGTACTTTGTAAGGCAGACATGACTGGGGAAAGAATAAATCAAATGTCTCTGTGCTTAGAGGAGAAAAAATTAGTCAAATACAGCATAGGCTGCTTTGGTTCCATTTAACTGAGTTGCAATCTACATTGCGACCACCAGGGGGAGAGCTGGGCACATCTCTGCACAACTATTTTTAGAGACTGCTTCTAGCCTCAAGGAAGAAGCAAAGAAATAAAAGACTATGATACTTAAAAAAAAAAAAATCCGGACCAACTTATAAATTATTTGTGAGTCCAATAAAAGGCAATTATCAACATTTCCTACTATTTCAAGAGTAATATATTCTATGTTAGAAAAAGATTCAATTTATTCTCTGGCTATGATTCAGACAATGGAAAATTGGAGGCAACTACAACCAAAAAAAGATTGTTATCCTGTGTAAATCTGTCCTGAACACCTAAATCAGAGGATGTGAGTTCTAGCTTATTTACCCCGAAGGTAGTGGAAGCTGATGAGCTTTGGGCGGGGGATGTAGTGAGTGATATAGTGATATGCACCTTTCCCCTTTCCAGTGCGGTTAAGTTACAATAATCTTCTCTAAACAATTGAAGAACAAGCACTATGGGATCATTTTAAGGAGAAAAGCTGTATTATTTCCAACTCTATGGGAATGTAAAATAATGGAGCTCAGAAGAGCCCGGCGTTAGTATATGAAATCGTCGGCTGCCTCTTGTCTCTGTGAGGCCGTCAAGTGGGACTTGGGCAAGTTGCCTTTCTCTGATCTTCCAATTCTGTACTACGGTTCTCACTGAAGGCGAGCAAAGATGAAGCGTGACACTGCAAGTGAGGTCCTAGCTTGTGGTAGTGGTCAATGAACACGCTCTTCCTTTCTTGCTGCAGCCTCTTTGTCCCCTGAGTACAGTAAGAACTTGCAGCCGGGTTGCACCTCACTCTCACAGACTGACGAATGAAGGATTTGCTTGGAATGTGTGAATGAGGAGCCAAGGACAATGGACCTACCTGGGTATGGAAATGCTTTCTAAATCCCTTTTAGTACCCAAGCGAAGACCTGCTTGTGCAGATGAGAACTTGGGCATTTGCTGAAAGGAGAAAGCTTTTTTTTTTTCTCAAAGGTAGGGAACAAAGCTTCAGAGTATTTGGACTGAGAAAGATCACATGGGCTTGGACAGAAAGTGAGTTGCAGGGATTTTGTAAACATCTAGGACCCCTGAGGCTCAGGCATAGCTGAAAATTCTAGAAGGAAAGTTGGTCATGGTGTGAGATTTGCCATCAAAGCCATAGGGCAGCCAGAACCCCACAGCTCTGCCAACTCTTGCTCTCCCAGTCTGTTACTGGTGGGTGCTTGCAGAGGTGAAGATCTAGATTCCTGGCGTCTCCAACAAAGGACTAAATGAAGATACAGCACAAAAGTAAAACGGCACGGCATTGAAAGTTCACCTGTAAGGAAAATGACTGGCTTGAGCTAGGTGACTCAGAGGCAAGCATGTGGTTAAAACTTGCAGTGATCAGCCAGGTGCCGGAGGCTCACGCCTGTAATCCTAGCTACTCAGGAGGCTGAGATCTGAGGACTGCAGTTCAAAGCCAGCCCAGACAAGAAAGTCCGTGAGACTCTTATCTCCAATAAACCACTTAGAAAACTGGAAGTGGTGCTCTGGCTTAAAGTGGCAGAGCTCTAGCCTTAAGCTGAAGAGCTGAGGGACAGCACCCAGGCCCAGAGTTCAAGCCCCATGACCTACCAGGAAACACACACACACACACACACACACACACACACACACACACACACACACACACACACACAAACCAACTTTCAGTGATCTAGGATTTGGACAGTGTGGGATGAGCTCATGATATGAATATGGGATGATGGGACTGGGAAGGTGGCTCAGTGGTAGAGCGCTTGCCTTGCATGCATGAGGCCCTGGGTTCTATTCCTCAGCACCACATAAGCAGAAAAAGCCAGAAGTGGTGCTATGGTTCAAGTGGTAGAGCGCTAGCCTTGAGCTGAAGAGCGGAGGGACAGCGCCCAGGCCCAGAGTTCAGGCCCCCATGATTGACAAAAAAAAAAAAAAAAAAAAGAATATGAGATGACTTCAGGGACCATGACTTCACAAAGTTTTGGAAGGGATCTGCCCACAGACAAACTGCTGTCTGATAGGCTAAAGTCTATGTATGAGATGCAGTGCATATTCATGAAGCCTTCAGTAGAAGTCAGGCTAGGATTCCAAAGGGTTCCACTGTGCAGGTGCCTCAGTTTGGATAGAACTGGCTGCGAGCTTTCCTGCCTCTAGGGAAAAGTCCTAATTACCTCCTCCCAGGCCTTCTTCACCATTCTCAGCCTTTCTCTGTGTCTGGGGAGAATAACTCACGAAGAACACACTACCTGGACATCTTGACTGCCTGGTTTGGGCTGGGCAACTGCAGCAAGAGGTCCCCAAGGTGAGGAGAGGAGGAAGTCAGGGCATCTCTCTCTCTCCTTCCTGTCCTCTCCCTGCTTTGCTGGGCATCTTAAATCATGCCTGAGCCTTTCCTTCTCCCCATGACCCGGCCTCCCTTGCTTTAGGACACTATGCCTTTTCCAGGTCTCCTCAGGAACCTGGGTAGTAATGGCTTCAGTGGGTCTCATTGCCTTGTTCTCCTTGTGAGTTTCCTCCACCCTGTCCTACTCAGAGAGGTCTGTCCTGCCATTAACTCTCTCCTTTTGTACCTCCTGGGCAGGATTGGCTGTTCCTTGGCCTTGACTTTTTTTTTTTTTTTTGCTGGTCATGAGGCCTGAACTCTGGGCCTAGGTGCTGTCCCTCAGCTCTTCAGCTCAAGGCTAGCACTCTACCACTTATACCACAGCACCACTTCTGGCCTTTTCTGCTTATGTGGTGTTGAGGAATCGAACCCAGGGCCTCATGCATGCAAGGCAAGTGCTCTACCATTGAGCTACCTTCCCAGCCCTTTGACTTAAAAAAAAATCATCTCTTTGCATTTCTTATTTTTTCTTAGAAAGGAGTTTAGAACAAAGCATACAATGTGAAATTGCAAGTTAAACTTAGATTTAATGAACATGGAGGAGAAGATGAAAACGAGGAAACTGCTCAGCACGGTAAGCTCTCCGACTCAATTATTGGCAGCACACAAACTTAGCCCTTGTTTTCCAGATGCTCATGGGAAAGGTATAATGTCTGCGGTTGAGAGTCTATAAAGTATCGCTAAGCCAATTGTCTTGCACAAATATGACTGTATGGGGATTGGCATTTTGGCAGCCTTGCCTTGCTTATAGCAGAGGGACCTATAGAGACACAGCCTGAAGGGGTGGGGGAAGAGGAGAAGGGGTACATGAGAGAGAGAAGGGGTACCTGGGAAATGAGAGAAAAGAGGAGGTCCCAGGAATCCCACAACAGGAGCCAGCCTTCCCTTCAAGGCCTGCATCCGGAGGCCTCCAGCAACTCCAGCCGCTGTGGGGCATGATGGATCCATCTTTCAGTGCCTGCCTGGGGTATAGCTGAGCAGCGTGTCAGCACTGGCCTCTCCTGCCTCTTGAATGTGTTTGGTCTGCCTTAGAGACCCGGGTACTCAGATTTCCTCTTTGTCATCATTTCATTCACACACAACATCGGATTATTGAGCCCTCCCCCCCCACCAACATCCAACCAGCTCTACTTTCTGCTAACGCAACTGGCTTCTTGTTGTCTCTTTAAGTTCGTGTTCCTCAGAGAGAACATCACATTGGCCAGCTGACCGTTCTTTGAGTGCACGTTTCCTATTGGGCTACCTTAAAACTGGCTTTTGGTCAGATGCTCTCCTCTGGTATCACTGAGGGGCTCCATGGATGGGCAGAGCCACATGCTACCCTTGGTGGCTTGGGGGTTGTGGCGTGGCAGGTGAGTGTCCTTTGGTGGAGGAAGGTTGACCCATGCAGATTGTACAACCTGGATTCAGCAGTGGACAAGGAGAGCACCGTATCTGATATCGCTCTTCATGAAGACACTGTGGATGACTGTGGGCAGATGCCCATGCTCATTTGCCCTATAACATGCATAGTTCTTTCTCCATAAGAGAAAAAACAAAAACAACCTTTTGTGGGTCTCTGCTAGCCATGACAGTAGCACAATTATGGCCTGTAGGAGTTGGAGTTTAGTGAGGCCATTGGTCTCAAGTATATCAGAGAGTGAGCTGGGGGTGGTCAGTTCATGACAATCTCCACAGCCAGCAGACAAGGACAGAGCTGAGCTTTGGTTCGCACGAAACTGACCCCAGGACATGCAGGAGGCAGCTGTCGGTGGAGGCTGCGAAAGAACTCCAGCTGAGGATGACTGGGAGGACCACTGGACATCACTTACCTGGCCAGGGGACTGGGATTCTCTACAGAGTCGGCAGCCAGCCGGGGAGCACTTTCCCTACGGAGTTTAGTAACGGTCAAAGAGGGCAGGGCTGGAGTTCTAATTCTGCCACATAGCATCTGCGTGCCTTTGGACAAATTCCCTGCGTGCCAATTCTGTGTCTGTATACATAACATGTGGACAGGGAGCGCTGCCTTGAGGACCTGAAGCAAGAGATCTACCACCGCATGTTAATTAAACACCTAGAGCTGATAAGGAGTTTTTATCATTAGTACTAACAAATGGAGCTCCTTAGCTGTCCTCTAATATTTGCAAGCAGACCTGGACTGCCAAGGCCTGAAAGAGGAGCAATCATTCTAGTTTTTTCTTTTCCTTCCTTCCTTTCCTTCCCTCCCTCCGTCCCTCCCTCCCTCCCTCCCTCCCTTCCTCCCTCCCTCCCTCCCTTCCTTCCTTCCTTCCTTCTTTCTTTCCTTCCTTTCTTCCCTTGTTACCTCCCTCCCTCTTTCCCTTCCTTCCCTCTCTCCCTCCCTCCCTCCTTCCTTCCTTCCTTCCTTCCTTCCTTCCTCTCTCTCTCTCTCTCTCTCTCTCTCTCTCTCTCTCTCTCTCTCTCTCTCTCTCTCTCTCTCTCTCTCTCTCTCTTTCTTTTTGGCACTGGTCCTGGGGCTTGAACTAGGACCTGGGTACTATTCCTGATTGTTTTTTGCTTGAGGCTGATGATGCTCTACCACTTGAGCTACAGCTCCACTTCTGTGTTTTTGGTGGTTAATTGCAGGTAAGAATCTCACATATTTTCCTGCTTGGGTTGGTTTTGAACCAAGTTCCTCAGACCTCAGCCCCCTGAGCAGTTAGGATTGTCGCCATGAACTACGGGCACCCAGCTAGCATTCGCTCAAGCCTAGGCGGGTCGCTCACTGCCTGTGCGGAGGCACGCCCGGCCACGCAGGGAGACCCGGCTCTGTCAGCTACACAGAAACAGAGGCAGTGTGCTTCATGCAGCTCACTTGGCGGTGGGTTGAATAATCTATTGTGAGGCCCAGATTTTGAAAATAAAAATTTTTGAAAAAGGCGTAGCACAAGAGCAGAGAACAGCTGTCCCCGAGGCAGGGCAGGCTAGACAGCATCCTCTTAGGTGCAGACCAGAGGTTGGCTTAGCCCAGCCTAACAGAGCCCTGACTCTGAAATGCAGGAGGAGTAAGGGGCAGGCCCAGGAGATCTTGACCTCGTAGTCCAGCCACCCTTTCATAGCACCCTCCTACATGGCTGAAGTCCTTTGTTCAAGTGAGGAGGGCAGGGCCAAGAGTCATGAGCTCTCCTGGCACCGTCCAGGGAGGGTAGCAGGCGGCACAGAGCTTAACACCTGTCTTTCCTGTTTCACTCCAGCCCAAGGGGCCATTTCTCTGTGAGGAGGGAGGGAGCCAGGCGCGGGCTGAATTATCTTGCGGGAGCAATTGGAGCCTACCTGGGCTGAAGTCGGTGAGGATGTAAAATCACTTCCCCGAGGCGCTCCAGCACCCAATTTGGAGATGAGTGGGGATTTACATGATTCACCGGAATGTGTCTTTCCCGTGTCAGGGACTCAGTCAGTCGTGAAGGGGGAATTTGTGAGCAAAGCTTAGCGGCTCACAAATGTGTTTGAGTTTCATTCTTGTCTGGACGGGTTGAAAGAGCAGAGGCAAAAAGGGCTAAGTCTTTGGAGGGTGGGAAGAGAGAAATGATGCTCCAGGGTGGGGTGCGCCCTCCCCACTGTGACTGTGAAGATGTGGGTTCTCTCTGTCTGGGCCAGGAAGGATGAGTGATGGAAACTTTCCTGAGCCCAAATCCACTACACACACACACACACACACACACACACACACACACACACACACACACACACACACACACACACATATTGCACTTGAGTGTTTTTGCAGATTTATTATGGGCTAGGTACTGGATGAATCATTTATGTCACAATTTCTCATTAGGTCCCTACAATAACTGTCTGAAGTAGCTATTTCTGGCATCCACGTTGAGAAAACTGAAGCTCAGGGAAGAACACAGCTGGAAAACACTCGGCTGACTCAACCTCCCCAGGTGAGTCTGAAATATAGACCTGGAGGTGTGTTTAGAAATGAGCACTGGTTCTGAGAAGTAAGCCTGGATTGGCAGAATCTCATTAGAAACAGGCCAGTAGGCCTCTGGGATGGGGGAGAGGCAGGGCCTGTGTCACTGTCCCTTGTATTGGGGACACAGCTAGGGATGGGAGGCCTCTACCCACCAGAGCGAATTCAGATCCATGCTGATTCCACAGCCAGGTGGGGAATTTCAAGCAAGCCACCTGCCCGTTCTGAGCTTTGTTTTTGTCTTCTGTTTAAGTGATTTGTTATAAAGCTCTCAGAATGACTGTTAAAACAATGGCCTTGCGATATGGTATAGGCCCAGCAGGTAGGTACAAGGTTTGCATTTCTTGAACTCAGAGTCTCACAATCCAAAATCCTTAGCTTTTTCATTCAAAGCTGTTGCTCTGCCACTTGAGTCACCCCTCTACTTCTAGCTCTCTGCTAGAAGTGGAAATGAGAATCTTGTGGATTTTTTTGTCTGGATTGGCATTGAACTGCTATCCCCAGATCTCAGCCTCCTAGGTGACTGAGATGACAGGCATGAACCACCGAGACTGGCTTTCTCTTGATCGTGGTATAACTAATGTTAAAGCATAGTGGTTTCATAAGAGAACAGCCATCTCTACTGCTCATGAAGTTGCCTTTTCCCCCAGGGTACAGCAGTGTCATCTCAAACCTGCCATGTGCAGCATTGTCTGGCAGTGGGGGTAGGGGATACCTTCTCTCTCTAAAGCCTTCTTCCAAGATGGCCTATTGCCATGGCTAGCACAGCGGCTGTTACTTCCTCTCCTTGGCATGTCTTGAGCTTCTTCCTCCTGTGGTAGCTGGTCTAGAAGATCAAGTGGCACCCAAGACCGGAAGAGGAAACTGTCAGTTTATTAAGACTTGCACCTAGAACTCTGCACTGTGTCACTTCTATCATATCTTATTGACAAAGAGATATCAGAATCCAGGTACAAGGTGGAGGGGTCATCATTGATGTAGGAATCCTATTTTAAAAGTATCACGTTAGTGTCTTCTCTGGCTACAGATTGCATTTATTTCACATAATAAAAAATATTTACTACATCCTAATGACCGCCTAAAACATTATCCCATTATATACAGGTATTAGGTATGGGTTCAAGGCCAGAAACATGTCATCAGTTCAGGTCAAGATGTCCCTGAGGCTCCTTGAATGTGGGGTTTCTAACAGAGCTCTTCCTTAATCAGGAGTCCCAGGAACTAAAAGACAATCATGTTCGTTCACATCCAATGTAGGAAGGACAGACTCAAACAATTACAGCAGCTGCCTTCATTCAGCTCTCCCAGACACTCTATCATTGTCTGTGTGTGTGTATGTATGTGTGTGTGTGTGAGTGTGCGTGCACACGTGCGTGCACATGTGTGATTTCTTGCAGCAGCCTAGTGCCACAGACTGAGCACAAGCATTGCATTAGATGATCTGCTTTCAAACCTCAACTTTACCGGGAACTTTGTGGGGAGTCATGAGGGTGTCATTTTAAGGCTTAAAAACCTTTATTTCCTTTTCCTGAAAATGGGAATAATAACCTCTGTCTTGCAGAACTCATGATATTTAAATGAAGTGCTGTATCTGAAACCACCAGCAAAGTGCATGGCATCAACCACATTTCCGGTTTGCGAATAAATTCAGCATAGTGCTGTTTACTTCGTAGAGCCAATGCATGATTCAAAAGTACATGAGGGGACTTGGTAAACTGTCAAGGTTGGGGAAAGAATAATGTGTATGTTTTGTTTCTCACTGATTATTCTCTAATCAAGGCCCCAGGACCAGAAAAGTGAGGTTCCCTCTGCACTCTGGCTGACAAGAGCTTGTCTCTGTGTCAGAAGCTAGGAACGGGAGCTGCTAGCTGCACACTAGCTAAGGATCATGAGATTTCTATTCTTTCCTGATTGTTTTGCCCAGATTCCATCTATGTACACGAGATCGAAGAGATCTAGCTTTTTGGTGCAGGGAAGGTTTGCCTTCTAGAGAGGTCAGCGAAGGAGCAGCAGGGTAGATTCTGTTTCTGAGAGTCAGTGATGAGGCCAAATGAAAACATTACGAAGTAGGCAGAACTTAGCTAGGTGACTTGAAGAAGTCCCCTCACCCACTCAGCTTTCTCACTTGATAAATGGGAAAATAATCATTCTAGCAGATGTGGTTGTTGTAGAAGGTGTTGAGGCTCACTTGGATGCTTGATGAAGAGGCATGGCCAAACAGATGTTATTTTTTATTATCACTTGGAAGAACACGTGACCGTGATAGGAGCTGCTTCAGGCAGGCTGAAGATCGGGTGATTTGCACACGAATACCTCACAGGATCGGCGTGGAGAGAGCATGTAGGGAATGGTAGTTGCTGCTGTTGAAACCATTAATAATCTTAATTTTAGAAATAATAGCATTAATTATGCTTGACTAACAATCCTCAAAATGTTTCTATAAGCTTAGTGACAAGCAGGCTTAAATTATGTATACAAATACCACTGGGAAGATTTCTCTAGCGAGCGCCAGATAGATAAACAGCGTAGTGGCACACAGCAAGGAAGTAAAATATAAACAGAAAGGGAGTCACATTGAGGCTAGTGCCCATGGTATTTCCAGGTGAATGTGGATGGTGAAAATCTCCACTTTGAAGATAGCGCTGGATTTCTTAGGCAGAGAAATACTAAGTAGAGCAGGCTTCCTGAATAGTTGAAACTGAGGCTGCAAGCCCAATGTGGTTTCATTTATTTTCTGAGCTTTGCCTTCAGCTAAGCGCTGTGTAAATCCACTTTCTCATATCTTATTAGTAATTCTATAACTGTTTGCTTACTTTCAATGCTGTGGATAGACTCAATCCTGGATTTCAACTTGTCCTGACCATACTATGTCACCGGCCCTACCTAACATTGCCCAAGGGCTACTTCAGCAAATACTCTGCTTTCAGATACTAGGAGACAGGGAGGCACTAGACTCTGTGTGTTCATGAATTCCCACACTCTAAGGCTACTCATTGGAGAACTCACCATGTTTCTTTCCATATCAGTGTGCTCTTAAACTGAGATACCCAGTTCTCTAGTGCAGTTGACAGCAGATCAGGGAATATGAGACTGTGTTGGACAAGTACCATCACAATGTTGCTGTATAACAGTTACACCCCAAACACTAAGGTTTACATCACATACTTTCTCAAAGCAGCTTCAGATTGTGGCAACTGGTAGACCAACCAGCTAGCTAGTTGGATTTGATCAAGCAGCTCTATTTTAAGCTGAAGGTATACAGATTTGTCCTGACATTCTATTCTGTCTTTTTTCCTGTAGGGCTAGAGTGTTACACCAGACATACTCTTCTGAGGATGATAACAGCGGCATAAATTATCATATGCAAGCCTCACACCATCAGACAACTATGTCTAGAAGTGTGAAAGGAAACTAGAAGTCTCCTTAACATGTCACTTTCATCAAAGCCCATAGTCTTCCTCAGAAGTTATCCAACAGGTTTTCCTTGGCATCTCATCTGCTAGAAATGGGTCCTAGTTTCACCTGGAAAGGAATTTCTGGAAAGGGGGACTTGAAGACCAGGAGAAGCTTAGAAAAATGCTTGTTGAGCAAGTCATTTCTTCTTACTCTTGACTTTTTTGCTCCTGGCTGGCACTCTATTACTTGAACCACAGCTCCACTTCTAGCTTTTGGATGGTTATTTGGAAATTAACACAGATTTGCCTCCCTGGTCTGGCTCCAAACCACAGTTCTCAGATGGTGGCCTCCTGAGTAGCTGGGTTTATAGGCATAAGGTACTGGTTGCCAGGCTTGATCAAATCATTTCTTAAAGAAATGAGTGATCCTCCTTTAGGCTCCAGTATCTCAGGAAGTATACCTAGGTTGAGGGCCACTCCACAGAAGGGAGTGAGTAGGGGAAGAGGAAAGAGAAAGATCCACCTTTCACATTTTGTGGCTAACCTAGATGCTCGCTCACAATTGCATAGTTTCTGTATTACAGTGTGTTCTGGCTTTGAAGGCGGCCCCCAAACTTCCCAAGCCCGAGGTTCTCATTGCATAGTCAATAAAGAAAAGCACTTGCAGTAAGTGAGGAATTTGATAACAATCATCATGATAATATGCTATAATTACCTCTCAATAAAAATCAGCTGTTTGTAATCCTTAAGTAGCACCAATTCCATGCCAGGCACCTTTTTAAGTGCTTTGACCATATGAATCCATTCTTGTTTTTTTTGGGGGGGGGGTCTGGTCATGGGGCCTGAACTCTGGGCTTGGGCGCTGTCCCTCAGCTCTTCAGCTCAAGGCTAGTGCGTTACCACTTGAGCCACAGTGCCACTTCCGGCTTTTTTCTTTTTGCTTATGTGGTGCTGAGGAATCGAACCCAGGGCCTCATGCATGCAAGGGAAGCGCTCTACCACTGAGCCACCTTCCCAGCCCTATGAATCCATTCTTACGTGTTGCTTATGAAGACTGTCCAACTGACCTCGCTGTCATAGTTTTGGATACTTATGTCCCCTCCCTCCCACATTTATTCATCCTGGATTTGGCCATGAAGGTTGCTTTGATCACAGAGGTATTAGCAAGTATGCTAAAACAAGAATTCTCTCTTCGAAATCAGTTCCTAGGTCATAAAGAAGCCAAAGTTAAGGACAGGAAAGACGGAAGTCTGTCTTATATGTCCTACTTCACCTGAACTCTCAGCTGAACACAGCCCTGTCAAGAACCTCACAAGATTGTGAAAAAAAGCAGTATCAGTGTTGCTTTCTTACCCCCTGAGCTCTTGGGTGCTTTCTTACACAGCATATATACAACAATATATGTGTGCCATGTCTTTGGACAATTTAGGTGAAGAGTTTCTTTTCTATTCTAATATTTGTGATCAGTGAGGAAGACTGAGGAGGTGAAGCAAAACCTCATGAGATTCATTCTTCATTATTGGACACCCGTATCCTGAGTACCCACTCAATCAAAGGCTATGTTCTTGGTGCTGGTGATACCACAAGGAATAAACATGATGTCTCCCCAAGGTGAGGCCGCTCTGTGAAGGCCAGTAACACCCCTCCAGATGTAACAGTTGCTTTCCTTGTGACCTGTTTTGTACCTGCTCCCACCTCGATCTGCTATTGACCTTTCTGTATTGACAGGGATGATAGGCAGATTTTGAAGTCAGACCATGTGGTTTTTCTCATCAGCCATTTTCTCCCTTGTTCCTCCATCTTTGAGCTTCAGTTTTACTATTGTTGGTCTGAGGGTAAACCAGCAAATGGGATCTAATGCAATGCTTTTGTACAGATGACAGGGAGTGAACAATATTCAGTACTATCTGTGCTTTTCCTTCTGGCCTCATAAAGGGCATGATTAGCTTTGACTCAGGAAACTTCATCAGAAGACCAGTCATCGTATCTGATCTGTTTCCCACTCCTGTGTTCTAGGACTCTGATATTCAAAAGAATCTCAAATCTGACTGTACTTGCCCCAACATCCTGATCCTTTCTAACAAAAGACTGATCCTGTGACTCTTCATATGGGGCTTGTCACCCACAGAGCTTTGTCAAGGGCTCTTGTGTGTATGACTTCCATTACTTTTTCCAGCAGGACAGGAAGGCAGATATTACTCAGATTTCACAGTTAAGGCATCCAAAGCTTAGAGCAGAGGGACTTTTGCAAGGTTATGAAGAAAATGTGTGGCCGAGCCTGCTTTGAGATTCAGATGCCCCACCTACGATCTGACAACTGCTTCCAGTTTCTGTGTACCTCCTTCTCTGCAGCACCCCTCCCCACCATGCCTCCTCCCGCCAGGCCCCTCCCCCAGCACCCCTCTCTTCAGCATCCTTCCCACCCCACAGTGCCCCATGGTGCATCACAAGGACACAGGAAAAGTAAAACCCAGAGCATTGTCATGGAAGGGAGGCAAGCACATGATTGTTTTTCTTGCAATTGTGTACATAGGAGGCATTAACATTCACCCAGGAGCTGCTGAAATCCACTCAACTGGAACGGAAGCTGGCGAGCAGGGGACTGACCAAATTTGTTTACAGTGGGCTAATCCGGTGCTGTCTCTCGCTCGCGCCACACAGTCTGGCTTTATGAGTGGGGAGAAAGTCTAATTACAGACTGACAGCCTGGAGTGTCTCATGGGAAGACAAATCTTGAATAAAAGTATCAAAGGAGACTTGAATGGCTTGGAAATTGTGTGTGTGTGTGTGTGTGTGTGTGTGTGTGTGTGTGTGTGTGTGTGTGTGTGTGTGTGTGTGTACACTGTTTATATTGTTCTAGTTTTACACTTCAAAGAGGTATCTCCTAGGTCAGTATTATAGGACCCATCAAACAAGGAGGCAGTGGACATGAGCCAGCCCTCAGATGGACATTGAAGGCTGGAGAAGTTCACTGACTGTCCCACAGTCACAGTGGGTCCTTGCCCAGGTTGACCTAGGCATCCAAGTGCCTGGCCTCAGAGGTTCTGAGTCCTCCCTTTCCCACTTCCCTGGGGAATTTGTCCTTGTGTGGCAGTTACCTGATATTCTAACCCTGGGGGTCAGTCACAGTCCCTCCCTGATGGCCTGTGGAGTGTAAAACGCAGGGCTATTCATGGAGCCCCTAGGCTTGAGCTCTTCTTCCATGTCCTTGGAGATGGAATCTAGCTCAGTCTAGTGAAAAAACAACAGCAATAACAACAGAAAAACAAAGGCCCAGCCCCCTCCCCCCACAAGCCCTTTGATGAGATCCTCTCCTATCAACCACTTTGCATAGTCTGCTCAAACCCACCAGGAATGGCTGGGTGATTCCTTCCTGACCCATGCCCCCTTTCCAGGTTCTTTTGCATCTTTGTGGTCTCACTGTTGCTGTTTCCTCTGTCTGGAATACTCTCTCTTCTTTCCTGCCCATCTAAGCAAGCATCAGCATCAATCAGTATCTTCCCCAACTCCCTTGCAACCCACAGGTGACAACTATGTAGCTGATCAAGGATGCTCCCAGTGGCTGTCTGAGGACCCTCAATCTCAGACATGATGACCTATGAGGGGCAGGGCTGTGCTCTGAGGTCAAATGCCCATCACAGTGTCTAACCCCAACCCTCAACGGAATGACGGCCGTAACTGATTGATTGCCATGTGAATTCCCTCACCGAACTGGATATAGTGGTAGACAAAGCAGGCTCAGTAAGTCCCCTCATCATTCATATTTTAACTAATCACTCTTGGTCCTGGACTCACTGCCTACAATATCTTTAAGGTGCCTTATTTAAATTAAAAATACTCATGTACAGACATGCAACAATGGGACCTACACATTGGTCCACTATGTGAGTTTCTCAATAACCTTCACACCATTAATAACCTTTCAGACATGGGCCTGAGAGTTCCGAGCTCTGGCTGAGAGCATGCCCTTCCCTGAATGGCCACAGAAAGATGCCTCTGAAAACAAGAGCTCCATGATAGGAAGAGCAGGGAGTGAGAAAATTACAAATGGATCACCCATTGTGAGAATTTTCTTGGAGGTATATGTTCATTGCATTTCTATAATGACCATCAATCCTATCATACTGAAGAGTATAGCCACAGTAGTAAAAGAATTTTCCCAAAGTAAAACAGCTGGGTAATGGTAATGTTATTGCAATCCAGGTATGTTGAAGATAAAAGCTTACATCTTCCTACAAGGGTATAATACCTGTACCCATTCTGTGGGACAGCTGGGAATGGAATGGTGATTTCAATTATGCCTCTTGCTTTCAAGGAACTCCCAGCATAGGGGCAACAACTCAGTGTGGGGCTGGGAGGGGAACTGTTTAGAACTAATAGAATTTGGTGACCATAGGAAGCCAACTCATGTCTAGTCACTGTGGTGTTTAGTCCCGCACAAGGATGTGGCTGGATCTTCTACAGAGAGCTAACTCATTCCATAACTCTCATGTTTACCAATGCCTACAGGTTCTGGGCTGGGAACCTGGCAGGAAATCATGGAATCATAGCAGGATAAGTAACAAACTACCATTTGGTGGCCTTTTAGCAAGAGAGTGTAGCCAGGTTCTGTAGGAAGAGAGGAAAGAATCATCCTGTACTTAGCTATGAGTGAAGTCATCATCCAAGAGTCATTAGGCCACCAGATATATCCTGGAGAATTTGCTCAGTTTCAAAATTGACTGTGTGAGTTTGTTGTTGTTGTTGTTGTTTGTCCTTTTTTTTGTCTTTTTTTATGGTAGCCCAATTCCCAAATGGAGTTCTCAAAGGACCACTCAGATTTGACTCCAGTGCTGCTTAAAACGCCGAATGCCTCTTGGAGAATAAGTCTTTAATTTCTACTCTAATGAGCCAGGCACTGACTCCCTCTCATCCAACCTCCTTAAATGCAAATACAATGCCTGGTATGAAGTGGGGAGCAGTAGGTGCACATTAGCCCATCCAGTTGGAAAGCCTCTGATTGGGACCAATTACTTAACCCAACCCCACTTCATTTCCAGTGGAAATCCCACTAACTACCCATGTGTGTTGGCTGCAGCCAGGGACTGATGCGGCAATCAGGAGGAAACAGATATAATAGACATGTAATCTTCCAAAGGGCAGGGACAGGAGGAGGGGAAGGCAGTGGGCGGGAGATGCTCATTTGCTGTCGGCAGATGGTGCCAGGTGCAGTGCCCAGTATTTTGCAGGCTTCGGCAGTGAGGAAGATGAATATTACTACCCAGCTGAACACACACACACACACACACACACACACCTCCCCGAGAGACACTTCAAACAGACCCCCCCCCCCAACCATGTGCTTGGCAAGTCATGTTGATTCCAAGCAGTAAGCTACTTGGAGAAATGTGAAGTCTGCAGTGGCTATTCTGAGCTTGTCATACCCAATGGGAATTGCAATTGTATTTTTAAACTCTTGATGTTCAACATCTCTACTAGCCTCTGATGGTCTCTTTTCCACACCCCTCCTCTCTACCATTTCTCTCTTTCCCCAGCATTTAACCAAGCAGTAAACCAAGATAATAGGTACAGGAAAGGGGAACCTTGTTTCAGTAATGCAGAAATGGCCATTCAAAGTGAATAGATTTCTTCATGTAGTACTTAATCTTATCCCTGTGAGAAAAGTAGTTTTTAATTCCATTTTACAGATGAAATAACTAAGACTTAGGAGACAGAAATCAGTTACTGGTCCTTTCTGGCTTACCTTGTGTACCTTCCACTCTAAGGAACTGCTTCCATTTGCATGAGATGGACATGGATTAAGATTTCCTATGAGGAGTGTGTGAGTCCACAGCCCAGCTCAGGGGCACATGGCATGGAGCCTCTGAAAACTTCCTGGATGCCACCCTGTGGGGGCAGTCTGGGCCAACAAAGGACATGCTCTCTTCGCAGGCCATAATTCACAGGCTGATTTAGTACTGAAAGGTGTTTCCAAGAGACAGGCCATGCGTTTTCAAAATGAATTGCCATTTCCTTGTCTATTCTGCATGGTATTTTATAACTATTTATCTTTGATAGCAGAATGCTACAATTAAGGTGAAATACACATATGCAAACTTAACAGTTTGTGGCATTTCCCATTTGTCTTAGAACATTTTGGTTGAAAGCAGATGGGTGCCCCACCCCATCCCAGCACACACACACACACACACACACACACACACACACACACACACACACACACGCTACAGTCTCATAAGGATACAGAATAATCCCAACCCATTTGACTTAGCTTTTCTCTTTTGATTTCATCTTTTCATTTACTTTTTGGTTTCTTGACCTCTGGAAATTCTGATCATTTACTGCTAAACATAATGTACTGAGTCCTAGACTTGGTGTTAGCCCACAGACCCAGCCTTTGTCCTGCAATGAATCTTCATATTTGCACCTTAGACCAAAAAAGATCTCAAGTTTTTCAGTGGGAAAAAAGACTACAGATCTATGACTGAGACTACAACCAATGTGACTATAAGCCAACTGCTTGACCACACTGATTCTCAATATTTCAGCTTCAAAATGCTAGTCACAGCCAGACATGGCAGTACATACCTGTAATCCCAGCTCTCAGGATGTGGGGAGACAGGAGGGTTGTTAGTTGGAGGTCAGGGTAAAGAAGTCCCTATCTCAAAAAAAAAAAAGCACAACTAAATACAGTGTGTGTGTGTGTGTGTGTGTGTGTGTGTGTGTGTGTGTGTGTGTGTGTGTGTGTGTGTGTGTGACTATAATCCCAATTACCCAGGCCTGGGCAAAAACACAAGACCCTATTTGAAAAGAATAACCAAAAGCAAGACAGGTCGAGGGCAGATGTTCAATTGATAGAGAGCCTGACTGAAAGGGTGAGGCCTTCAGTTCAAATAGTAGTGTCAAAATAAAAGCCTGTCTCCTCCCAACTACCTTTACAAGTTTGCTGTGAGGATTGAACAGACCTATAGAATGGCAGTCTTAGGGCCTGGTACTTAGAATAGATTTATTTTTACTATTATTATTTTAAGTGGTTGAACAACGGTGTTTCAAGCCAATGTATCAGTTTGATCAAGATGCATTGTATTCGGTATAATCTTGATCCCCCCTTCCTTCTCAATCCCTGTGTATCTGGTGCTCAGGAATCTCTTCTGGATAATAGTGTTCATCTCACAAAATTGTTTTCTTGCCATAGATATACAATCATAATTTTGCTTCTCTTTCTATTTGGATATCTTTTATTTCTAATTTGTTGCCTAATTATTAAGCCAAAGACTTCCAGAATACAAGTGGAATAGTGGATATCCTTGCTTTTATTTTTCTTTTCTAGGGAAAATTTTTTCTATTTTATACTATTGAGTAAGTTGTGAGTTTATCATAGTGACCATTATTATATTGAGGTAACTTCCTTCCATTCCTCATTGATTAATAGTGCTATTATGAAAGATGTAGTGATTTACATCAAATGTATTTTATCTTATCTATTGGGATGATTCTATGCTTTTTATTATTTATTCAGTAACTTATTGATTAAAGAGAAAATATACCTGAAAGTGTTATAAAATAGTAATCTTTTTTGTTTGTCTGTTTTGTTTGCTCATTTTGTAGTGCTGGGGATTGAACCCAGGACCTTATCCTTTCTGAGCAAACACTCTACTACTTGAGATATGCCCCGAATCTTGTTGTTGTTGTTGTTGTTGTCATTGTGTTTTTGAGATAGAATCTCATTAACTTTTCTTAGGCTGGCTTTGAGTCACAATTCTTTCTTCTCTGCATCCCAAGTAGATGGGATTGCAGGTGTGTGTCACCACACTCTATTTAGGTATGTGTCACCACACTCATTATGGGGTGCTGAACTCATTCTAAGATAAGGTTCAACCTTTAGATATTCCCATTCTCTTAGAAACTATAATACGAGGAAAACTCAGATACTGTACTGTGTTTGTGACAATGAGGAGATATTTCCCTAACAAGGAAATTCCTTCAAACCAGAGCTATCTGCTAAGGAGCCATGGTGGGCCAGATTTTGAGAAGAGGCTTGGTAGAATGGTAGTGGGTAAGGCTAATTACTGTCCTGATGCAAGACCCCAGGTGACCAAAGTCACCACGGTGACAAAGAGCAATGGAGGAGAGAGGAACCTAGACTGTACTGTTGGGATAATTAGTGGCTTGTGGCAGGTAGAGATGCAAAGTTGGGTGGGCCCATTTGTAGAGACAAGAGGAAGCCAATGAGGGCTTCTAAGCAGAAGAGTGATGTCATAGCCAGTTTTCTTGAGTTCAGCCATGATGTGGAGGGAGGTTTGAAGTGAGAAGAAATGGAGGGATTAGGAGTTGGAGGGAAAGCATCATAGAAGAATATGACAGAATTTAAGTGCCCATACATGGGGGGAAAGTGGCTAATAGTTAAACAAGAGTCTAGAATGCCACTGAAGTAAGGAGAAGTCATGACTGGATTACTTGTGGAAAAGGAAGAAGAGAGAAATTTTTTTCTAAATGGATTGTGTGTAGGGAAGGACTAAGAAGAGGACCCAGGATTCCAAATGAAGAAGGTTGCTGGGGTAGGGGGCAAGGAGGGACAAAGGGAGATCCAGAGATTGTATTTGCTTTTATCAAATTCTATCTAGAGCCCCAAGGTAAAAGAAACAGTAAACTAGACTGCCTTAACGTGGGCAGGGTACATAAATGAAGAGAGGATGGGTGAGAAAATGTAGCCATTACCTTCAGTGTACAGGATGCATTAACTGAACTATGTAACTTGAGTGTAGAGATGGGAAGGAGAAAGCAATGGAAGGGATGACATTGATCAATATGTATTGTACTCACAATTGGAGTTGTGCAATTGAAACTCCTTTGTCCAACTGCTTAAAAATATTAAAAAAAACCCAGGTTGTCATTCTAAAGTCTCCACATGTAAATCAGATGCACATCTCTTTTGTTTGTGCATTACTATTATGTTCCCTCATCACTTTATTTGAGATCAGAAATGATGCAATTGGTTATCCTGCTGGCAAGAAAATCTGTATTTCCACCAGGTCAGGGATACAACCATACATTCTTGGACCTCCGTTTCTTCCACTGCAAAATAAAGTTAATGATTTTAAGGTCTTGCTATGAGGATTTAATAAGATGTATGCCTCTTGTATAGCAGTTATTTCTTTTCTAACTTTCAATGTCTCTATTTAATTGTCAATCTCTATTAAATTGAATTTACATCTGGAGGGGTAGAGATTCTAGACAGCTCTGGCATAACAGAGCAGATGTGTGGCCATTATTGATGTTCTAATTCTAGGGAGTGTTTCTGGAGATGTTCATTTAAGACATATGGACCTTTCAGAACTGAAGTAGGCTGGGTCCTATGAGAAAAACTGTCTCTTCTATCAAAGTGTGTTGCTTAAAAGTTCTTGCTTTGGCCTGGTAGCTTGGCTCTTGTTCAGGAAAAGAGGAGCTTCTTTGGGATAAGATTTTTGAAATATAAGGTTTTGTCTTAAAATTATTTCTTTCCTAGATGTAATTAAGACATACTTCAGATTGTTCAAGAAATAACAGATGGTGCGGGTATATTTTGAGGTCACTTGTGTACTATTAACCTTATTGCAAAGTCACTTTATGTAAATACAGTTTACTCTATTTAAACTAGCCAATCACAAGTAGATTGTGAACCTGAGTTCAACCAATCTGAGCAAAGGGGCAGGGCCTGCTGCATTAGGATAAATAAGAGGTGGGCAGCCAGTCTGCTTCAAGTGCTTTCTTGCCAGACTTTTGGCTGATGGTGCACCCTTCTGAAGAAGTAAACTTTGCCTTGCTGAGACAATTCTATATTCTTTTGCCAATTGTTTTGACTCAAATGGTTCTTGGAGAGCATATTTCCAACAGTCATAATAACCCCAGTGTACATATGATAAGTTAAAGATCCAGTGAATGACATACATTTCTCAAGCTTCAGGTATTTCACAATATAAAGTAGAATAGAAAGTAAAATCTCCACTGTCTGCTTATGTTTGAACCATGATGAACCCTGTTTTACTCGTGACAACCTGAGCTGACCTAAGAAGTTCCCAGAGCCACTCAAAAAGACCAGGTTTCTGCAACTGTATCTTGGTTTGAAATAAAATCTCATTGCTAAGTTGGTGCTGATTAAGTACCATCTTTTCCTAACCACATGAATATTGGTTTTCACAAGGTCTACGGGACAATGGCCTTTGGTATTTGGGCTACATTTAAGGTATTTGACTAATCAATACTCTGGTTACTAGTTAATCACATCTGAATGGTAATTGAATGAGTTCTTTTGGTTTTGAACGTTCTGTAGATGTTACAGAGTCCAGCCTTTATCTACCATTTACTCCAATTCCCTAAATAGTTTTCTTTCTTCCAGTTAATGTAAGAGTGTGGCTTCCAGAAGAGATGTTCGCTACTGCCTTCTTCATCTTGTCTTTGATGACTGGACAGCCTGGAATAATTGCCCAAGAGAAGGTGAACGGGTAAGTGGGCCCTTTGTCTCTGAAAACTAGCCATCACTGGAGAAGATTCTTTTTTTGTTTGTAATGGGTTATGTAGGATTTAACATTGACTCTTTTTAACAGACTCTTCACCAGTAATCCTTTGCCAGGAAAAGGCCATGCATAGAGGAACTGATTGGCTACTGTGTGAGTGTCAGGGAGACGGGCAGTAAACAAATCTATTTAATTCTCAGTTTCCCTGTCTGTAAAATTTGATTCATGTTGTGCCTCCTATGGAAGATGAAATATGATACTTGATCTAAATGGATGTAGCACAGTGTAGGCACTTCTCTTAAGTGAGGTTAGACATTTAACTTCCACCTTACTATATCCACAAAGATTCCTAAGAATACCACTTCACAGTGGTTGGGAGGATAAAATTAAATCATGTATGTAAATTATTCTGAGAAAGGCAAGAGACTTGAGAGACTCTATTTAAAAATGAGTTTACTTTTTGCATCAACAAGAGATATTTTCATACATACATTGCATGTTACCCATTCTAGTACCTTGAGATTTCCCACCTGTCTTCATTTTGTTTGTATGTTAACATAAACTATTTTGTAGTACTTAAACACTCCCTTATTTCTTCATTGGGACAGCTTTTAAACACTCCCTGTCTCGTAAACATTGATAGTTTTAAATCGTTATTTTATTCAAATTCTTATTCATTGATTCAATTTTGGATCATTATTGCTTTTAAATGTCAGAGCCAAAGAGAATTCTTTTAAGTAACAATTCTGAAGGGGGGGAGGCATTTTTATAAGCCGTTAATTGGTAACTTGTATCTAAAGCAAATACAAGTTTTAAAAAATCAGAAAATTCATCTCTAATAATTAGGAGATAAAGGCAAGAGAGCTGTGGTAAAGTAAATCTCTGCTGAGATAGTCTTAATTATAAAAGCTTATCATTGTAATCCTTTCTGAAAATGAACAAAGAGCCTTGATGTTTGATGAACTTATCAAACAAGACAGACCAGTGAAGAGGCAAATTTCAAGTCAAGGCAGAAGGGAACCAATTAAATACTGTACAAAGTGCTGCAGAAGGAAATCAAGCAGTTTTCGTGTCTACTGCCAGTGTGTCTGGTTTTGAAAAATGGGAAACTACATGGTGGAATATTTCTACCACATTCGTTCTGGCAGTGACATTTCCTAGTTCTGTGATCTCAGGCAACTTATTTAACTTTTCTGAGCTTTAGTTTCCTCATTTACAAAATGAGAGGGAAGTAAGAGCAAGAATTAAATGCAGGAAAAGTGCGTAGAACAATGCCCAGTACTTAGGAAGCATTCAGTGAAAGCACTTGCCAATGATAGTGTGTGATTTTTTATTGTTATCTGTTGGTATTTCATTTGCTTGGATGCTTGACAATAATCAGACAGAAGACATTTATAATGTGCCAATTGGCAAGGGTCTTCTTGATAAATTACAGATTTTAAAGTTTTTCTTTCTTTTTTTAGAAATAACACTTTTTCCCCCCGAAGATAAAATTTCCTATGAGCCCTGACATGGAAAACAGATCATACATATTTACATTTTTAATGGTGCACATTTATTTTTGTAGGCTCATGTTTAACACTTGCTTATTACAATGGCTTAATAGAAATATGGGGTTGTTTGAGGAAAACATTTTAAAGGCATGGTGATGGAAAGCAATTATAATGATTAGCTGCAAAATCAATGGCTCTCTATTATGTATTTCATAAAAACACATATAGCATAAAAATGTTTATTTTAGAAAGAATACTTTTTGTTATGCATAGCTAAGAAGTTTTTAAATTTTTCTGTTCTTTTAGCTCACTGAGATTAGTTTCTAAGAATGTATGTAGTCTTAGTGACAATTCCATTGCCTTCAAAAAGCTGTACTTCTGGCCACATAAGGGTGGCACACTCTGGTAATCTGAGTTACTGGGAAAGCAGAGATTAGGAAGATCACTGGTTCAAGAGTTTGGGCAAATTGAGTTAGCAAGAAATATAGTAGCATGTATCTGTGAGGCTGGAGAATAGAGCTTGATACGCAGTATGCCTATAGAAAGTTAATTCTCTTCTTTCCTCTTTGATTGGAAATTTATAATATATTACTTCTTGGAATGCTAGAACAGTACAAAAGCTTTAGTGTCAAAGAGCTTTTTACTGGTTTTGCTATTAACAACCCATAGTAAGTCATTTTTTTCTCATGGATATTTTTTTTTTTTTTTTGGTCCATCACGGGGCGTGAACTCTGGGCCTGGGCACTGTCCCTCAGCTCTTTAGCTCAAGTCTAGTGCTCTGCCACTTGAGCCACAGCACCACTTCAGGTTTTCTGCATGGTTTATTGGAGATAAGAGTCTCACGAACTCTCCTTCCTGGTCTGGCTTTGAGCCGCCATCCTCAGATCTCAGCCTCCTGAGTAGCTAGGATTATAGGTGTGAGCCACCAGCGCCTGGCTTTCATGCATCTGTTTTATGCACCTCTGGGATTATTGTGCAATTTTAATGAGATAATATATTCATATAAAATTTTGTTATTGAGATTTCACTGAATGCTGAGTACTGTGCTCAGAGATGAAGTACACATAACCATGATCTCCGTCTGCCAGAATTACCAGTCTAGGATAGGACTCAAGGGTAAGAAGCCCTACTTTCATGGCACAATGGGCTAGATGATCAAAGTCAAGCAGGTCTTAAGAGTCCTCTGGCGGGAATTAACAGAGTTGGCAAGGTTTGGCCAGATGAGTGGGGTGTGATTAGCAGTATGTGCAGGAGATAGTGTTAAGCAAGTACTTAAGACAGTACGTCCTTGGAACTAAAACTCAGTATGGGATTCTACTTGGTTTACAGAGATTCACTCATTCATTTGTTCATCTAATTACTCAAGCTAAGGTAGTGAAGTAAACAGATAATATCCAGTAGGATGCATGCTGATGTAAAATTCACAGAAATTTCCAAAGGATGGGATATGAGAGTGAGGGAAACGGAGAGACACTAAAAAATGTACATGGCTAAGTAGCTGGCTTGAGTAACTGATTGCTAAGGTGGCTTCCCTAATGATATTGGCAAAATTGGGAGGAGAGCTGCTTGAAGGAGTAAATGAAGAGTTTAAACTTGGAATCATTAAGTGTTCCCTGCTACAGAGGCAACTAGCAGAGGTACGAAATGTGGCAGTTGGGTAAACAAAGCAGGATTATAGAAGCGTGGTCCAGGTTGGAGAGCTAAGTGTAGGAAACATAAGCACACGAAATGAATCTTGCCTCAATAAAGGCGAGAAAATCACAAACAGAAGAGATGCAATACTTAACTCTGAGGGATTTTGGGGTTTAGAGAGAATTGGTCCTAGAGATAGGAAGAGAGCAAGGAGGTACATGAGTGAAGAAGTTCCAGAGAAGAAATTTTTTATAAAGAAAATATTGTTTAACAGAACACAGGTAAAATGAAGCCAGAAAACCCCAGCAAGAAGATTGCTAAAGACTGGACCCTCACAAAATCAAGTTTAAAATACCTCTACTTATTTTACTCAACCATTAGAAAGAATGATTTTGTACCATTTGTTTAAAAACATGGAAAGACCTGGAAAAATTATGTTAAATGAAGTAAGTCAGGCCCAGAGAAATAAAGGGTCCATGTTTTCCCTTACATGTGGAAACTTCCAAACTTATAAATAAATACATTGGGCACTATGTAAGTGTCTACAAATTTGTTAACTGAAATACGATAGATTCTAGGGAGAACTCACATTCCTTAAAAAGACAAAATCAGAGTTCTGCAAAATAAAACATCAGGAAGTGGGTACTGGAAAAGGGTAGGATGTAGTCAAGGGGGGAAGGGCATGAATGAAAAGGAGAAGTGGGATTGAATGCAGACAAGAATCCAGTGTATATCCTACAAAATTAAGACGAGTAAGCAAAGGGGGGGGGCTGAGTGAGAACGTTGAAAGGGGTGACATTGGTCAAGATACCTTGTATTCATAAACTGCTTTGTTAAATGGCAACTCCTTTGTATAACTACTTAGTGATAATATCAAAATAAGATGAACTATTAAAAAAAAACCTCTACTTAATGATGTAGCTCCCATGTAACTGAAAAGAACTGGCTCAGGATTATATAATTAGTGACAATCAGCTCTGAATATAAACTGAACCAATTTATCAGGAGGTCCCCCTGGTAATAATCAGAGATCAGCTTTCTGACCTTCTGGCCCAGGATTGGTAGCTCATCAATTATTTTGTTTTCGAACTTGCAGAGCTGGCCATATTCTGGAGTCAAGTATTTGCCTTGCAGGTTGCATATTTGACTCTAAGTTTTGAGCCCTTTACCTAACATGCTAATTTACATTTAAAGGTACAAAAGGAATGTCTCAACCGCCCACAGCTTTCCACTGTTGTGAGGGAACTCACTTGCGAAAAACAGAGAAGCCACATTTTGAGAGGTCAAATTGTGAGTCTTTATTGGAAAGTTGGTAACTGGTCCTAAAGACCTGCAGCCCATTGGATACACTTAACACTGTCAGAAAACTGAACCATGAGAGCAGGGAAAGAAAGAAATAGTAGAAAAACAATACCAACAAACTAGCTAAACTCCAATGGAGAGGTGAAGTGGGATGCTATGATGACCAGACGAGAGACGTGGGAACATGAGGCATGGCATAATGGTGCTTGAGCTGGTCTGGGCCTTAATAGAGTCAGGGTCTGAGGGCAGAGTCACAGGAAACTCAAGAGTTCAAAGCATAGGACTGACAGGTCCAATAACCTATAGCCCAAGCCCCCACCTCAGCTTCTAATTCAGGCAGGCCTATCACCTGGGAGGTGGGACAAGACTGCACCAGTTAAACCCATTCCCTATCCACCATGTGGTCAAGATGGCACCAATTAGACCCAGAATCCCCACTTTACTACAGAGGACAGTTTGATGGAGATGGAGGGGTCTGATGAGAATGTGTATGATTGAGAGGAGAAGAAACCTACTGGCAATGCCAGGCTTTTGTGCAAGCTTCACCTACACAGTCTCACTCCATTCTCAGAACAGCTGTTTTTCAGCTATAAGACAAATTGAATGGCAGAAACTAGAGTCAAATGCATGTTTCATGGACTTTAAAAGTCTCTGTTGCTGGGTGCTGGTGACTTACGCCTGTAATCCTAGCAACCTTAGGGAGCTGAGAACTGAGGATCATAGTTTAAAGCCAGCTTTTCAAATTCTGTGAAAAGTCCAATTAACTACCAAAAAGCCAGAAATGGAGGTGTGGCTCAAGTGGTAGAACACTAGCCTTGAGCAAAAAAACAAAAACAAAAAACAAGTGAGAGTGGGCTGCCTTGAGTCCAAACCCCAGTACTGTCAGTTGCGCACACACACACACTCACACACACACACTCACACACACACATCCACACACACACACTCACACACACACACACACACACACAGACATTTCTTCGTTACATTAGTGTTTCATCAACTGTACCTACAGTCTTACAAATGTTGCATGAAAAAGAAATTACCTTTGTTCGAAAATATTGGGGGAATGCTTGGGTAAGCAAAGTAAAATGCAGAACTCCAAAGGGATATGAATACATTATTAGGCATTTTAAATCTCCACAAATGGAACATTGCAGACGGTTTATTCAAAAGACTTTGTCCATTTTTTTCCCTTCTACCCACACCTGGATGTGTATTTTGAGAACTAGTACTCTATAGAACACACTTTGAGAAATTTTGCAATAAATTTTTGGGCTGTGCTCTCTGCAGATGAAAAAACTAAAAGTCAGACAGTTATAGCAACTTTCTCATAGTAAATCAAGTACAGTGACAACAGGGGATATACTATAGGGGGAAGAACATACAAAAGAAAAAAAATCACATTGTATATAAAAAACAACAACAACAAAGAAAAAAACTCTTGTGTCCTATCTTGGGGTTCATTTCATTTAGTATCATCTTATACGGTCACATGTACATAGCTTTTGAGTTTTTCTGCTCATCTAATAAGATTATCCTAGATGTATACCAATTATTACAAATAAGAGAAACCATGGACCTATGTTTCTTTGGGCCTGGCTTACTTCACTTAATATAATTTTTTCCAAGTCTTTTCATTTCCTAACAAATGGGGCAATGTCATTCTCTCTGATGGAGGCATAACATTCCATTGTGTGTATGTGTGTGTGTGTGTGTGTGTGTGTGTGTGTGTGTGTGTGTGTGTGTATCACATTTTCTTTATACATTCATCTACTGAGGAGCATCTGAGACTCTTATCACTAACTACTAGAAAACCAGAAGTCATGCTTTGGCTCAAAGTAGTCTATCGCTAGCCTTGAACAAAAGAGCTCATGGACAGTGCCCAGGTCCTGAGTGAGTTCAAGCCCCACAATCAACAACAACAAAATTTATGTATATGTGTATATGTATATATGTGATATATATAAATATATCATGATTTTCTAGTCCATAGAATTATTAATGTTCTTTACATGTGGTAGACTAAAGTGGTAGAGCACCAGCCTTGAGGAAAAAGAGCTAAGGGACATCTTCCAGGCCTTGAATTTAAGCCCCACTACTGGCGTGCATAAACACACAGACACACAGACACAGACACAGACACAGACACACAGACACACACACACACAGACACACACACACAGACACACACACACACACACAGACACATACACACACCCCATGTGTATTAGTCCATTTTGACTAGCTCTACCAAATCCCCGAGGCTGAGTATTTTATCAAGTAAAGAGGCATAGTGACTCATTCTTCTGGAGTTCAAGTGTATGGTGGCAACAACTTCTTGACTCTGGTGAGGGCCTTCTGGTTATATGATAATACTGTGTATGGCATCATCCTGAGAGCCTGTGAAGAAGAGAACATGGCAACACAGGAAGCAAGAAGATGGGGTAGGACCAAGCTCTCTCTTTCTGTAACAACCCATTGTTTCAGAGCTAGTTTATCTCTATTAGGCCCAACCTACTCTGAAAAACCAGCAGTACTCCCTTCAAGTGGTGCCCCCTGTGATGTAATTATGATGTAATTATCTTCAGTAGGAGCTACCTTTTGTGTTCTACTACCCTGGAGACCAAATCTCCAACATATGAAGCTGAGGTGTGAATTGTAACAACCATAGCAATGACGTCATTTAAAAGTAGATAGAAAGCCTTTGGAAACATATGTGTCAAGAGTTTTAAAAAATAAATAACTAAGAATAGAGAAAAGCTAGTGTTCAATGACTGGCCTATTGTTGTGAAATTAGAACAATATGTAGTTATTATGATTTGCATTCTGCCCTACTTGTTAAGGAGGAAAAAGTCAAGAGGTAAAATGTTATTCGCAGTGTGACCTAAACTTTACTATGAAATAAAAGATGGGAAAAAATATAACACAAATATTTATAGTGGTTGGAGTAGAAGTAATTCTTTTTCTCTGTTTATCATTGTTGGTTTTTAAAAATGAGAATCTATTACTTTTATAATCATTAAAAAGTAAAGTAAATTGAAACAATCTGTTGGAATGGGCAGAGGAAATGTCAGGTATTCAGATATTGGCTGAAGGCTACAGCCCTGTAATGATGTAATGAATGATCATTGGGTACCTCTGTACTCCGGACACAGTGCTATGATCGCATTGCCAAGTGGAGCTCTGTCTAGACATCATGTCATAAAGCTTTTAAAATGACAATAACACAGCACTTCTCTGTCTAGGCTTTTGCCTCCATCCATTAATACTGTTTACTTTGATTTTGACATCATAACGCAGTTTCTTTTGGTTCATAATGACATTATCTTGATAATTCTATAGTGAAATTCAGAACTAACCCAAGTCCTTTCTGTTTCCAAACCCTTATATTCTTTGCCTTCTCTTCAGATACCATCCCTCTCTCCATGTCTCCAAAATTTATACTTTTGTTATCAGTACAGTCTGTCAGAAAAATGATGTACAGGCTAAACTTGAGCCAATTGGATTTTTAGATTTATTTAATCAGATTCTAACTAAGCATTGGGCTGAAACAAATCTCTCAACCTTTGCCACTGCCTGTTTCCCAGAAGTTGGTTTTATTTTCGCCCTTTCCTTCATCCCTTTTCTTTTCAGAAATGTTTATTGGGCATTTGCCATCTGTCTACTCAGGAGAGGTGAGGGGGAACTTAAGAAACAAATACACAAACTTAACCTGCATTCATAAGATTTTAGAATCTGGTGGAAGAAATGAAAATATACTTGTTATGTAAATGTGATAATTGAGTGTTGAAATGGTGTGCAAAAGTTGACCAGGTCATATGAGACATATCTAACCAGACTTAGCATCAGGAAATACTTTGCTAAAGAATTAATACTTAGGATAAGACTGAAAGATAGTCAATAGTTAGCTCAGGACTCACTCAGGACTGGTCTTTTCTGATAGGTGGGATAGAGGAAACATATCAAGGTAAGATTTTTCGAAGGTGCCCTCCATTGAATGATAACTGGCTGTAAAGGAAAATGTACATTAGAGGGGTATCATTGAAAAGCTTTGGTATTAAGCTAACGGTGTCCTAGCCAGGTTGGAGGGCAAGTGCAGTGGGATTTCTTGAGTAGAGACAATAGGGAAAAGATAAAAAGAGTTTATAGGAACAAGTAATAGGAACAAGTAATAGGTGACTCATAAATTAGTGATTTGGGAGAAGAGCAGAAGGTCCAGAATATAATCATGGAAGATAGAGAAGGACCAGGAATGGAACAAATGAGAGGGCTGGGTGTTGCAAGGCTCATGACAGGGAGTGATGAATCTCCAAAGTGGTGATAGAAATGAGGTGGGAAGGAAGTTTGACAGCTAAACACTGAAGTTTTCTTTAAAAGGGCAGTAAAACTATCGTGTTATTGTCTAACATCATTTTGTAGATCAGAGTTCCTTCAAGTATATGGTCTGTAGACCATAGTGCAAATAAAAACACAATGAAAAGAGTGAGTAATTTCTTGGTATTATGAAGGAATTGGTTTTGAACTCGCAGTAAGTTCAAAATAATTTTCAAAATAACACAAGGACATCAGTTGTATTTTTTATTATGTTTCTACTTGCATTGATGTTGGGTGATGGTGGATAAAATCGCTGTGGCCTTAGCAGTGGTACTAGTCTCATAGGAAAAATTAAATTTTGCTTTAAGAAGCCCTTCCTAAAGCAGGAAGAATTATTCATTCTATTAAACCTCAAGCCTTGAATAAATGTCATTTACATATTCTATGGAAACCCGAGAAGAATACCTAAAGAACTTACCAAGCACTAAAGTATAATGATTGCCTTGAGGAAAAGCAATTGCTTGAATTAAGTCAATGTAGCCACTAGTTTTCATTCAGGCTGAGCTTTGTAACAAACGGGGCCCCCATCCTGGGTAGCTTAAATGACAAACACTTCTTTTTCATAGCTTAGAGGAGGCTGGGAAACACAGGGTCAAGGTACTGGCAGATTCAGGTCTGGTGAGAGCTGGCTTGTGGTTCACAGAACGTGTCTTTCACTGTGTCCTTACACGACAGAAGGGGTGAGTGAGTTGTTTGGGATATCTTTAGTAAGAACACTAGTTCTATGTATAAGGTCTCCATCCTCTGGTTCTAATCAACCCTCTAAACCACATCCTCAAATACTATCACAAAGGGGCTGTGGTTTCATTAAATGAATTGTGAAGAGATACAAACATTCAGTTCATAAGACCACACTTGTTCTAGAACATCATTTTACTTGACAGAAATAACTGCCAGACAGGCTATAGCTGTACAGGCTTAGATATTTTGTATACACAGTAATAAAAAGCAGAGAGTCTATCATCAAAACCGAGCAGCATTATTTGTTACCAGTGACAAAATCTGATATTTCATGTAAAAAGCAAAACATACCAGCGTGAACTTGATGAGGTTGCTGGTGATATTAGCATTTTCGATTTCTCATATTGTACAGTATAATGTGTTAAGATATGTATACTTAGGGAAGTATTCATTTTCAGTGCTTAATGTTACAAAAAATGATCATTATATGAACAAGAGCCATTCCAAGTATAGACTAATGGATTTTAATGTATCAGAGGGCAAGAGTTCATTGAGATGCTTTCAGACTTCATGCGGCAACTAACACATATAAAAGTTTGTTGTGCCAAAGAGAAGATCCAGTTATCTAAAAGGATACTTAAACATTCCTGCTTTTTTTTTTTTGCAACTACATCACCATGTGAAGCAAGATTTTTTTCTCCCATAAACTTTCACCATAACAATATAATAGCAACAGATTGAATGAAGAAGCAGAAAGAAAATCCTGCTTTTTCCTAAACCAAACATTAATGAGACCTGTAAGACATGGAAGACAATTATACTCTTCTCACTGATTATTTTTTCTTGATAATATACTTTAAAATAAAACCACTTATGGTAACACTTTAAAGGTCTACTGTAATTTTAAATAAATTAACACATACTTTTAAAATATCTTTAATTCTTAATTCTAGGAATGTCATCACTCAGAAGCTCTTTGGGCCCTTCCAAAATTGGTTAGAATTTAAAGGGGTCCTAAGATCAATGCTAAAGATAAGTATTATAGTTCTGACTAGCCATGGTTATTTTCCTAGGCTTTTAACCTAGTTATTATTATTGCTCATGAATAGCCACTTATAATTAGCAGGAGAGATTTGAAGGACTGACTTTGCATACTATGCTAAGGAAATAACTGCCATTTATCACAGTCCAGACTGTCTGGCTCCCAGAGGCTGGGCAGTCCTGACACAGGATTCGACCTTTTAAACCTCTGGGCAGGCTGCCTGGTTTTGAAGCTGCAGCAGCAGCAATGATGCTGTGGGAGGAGGAAAAGGCTTAGAAACAGTTAGTTTGTGGCTTATTTACCTAACCCCAGGTGATCTGGCTAAGCTTAACTTGTGAAGGAGCAGTATGGGGCTAGAGAAGATCACAGTCTTGGAGAAAGACCAGTTTCTACCTCTTTCCCACTTGCCTGTATTACCACTCCCACCCCCACCCCTTTCTACCTCCTTTCCTACTCCTGAAGGATGATTAGTAAAATGAGGTAATAGCATAATCAGGAACAGGAAGTGAGCTTTGCTATTAAACCAACTAGTTCAAATATTCCCTGTCTTTCCTACAGAGGCTACTTAGCTATCAGGACTTTCAGAATTCTTACATTTAAAATATTTACCTCCTAAGATTATTATAGATATAGCTATAACTAATGTCCGGCATATAAAACTTAAAACTAAATTTTAGGAAACAGTTCATAAGCCTTTTGACACCCTTTCAGTAACCACACTTATGTTACTTTAAATATACTTTTATAGATGGGAAGATAGCTTAGAGATTTTAAGTAACTTGCTCAAGTTTTCTAAGGCAGTGTTGGTTAAGATTCAGTCTTCCGACTCCACACTCCATGTTTCTAGAGACAGGGATTTCTGCTATTTTACCTTATCAAAAATTGCTAGCTCTCCTCAGAATTCATCTCTCTAAGTGATAATCATTTTATCTTTCTGGAATTGATATAGCATTAAAGTTGAGATAGAGCCTCTAGGACCTTATTGATGTCTATCCATGATAGGAGCCCTATTTCTTACAATTCATGCCGAACTAGCAAGAACATGTGCAAGAATTTCTCCTTTGCTTAAGTTTTGCATCTTGACATGGATTCAAAGCTCTTTTCCTTTCTTTAGAAGAGTAAGTCGGGCAGTGAACCCTGCAGCAGTTGCATGCCAGCTCAGCAACTGGTCAGAGTGGACAGATTGCTTTCCATGCCAGGACAAGAAGGTGAGCCATTTATGTCCAGTTGGGAGAATTTCCTATTGGATCTGTGCACTGAGAATTCAAATGGAAATAAGAAGTTGGGCGAGAAATCTAGACCTCTGGGGGTGAAATACCTATTTGGATGTACATATTTGGAAACACTGGGCTCATGGACAGTGACTTATTTTACACCACTGCCTGTACCTTGTGTATTGGCCATTACTGCCAAATTCAAGTGTTTAAGCCTTACATCTTCAGTTTAGATCAGGTGTTACCTTTTAACTGCTCTGCTGCTTTGAACTTGCTTAGTTTGTCTTCTCTGTGCCTTAGTTTCCTTATCTGTACATGGGAGTGCTAATAGCTCCTGTAGTACAAGGTTATTGAGCACTAATAGAATGATGCTTGCTTTGCTAGCACTTTTCATGCCATCTGGCATAGAGCAAGCCTCTGAGACATGCTGCTGTTTTTGTAGTTATTGAATATGCTTTCTCTAGCCCCACTTGCAGTGCGTCAAATCCAGCCCCAGTTCTTGCTCACCAGAGCGCTTTTTTTGTTGTTGTTGATTGTGGGGCTTGAACTCTGGGTCTGGGTGCTATCCCTCAGCTCTTCAGCTCAAGGCTAGCACTCTACCACTTAGCCACAGTGCCACTTCCGGTTTTCTGGTAGTTTATTGGAGATAAGAGTCTCATAAACTTTCCTACCCAGGCTGGCTTTGAACAGTGATCCTTAGATCTCAGCCTCCTGAGTAGCTAAGGTTACAGGTGTGAGCCACCGGTACCTGGCTACACCAGAGCTCTTGATGGAGCTACTTACTGTCATACAGCCTGTAGACAGACTCATCATCATCTTGGTTAGACATAGGTGCTTTGCGAATGCTTTGTTATTTATCTTATAATTTCATAATTTTATTTTATTATTTATTTTATTATTTGCCAGTACTGGGCTTGAACCCAAAGCTTCACACTTGCAAGACAGGTATTCTGTGACTTAAGCCATGCCTCGTCTGATGAATATTTTGGATGTTTGTTCAAAATTGCAGAGCCTCACAAGCAGTGAAAACAAAATGTGAACCTAGTTTGTTTATTTTAAAGATTGAACTGCCTTATTCTGCTTCACTCAGCTCTGTGAAGGGTCAAGAAACCTACACTGCCTTGGCGTAAAGTACCTGGCCCCCATATGCCCAGTTTGCTCTGACATCCTGAATTTGTTTCCCGAGTCAGCTGTATCACTAGTACACATGGGATAGAAGCACAGGAATTTATTCCCTCACTCTTCTGGGGGTCAGGAGACTGAAACCAGGTGTCAGAGTGGCTAGGCTCTTTTCTGGAGGCTACGCAACAACTGAAACTCTTTTTTGTTTCCCATCTCATTTCACTTAGAGAGCAGACAGCACAGTGGACTCCCTTCTAGCTTAAGTCAGAATGGACTCACCACTTTAGTGACCCCCAAAATCCTTTGTGTATCTTTATAGTGAACTCGGAGAGAATGAAATTCTGTTAATTATATGAGAAGAAGACCACTTCAATTGCTTTTTATTAATATGTTTCTTCCTCTCAAAAATCATCCAAACAAAGATGTGCATTTCTGGAAAGAAACATTATGTAGTAGGCAGAAACGAAAATGATTTCTTAATGATGGCAAGTACAGGCAATAGCACGGAGAAGTCCCTAAGGGAATCTGGGCACCAACCTCCATGCAACATAGTGTCTTCATTATTGGATAGCAACATAGGAAATGGGAACCTGCTGGAAGTGAGCCGGAAGGCTGACCGCATCCCTCCAAATATAGGAACTACGGGAAGGACAATAATGGGCATTAATAGTCACTGCTTATCAAATATGCTCTATGTACCACACACTGCCATGATGCTCCAAATAAATATGCTGTCTAGTTTGACTTCACAGACAGCTGGGCAAGCTAAACACCACACTCCACTCCATAAAGGTCATACATTAAGAAAAAGGGAGAGCCTAAACCCTACTCAGACTGACTTCAAAACCCTGAAAGGTTGACTGCTCCATTCTACCAGAGAGAAACAAGTGACATTAACAGCCACCTAATTCAATCTCTTCTATGGTAGCACAACAGCTGGCAGAAAAATGGTGGATTGAACTAAGGGCCTAGGTGCTTGCTGTACTCAGAAAGGGCTCTACCATTTGAGTTTATGCCACCAGCTCTTTCAATTTATGTTTGTTTTTCAAATTGACTCCCTCCTTCTCTCTCTCTCTCTCCCTCTCTCCCTTCCCTCCAAGGATTTAACTCTGGGCCTTGTATATGTTATGTGAGCACTCTATATCCCTGTATCCTTAGGCACCATACCTCAGCCCTTTTATTTTTGAGATTGTGTCTCTAACTTTGCCTGGATGGGACTTGAACTGGAGATTCTCCTATCTTCATCACCCGACTTGCTGGGATTATATGCAAGTGCTAACCATGTCTGGTATAAGAGCTGCTTTTTACTGTGTTGTCACTAATATTGTCAATGCTCTCTAATTCATCCCATTTTACAGATGAGAAAATTGGGGATAAGAGTCATTAAGCAGTTTACATAGGATGACTGCAATAGCATAGCTGTTGGAATTCCAACCCAGTTTAACATAGGATTTACAAATGCCCTTAACCTCATAAACTTGTGAAAAGTCAAGAGACAAAGAATGTAGTGTTTGACCAATCATAGGCCTCAATACATGGTGGCTTCCATCACTACCATCACCATATTGGTTTAAAACCTGTTGTACTTTTTAGAGAGTGAGAAGGAGAATTGTGGGAACACTGATCACCGAGAGTCAAGAATATGGATAGAAAATGGAAAGATCTAGGTGTTTTCAAATTAAACATTAAGTATAGTCTCTTTGTATAGAGTTTTGAAACCTCTTACTGCTATTATTAACTAGAAGACAGAAAAAGCAGTGGACAGGTTTGATGCTTCCTCTTTGCCAGTGAGCCCTCATATAGACTGAAGAATGCTATGGTTTGAGCCGCCCTCCAAGGCTTCATTTGTTGAAATTTAATTCCTATTGTGAGGTATTAAGAGGATGAAAGCTTAATTAAGTCTGTAATGTTCAGAAGTAGACCCCTCTCTTTTACTGAATAGGTAGACAGTTTCTTTCCCCACCCCCACCTCACTATGTGATACCTTGTACCACCTTGGAACTCTGCCAGCAATGTCAAAGGTAGTTGTGGCCCTGGTACCCCAAGAAGTATTAGCCAAATCAAAAACATCCTTTCTTTAAAACTTAGCACATTATTAGCAACACAAAATGGACTAGGAGAGGGCAAAAGGAAAGAATGTCTCTATAATTCTTCACTGGAAGAGTCATGGATACTGGTAGTGCTGTGCTATTGTCTCTGTTTACTGGGCATAGGTGGTTATATACATGCTGTTGATTTGTCAGTCATGGGGCTTGAACTCAGGGTCTGGGTGCTTTCACTAAACTCTTTTGCTCAAGGCTAATTCTCTATCATTTTGACCCACAGCTCTACTTCCCTTTTTTTTTTTTTGTAGTTAATTAAAGATTAGTCCTATGGAGTTTCTTCCCTGGGCTGACTTTGAAAGGTGATCCTCAGATCTCAGCCTCCTGAGTAGCTAGAATTACAGGCCTGAACCACCAGCACCAGGCCCATATACTTACATCTCACATAGTCCCTAGAAGGTAAGGAACCATTACACCCATCCACCTACTGAAAAGAAAAGGAACTCAGGTAAGGTAACCAACTTGAGATCTGGGATTGGTAAGCAAATCTAGTGTGTGAACCCAAGTCCACCAAATTCTTGTGCACATGCTCTTTTTACTTTAGGATACAGGTGAAAGAATCAGTCACTTTAATTAGCAAACTCTAAACCACCTACCACATTTGACAGATTTGGAAACTGAACCAAATACAGATACTTCATACAGCAAGTAAGAAGTGGACTCACAGAAACACGGATGCTCCAAGTTTTGCTTCCTTACATACTAAAATCTTGGAGAAAGGACTTTGGGCTGAGCTAGGGGCCAAAGGCAGCATAAGATCCAGAGCTATTATGTTCCCAGAGCAGACACTGTATGGGTGCTCTCCACCCAACTTGTCACGCTTCGGCAAAGCAGTGGTTAGACCTCGTATTTCTCTGAATATCGTAGTCTTCGGTTTCTACCTTGTACCCAAGTACCTGATACCACATATCATTAAAAAAGGCTCATTATTATTCCCTAGATTTTTAATAGATTGAAATGATTTTAATTATTTTCTGTTCTATTAATAATTCCCTGTTATCAGCACTCAAGTTTGGACTCACAGATTCAGATGACATCTTCACAACTCTCTTGTCCCTTCCAAATCTTGCATGGACTCTTTTTAATAATCAAGGCAACCTCTCAATGCCCATAATTTCCTGCAATTTCAAGAAAAAGCTGCTGTATTTTGAAGTAAAATAAAACAAAATTCATAGTTTGGACTATGACTGGCCTGGGTTGAGTCACGGTCAATTCTTGAAGCAATTTCTACAAGGCAGGCAGAAGGGCTTCTCTGTGTCAGCAGGGCCAGGTTTATATTTATGCACCCCTATAATTGAAAAGATGGTTCCATATTCAAAGGAAAGAGGGGATGAAATGGCCATAAGCAAGACTGGAAAGGAAAAGCAGTTCTTACAAATGCTCCTAGGAATGTACCTGACAGTACATCAAGTTCAAATGCATGAAGCCACATGCATTTTTAATCCTCATCTTTAATCCTCATCTCCCTCCTATGCAAAAAGCACATAGACTGTTAGAAAGATAGACAAACAAGTGGATAGTCCACACAACCTTTTCTGACAAGTGCTAGTAGAGAGAGAAAGCACTCGGAAGTGTCAAATATGCTACTGAGTTAGCAAAGGCTTTTGGGAGGAGCTACACCAGGAAGCTGGAGAAATGGCTGTTAACTGGTTGAACAAAGGAACAGCAAGCAGAAAGACCCTCAAATCATTCTATCGCAGTCTTTCCTGTGGTGCCGGAAGTTCCCCTGCAGTATTTCAGCTTGTGACTCTGCCTCCTCTGGTTAAATACCACTGTTTATGCACATCTGTCCCCCCAGAAGACAGCTCTATAGGCAGCCCTCAATCATGAGACAGTTGTTCCTTATGTTCCTGTCTGCACCAGCCCTGGGTGATTGACTGACAAGACTGTGTCTGTTCTAAATCTGATTTAGTACCGATACCGGAGCCTCTTGCAGCCAAGCAAGTTTGGGGGAGCCATCTGCAGTGGTGATATCTGGGATCAAGCCAGCTGTTACAGCTCCGCACCTTGTCTTCAGCAAGCACAGTGTGGACAGGATTTCCAGTGTAAGGAGACAGGTGAGTAGTGCTCCTGTGGTATTACAGCAGTGTCTGTCAAACATAACAAGCAAAGCACGTGTGTGCCTGGGGGGTTTGTTGAAGTGCATATCCTTAACCCTTTCCCCCAGAGGTTGTCTCTCATTCCCAAGGTTTAGGAATCAGCCCCAGAATCTGCATTTTAAGTCAAATCTGCAATCCATCGAATCTTGGTTGACGTTTGTAGGAACGTTTGTTGATTAATTCAAGAAAAAGGACAATTCTTCTATCCACCCACTCTCTTCACAAGGATTTACTGGGTATTATATGCCAGAAAGTGTACAGCTGAGGTTAATAAAGAGATAAAACAATATACCTGCCCTTGTGATTCTCCTAGTCTGACTTATAAGAGGCCAATTACAATATCATGTGATGACCACTGGAACGGACATTAGTACCTGGTTATGTAGGTCCAGCAGGAGCGGCCCACATTCTCTTTCAGGAGGCAGGGATGGCTGCCTAACATGGTCTTTGAGCTGGACTGGAAAATAATAAGTTTCTGAGAGAAAGAACATGTGAAAACATGAAGATTCAGGACATAATCATGTTACAATGCATCAGAACTTTGGAAAGAGAGTCAGGTGAGGACCACTGTACTACCCTAGTACCTACCATGAGCTAGGTAACTGTGGCATTTGAAAGAGGGTTTTGGGAAGCTATTGGCAAACAACAGAGCAAAGGGATGGTAAGGCCAGACAGACATTTTAGGATTGCAGGAGCAGCAATGTGGAGGCTGGATAAAAGTGGGAGGGGTGGGCAGGACTGAGCTGGAGGCAACAGCCAGAGCTAAGGAGGCCAGAAGGAGGGCTGAGACCGTGAGGAGAGGATGGGCAGCTGGGAGGGCAACAGGTAAAAATGCTTGGGGACTGGACACGGGTCAGGGGGTCCAGGGGTCTCAGCAGCAGCCTCCGCTTTTCCTTTTCTAGGTCGCTGCCTGAAACGTCACCTCGTGTGTAATGGAGACAGGGACTGCCTTGATGGATCTGATGAGGAAGACTGTGAAGATGTCAGGGCTAGTGCAGACGACTGCAGTCAGTATGAACCGATTCCGGGATCAGACAAGGTGGCCTTGGGGTGAGTCGCCAGTCTTTAGAATGAGGGATGATTTCTCCTCCTCCATGAGCATCCGTTTTGGAGAAAGAACAGCCTGTTTTGGAGGTTTTCTTCGGAAACCTCCACAAGCCTCCCTCTCTTATGTCTGAGGTGGCTTATGGGTTCCTTCCCACAATGAATGCAAAAAGGGGCTGCAGGTCTGGTAAAGGCACAAGTAGTCGAGTGCTTAACAAGCATGGGCTCCGGAGTTTAATCACCAAGACTCTTCATGCACCCTCCCCTATCTGTACCTTCCTCACCACCCTCTGTCTCTTCTTTCTGAAGAGCTCACTCCTATTAACAGATGGCATAAGAACTTCTGGATAAGTTAATGCATTAACTATCTACTGTTTGGAAAACAAATCTATATACACCGTGCATTAAAGACGGGGGAACATAAGTATAATTATGTTATACATAACTCACTTTAATAGTATAGTTTGATGAATTCCCAGCCCCCATCTATCCAATCTCCTTTTACTAAGCAGCAATATTTTATAACAGGCATCATGTTAACTACGACCTGATGGAAAAATTTAAAATAGTGTCTGGTTGTTTTTTTTTTTTAAAAAAAAACAGAAAAATAGTTTGATTAGAACATAGCTTTCATCTTACAGTGGCAGAGTTGAGTACTTGCAATGGAGGCCTATGGCCTATGAAGCCTAATAAATTTACCATCTGATCATTTAACAAAAAAGTTTAATGACTCTTCCATAGTATGGCACTGGGATAATTTAGTTGACTACTTCTTGTAGAAAGATAATTAGGCTTTTCCCCTTCTTATAAACAATGCTGTAATGAACTTTCTTTCTTTCTTTTTTTTGGGGGGGTCCAGTTGTGTGCCTGAACTCTGGGCCTGGGCGCTGTCCCTCAGCTCTTCAGCTCAAGACTAGTGCTCTACCACTTGAGCCACAGTGCCACTTCCAGCTTTTTTTTTTTCTGCTTATGTGGTGCTAAGAAATTGAACCCAGGGCCTCATGCATGCAAGGCAAGTGCTCTACCACTGAGCCACCTTCCCAGCCCTGTAATGAACTTTCTTATATACCTATTTTTATGCATATATCTGATTGGGAGAGCTTCTGTTCATAATAATAGTAGTCCTTTAGATTACACCTTTTCTCTTCCACTGGGGCTTTTGCAAACAGCTTTTCCAAATACATCTAGGTTTTAGTAATCTTTAATGGTTACAGTACAATATTTAGGCTCAATGCTGTTTTGAGTCTTTGTTTGGTCTGTTATAGAGGCTATATTTATGAGCCAGCGGAAGAAGCATATTCAGCAGATAGGGAGTTAGAAAGTGCAGGATGGAATAAAGGTAAAGAACTTAGATTTTTACTGTCAAAAAACATCTTAGAAAAATTCAACTGTGACTATAGGCAAGTATCTTAATTTTTGGAGCTTCAATTTCTCCATTTGCAAAATTGTGAAGAGGTTGAAAGTTAATGTATGCTAAATGTCTAGTTTAGCATGTATTCAATTCATCATAGCTATTAATACATCATTTCTACTAATAAGAAGAAAGAGATAGAGAAAGGAAGCAAAAAAGGAAGTTAACATACATTGAATTTTTATTCTTTGTCAGGTGCTCTATAATTACCCATTTATTTTTTGAGGTAGGTTATATTCACAGTTTATCTCATGTTCTTTTTCTGTCATTGTGCCTTGTTACAGGCAGCATACACAATAACAGTAGGTGCTGTGCCAGTGGTAAGTGCTAAATGCTATGGGAGCCTAGGAAGGAATTGACTATGACAAAGTTTGACTATGTACAAAGAAGGCTATATAAAGGAGGTATCATTTGAGTTGGGTCTTAAAGGCTAAATAGGAGTTTCAGAGATGTTTTTGTTATTTGTATCTTAAGAGGCTTTGAGTTTTGAGTATTAGCGCTCTCAGCCAACCCACTTGCTTTTGCTCTATTAACAAAGTCACAGTTGCAGAACCTGACTGTTGCACTGTGTTCATTTGACATCTCAGACAATGGCTTTCTGGAGATTAGAGTCTCAGCCTTTGCACTGGGCCTCACAACTACAATTTCCAACTCACTTCTTAGTAGTAGGGCCTTTCTGAAATAATACTAACAATAGCACAGTAGGACTATCTATTTAATTCTTACTTAGCATATGTTAAGCATGTTTATGATTCCTTTATGATGGTAGTAGTCTTGCTAATTTCTTTATAAAAATAGCTAAATTAACACACAGGGAAATTAAATGAATTGCCTATGGTCAAGGAGCTAGATAGGGCAGAGCTGTGATCTTGGTTCCTCAGAATTTACTCAACAACTATGTAAGGGCACTGGTTCAGATGTGGAACAGAGCTGTCTAGATGCTCTGGCTAAAGGACACTTGGGGGACCCAGTTAAGAGCCTTAAGGTATTCAATGAAACCCTGGGGTTCCAAAGTACACAGTTTGAGAAACCACTGCTCAGTCTACCATCTGCAAACTGTTCTAGAAGACAACATTTATCTCTGGCTTTCTTGAAGCTCCTTCCTAGAAGCTATCTTTTTTGTTAATGTAGGTACAATATCCTGACCCAGAAGGAAACTCAGAGTGTGTATGATGCCAGGTATTATGGTGGCCAGTGTGAGACGGTATACAATGGGGAATGGAGGGAGCTCCGTTATGACCCCACCTGTGAGCGTCTGTACTATGGAGAGGATGAAAAATACTTCCGGAAACCCTACAACTTCCTAAAGTACCACTTTGAAGTAAGTCTGAACAGATGCACTTTCAGGCTACTGCAGGATGAGGGGTAGAAGGAGAAGTTTATTAGTGAAGAAGCTTTGTTCTGGAGGCCTTTATTTTCCATAGAGTTTACCTGTGGCTTTAGGTCCCTTCACACGTGTGTCCCTAACACCCAACTCGGTGTTGATGGTGCTGAGAAGTAAGGGCAGCACCAGGGAGAGGGAATAATGGTGAGTAGGGCTACCCACCTGTTCAACATTGGCTGCATTCCAAGATCAATCTGGGCCCTCTTCTCAGTGCCAGTCAGAAGTCTCATCCCAAAGTGTGGCTATTAGAGGCTATAATGATGTAAGGCCATGAGCAATCAGACCTTGTCCCTTGCTGACACACTCTCTTAATCTTTAAAGTAGGTGCATAGCATAGATGGGCAGGATTCTAAGATTTATGCCCCTGCAGCTCACATTGGTTATTTTCATATCTTTGTTTTGTTCATGATTTTGTTTAGAATAAAAGTTTCCTTTGTTCTGAAGTGATTGCAAATTGCTGATGATCCATAAGACTCTTCATGTCTAAAATCCCATGGTCTTCTGGTCCCTCAGAGCATCACATAGCTCACAGTCAGTTCCAGACCCTGTTCATGGTGGTTCATTTCCTTACTCACACCCTTGAGGTGCTATGCACATATGGTACACATGATAAATGTTTGCCTCATGTTAAGACTCCAACTTCTATATCAATTATCCCACTTCATCTTCACAATGGCAACATGAAATAGATATCATCATTGCCCCATTTTGGTACAAGAATGAGATATAAAGCAATAAAATGCCAGTACCTACCTACTTTACTGCAGTAAGTGGCAAAGGCAAGATTCAAACTGAGGTCTACTAAAGTAAGGCTAGGCTACATATCATCTAGAAGAGTGAATCCATACACATAGCATAAAGTAGTTGTGCATATTGTATCTGTACACGTTTTATCAATACAATCAGATACCAAGATGATTTTGAACTATTATCTTAACACATCTTTCCTACCCTCAAGTTACTCAAGGGAAACTATTGATAACATCATCTTATATGGTCATATATAAAACAAAGGAAGAGGTAACAATGCTTGATAGAAAATGTACTCATTACCTTCATCATGTAACTGTAACCCCTCTGTACACTATTTTTTACAATAAAAACATATTTAAAAAATAGTCTCTGTGCACAGAACTAAAATTTACTTGTTTTTTTTTCAGCCCCTGGCAGACACTGGCATCTCCTCAGAGTTATATGATGATATGAATGACCTCCTTTCTAAAGTAAAAAATGAGAAGTTTCAGTCAAGTGGTCTGACCCTTGGCATAGGCCCAGCAGACAGGTCTGTAATGGTGAATGTAGGGGTATCCCAGTCAGATGAAGCTTCGTTCTTGAAGAAGTTAAACAAGTATAATAAGAAGGTATTAAAACATAATGTCTGTGCCTCACAGTTTTCTGTAATCTACACTGAACACGTATTACCTTAATTGCATTAAAAAGTACAGTAGTAATTGAACCTTAATTTGCTTGTATAATTGGAAATGTCTGATCAGTGGTAATCATGTTTGTTTTTCTTATTAAGCTTTTGCACACAGAATCATCACAAAGGGAATAAAATTGGACTCTAAGATTAAAACTCTTATCATTTTACCCCTCCCCCATATCTGTTTTCATGGTTACCTGGAGCTTATAGTGAAACATATAAGCTAGTAATGTGTTGAAGATAAACTGCTAGACCTTCTACATTTGACTTGGGAGGTTTCTACAACAAGCTTTGGTTTTCTAAATAGATAAGAAAACTGTTATGGTCAATAAGTCTTTCATTTGTCTGTCAAATATTTACTACTATCTATTGTCTGGAAGGGTTAAAAAAAATTGTTCCTTGTGGAGGGGCCATTCATCTGAACTAAGATTCAAAGACTACTGCAAATGACCAGACAAAGGGAGACAGGTATTGGGAGAAGGTGTTTGTATTAATCAGCTTTCTGATACTGTAGTAAAGTGCCTGTGAATTAACTTAAATGGTACAAGGTTTATTTAACTCATGATTTTGGAGAGTCCAGTCCAAGAAGGGGCATGTATATTGTTTTAGGTCTCTGATACAGGTGCTGGATGGAAACTGCCAGAAATGACAGTGCAGCAAATTGCTCACACTATGAACCAGGAAGAAAAGAAAGAGAAAAGGGGACCCAAGTCCTACAGTTCCCTTGGGGGGCACACCTCCAATGACCTAAAGACCTCCCACTAGACTTCACCTCCTAAGGCTTTACCACCATCCCCGCAGTGTCACACACTGGGAAACAACATCTAATGCATGGTCATCTAGGGGCATTTTACACCACAACTATAGAAATATAGTCATGGGAATCAGCATGTGCAGAGGCTTGAGGTAAAAAACACCTCACACAAGCTGTCAGAAGCAGAGGATGGAAGGGAAAATGAGGGAGTAATGAGGATGGAGAGGTTATCATGGTTATCATTTACCGAATCGATGCGAAATGCACCAAAAAGCCTCAGTAACACTGGTATCAGGACTATGGATCTACTTGAAGTTCAAAACATTAGCTTTGGTGGTAAAAACACAGTTATAAAAATTAACTCACTCAACAAGTACAAATTGAATTCTGAAGCTTTGCACAAATTAGCTATTGATCTGAAGGGTAACTATTGCTCTGAGTTCTTGTTATAAGTGTTAGTATGGACTGTTCTAAAAGCAAGTGGTCTCTTCAAACTTTCATTATCACTTTGAATCAAGGTTTTCATTACCTGGAGAAAGGCCTACAAATGACCATATTACTCTAAAACTTACTCAACATGCCCTTCTGGAGCTCTCTCTCATACTCACTGTACAACGTTGCTGCTTTTTTCTTTGTTACTAAATACAAAAAGATTACTACTAGAATATAAGCTTTGTGAGGGCAGGGGCTTGTCTCATTGAAGATCATTTCCTTTGTACCTTGCAAAATGCATACAACCACAGGCATAGTTGGTAATTGTTCAATTTATTAAATGACATTTCACTATGTCATCAAACATACTCCATTTTATATATAGATATGACTGAACTGTGCTGAGGGGATGTAAAGAGATGACAATGCACTTGAGTCAGAATAGAAGCGGGAAGAACAGTGAGGAAGCCATTATGGGAACTAACCCAGGTGGGAGTTGATTGAACTGAAACCATGGAGGAGCTTATGAATGCACAGGAGAAGAAGTGTGGCATCTATTGGCATCCAATGCATGCTTGTAAAGATCTATTTTATTCCATGCATTTATGCTTATCTATTTTCCTAAGCTACTGAAAACTGACAGTTTGCATTATCTCATATCATAAAAAGTGATCTGTCTTTGTGCTGTTGCCTCATTCAATGGTAATTGTTTTTGGCAGAGATACAACTTTATGAGAATTTTCACAAAGGTTCAGACTGCCCATTTTAAGATGAGGAGGCATGATATTATGCTGGATGAAGGAATGTTACAGTCACTAATGGAGCTTCCAGAACAATACAATTATGGCCTATATGCCAAGTTTATCGACGATTATGGCACCCACTACATTACCTCTGGATCCATGGGTGGCACTTATGAATATATCCTGGTGCTTGACAGAGAAAAAATGGAATTATTTGGTGAGTAGAGCAGAAGCTACAGGCCTGCCATGATCAATACACAAACATGTATCACACACACATACACACAAAAACACATATACACACGCACACACACACACACACACCACCTGTCATGGATTGTTGTCTAAGCACTGATGGATCTCTGAGTGATCCTGCTTTGCTCTCATGATAACTCTGAGCTAATTGTTATTGTTTTTAGGGAGGTGCCATCCATCACAATAAACAGCTAATAAGCATGAGAGAAAGAATTGGAACCTAGACTTGTCTAGGCTCCTTATAATATGTGTTTCAAATTACCTAACAGTTACCTCTAAATTTCAAGAAAGTGAAAACTTGTTTGACTATAGATGTGGTTGGTTTTTTTTTTTTTTTGGTACTGGTACTTGCCTTCAGTTAATGAAGCTAAAAGGCAAAGTCAACCAGGATCCTCTCTTCTGCTTCACTCCTGTAACTTTCTAGGACCTCAGTTCCTTCTCATCCACCATCTTTTTTTCATTTCCATCCTTCAGTAGTAAGCTGGCTCTTGTCTGTCACTTACTCCAAAACTTCCATCCAGATGGTGTCTGGGGCCTGTCACTCCTTCCAATCCCTCTCAGCAATTGTGACCAGGTTGAGCTTCCTACTTTACAAGATCCCATAATTTTGCATCCTTGCCTAGAGTCCTGAATGATCAAGAATAATGTCTAGGGTGATTTAGCCTGGCATAAACAAACTTCACGAATTTAGTTATCTTACCAGAACAGGACTTCTCCAAGTGTAGGGCTCCGACTGGTCACATTGCATAACTTGAAGCTTGTTAGTAAGTGAATTCTCAGAACTTCACCCCATACCTCACTTAATTAAAAAAAAAAAAAAATTGGAGTGGATGCTGTGCTTTTACAAAATTTTGGAGTGATTCTTATGCTGACTGTGGTTGAAAGATCTATCCATATTATAAAGCCAAATTCAAATTTCCAAATTTAAGACATTTTCCTGACTATGCCAGGCTAGGGTATTAATTCTCTTCTTCAATACATTTCTGTAAATTCCGCACTGTTTAGTCTTTATTATAACTGATTTTCAAAGATAGCTAGGCTTTTTGAAAGCATGTATCATGTTTGATTCTTTTCAATCTCTTTAGTGCTCAATATAGCTTAACACAAAGTGAGAAGGCTTAACAAGACAGAGCATTGATTCAAGCTCCTAGGTAGGATCATTCATTAACTCACCTCTGTCTGTCTGTCTGTCTGTCTGTTTGTTTGTCGTCTGTCTGTCTACCTGTCTATTTATCTGCTTCAAAAAAGCAATGATTCAGAGTACTCTATTGAGCATCCTGTCTGTGCTAGATAGAATGGTGTTTCCACCCTCTTGCAACACAATATTTCTCAAGCTGCAGGTTGCAATCCAATAGTAGGGCTAAAAAATCAATGTATGGATCACAAGGAAAATTTTGAGTAGAAACAATTTACAGATAGAGGAGAAAATAAAATAGTAGATTATAGTCACCAAAGGTAAATTATTGTTTAACATTTCCAATTAAAGACATGCACACATATACCATCATCACAATACTAAATAAACATCATTGTATATCATTATTTTGAGTCTGAAAAGCTATTTGAACCATCATTTAGAATCATTCCAAATTTGAGGAAGGAAAACGTATGGGCATTTGTTGAGTACTAAGTTCAATGACATATATTCTTATCCAGTTTTTATGGCAACACTTGCAGGTTGGTGTTAGCCTCCAAACCAATGAGATTCATTAGGGAAGTAAATGAATTTGCCTAGTACTGCAGGAATCTGGCCTCAGGGCCTTAGGACCTGTGGTTTTCCTCACTGGTGGTTTGGGTAGAGCCTTTCATTTTGGTTCCTGTCTTTAGTGTTAGATTACTCGTTAATTGCCTGGGGGTATGTAGTGGCCCCTCCTCTTTAAAAATCTGTGGGGCTGAAATGGGCTTGCAAAGTGGTTAATATTCAAAAGGAGCCCACCAACAAATTGTCCCAGGATAATTACCTCAGCTCTGTTTATAGAAAACCATATGTCGATAATAGCACAATTTGCTATTTGTGAAGGGCTGATTTTCTATAAATCCAGAAAGTTAGTGTTGCTTTTCTATAAATATGGAAATGTGCTAATCATCACCTCATCTGCTGGAGACCGCTAATAAATCAGAATGTCATTTACATATTAACCTACAAAGAACAAAAATGTCTCTACCTTCTTTCCCTTTGACAAATAACATCACACACAGACTTTTTCCTATCTAATGTTTGGCTGGTTTTCTTTCTCATTCCCTTTCTTTCTAGGTAGATATCTTTCATCTCTCCATCTTCCCTGTCATTTCTCTTTATCATTGTCTTTTTCTCTTTCTGTAGCTTTGATCTATAGGAATTTAATTTATATTCAATTAAGGGCTTGATTCTAAGAGACATCCTGGGTGGGGTACATTCATGTCTTCAAATGGCTGAGCTTGGAATGGGATAGAGTTTAGGTGAATCTGTCTGTGCTGAGGGAATCCTTTGTCCTTGAGTTTGCCTCAGATCCTCTCTGGATTTATTCCAGAGGCTGCACAACAGTGTTTTCTTCTAGTGTGTCCTTTAGATCAAATACTTCTCCCTGAATGACAGCACAAAACCATGCATCAAAAAATCTAGGTAAGTCTTGGATGTTGGGAAGGTGATGTTACACTTCAATGAGATCCTAAAACTTCCTCAAGGGCTGCACCTGACAGCTTTGTACCTTCCGCAGGAAACAGTTCAGGGTTGCATTTGAATTTATGGAAGCGATCATTCTTTTCTCCTTTATTCCCTTTTTGGGACTTTCATTATCTCTCTTTGTATCAAGTTATACCAAAGAAAAAAGTGCATTCTCTGTTCTGTTTTCTCTGGACTGTGACCCAATTCTTGGGCTGAAATCTGACCTTGGGCAGAGCAAGCACTTTGGTGATACTATTCTATTTATTTTGTATGTTTTCTGCCTCCTATATAATATTATTCCCTCATTTGTGAGGTTTTTTCCTTTCAGTTGGGGGTCCTAACTGACCCACTTTAAATCAACTCTCTAAACCTTGTATGGGCACCCTTATCTCTGGGACTCCTGACTTGACAAGCCTTTACCTTTTCTCCCATTATTTTGTTTCTTCATGCATTCATATGTTCACCTAGCCATGCTGACCAAGATTGTGTTATGGGCTAAATGAGAAAATGAACACAGGCTCTGTCGATGAAGCTTGTGATCTAGAGGAAGAAACTAACAAGTCAGCCCTCCATCCTTTTCTTGTCTGCCCCCCATCCGCTGGACCTGCCAACCTTGCTTCTGAAGGGGATGTCTATCCTGCCTTCTCATTTGTCTATAGTGCCAAACACCAATATCTCACATCAAGCTACTGGAGTGCTTTTCTTTCACTGTCTTTTATTTGTTATCATTGATTATATTAGCCTATGGTCTTTGAATTGGCTGTTCCCAGTTTTAGCTGCCCTCTCTTCTGAGGTGTACATAGTAATAGTATTTTTGTCATTCAGATTACAGTTTTAATGCCATTTTTTCAGAGAGGCCTTTCTTGTCCACAGAGCCAAATTCCCATTTGATATCTGATCCTATCTTAATTCTCAGCAAATCAGCATTTACATTCATCCATGATCATTACCATGATCATATACATGCATATTTATTTTCAATCTCTACTTTCTGGAATGTGCATTCCATTGGAGTCAGAACTATTTTGTTCTTTGCTACAAATTCGTAGCATAGTGCTTAGTAGGAACTTAATAATGTGTGTTGACTGATGAAATCCATTCATCCATTTATCCATCTATCCATTTATCTGTCTCTCCATCTACTGACCCATCTATCTATCCATTCATCAATATATAATTGTAAGTTATGGTAACAGCTATGTAAAAAATGAACAGTTGGTAGAAATAAAAAATAACTACAGGGGTTGAAGAAAAACATTCATTTAGCTGAATGAGCTTGGACTCTCTGAGATAGTAAAAACCCCAGGCCAAGATGAGAGCCAAAGGATAAAAAGGAGATACCAAAACAAGGGGAGAGTGCTCTGGTAGAGTGGATAGCTTAGACAAAGGCCTTATAAGAGGAAGGAGTGGGATATGCTTGAGAAGAGAAAGCATGTGTGGCTGAAGCCTTCTAAGTGAAGGTAAGAATGGTAGGAACTGGGAGAAAAGAGGCCCAGGGAAACCTCAAGGGTCTTGCTGGCCATAGCACACAGCATTGGAATACTTCTGCAATGACATGGGTCACTAACGGGCAATGCTCTGATCTTTATCCCGTGTCCACAGACTACCTGGCTGCTATGTCACCATTGATTAAAGGAGGTGAAGGAGAATCCAGGGAGAAAATGCAGGAGAATCTTGTTGGTTCTGGGTAAGGGCTAGAGAATAGAGATGAAGAAATATGGCAGATTTGGCATTGAAAATAGAATTAAGAGAACTTACAGATGGTCTGAGTATGAATTGTGAGACATCAATTACTCTTCTCTTGAAAGAGGTACATGTATGCAAACACAAACACATAATAGACACACACACATTCTATGCTAATAAGGATATGTGCCTCCTAGGAGAGCCGTCTGCTAGTATTAGATAGATTGGAGGGGTTCTGGAGCAAAGAGAAGGTTTTGTCGATTGGAGATCCTCACACCATGTTCTCTTCACCCTAGACCTGGTGTGTTGCTCCTCTTCTGAATTGTTTTTCTATCAGAGATGCTAGCAACTCCCCAGTTTACCAGATATAAGGAGGAAAAAAAGAAATTGACCACTACTTATTATGTGCCAACCTCTATGCCCAAACTGGGTATGTTCACATTCCTTTTCTCACTTAATGTTCCTATGATCTGAGGAGCAGGCTGTCTTTCCTTTTTTCTACACATTAAAAACATCATTAGTCAGTAAAAAATAGTCTCAGTGAAAACCTAATTTCCCCTTTATATTCCCATAACTTTGGTTAGAACTCCCTGTGTGGGAGTAACTTTGGCCTTTGGACTATCTCTATATATGTCATTGGTTACAATCTTTATGACCACCTGCTCTCTTCTCCCTTTCCCTTTGTACTTTCCACTGCTGACTAGGCTGTGCCCTGTTCTCTCTGCTAATTCCTACAGCCAAGCATGAGAAGAGAATCTGTGATTAGACTGACATTCCATGATTGTCCGTCTGTAGGGTTCAGTGGACCCCTTTTAAGGCGAATGTAGACATGTATGTTGACATACTTGTTTCAGCTTTCGTGCTCTTGGCTATTAAAAATGCAGTCTAAAGTAGAAGGTTTCCCACTGATTAAAGAATTTGAGGAAATCATTTACCTCTATCAGGAATGTTTTCATGGAAACCATGCATGGAATAGACATCCTAACAAACCTATAAACTACAAAGGTTCATGACTGATTGTAGGATTTTTGTCCATATGAAGAAGGCTTTGCAAAAATCTTTCAGAAAACTCTTCTGAAGATGCTTTACTGTGAAGGAAATCAGTAGCATGTGTGACCCCATTAAAACCAGCGCTCAGAGGTGTGATAAAATTGATAGAATTCTCTTCTCCAGTATGTTTGTTTTTAACTCTGGCTCAGCTGTTTCGAAGCTAGTATGTCATCTCTCATAGATTCAGTATATATGATGTGTATATATACATATATGTGTATTGCATATATATACCTATTTGCCTGTACATACACACATATACATATATACATAGCTATTTATCTATACACATATACATATATGTGTAAGTAGGTATATATAAACTTTTATATTTATATTTTATATATTATATATACTTTTTCATATTTATATATGTGTATAGAGATATATATGTAGATATATATGTGCATATATGTATGTATGCATGTATGCATGTATGTATGTATATATACATAATCATCACTTCAAAAGGCTACTGGGAAGTTAGGTGCAGTTCATGTCTGTAATGCCAGCAGTCAGGAGGCTGACACAGGAAGATTGTGAGTTTGAAGCTAGCTTTAAACTGAAGGTAGTCTGCATGTTACTGCTATATTATGTAGGCAGTTGATCTTAGTCCATTTTTCTGTTGCTCACTGAGGTAACTTACCAGGACAGAAATTTATTTTGGCTCACTGTTATAAAAGCCAAGATGTCCAAGAATATGGTACCACAGGAATCTTCTCAGCTTCTTCTGAAAACTTTGAGCTGCAGAATAACTTGGCAAAAAAGTGGATAGGCAAATAGGCCTCTGTGCAAGAGATAAAACACTGCACAATGACCAACTCTGGTAGAATGGACCCATTCCCACCAGAAAGACAATGCTCCATCTCAATACCTGCGCATGTCCTGAAGTCCTGATCCCCATCTCATAGCACCGCTGCATGCACATTTAACATGAGTTTTGGAGAGGTCTAACCACATCCAGATGGCAACTGTGTTATCATTACCCTATGCTATTATTTTCACCCTTCCAATTTAAACTGTAATCTTAACTGTTCTCTCATCTGTAAAGTGGGGATAATAAGAAGACCTATCTCCCAGGCTCAGAAACAAGTCAGCTCTGAAACATTGTTCAAGTGGAAGGGAAATCATTATCATGATGTCCTGCCTGTAGTGCTGATGCTTTTGCTGTGGCCTGGAAACCTCAACAATCACGCCTCCCCCTCTACCTGCCCATTTTTTTGATCAAGGTCATTCGTTTATGTCTCCAGAGCTTCATCCAGGTTTGGAGTGACTGCTCTTCGCATTTGTCAAGGTCACTTTGAATTCTCATCACTATATTTCAAAGTGTTAACAACTCTGCCCAGATCAGGGTGTGCTTTCTATCATCCCTGCCCCTGATAAATGCCAGATAACAATGACCCTGGAAAGACCCTTCCAGCCAGAGTAGAGTATATCCAACCAATCATTGATCATTCCCATCCAGTCAGAATCCATGGACCAGCTGGCCATCACACACAAAATGGAACAAGCCGCGGGGACAGATTTAATTACAGCTCTACTTCCCCTTTCTCCCACCTCCTGCCTTCATTTACTCATCCATCCGTTCCTCTAGCTTTTTGCTCAACAAACACATATTAAGCACAAACACTGGAGGTCCTGTCCAGATATCAGCATAATGAATCCATGGTCCCTCTCATCAGGAGGTTCATAGAAAGCTTCTCTTTGTTATTATCATCTGATTATAGTCAGGATGATTTACTTTACTTTGTGGACAGCCAAATTAGCTACCACCCTAAGTGACTATTTTCTTTTTCACTATTTTTTAAATCAATCAGAAAATTTTTAAAAATAAAACACATTTACATATAACTCCAAATATTTGTAAAGCAAATATATTTTCACATCTGGTATTCAAATTGATCTTTATAATAGCTTCATGAGGAATTGTATTAGCATTATATTATTATTCCCCCACTTTTATACAGAGAAAGCTCAAGTCCAAAGAGCTTAAGTAAACAGCTCAACATTTAGTATTGAACCAAGCTCTTCTGATTCAGGTTTTGTGACTTTTTCAAGTAACTATTGCTTTCCCCAAATGTTCTGTGACTCATTCTAGTGCTTTAGTCAGCATCTTAGACCCTGGCAGTGGGACTGAGGCAGCCAACAGTAACCGAAAACTTTCCAGGTGATGTACACAGGTGTCAGCACTAAAATGCACTATCTCACTTAATCAGAAAACCAACAAAGTACTGGGATATTAAATAACGAGCCTAAAGTCACATAGCTGCCTCTCAGTGGATTTGTGGGTCCAATTAGGAAACTTGTAATCATAACCAACATGCTATGTCTCAAGGATGTCTTTTTAATTTTTTCATTTTAGTTCCATTATCTTTAAGTACAAAAGAGTTTCAATTCAATATGTCACTTTATGAGTACAGTACATCTTGATTCTATTTACCCTCAAATTTAGGTTATTATAAACTGCAGGCCAGAGCCCATTAGCTGATTGTCAGAAGACACTTAGAAGGTTATAAGTAGCACTGAATAATATATAATGAAATACAATGTAGTAGGATGAAAGATATCAGAGTATATTGCTCTGACACACATAAGTGCTGACATTTCTTTTAGCTGAGTATGTGTGGTCTAGATCATGTTAAATGTATTTTTTAAAATTTGGGGTGTGGTCAACAAAACACTTTTAATGATGTGTGCCATTGACTTGAATATGTATAGAATTATTTTAAATAAAAGAAAAGAAATCACAATAGCCATTGATGGGAGGCATCAGAAAGAATATTAGTCAGAAGGGTATTTGCTTTTACTTGTAATCCTAGCTATCTGGAGGCTGAGATTTGGATAATTGAAGTTTGAAGGCAGCTGAGGCAGAAAAGTTTATGGGACTTCAAGTAGCAAGTGCCAGGTGAGCAAGCTAGCGGAGCTAGTACAAGGCCCCGAGGTCAAATCCCAGTACTACCAGAACAAAAATTATATATATATATATATATATATATATATATATATATATAGAGAGAGAGAGAGAGAGAGAGAGAGAGAGAGAGAAAGATACTTTATATATAATATATCTATATATAATGTATAATAATATATAAATAACAGTATCTATGAATATTATATGTAAATATTATATATATGAATACCTATATACTCAGTTTTATTATAAGAACTTGACTTACACAATTATAGAATTAGAGAATCTGACAAATTACATGATCTGTCAGCAAGCTAGAGACCCAGGATAGACACTTTCCAATAACTCCTTGCCAAACTTTCCTGATTTCTGGCAATGCTGGGATGCAACACACAGATATCTACCCTAGAGAATTGTGTGTTTGGTTGGGGCTCAGAGTATTAAATGAAACCTACTAAAACCTCTAAAGAGTGAAAAAAAAAAGAACAGGAGGAGGTGAAAGGTATTAGGAAATAGAGGGGTGAAATGGCTCAAAGTATAATACATTTATGTATAGAAATACCACAGTCAACCCAATTTTACAATTCATATGTGCTTATAAATGTAATTTTAAAAATAAACAGAGCTTAACTAGAATTGAAGCACATATCGGGGAACAACCCACCTGTTTGGCCTTTCCTTTTCCCTAGATTCCGAAAGCATTCAACCTTCTCTTCCCAGATTTGTAGGAGTAGGTTCCTGCCTGGTGGAAAAGGTGCTGGGGATTGGTTCCTCAGCAGGGCAAGTTGCAAATGAGACAGAGAGAAGGAGTAATAGACAAGTGTCCAGATTTGCCCGAAGGCTGGACTCTGTTGAGGAGGTCCTGCCTCTAGGCCAGTGCATAAATGAGGACAATCTTCGTGCTGGGTTATGCCAGGAAATGTGATGTTCATGGAGCAAACAATTCTTATTTTGTTTTTGGGATTTTCCATCTTCCCCTCCTTTTACCTGTCATGCTAATCATCCTTTGGTCTCTGCTTCGCTTAGATTGGACTCTTGTGGGCATTCATTCTTCCTTATTCTGTCTTAGGTGCTTTAGCTCAGCACTTACCTGGGCCTTAGCTTTGTGCAGCACACTGCTGCAGTAGCTTGGTTCCAGTGTGTATCTCATTACTGGTGTACACACAGTGTCCTGTCCTATAGCAGAGACTCAGTCTACAGGTAAGGATGCTCAGAATCCTATAGGAACTGTACATCTGGTGGCGTTTTCCTTATGCTCTTTCATTAGAGGTTGTATCCTAAAAGTTCTGGACAATGAAGAGGGTAATTGTGAAGGGGTCTATATTAATGGCTAAGCAGTCTGGGATGGCCCAGCGGGTATTTTTTTTTCTGCTCTGCCCGCCAACCAACCAGTCACCCCGAACAGACAGTTGCTGGATTCTAACAAGCTCCAGGCTTTATCCCCAGTTGCCATGACAACTGGGCTTCACGGTGATGGATGGTATTGATTGACTGACAGACTCCTGGTGTCTTGGCTCTGTCCCCACTCCCCTTAAGTCATCTGCATACACATGGAACTGAGAGGCACTCGGCTCCATCCTTCTGATTTTCTCCTGATTTTGAATTTCCACTTTTCGTATAATTGAAAATAGCTTTCTGCTTAAAAGGAGAAAAGCTGAGACGATGTCAAAATACTTCCCAGAGCACTCTTTCTTATAGAAAGTGTAATGTGGCAGAGCGAACACAAGCTTTGAACACAGACCTTGCCTGTCCTGCTTAGTTATTTACTTAATGCACAATGTGGAACAAGTTTAAACTACCTTGATTTACCCCCTTCTAAAATAGAAAAAAATGGACCAGTTGTGGAGTAATATAAATGCTAAAGGAGACAACACGGGGACATTCTTACCTAGCACATAATAGTTAGCAAATCTGGGGGCTTCCTCCATCTTCTTTGCTTGAAAGCCTATACTAGACTGTACTGCAGGAATGTTGTTGAAGGGATCTTGTTCTCCAAGTTCTTCTGCCTTCCCCATTCTCTATCAGATTCAGAATCACTCACTCACTATGGTCTTTTCCTGAGGGCCTATAATAGAGTCAGGTCACCCCTGCTTATTACCCAAGCAGTAGCTGGAATAAGACAATGACCTGAAAAGCAAGTGAAAGTACTTTATAAAATACCAACTCTTACAAAGCTGTGATCTGCGTTTTCCATTAAAGGAAGACCTCAAACCCCTAAACATTTGAGATGGGTTGTTTAGAGAGGTTGGAATCAGGCAATCACTGAGCACTCCTGGAGGCTGAGTTCATACCAGGCTCTGTCTGCAGTGAGCCTTGGAAACCCCACAGACTACCAGGAAGATCAAGCTAAGAACTGGAAAGTACTGGGGTGTGGATACAGTGCTGGAAGGAAGCACAGGAGTACTATTGGAGCCCTTGAGGAGGGAGGAAAGGCTCAGTGGGAGAGAGAAAGGAACCTTGTAAACAGAAGGAACAGCACATGTAAAGGCACAGAGGTACTCAAACTATGTTCTGCTAACTCTGCTAATATATCCCTGCTAGCCCAGGCATGCTTCCCAATGTGACTGCAGGCCAGACACTATACAATTCTTTTTTTCCTTCTTAGGCTGTCTTTAGGGGCAACTACTTCAGCAAAGCAACCCAGCAAAGCAACCTAGTACATAGATCATAGCATCCTGAATGGTGTGTGTTTGCTGCAAAGAGATAAATAATGCATTAAACTCACTGCTTTCTACCTGATGCTTTTAATCTGGGGAATGACAAGGACTTTCTGTGTTCTGGCACCTCAGAAGTCAAGCTGCCTGCTTCTGCGCTGCCGCCACACTGATATACTGACTCTGTGGAATGCCAGGGCAACTCTTACATCTGTACCACTGTCAAGAGCCGCAGAGAAACAGGAAGTTGACATCTGGCCAGAGATGGCTCCTGAACTGCCAAGAAGTCCCTTTACCAGGTCTTCTTGACCCCAGACTATCTAAGCATGAGTTCCAGGGATCCTTGTACTTCCTTGCAGTCTTTACTATTCACATTCCCTCCTCTTTCCACTGTGGACTTTAGAATACTAGGCCTTTCTGAGCAGAATTTTGCTGTTGGGAACAAAAGTTCTCTGCACAGTCTCCTTTTGCTCCCTATATTCTCTTGGCTTTGGTTAATCTTGCCATTGTCCTGCTCATCATTCGCATCTTTCCTCTGACTCCAAGGGAGCTCGGCTTTACCATGTTACTCTTGGTCTGCTGGATTCCATCTACTCTTCAGGGTGATCATTTTTTGGTTTTTTGTTTTTAGGTTGTAGGGTGTTACAGTTTGGCCAGATGAGTCTCGTTTTGGTCCCTTTGTATGCTCATCCAGTCACCTGAGACCTTGTTTTTCTGAATTTTGACGTTTCCTCATCCTTATACTGAGTAGATTCTGTGAGCCAGGCTGCTACATCCATATCTAAGGCATTGACAAAAGCATTGACTGAGCCAGGGGGTAGATGCCATCATGTAGAAGCAAGCCACCAGGGAGCCGCTAAAGGATTGTGGTACTCCATGTACTCCCAGATTCTCCACCTAGGAATCATTTGGTATACATGTGTAAAAGTGGATTTCTAAGTTTTCAGAAAGATAGAATGAGCAGATATGGGTTCCAGGATCCTTATTGTAATCAATACTCTAAGTGATCCCAGTGTGCAGCCAGGTTTAAGAACAATAAGTTCATTGTTCATGAAATAGAAGCGGAGAATTGGCTGAGAGACACAAGGTCTCCACAATGGTTCCAGACCTTTTCACTATGCTCTCTTTCCTCTCTGCTTTTGTTTCTCAGATCTAGGTTCTGGACCCCAATGTCAGTTTCATATCCTGAATTTTGGCACAGGCTTGACCTCTCCTCCCCCTCCCCAATTAATGACTTTTGGTTTCTTACAAGCTTCCTGTAGATAGCTCTGTAATTGGCATCTCCTACAGACTCTGATGAGAGATAACTCCCTACTTCAGCCTTGGTATAGGGAAGTTAGCAGTACTCAGAAGCACTCTGTAGTTCATCGCCTCAGACCTGCTAGCTTCCCCAGGGCAGGGCCTGGCCTCTTCAGGTTCACATTTTGTTCATATTAGTCTTGTTTTTCCAACATAGGATGTTGGAAAATAAACCTATGCTAGGGATGGTACATAGTAGGTGCTTGCTACATTCTTTCTCTCTGACAGCTGAAGTTATAGTCTGACATAATAACTGGGATTGGCGAAAGTATTTCCAGCATCTGAGCAAGAAAGATGGGAAAAAGAATCTCAGACTGACCGTTTTCTCCTGTAGAGTCTGATGTGAGATAATTAACTGTTATGAACCTCTTGCATCTTGACTCTAAATGAGAAGGGTGGGCTGAGGGTCTGAGGGCCTTTAGCTCTCAGGTTCTAGGACCCCTTATGAGTCACAGACCTCCGCTTGCCAGAAGATAAGCCTTTCCAGTCAAGTCTCCTAGCTGAAGTCAGCCTGGAATTCTGCTCTGCCAGCAGCTGGAACAGGTTGTCGGCAGATTCTTCATGAATATAATCGCTCCACAGGCCTCCTCCGGCCTCCATTCATCAGCCAGTCCTGTCACTTTAATTCGACAGCACTCCACCACTTACTGAAGTAATCACTCTGGCTTCTGCCCGTGAATTCTTTTCATCCACTTTTGTTTATCACTGTTGAAGTACTTTTTTAATCAAAACAATTAAATATGCTAAATCTTCCTCAATTAGTTATGCATTAAAAATTAAAAGTGCTTGAATGGAAATGGCAGAAGCCAGCCCCTTACTTGGTACTCAGTGTGATGCTCAGAGCGTCTCTTTCCCCAGGCACTTCCAACTCCAGAGCTGTTCAGAAACCCATATTTATAGAGTCACAGAGGGCTGTGACTGAAAGGACACCACTCAGGACAGCCCTTATCTTTCTATAAATGGAACCTGAGGCTTTGTGGGATCATGGCTCCTTTCCAAGCTCATAGAGGGTGTCGTGAATTTAAAGTTTGAAGAATATTTTTCCCCACTTGAATGGCTTACCAAAGGACTGGAGGCATTCATTTATTCACTGGGGTCCTCATCATTCATCAATTGTTTATTCTAAATATGCACCAAACTCCTCCACCATGGCAGGTGCTATGCTGCTGAACGGCTCTGCTAACAGTGAGTAGCACAGAAGCCCTTGAGCTTATTGAACCTGCAGTTCAATGGGACACAGACAAGTGAAGATTGATCCTCAATACTTCCCTTGAAAATATTTGTTTTTAGACAAATGGCAAACCTAAATTATTTTCCTTTGATCTTGCCAGAATAATCCTATGACTAGTAATTATTTTGTACTTATAGTTTAAAAGAGTGGCTCTGTTTTAATGGTATTTGGGATAGAACCCAGGACCTAATGATTTTCTAGGCAAGTTCTAAACCACTTGAGCTGGGCTACCAGCTCTTAGTTTTTAATTATATTTTTGAGACAAGGCCTTGCTAAATTTGCCTGAGCTGTTCCTGACTCTTGACTCTTGTCTCCTAAGTAGCTTGGTATTATAGATATGTACCTCTACACCTGGCTAGCTATACTATTTTAAAATGTAAACTCTAGTTAAAAACTTCCAGAAAATTCCATGAGCTACAGACAAAGTTGAGCGATGTAATACAGTTCAGTATGTTTATCTAGCACTATCTTGACAGGCAGACTAAACTTGGCAGCCAGCTTTGTTCATTGACGGGCTATATGACTAAAACAAGACAGCTTTGTTATTTTAAGGGTCACTTTCTTCATGTGTGAAGTGAAGATTCCTCAGTGGGTCCTTGGATATAAACCAAGTCACATAACTAATGTGGGACTGAGAGTCCTTACAGGAATTGCAGAGAAGAGAGAAGGCAAATTTCCCACAGTGATATTATATACATATATATATATATATGTATATATATACACACACATATATATAGCTAGAATATGTATTATATATAGTAATATTATATATAGTGATATTATATGTTGATATATTGCTAGAATATATATAACATATATTCTAGAAAGAATCTGACTCCCCCTAGGATGTGAAAAGCAGATCTGAAAAAAAGAATTATGATTGATATGATCATTGAGGCAAAAAAATGTATCAGTAGCTCTGATGAAAATGGGGATTACTTTGATCCCAAATGCTTCTTGGAGTACATGATACTTCAATAGAAACATGAGTGGATTGTGGAAAGAAGGTGAAGAAAGAGGGAGGAAGGCATTTGTACTGAGGGGAATTCTGTACAAAATGGTACCCTATGTTTCAGGCAAAGTGCTAGGCCCAAGGTCATATGGAGATGCATGCATCAGAATCATTGCTTCAAGGAAACTTAGAAGAAGAGATGGGCAAAGGAAATGTAGCATTCTGGGACAATTAGAATATATGACACATGTCCCTTCTTATATCAAGAGATATTTGTATTGGAACCATATAGTGAAGTGAAACTGTGTCAAAGAACTGGGATTTCAATCCAGCTTTCTTACACACTGAAGCTGAAGTTTGCTTTTCATACTGTGAGCTGGCTAAACCACGTGAGCTCTGTTTTAGTGTCTCAACATTTTGTATTTCTCTGTGTTTCTACTACAGGTATCACTGACAGTTATATCAAGACTTGCATTGGAGGTGCCATCGGCTTTGACTCTGATAATAATATAAAAATTGAAGGACGTTTATTGGGAGAACGTTGTGAGAAAGTTGGATCTGGCCTAGGTAAAGAGTGCTTTTCAATGGATCTCCCCAAAAGAGAAGCCAGATCTTCCTTTGGGTATACAAATTGGGGCATGGAAGTGATTTTCTTTCCTTAAATGATTCCCTTTAAGTCAGTAGTCATATTCAGATGCACATTACCCCAAACTTGGACCTGTGTTCCTGCTTCTGTTTTGAATTCATCATGATCTGAGACCACTTTGGAGACATATTTAACTTAGTCTGAGACAGTCTCTGAGGTTTTCAGCATGTGACCGAAGTCCAAGCAAGAACTTGGATGAAATGAAGGTCTAGATACAAACTAGCAAGTAGTCTGTTGAAGGTCAGCAGGTAACAAGCTTGAGGGAGAAAGCAAGTCTGCTAAGAGAAGAGAATATTATAACCAAGTCCAAACACAAGAATAATGATTAGAGAACTGTAGTTAGGTATTTGGTAACATTTCTTGAACAAGCCAATAGGAATGTCCATATATATCCACTCATTCATTCACCAAATGTATAGCAGCATTTTTCTGAGGAAAGAGAGAAGGTATTCAGATCCTAGAAGAGTTTACAGTGCAGTGGGTGCAGTGTAAATTAAACTGGTTCAAGTTACATCCGTTACATTAGGTTACTCATGCTTCAGAGTTTTAAGCCAAATTGCTTCCTCTCTCTCTGATGTCCTTCTGTCCTCTCTCCATTTAACTAGTAAATGCTCACTCATTCAACTTTCTAGACAACCACCTTTTGCCTTGATTTCTTCTTCCCTACTGAATATCTGCATTTCTTTCTCTGTGTCCACACTGAACACTACAGTGATATCTGTCATGGGACTTATAATTTGATAGGCTTTTCCTTGGCAAATAGTAGGAACTGAGCTAACACTTGACAAATAAATGAATGAGTAGTGAACACCTTCCATTTTCTCATCCTTTATCTTCCATGTTGGGTTGGCTCTTCATTCTGTCTTGTCCTGATAGTTCACCAAGCAGAGAAGAAAAATAAGAAGCAGCTCTAAAGAGAGTTCAGAAACATTCTTTCAAATCTCAGTGGTAGAACTTGTCAACTATTCCTTTGGCTTTTGGGGACGTTATCTAATGCAGTCACTTTCTTGATAGGAACAAAGGACCAGAAGGCCATGGGTGTGGAAGACATCATTTCCCGGGTGCAAGGTGGCAGTTCTGGCTGGGGCGGTGCCCTGACACAGAACATCAGCACCACTACATACCGTTCCTGGGGTAGATCATTAAAGTATAATCCTGTTGTTATCGATTTTGAGGTAAGTCTTTTTCGCAGTTGAAGAAATCCTACGTCCATGAGGAATGAAAGTGAAGCAGACCAGATCATTTCATATTTTTTATTATGAGCCCATCAAAGAACAAGATTAAATGTAACGGCACAGTGAATTGGTGGCCTTGTCCAAAACAGGCCCAGAGAGAGGGCATGACTTCAGACCCAGGCTAAGAGAGAGCTAGCATCAGAAACATACTGTTTTGGGGGGGCCTAAGTTCACAATGGAAGTCTCAGATATTTGGCAGAGTCAGGCTATTTTAAACAAATAATAACTTCGATGTATGCATTAAAGACTTTAGAAATCACATCTATTATATTAAGGGCTGGAAAACTTTTTCTCTAATCAATCAGATAGTGAATAGACTAGGCTTTGTGGGCTATATATCATCGCTGACACAAAGTAGGAATGGTCCAGCTAGAGTTCCAGTAGCCGTATTTGTCATGTGTTATTCCCTTTCTTCCCCTATTTCTCTTCCTTCTTTCCAACCAGTTGAAAATGTAAAAGCCATTCTTAGCTCAAAGTCCATACAAAAACAAGCTGTGGGTTGGGCTTGGACCCAGGCTATAATTTTCTGTTTTTACTCTAAAAGTTGTCATCTCCTCATCTCTGAACAAGGAACAGACAGGAGTCTGGCATTGAAATGACTAGAAAACTGAGGCTCAGGGAGAAATCAAGTGAATTGTTAAAGGACGCAGAGATCAGATGTGCCAGTGCCTGAATTATAGACCTTTGAACTTCCTGTCCACTGAATTGTTAAAAAGCACAGGGTTCCAATTTGGAAGAAATAGTTGTATTGTCAAAGTCTATAGAATTCACAAACTTTATAAGTCATGATAATGACTATTTGCCTTATAAAGGTTAAAATGTGTTTGTTACTTGAAGTAAGAATCACTATCCCACAATCCTGTGAAATTTGTGAAATTTATATAATCACTTAATCTCAATAAAATTTTTATTTCTTTTTAAAGTGCAGAGTTTGCCAGATACTGGTGGCTCCTCCCTGTAATCCTAGGCCCTCAGGTGGCTGAGATCTGAGGCTAGTGGTTCAAAGCCAGCCCCAGCAGGAAGGTCTGTAAGACTCTTATCTCCAATTAACCACTGGAAGTGGAGCTGTGGCTCAAAGTGGTAGAGCAGTAGCCTTGAGCAAAAAAGCCCAAGGACAGTGCCCAGGCCCTGAGTTCAGGCCCATGACCACCACCACCCAAAAAAATACAGGGTTCATATGTGACAATGCTTGGATTCCAGATCTTTGGACTTTTTGCCTAGTTCTATTATTCTTCTTTTCTAGCACCTTTTCTTGAAATAGTAGTTTTCAACCATGGAGGGGTTGATCTTCCCCACAATGGAGTCATGGCAATGTCCAGTTGACAGGGTGAGTGCTTCTGGTATCTCAGGTAGAGGCTTAGGGGTGCTAGCCTCATTATAGACAACATCTGACAAAGCACAGCAAAGTCCAACCCCACAAAAAAGATTTTTCTTATCTGAAATGTCATATATCAAAGTTGAGAACATCTGGCTCAAATTACCAAACTCACAACGGAAGAACTATTGTATGTATATAAATTACAAAGGAAGGAAATTATTCTAGCAGTTGTTAGACTTTCTTTGTTAATATTCTGGGTGTACCATTTATAAAAATAGTTGTATTTCAGACTTTAAGACAAAATATTGTTCTCTTTCTACCCACTTTCTCTCTACCCTTGCCCATTTTTTTATACATGTATTATTTTTATCAGGTACAGATAAACTTCTCCTCTTCATATACCAACAGTTAAACTTGAGAGTTTGTTATAACACCCTGCTTTCTATGAAAAGAGAGGTCAGATGGATTAACCTTGATTTCATTTCTTCACCAATAAGTAAGGGACCACTTTCACGCACCTGTAATTCACATAGGGTCTGAAAATTGCTATCATCAAACGATTAGTGATTTGGGCAAAAACTGTAAAATTGATATCAAGAGAAATATATAAACGTTCAAAGTCAAGAGATGAGTTTTGTGTTTGCTTGCCCCAAAACTTCCAAGGGGAAGGTGAAGTTTTACAAGTTGAGACTGAATACTGTCTTTGGGATACCCACTCCCCCCCACTCCAAAACAATGAAAGGAGCTTCATGTTTGAAAGGAAAGGGGGAAGGGGAACAATAGAGTATAGATCATGGTTAAGCCTTATTCATCTGTGACCTTGAACAAGCAGTTACTTCCCTCTCTGGGCTCATTCCCTGCCCCCTTGTAACACAGGGATAGTGTTACTTCACAAGGTTAGGTTATTTACTGAATGCCACTTGAGGAACCAAGCTCATGGAGAATAAGTGGCCAACACAAGAGCTCATGGCCAGCAATGACAGAGCCCCACCTGGACCAGATACTGTAATGCCCACTGTCTCCTCACAACCCATTTTGCCTATTAAAGAATGTGGGTATGACACTAACAGCAGGTTGTAGACCAAATTTTAGCAGTCCAGCTGTACATTGAAGAGATAATTGCAAAGTAGGAGGGAGAGAGAAAAAGAGAGAGAGAGAGAGAGAGAGAGAGGGAGAGGGAGAGAGAGAGAGAGAGAGAGAGAGAGAGAGAGAGAGAGAGAGAGAGAGAGAGAGAGAGAGAGAGAGAGAGAGAGAGAGAGAAAGAGATGATAGACAGACAGACAGACAGACAGACAAGGAATCCAGTTAGGTTTATTTGGGATGTTGTGGCTCAAAACAGTAGAACCAGTGTCTTAGTCATATTTCCCCAGGGTTCAGCAGTGATTATAGCAGGTACTTAGAGCGAATACATGAGTCATTTTTGGTTATGTTTTATGTTTTATATAGCATGTTACTACGATATGGTATATATCGTTATGTGGTATATGTGAGCTTGTGCTTTGTTGCTATATCACTTGCTTTTTCTGAATCTGTTTGTTCATCTGTAAACATAATGATATGATCATTGCTAGAGATCTTGCCAGCTCTAAGGTTTTAAGATCCTTTCTTCTCTACTCTTTCCTCTCCCTAAGTTTCATCAGCACTTCTTAGGGAATGTTTCCTGAGGGTCCTGGAGCTCTAGAAGTGTGAGACAGGAGACTTTGAGTGCTGAGCTCCACTACAAGGTCAAAGGAAGTTGCCTGGTAATCTTGGCCTCCCCTGGAACTAAGAGTCATCTCTAACTAGGGCCACAGAGCAACTTTACTGTACACTATGTCCTAACAATGGGGCAAATTCCCTGAACTTCCAGTAAGTGATCTTCTCGCCTTGGCAGGGGCACTGTCCAATCATGATTTCACCTGCCTGGTGACATCTCTCTTGGCCCCTGACCACACACCAACGTCTGTTTGCCACAGGTCTTTCTGTCTACATTTCCAGGAACCAGTCAAGGCTGTTGCGACTTTCCTCTATTGCCTTTTGTTTCCAGAGCAGTAGAACTTTTTCATCTGGCTCTGTCCTACTCTTATTTGCTCTGTGACCTGAGCAAATTATTTTCCCAGCTGGGGCCTTAGAATCCTGTCCCACAAAATGAGAGATCTGGAGATGGCTTTTATTTTAAGAGTCTGTCAAAATACCTAACATTATAAGGTGTTAAAGATAGTGATATGAACATGTAATTCGAAGAACACTGGCTTTTCTTATATCATTATGTCAAACCAATGAGAATGGGACCCTTTTTATATATCATTCTTCTCTCTTGCAGTGGCATTTCACACTTATTACTTCCTTAGGCTGTTAGAACTCTAGGAAGCAGGTACCATTCTCAGACTTAGAGAGGGGGGGACTTGAGGGTCCTAGGCCATACAGCTAGGCAGTGAGCAGAGTTTATTTAGCTTTTGATGTATTTCATGTCATCTCCCTCAGTCCTCATGATAAAGACCAAGAGGGCAGAATGGCTTTTCATTTACAGATGAGAAAGGGCGGCTGAGCGAGTCAGATATCAGAGATCACAGGGCTGGATGGAAATAGGAGAGCTCGGATGTGAAGCCAGGTTCTCTGAATCCAGTCAATTCTCTTTCTATCACACCTATTGTTTCTCAGCACAAGGCAACTTTGCCCCCAGGGGACAGTTGGTAATGTCTGGGGACAGGTGTGGTTTTCCCTGCTGGAAAGGTGTCAATGCCAACCATGCTGCTAAACACGTTGCAATGCATGGAATAACTCAGTGCTGTCAGCAATTGAAATGCTGTAGCAAAGGGGCTGAGAATTCCAGTCATGCCTGGAATAGGTTGTCTCGCAAGGGAATGAGCTTCTTTACCTCCCACCTCCAGCACTCTTACTAGGAGAAAAGCTCACCAGCAGCAATGCAATTACCTTTATCAATGCCTGAACTGAAAGGGTGACTAAAGGAAAAGGGCCAATCATACCCCAACATGCAGATATACAATATGCAGCTATTTACTTTTAGTTTACTCACTACTCTTCCTATTATCTAAAAGTGCTAAGGATGGCAGGTGTGTTGGCCAAGTAACTTGTAAACTTTCTCCTTACTCTGGCATTGGGAGAATACAGGGTCAAGGGTTGAGCATTCCGTGATCAGAGTGGCTGATCCTATCATCTTAAGCCACTCACATGAACACTGTCTCCATTTCTCAGTCTGAGAGCTGAGGTATTTAGCATCCTCCTTCACAGAGTGGCTGTGAGGATCCAGGGTGGTAGAAGAAATCTGGGCATCTGTGCTTGGCATGTAGAAGATCTAACTAAAGCAAGAAATGTGGGTAGAGCCCAACTAAGGGCTGGATGTCTCCTTGTGTCTCTAGGTACAGCCCATCCATGAATTGCTGCAGCACACAAACCTGGGACTTCTGGAGACCAAACGCCAGAACCTGCGCCAGGCCTTGGACCAGTACCTGATGGAATTCAATGCCTGCCGCTGTGGGCCCTGCTTCAACAATGGAGAGCCCATCCTCGAGGGCACTAGCTGCCAGTGTCTGTGTGGTCCAGGTCACCAGGGCCTTGCCTGTGAGCAGATAGAGCTTCAAGGTAAGACCCACACATCCCTCTCTGCTCCTGACTGGCCAGTGCAGAAGGGGCCAATACAGAAGGGACCTTTCTTGTCATTTTTCATCTACTACCCTAGGGACCCACACCCAAAGAGTTCTGTTGCTGATACCTATGTTTAGTGGGTTTAACCTTTGCCTTGCCATCACAATCCTTTGTTGTCTCAGCCCAAACTCCAGATACATTGCTAGATGCTTTCCAGAGACTCTAGGAAGGAGTGTGCTCTAGGTCTATCTCCCAGTTTCCAGTGGCTGTCTGTAGTCCTGGTGTTCCTTGGCTTACATAGATACATTGCTCCAATCTGCATCCATCTTGCCATGATACTCTTCCTGTGTTTGTTTTTTTCTTCTTATAAGAGCATAAATCATTGGACTAGGACCCCTTCTAGCCAATATGAATCTGTCCTAACATGATTTAATCTGCAAGGACACTATTTCCAAATACAGTTATGTTCACAGATAATGAGGGCTTAGATTTGAGCATATTTTTTAGGGGAACACAATAGAACCCTACACAAGGGATATCATTGTCAGTATACTCTTACATTAGTAAAGAGTTAAGACTACTTTCCTGCCTGGATCCAGGAAAGAAAGTTCACAAACAAGGGTGTGGAACCCATTATTTAAGATGAAGAAGTCTGGGGCCCTGGATATGAATCCTAGCTATCTCACTAATTAACTGTGAGACACTGTTTAAACATTTCTTTCTGGGGCTTAGCTTTCCCTTTTAAGTATCTGTTGAGTTCCAAGAATCTCAATGTATATCTCACCAACTAGGCTTCCAATTTTCCAGGCACACAAAATTGTTTTGATATGGTGCACGGAATGATGGCAAAACATAAGAGCTGCCAAATCAATTTAAGAATCAGTCTCATTTGGCTACTATAATGAAATCTAAGGTACTTGGGTCCATACAACAAAGTGTCAAAACACAGAGTGGTGGGCTGGGATGGGAGATGTGAGGCTCAATAGCTCCATATAGAATATGAACCAAGCGTTTAGTCCCTGTTAACGTAGTGGGAGTCACTAGCATGACCTAGATCGCCAGAACAAAGGACTAAGTTATTTGAAGAGGTCAAAGGCAACTCTTCTCTGACATGGCAGGAACTTTACTCTCAGGGATGCTTCATCTGACATGGGCAAAGCGAAGTTGGCAACTGAAAAGAATTGAAGATTCAAACCTAAGTTCTAGCGAGAAGGTCTGGAAAAATTGGGAATTGTTTTCATGGATAGACTCTTCCTAAGGGATAAAATCCCTGTGAACTACTGTGAGGGAGCGGTCATGTAAGATTTGTTTTCTTTGGCCACTGAGATAAAGTTGTTAGTGCTAACAGAACAAGGAGATTTGACTTTGACAAAGACTTTCTTCTAAGCACACCATGGTATATATGCACATATATATGCATCTATATGGAAGGAAGTCAATGACCTCTGTCTAAAATTATAGATGAGATTCATTCATCCAATGGATAGTTGGGTAAGATGGCCTCAAGTCTTCTGATCTCAGAATCTCTAAATCTCTAATCTACACTAGAGATGTAACGTGATGAAGAATTCATGGTTTGTAGCTTACAATCATTAAATTCACCTTGGTGGTTTGCAGAAGCCACAGATGATGATTTCTCTAGCATTCAAAGGAGATTTCTGCCCAGCAAATCTGGTTTTGAGATGGTGAATTACAGTTGCCTATTGGGAGTGGTTCCAGGGGAGTGAGGATAGCATAGTTCTGGTATTAAGTCAAGTTAGTGCTGCTAATTCTCTTTGAGGCTTATCCTGGAGAGTGAGATTATATCAGAAACTTCCTCACAGGTGATATTGACACATGACACATGACAAGTTCTTTTTACAGCTAGCAGGAAGAGAAGACCATCCCCATGTATGATGTTCAATATGTCCAGGGTTGACTTTTCTTAGCCCAGGGTTGGCGTTCTTTTTTGCTTAAGGAGGAAAGCACAAATTGGAATGCAAAGGGTTGTCTGTTATGTTGTAGAAGAATTCTTGGAAGGGGGACCAAGAGGATAAGTAAAGCCAACTCCTGAAGAAAGAGGATACAGAGAATATAAACAAAACCAAGTATCAGGAACAAGCTTACTCTACAATTTCCTTCTGTGAGTTGGAGAAAGCCAGTTCTACTGGGAATTGGCGAGTTAGGAGGGACAAAGAGAAACACTCTTGGCTCAGAGTGTTTTGGTTCTTCTGGTTCAGCACCTCATGACTTCACCACCAAGGTGAAGAAGGGATGGAATGCACCTTTCCTAAAGGGATCAAAGGTCAATGACCTTAAGTAATAACTAATCTTTTTCAGTGTTAGCCATTATAGATGTGCTTATGGATTTACTTGTCTCTTCAAGATCCCTATGAAATAAATGCTATTGTTAGTCATCTCAACTTATAGCTGAGAACACTGGAGCAAGGTCATGTGTCTACAGAATGGAAGAGGCAGCATGGGGAGGCAGACAGTCTAATGCGGTAGCCCAAGGTCTTAGCCAGTTACACCATACAGACTTGCATCCTGATTTAGGATGCTCCCCAAATGTCAAATGAGAGTAGAGGCTCTAAGACAATTCAGTGACTATCATTTCAGGCAGCGAGGAGGGAGTAGGGAGTATGTCCGTTTTCTGGTGTCACCAAGTTGACTTGTCTTAAAGAGACGGATGCAGTCTTTGGGTATAATTATTACTCTCCAAGAACCCTTACATACCGTGAGCTGCTTTTATTCCTGTCCATATAGCAAACACACACACACACACACACACACACACACACACACACACACACACCAGAGAGAGAGAGAGAGAGAGAGAGAGAGAGAGAGAGAGAGAGAGAGAGAGAGAGAGATCCACCTAGATGCCTTGTCCAGCATCTAGTGCCAGGCTCAGTAGCAATCATCTTGAGTCATATGCACACATAGTAAGCAGTAGAGGAGCAAGATGCCAATGATCTGGGTGACAGTAGGAAACAGAGGGCTTCATTCTATTCAAAGTCCCAATTGTCTTAACCTTCATTCCTTTTGATTTGGCCAGCTGACAGAAACTCATGGTACTATATTAACCTTGGTCTAAACAGAGATGTGATCATTCAGTGACCTTATGGCCATCATACTGAACTTGCAGCCTGGTAGAGATTGGGTTGGCAAGGAAATCTTAGTCTGGGGAGTCCATCAAGCACCATAGAGACCCATTAGATTCCCTAGATATTTTTTCCTAGCAAATCTTAGCCTATGGGAACCAAATCACAGGGGTGGGAGAAATAGAGACAGAGAATTCTGTTGTGACTTCCCAGGGACTTACAGTGCTGAAAGGGACTTGGAGATGTTCTAATCCTATGGTATTGAAACTGGGATCTGAGGAGCCTTGGAGTCCTAGAGGCTGCCCGCAGTGGAGAAGGATGAGCCTGCTATGCACACCTAGTTCAAATAGAACAAACACTTGCATCTAACCTAGATGTTGGAGTGATAAATTAGATTATGGAAATGTCCCATTGAATTAGCCAGTCCTCTCAAATGATAGCCAAACACACAGATTTAGAGAGGAGATAGGCTTGATCATGGGTACAGATCTGGTATGATACAACATTTCTGGGCTGGGTCTGTGTGCTGTATTCCCAGAGATTCCACATGCAATGTGAGTGTTTGGATACTGCTTTCAGAGCATCTGTTAGAATCTGCAAGGGTTTGAATTGCCAAGTCTCATATAGAAGACCAGCAATCGACGGCAGGGAGATCTCTCTCCCTCCTTTTGTTCTCATCCCAGTGTGACCATGCTCCCTGCCCATCACTTCCTCCAGGGACTTGGGGTCATTCTCCCAGAGGGGCATGCCTCCCTCCTTGCATGGCTATCTATGTTTCCTAAAAGTGCAGACTCCAATTTCATCAGAAGCTCTTCCAGTGGCCTCTTCTTTCTCTGGCCAGAGTCTCAAATCAAGTGTAAGGTAGTGAGCACTGATTGACCACCTCAAGTCATTCCCTTGAGGAAAGCCTGCCCCTTACTCCAGGATCACAGGCTGGGCTTGCCTTCTTACCTTCCAAGATTGTTGCTTCTCGTAGGCTAACCTCCTCATCCCCTGACTCATTTTCTCTACAGATGCCAAAGTAGACGGTCGCTGGAGTTGCTGGAGCTCCTGGTCTGAATGCACAGCGGGTACCCAGGAAAGGAGAAGGGAGTGCAACAATCCCACCCCACAGAATGGAGGTGCCCCGTGCCCAGGGCGGAGGGTCCAGACGCAGGCCTGCTAAGTACTGCTGGATAGAGGCAAAGATGGAGGCTGTGGATGCTTCTACCCTCATGATTTCATCTGAGAGAAGATTCCAATCACCCTCACTGTTTTCTTCATCCACTTACCACCTTATAGACTTTTTATTGAGAATAAACTTCAAATTCTTCTAGGGCAATCATTACACATCAGCCAATTCTAAAACTTCTGTGGTTTGGGAATATGTTCCAGTTCTAAAGCTGGTCCTGTGGTTTAGGAATATGTTCCAGAAACCCTGTAACTTCTTTGTCCTAGTCTGTTCAAGCTGCTTGAACAATAAACTAGTGGCTCAGAGATAAATATTCTTGTACTTTGGAGGATAGAAGTCAAAGTGCCTGGAGAGCCATATCTGGTAAAGGCCTGCTGTATTCTGGTCTACACATGATTTTTGCTTGTGTGCAAGGGCTGGAGAGTGTCCTGTATGGCATGAATCTCCTTCATGAGGATTCCTCTTTCATGGTTTCATCACCTTTAAATGCATCTTCCTAATGCCAGCATTATAAAGGGCGAATCTACATTCCCAGTGCAGAGCAGGAACATCTGGTAACAGACAGAAAGACTGATGCCTCATGTCTTTCCATAGTCCTATATTTTGTTAGGAAAGTAACACAACGTACACATAAGCAGCGATCAGTTTCCATGAGATTGTTTTCAGGACCTCCCACAGATAACAGGGATTTCTAAATCTGTTATATAACAATATACGATATTTGCATATAACCCATGCACATCTTTCCATATTCTTTAAATTATTTCTAAATTGCTTGGAATAACAGATATAATGTAAATTAGGTATATATTTTTTGTTATATTGCCTTATTTAGGGAATAAGATCAAGAAGACAAAAGTCATGCATCTTCAATACACATCACAGTCCTAACCACATTTTCCTTCCAATGTTGAAATTAAGCACTTGGTTAACATCAGAATATGTGGCACAGAAAGTAAGTGTTGAAGGAGAAAAGATGGAGAAAGATTTATCTTCCCATGCATGTATTTATGATAGATGGCAGCGGCTTGAACGAGACCTTGAAGGTTTTTTTAGTGAGGTAAAGAGGGAGAACACCTTTGACATAGAAATCTAACACAGTTATCTTCTATCTTCAGCAAAAGCCATATGATCATGTTTGGTTTTTTAAATTTTATTTTATTTTTTGCCAGTCATGGGGCTTGAACTCTGGGCTTGGGCACTGACCCTCAGCTCTTCAGCTCAAAACTAACGCCCTACCACTTGAACCACAGTGCCACTTCCGGCTTTTTTCTGCTTAAGTGGTATTAAGGACTTGAACCCAGGGCTTTATGCATGCAAGGCAAGCACTGTACCACTGAGCCATTTTCCCAGCCCCATGACCATGTTTTTTTAAAATGTATAACTTCTAACCTTATCTAATAAGCAGACCCAAACCTAAATTCTTAGTTCTGGATTTGAGACTATTTCTAGGTTTCACCAACTGCCTTAAGTAATGTCAGGAGAGATTTGGAGAAATCAGCAAATGAAATAAAACAGCAATAACAACAACAACAAATCCAGCAGAAGTGAAAGTTTTAAGGTGAGGAAGAATATTAGGGTGATTGGTAGATTAGTATGTGTGGGAATGGGAAGTGGAGAAAATAGAATGAAAGCACATAAAATAAGGTGTGTAAACAGCACACTGCCTGACACAGGTTATTAGTATCACTATTATTATTGTTGTTAATCATTAACACACTGGGTTTAGTAATTTATTTCTACATAAACTTAGATCTTACATTGGAAAGAAGAAAAACAGAACGCCTTATTGCTCCTATTGAGTCAGTTGCTTTTTTCTTTTTAAAATTAATTTACATAAATAATTAATTTGCATTCATGATTTAATGAGGAGTGGCAGTTAGGTGCTAGAAAATGATTGTTGGTCCAATGGGCCAGGCCAAGAGGATAGTTTACAGAGAATATTCAATCTTGATCTGAAAATTGTAGTTCAGTAGTTCTCAACCTTGGTTGCCCATTATAGTCATCTGGGGAGTTCTATAAACTCTGATGTGCAGAGGCTGCACCTCAGACAAATAAAGTCCCAATCTCGAGGGGTGAGAGGTAGATATCAGTGGTTTAAAAAGCTTCCTAGGTGATTCCAAGTGCAGCCAAGGCTCAGTACTATTGAGAGTGGAAGAGTCATTGTAGTGCTGAGCACTGCAGTGTGTGTCAAACAGAAAGCAGGATCAGAAAGGTTTATCTGTGTTCTTTTTATCCAGTCTTATCCAATACCTCTTAAGCTTTGCTCTGTGTGATCTTTCTTTCCTTCTCTTTCTCTCCTTCCCTCCTTCCTTCCTTCCCTCCCTCCCCCCTCCCTCCCTCCCTCCCTCCCTCCCTTCCTTCCTTCCTTCCTTCCTTCCCTCCCTCCCTCCCTCCCTCCTTCCATCCTTCCCTCCTTCCTTCTTTCCTTCCTTCCTTCCTTCCTTCCTTCCTTCATTCCTTCCTTCCTTCCTTCCTTCCTTCCTTCCTTCCTTCCTTCCTTCCTTCCTTCCTTTCTTCTTTCCTTTCTTTCTTCTTTACTTCTTTTTGTGCTAGTCCTGGGGCTTGAACTCAGGGCCTGGACACTGTCCCAGAGCTTTTTTGCTCAAGGCTAATGCACTGCCTCTTGAGCCAACAGCACCACTTCTACCTTTTTCTGCATAGTTTATTCCAAATAAAAGTCTCATGATTTTCCTGCCTAGGCTGGCTTCAAACTGCAGTCCTCAGATCTCAGCCTCCTGAGTAGCTAGGATTGCAGGTGTGAACTACCAGTGCCCAGCTTGTGTGATCTTTGCAGAAAGGATACTCAGAAGGCTAAGTCTCAATGGACCACAGAGCTGGTCTGCCAGGGACTGAGGGTATGATCTCACCTCACCTCACTTCCACTGGATGCTGGCTTCCTGTGGAATACCAGAAGGATCATTTGTGTAACACTCAGAAAGCTGGTGTGTGTGGGGGGAAGGGGTGGGAATAAGAGACAATGGGACTTCTGAGAAGGTTCAAGTAGTAATCTGGGAGCACATGAATTTGGGGTTAAGCAACTACCACGATGACCCGTGGAGCCAAAGCCACCAGCTGAACAATGCCATCCTCTGTTCTCTGAGGCTGGGAACTGCTCCTCGGATGGATGTTACACCGTCGGCAACTTTAGAAATTAAAATATAGCGGCAGTAGCAATTTCTAAAGTAGCAACCCTTTACCGGATCAGTGCCTTTCCTTCTCCAGCAGTGATTTGTTCCCACAAAGCAAAGGCATAAAACTCACCAGGCACATTTTCCCTTAGGTCCTTGAAGGAGATCTATAATCTTAGGTTTTAGAGGGAGTGGGTGTAAACACATGGTTTAAAGATATAATCTTCAGCTTGACAAGGTGTCTTTTGGAAAGTAAATTAATGACAGAGAAAAGCAATAAGGAGAGGCTTTCTTCTTCTTTTTTTTATTTCTTTCAAAGAGAGAAAGATCTAAGGAGTTGAGCACTCAATGAATCTCTTCCGAAGCATATGCCTTTGGGGTGAAGAAAATGGACAGAGAGAAAGGAAGGGTAGGCATCAAAAGCCACACTGCTGAAATGAGAGATGGCGAAGGGGAGCCATGAGCGCCTTGAGAGGAAGGAGATGTGATATGCTTAGCAGAAGAGCATCCCTTTTCTGTGAAGAAAATGTATACTGTGCCCTTTCATATCAGAAACAGGAATTCTGCTGGGTGGTAAGCTCTGCTGTCAGGCCTAGTCCTGTGTGCTAGAACCTCAGGACTGTATTGGGTGTGTTCCCAATCCTGGAAGCATTTACATTCCTCTAAAAGAGGTCTGCAAAGCTCAGCAAGAAGATCAGTGGAATGTGGAAAAAAAATCTCCCAGCCAGTGGGGACAGGGTGGGCAACCTGGAGGAGGATGGACAGCAAGCGGAGTTCAGAATCCAGTGGAGTTACACACAGCACATAATTTCAGGGGACACCTTATTACATGGAAAATGGCTGTGTAAGGTAAATAGAGCTGGAAAGCCATGAGATAGGCTGGGGCAGTTTCTGCCCAGCTCCTTAGACATTGGTGCTGGTCCTTGTCAGTCTGAGGATGCTCAAGTCTGGACTTCAGGTTTGGTCACTAGGACATCTTAGGGGCTAGCCAACACTGGATCTTCAGGAGAGCTACAGAGAACCACTTCCCAGCACCCTCTCTGTTTATCTGGTGATTCCCTGGGGGTTTCTTCACCCTAAACAATTGTAATACACGGTGGGAATTTCAAACTGAGTTCAAAACTTGTATTGTACCATGGAAGGGAAAGGGAATCACAGGAACAGCATGACAAAGGATGATCTAATACAACAATGATACTCACTTGACACTATGTTGGAAATGAACTATACAACTTGTCAGGGAGGGGAGTGATCTGTGATCTGAGGCCAGTGTGTCACCTGTTTTTATTTCTTTTCTGATACTATAAGTTCACTGTCCTAAAACTGTCTGGTTCCTATATATGAGGGACAAAACCCTCTAAGAGTAACCCTCAGCTCTGTCTCAACTTCATTTCCTCTCAGTGAGTCCTGCTAACATACAGGGTCTAGCAAGTGAGGATTTGCTAGGCCCTGCCCAGACTCGGGGCTTTGCACTTACTCTTTCCTCTGCTTGAAATGCTCATCCCGGACAGAGCTCACCTAAGAATCATATACTAATGTTATCCAAGCCTTTGCTCAACACTCACCTCTGAGTGAAAAGTATCAAGACATTCTGTCTAAATATAAAAATGGCATAAAAATTCTCATTGAAAGTTGTTAAATAATTTGGTAAGGGAACAGGGAAAAAGAGCAATAGTAGTCTATTAGGATGCAATATATGCATGTAGGAAATACACCAAGAAAAACCTTTGTCTGGCATATACTGTCCTTGTCTAATACAGGAAGAGTCCTACTCTCTTCCGCATCTATTTTTCTTTCATATCATTTATCATTATATGAGATTATATATTATTTTTTGTTCTTTTTCCTTGTGAGGCATTATAGATCATGTTTTGTCCACCAAATTCACATGTTGACATCCTAGTCCAAATGGGATGATACTAGGGAGGATGGCCTTTGGGATTGGGTGATTGTAGCACAAAAGAATAAGGAGAATTTTCTTCCTGGCTGCCATCTGTCAGGGAGGACACAAACAGGAAGATGTCATCTGCCAACCCGGAAGAAATTTGCCCCCAAATGCCTGATGGGACAGCATCTAAATCTTAGACTTCCAGGTTCCAGAATTATGAGAAACAAAAGCTTGTTGTTGAAACTACCCTTTTTATGCAGTCCAACTGACAGGCCTCCTGAATTAATAACAGAAATCTTTTCACGGATAGATCCCAAGGCTCTAGCAGAATCTTACTGTGCCCTGTATTCATATTTGTATTGTATCTTTTGTGTATCATTGTTGAATGAAAGAACTAGGTCCAATTTAGTTCTCCAAATGCTCCCAGACTATTCATACAAAGTCTCCAGGACTTTGTACAAGTCACTGTCTAAATGGTAGAATCATCCTTACCCATCCTTACCCCAGCACTTTTCAGGGCATAGGTTAAGAGTCTATGCACCTAGAAAACCAATCCCTAACATTTCCCATGATTCCACTTCTCATTGGTTGCTACATCCAATGGCTATTTTCCAACACTTTCCATGCCCTGTCACTATAGCTTTCTCATTTATCTCCCACCTCCAGTGACTTCTTTCAGGGTATATGTGGACTCCTGTTTATCTTTAGAGAGCCAGAACCTAAGTACTTAGTACGTTGGAGTTTTCCTGTGCATATTATGTTCTGTGTCTCTATGTCTCTGTGTCTGTCTGTCAAACTCTCTGTCTCTTCTCTTCCTTTCTCTCTCTCTTTCTCTCTGTGTTCAGTACTAGAGGCAAAGAGTACAATGGGCTTTGTTCCCAGCATGCAAGAATTGTGTGAGAGATGACCTCAGGAAATCACCAGGATTCCTGTATCCTGCAGCCTTTCCGAAGGCTGTATAAATTCAGCCCACCATTTCCACCTTAGCAAAGGGAACATCATCAAATCAAGTTAAAAACTCTTCATTCATGGCCTTGGGATTTCCCTCTTTCCCCTGAGAGAGATAAAGGAAAATGTTTCCCTTCTACATTAACAGTTTAAAATGTGAGATAAATCCTCCCATCCTAACTTGTTTTTAACAAACAGACTTGGCGTGTCCTGTGGCATGATTCATGTCTGACAGATCTATCTATCCATTCTATTTCTTTAAAGATAGCAGCTAAGAAGTTTTATCTATTATGTGTCTCCCTCCCCCATTCCTATTTTCCTAACCAAGCGTGTGGAGCAAGCAGTTGATGGATGGGTGGTGTTGAGGATAAAAGGGGCCAGAATCAGATTGCTTTCAGAATGTGAACAAACTGGCTTATTAACAAGGAGTCATCTGGCAGGAGGTGGTGGAGGAAGGAGGAGCAGATTCCAGACAATGGCCAGTGATGGATGGAGGAACACCTGGTGTTGCAAGGTGTGGACTCAAGATAACCGGTGGATGCAGCCAGTGGTGATAACGTGAGTGAGGAGCTCTCAGGCGGCCTCTTGCTCAAAGGTGAATGCCAGGCCAGCCACTTGACTTCCTTTTACAGTCCTTTGAGAATTCCTCACAATTTCTTCTCTGTTTACCTCCTATAAAATGCACCCTCCATATAACTAACGAAACAATTGCTGTGTAGGTAAAAGAAGCAGAAAGTAGGCAGAGCTATTTGGGTCAGTGTGTGAGGATGGGAGGGTAGTTGAGCGAGTCTTCATGCCCGGAACACTGGGTTGAGCTCATCTTTGGTGCATGATTATATTTAATCCTCATGTTAATGCCTTGTGGAAGAATGGCTGGATTTTTTGATGAGAATAGGTGACTTAACTAAAGCCACATGGTGAGAAATCCGATAGCACTGGGTCTTACCCCTTTGTCCATCTGCTGTGGAGATCTCCAAACTACCTGGTCTGTCTGTTGTCTGTACCACTGTGAGTGATTGCTAGTCCATCCATAGAGATCACCAATGCTAATACCATTGACGTATTCTAACAGTTTATTTGGTGTTTTCTGATACACAGGCTGTTTATTTCCTTACCCCCTGTCATTTTTTTCTGTTTCTATTAGGAATACATTTTTTCTTTTCTATTTTACCTTGTTGGTTTGAAGGATATACATCTATTTCTACGTTTTCAATTATTACTCATATTCTTGACATGAAGTACTTATCCTTACATTTTTTTCCATCCAGGTCAAGGAAAGCAGCTTTGATCTTTTTTTTTTATACAAGGAGGGCATGTGAGCACCTACTCAAATGAAGCCAGAATCTCTTCTGCTAGAGTGAGAGACCCAAGGACAGCAGCCACCGCAGTCCTTGGACCCAGCTTGGCTGATTTCCAGCTGTGTGGTCTGGGGAGAGACCTGTGTCTCTGAGGCTCTGTCTCATCACCTGTCAAAGGCAGATAATAAATCCATCCTCTTGCAGGCATTGAGAGGATTAAGCTGGATTAGGTATATGAAAGTTCTTTGTAATTGGTAATGCCCTCTGCAAATATTAGTTATTATGCTGTTACATTTTCTCAGAATAACCTAGTGCTTGGGATAGAAAAAGCCCTCTATGTCCTTTATTAAGACATTTCCTAGGAGCTAAATTATTGTATTTCTTCTTGTTCTCATATGTTACAGTGAGTTTTGCATTGAAATGTCTTTTGAGCAGCTTTAAATTTTTACACAACCCCAATGACCAGGGGTTCCTGATGATGTTTTGGGAATCTATGGAGATAATGCCAACAACAGGGCTAATTACAAAAAGGAGTTCACAAGATGCTGACCTGCCCCAGGAGGGTGACACTATCACCAACCACTTCCTGCAAGTGAGGAAGTGGAGGCCCAGACAGGTAAATAACTTGCTTGGAGCCACTCAGCAATAAGTTACAGAACTGTACTTCAAATGGCTTCACTGTGACTTGACAGTGCATGTTTAGAGGTGCTATGCTGGGCTTCGTTGTTGGGAAAAAAAGTAAAAGAAGAAAGAGAAAGCAAGCAAGCAAGCAAGCAAGCAAGCAAGCAAGAAAGCAAGAAAGCAAGAAAGAAAGCAAGAAAGAAAGAAAGAAAGAAAGAAAAGCAAGCAAAGAAATAACCAATGCTTGATGCTGGGCACTGTTGGCTCACACCTGTAATCCTAGCTACTCAGGAGGTGAGATTTGAGGATTGCAGTCTGAAGCCAGGCCAGGCAGGAATGTTCATGAGACGCTTACCTCCAGTTAACCACCAGAAAAGCCAGAAGTGGTGCTATGGTTCAAAATGCTAGAGGACTGGCCTTGAGCAAAAAATCACAGGGACAGTGCCCAGGCCCTGAGTTCAAGCCCCATAGCTGACGAAAAAGGAGGAGGAGGAGGAGGAAGTGAAGGAGGAGGAGGGAATGAAGGAGGAGGAGGAGGAGGAGGAAGTGAAGGAGGATTAGGAGGAAAAGTTTGTACACTGCCTTTGCTGATGTGAAAAATAGACCCTGAAGCATCTGAATTTCTCAGATTCTGAATGTGGCTTGTCAAAGTAAAAAATGCTGTATGGAAAAATGCCTTCAGTCAATAGCAAGGTATCACAGACCTACCATGTACTATTCCAATATGTTGCTGTTAGGTTTTAGGTAGGCATTCTAGGTGTAAAATTAAGCTAGAGATGAGTAAACCAAGGCTGAGGCAGAATGTTAGAGGGCATTTTATTTTATTTTATTTTGTTTATTTTTTCTCAGTTGTGGGGCTTGAACTTTGGGCCTGGGCACTGTCCCTCAGCTCTTCAACTCTACCACTTGAGTCACAGTGCCACTTCCTGTTTTCTGAGTGTTTTATTGGAGATAAGAGTCTCGGACTTTCTTGCCTGGGTTGGCTTTGAACTGTGATTCTCAGATCTCAGCCTCCTGAGTAGTTAGGATTACAGGTCTGAGCCGCCAGCATGTGGCAGCATTTAATTTTTAAAGATACTCTTGCATCTACCACAAACTGAGTAGGCCTTAAATAAATTCTTGGTCTCTCTCTCTCTCTCTCTCTCTCTCTCTCTCTCTCTCTCTCTCTCTCTCTCTCTCTCTCTCTCTCTCTCTCTCTCTCTCTCTCTCTCTCTCTCTCTCTCTCTCTCTCTCTCCAAAGCCATGGTTTTGCTCTTTCATCTATCTCTGGATGTGTTTGTCAGGTTTACCTGATCATGATTATAGAGTTTTTGTTCTCCTCTTTTCTAAAATTTTCCCAGAGATTGCTGCCTTCAAGGGGTGTCACCAACACCTCCTTGAAACATGCACTCCAGGCCCCTTCATGACATTCAGTTGTACCTCTTCCCTTTATTTTGCTGCCCACAAAGTCAGCTGAAAGTGGCCCTCCTTTTCTGCTGTGGAGGGTACCACTGTCTTTCGGTTGCTTTGCTCTAAGTCTCACCATGCCTATGTCATTATGTGCATTAATTCTGTGATATTTTTTGCCACCAAAGGAAAATCTCCCCTCTGTTTCACTCACCCCTTGTCATTATTTCATTAATTCATGCAAAATTTATTTATTGATGATCTCCTAATCCCCGGAAGTATATTCAGTCGTTGGGATATATCAGAGCCCTGTCCTATCTTTCAAAAATATTGTATTTGAAAAGAAATAAGAGATAATAAAAGGGTACCTTTCCACACAGTGTCTAGAAGCTTTGGTGACTAGACATGCTATTGCGGATATCTGCAGTCTGAAAAATAAAAACACATTTGTGTTTCATATGATCATGAGTATTTTGATGAAGAAAGTACCAAGGGAGATGGGAACTATTCTGTGTCAGGCAGCTTTCAATACTGTAACAAAAATACCAGAGATACATATCCCAAATATATCCAGAACTCAAAAAATTAAATCCCCCAACCACAAATCCTCAAAGAAACAACTGTCCAATAAATAAGTGGGCTAAAGACTTAAAGAAAAACTTCTCTGAAGCGGAAAGAAGGATGGCCAATAGACACATGAAGAAATACTCAACCTCCCTAGCCATAAAAGAAATGCAAATCAAAACAACATTGAGATACCACCTCACCCTAGTTAGAATGGCTATAATCAAGAACTCTAATAACAACAGATACTGGAGGGGACATGGACAGAAGGGAACCTTACCGCATTGTTGGTGGGAGTGTAAACTTGTTCAACTACTTTGGAAAGTAGTGTGGAGGTTCCTCAAAAGACTCCACATAGAGCTCTCCTATGACCCAGCAATCCCACGTTGGGGCATTTATCCAAATGATCACAAACAAGACCATACTAAAGCTACCAGCACAACTGTTTACTGCAGCATTATTCACCAGAGCTAAGATATGGAACCAACCCAGATACCCCTCAGTAAATGAATGGATTAAGAAAATGTGGTATATATACACAATGGAATTCTATGCCTCTATCAGAAAGAATGACATTGCCCTATTTATTAGGACATGGAAAGACTTGGAAAAACATTATATTAAATGAAGTAAGCCAGGCCCAAAGAAACATAGGTCCCATGGTTTCCCATGCAATAGCTAGTATATGCCTGAGTCAAGCAGAAAAGGTCAGATAAGATGATATTAGGCAAAATGAACCACAAGTTAAGGATTCAAATGATTTTTTCTTTTTTGCTATTGTTTCTACCGTATCTATAAGATGATTTCTTTGTTGCTTTGTATGTTCCTCCTCCACGGTATAACCCGTTTTCACTGTATTTGATGTTGGTATAATTTGTGGAGGGGAAGGGAAAAAACAAATCGTTTAAATAGGGATACAGGTGGACCCATTGCAACAATGAGATGTACAAGTTGTTATGTCGAAAAACCAACTTTACAACTTTGGCATGGGGGGATGGGGAGACAGGAAGGGATGGGAAAGGGAAACAAAGGAGGAGGCAAACATGCTTGATAAGAAATGTACTCATTACCTTGCTCATGTAATTGTAATCCCTCTGTACTGTATTTTCACCATAAAAATAATAAAAGCATTAGAAAAGATAAAAAATACCAGAGATAGACAACTTATAAAGAAAAAAATGCTTTATTTTGATACCCAGCTTCAGATATGTCAGCCCATGGCCAGCTGCCCCTGTTGCTTTTGGACTTGTGGTGAGGTAGCTTATTATAGGTTGGGAGCACACGGTAGAGCAAAGCTACTTACCTGATGGCAGCTAGGGAATGGAGTAAGGAAGAGTTCAAAGTCCCAGAATCCCCTTGGAGGGCCTGCCCCCAGTGACGTAAATTTTCCCATTAGGCTCCACCTCTTAAAGGCTTTTACCACCTTCCAATAGCAGAACTCTGGGGATCAAGCCTTTAATACATAGATGGACCTTTTTGGACCTTCCAGATCCAAACTGTAGCTAATCCTTTCTTTATGGAATGAAGGAAGATGAATTAGGAAGAGGACAACCCCGGGGCTGCTGTGTACAAGGTCCCACAGTCACACCATTTCTCCAGCAAAGAGCAGCAGGACCAGCTCCAGTGCCCCTGGTGTCCCAAGGTCTTTGTGCACAGTCTCTCCTGAGTGCTTATCTGTAAATGTCTGGTGCAGGCCAGTCTTCTCTTTTAAGATATTGGTGGCTTTTGTTTCTCTCTGGATCCTCTGCCAGCAGGAGCTTTTCCTCCTGTCCTCAGCATCCCTTCTTGCTTTCCATAGTTATCTTATTCTTATTAAGGACTGGGTTTCTGTTTGAAGCTTTCTCTCCCTGTCTTCCAATGATTGCACAAATAGCTACCCCATCAAATGCAGATAAAAATTAAATGAGATAATGTAAAAGACTTCACAATCTGGGAGGCACTCTATAATCGGCAACTACTGTTATTGCTACTGTTGTTAAACTGATCATAATAATCCTTCCCATAGAAGTCCTATTATTAGCCCAAGGTCACACGGGAAGCCATCCGCCATGACATTAACTGTGCGGAGGCGTGCACGGCATTTCAAATTCATTCTTTAGAATGTAGGTGTCTCCCTTCCCCATCCAGGTACTCTTGTTGCTGCATTCACAGATCCAGGACTACTGCCAACACCCCACTGCTTGGCCTCTGCCCCTTGGGTTCAGCAGCTCCTCACAGGTACACCAGCGTGAGCTACAGTTGCCAAGACTTTCCAACATCACAGTGTACCTTTTTTTTTTTTAATTTTATTTTATTTGTGAACATACTGTACAGAGGGGTTACAATTACATGGGCAGGATAATGCGTACATTTCTTACCAAGCATTGCAGCCTCCTCCTTTTGTTTACCCTTCATGTCCCTTCCCAGCCTCCCCCCTCCCCCCCAATCCCAATCCTTCTCCTTCCCCCTCATACCCCCCCTCCCCGCACCGAGGTTGTAAAGCTCGTTTTGGACATGACAACTTGTACTTCTCATTGTTGCAACAGGTCCACCTGTATCCTTAAACAACTGGTTTTTCCCCATCTCCTCCACAAGTTATACTGACATCAAATATAGTGAAAGCAGGGGTTATACTGTGGGGGAGGGACATACAAAGCAACAAAGAGATAATCTTATAAATGCATTAGAAACACATGCATGAAAGAAAAAAAAACATTAAAATACATATCTAAGGGTTCATTTTCCTGACATCATATTATCTGACCTTTTCCGCTTGACTCATGCATATACTAGATATTGCAAATAAGGGAAACCATGGGACCTATGTTTCTTTGGGCCTGGCTTACTTCACTTAATATAATTTTTTTCCAAGTTTTTCCATTTCCTAACAAATGGGGCAATGTCATTCTTTCTGATGGACACAGTGTACCTTTATTTTGCTTAATTCTCACATTCCGTTTCAGCCTCTCCTAAATGCATTTGTCTGCAAAAAAAAAAAAGTTCACATGGGGGAAGTTCAGCCCACAAATAAGAATATAATTATTACACAGTTTAGCAGTGCCTGGGCGTCACCAGGGTATTCCCCGGTACTCCTCAATTCAATCGTCTCTCCGTCAAGACCATATTTAATAGGATAAACAATTTCTGCTAAATGCAATAAACGTGAACCTGGGCTGTCATCTCCATAATCAACTCAAATTTCCCATTAGAAGCGGTGTCTGTGATTGAGATTCAGAATTTAATTTGGCAGAGCTCTCTGGCTTCAATGTGCTCGTGTCGGCTTCATGGGACTCTCCCGTCAATGAAAGACAGAACTGCTCTTTTCTTGTCTCTGGGGAATCTTAAAAGAAGATAGATTATAACTCAAGAAAATTATACGGCATCCGGATAATGAAAGAGATAAAACATTATTGGATTAGCCTGTTGAAATAACAGCAGACAGTACAGCAATAATATCAAGCTAAACAAGGGCCCAGACCCATCAGTTCCATTGCAGGGGATACAAGAATGCTGGGGAGGTGGAAGGCAGACAGAATCAGCACCCTGGCTGCAGTGCCCCACCCCTGGGCAGTAAACCATAGCTGCTTCCTAGGATTGTTCTGTGGAGCCCATGCCAGAGAGCTAGCTGGGCTGGAATAACTACAATGTGTCCCAGTCAATTGTACTTCCACAAAGTGGCCTGAGGTTCTTCAATGAGGAGTGACCAGGAGCAAAAGAACACCTTACAGGATGTTCTAACAGAATGGAATGAATGAGAGACACAAGACTTAAAACACTTGTCAGTGTAAAATTAAAAAAGGATATTTGGTAACGTAAAGATCAATTGTTATCTAATTTTCCTCTTGTAGCTCTCCCTGGCCCAAATACATTTGCACAAAGCAAAGTGCCTGTGGAACTCACAGGCAAGCCCCTGAGGGACACGGAGGGATGGCCACCTTGCTCATTACTCACAGTCACCTACGTGGCATGCCCTGTGATGTGTTACATTATTCCTCTCCCGGTCTCCATCACCTTCTCCCTTTTTTCTTCAAAAGTTCCTCTTGTGCAGTGATCGGCTTCCTCACCTTTGGCTGCAGCTCAGGACCCTGCTTGGCATCCACTCACATTTCTGTCTCTGCTGCTCCATTCCAATGCAGACAACTGCACTTCTCCCTTGTTCAGTGTGGAAGGAACCAAGAGACCCAAATCCACACTCCTGGGAAAGCAGCAGGTGGAGGGCTGTCAATCATGTGCTACCATACGTGCACGTACACATGTGTGTGCACATACGCTAACCTCTGCTGCATTTTATTTAATGAAAAAAGTCATCTGATATTCTAGTACTTATTTACTGAGAGGTAAGAATGTTCCAGTGAAGAATTTAAAAGTCCAGGGCTTGAGTTTCCAGCCTGGTTTTGCCACTTCCTGTGTAACCTTGAACAAGTCACAGAAGTGTTTCTAAGCCTGTTTTCCCTAACTGTTGAACAGTGCTGATCATGGAGCCTGCTTCAAACTTCACCATGAGCCTGGGGGTGAATCTACATATGGACAATGGCTGGCACACAGTAAGATCCTTGCCTGGCATTACTGAGCAAGACTGTGTGCTTGTCAAAATAAGAACAACTTACCGTTCACATGCTGACTTCTTATTGGAGGCCTACTATGTCTCCATCACTGCTAGATGGTAGGCCTACATAATGGGTGGTACTCAGTTTTAGTTTTTTGTTGGTAGTGTAAAATTGTATTGCAGCACTCTTCACCATACCAACAAATGGAATCAGCCAGATGCCCTTCACTGGGTGAATGGAACAAGAAAATGTGGTCTGTACACAAAATGGAATTCGACTCATTCATTAGAAAGAATGATATTGTACCATTTGTAAAGAAATGGAAAGACTTGGAACAAATTATGTTAAGTGAAGTAAGTCAGGCCCAGAGAGACATGTTTTCCCTTATAAACTTGTTTTACCTTATAAACTTATAACTAAGTACTTTGGGTAGTATGCAAGTGTATATAAATGCATTAACTGAACTATGCTAGCTTCAAGGGAGAACTCAAATAGCGTAATTCATTAGAAAGGCAAAGTCAAAGTTTAACAAAATAAGAGGCAAATGAAGAAGAGAAGAGCGGGGAAATGCAGACAAGAATCTAATGTATACACTACAAATTAAGAAGAGAGAGGGTAGGAGTGGGTAGGGAGGGTTGGGTAAAAATATTGAAAGGAGTGACGTTGATCAAGATATATTGCATTCATAAAATGCTTTGTTAAATGGCAACACCTTTGTACAATGACTTCAAGATAATAAAAATAAAGAAGACAGATAGCCAAAAAAGAAAAAAAAAAACGCAAACTGTAGCTTAGGAAAAGTAAAGTTCACAGAAGTGCTTTACCTTGTAAGGCATTTAGGAGTTTAACCCATGTTTATTCAAACGAATGCACACTTGACGAACTACCATCTCTACACATGTGAATGCCCTGCCTCCTGTCTGGTGCCACCCCAGGTGGGAACTGCTGTGTAGAGAGCTGGCCTGAGTGGGTGAGGTCCGTAGCCCATGCTGTACAAAGCCCACAGTTGGGTCAGCTGCTCCAAGTGCTCCTCTCCTTAACAGTCCAGGATCTCTGATGCAGGGCCTGAGCAGGGCCTGCCCCCATTTTGAGGAGATGGATTGCTACACTGCCTTTGTCTTGTTTTACGTCCTCCAGAGCATGGAGTCCAGTCAGACCAGCAATTCCACTGTCCATCGATGGGGACGTCTATGAGAAAGAAGGTAAACAAACGTGGATTGGCTCTTATTGTATACGCGTGCTCTATGGAGTTGGGTGGCAGAATAAGCCAAGAGAGCTTACTTTTCTGGCTATTGTAGTTGCCACACTGCCTTCTACCCCTGGGCATTTTCCTAGGCTGTTTGCCTTGACCAGTCTGCTCTTCTATCCCTATTTTCATAGTCCAACCCTCTTAGCCTTCCATATCTCCTGCAAAAGTGTATTTCTATGAGGAAACCTTCCTTGATCTATAATTTCCAAATTTTAAATCCTCAGAGCATTATGTAGCAGTTGTTTCTATTAAAACTTTAAAATGCATTTGAGGGACAGTTTGAATGATGCTGAACTTTCCATTTACAGTGTTCCCTCTGTGATGATAGGGACTCAATCTCAGCCCTCAGCCCTCAGTGAACACATATTTCCTGGTTAGATGAATGTTTTCCAGCTTAGATACTTCCCAAATATAGGATACTGTGTGATTCCTTCCTCTCAGTTTAAAAAGGAGAGCTGTGTCATGTACTGTGAGTGTGACATGTTTAAACAAGGTGATAGGACCACTGGTGTTCTCTAATCCTTGGTACTTGTCTGGTACTTCAGGACTCTTTGACTATTAATGAGGCTAGCTGAAAACCATTCACTTCCATCCTGATGTGTCATGCAGTGTAATACTGAGGAAATTGCTTTCTGTCTCTGGGACTCCCTATTTGAAAAATAAAATAGCTGGAGTATATAGTTTCCATACATCCACTGGGTAATCCCTGTTTGGAACCTGGTTGAGGGTCAAGAGGAGAAAGAGCAAACAGCTGAAAGCACTTCACTGGGAAGGCAGGAACACAGGCCAGCATTCAGATCAAAGATTGTGTAGTCAGACCCCCTGGCTTGATCCTGGGTTCCTAGATTCAACACTATGGCCAGCAATGCACTGATGGATCCTTTTTCATTATGCAGAAGGGAGTATCAAGAGAATCCACTTCATGGAGTTGTTACAATGATTAAAGAATTTAACATATCTAAAATACAGAGCAACAATGCCCCCTAAAGCAAAATGAATCAGTATTTATTTTTCTTTTGCAATGTATTCAGTATCACTTAAGTACTTCACATTCCTCTTTATGAGTTCAAGCTAAACCTATAAGGTAATTAATGGGAAGATCTTCACAGATGCAGAAGCTGAGGTACAACAGAGGATGAGCATCTTGCTTAAGACCCTGGTTATTAAATGACAGAGATGGAATTAGAACTTACTTTGAGCATATGCACTCACCAAAGTGCTTGGCACATAATCAAATGCCCAAGAAATCTTTATTCTTCTCATTGCAGGTGCTATGGGTTTTTGTTTGTTTGTATGTTCTGCTTTGAGACAAGGTCTCACTTTGTCCTTACAGGCTGGCCTGTAATTCATGATTCTTCTGTCTGCCTCTTCTATGCTGGGATTATAGGTGTACACTACCACAATCAGGGCAACCATGTCCATTTTAAGGTTATCAGCAGTCACCAAAGGAATGAAAGTGAGGGAGGAATATCAGGTTGAGAATTCTTAGATAGTAACCTGTCTAAAGAATTTGAGAGAGGAAGCAGCTCTATTGCTCAAGAGGTATTACTGAGGGACAGTGCCCAGGCCCAGAGTTCAAGCCCCACAACCGACCAAAAGAAAAAGAATTAGAGAACTGGGAAAGAAATTTATTCTCCGACTTGTCCTAGGGGAGAGAAAACACAGTGTGTGAGCAACTGTGATGGATATACCTTTGAAGTCCTGTGGGCACCGACAGGAACAAACCAATTATACTTGGAGGGCTAGAAAATTTATGGAAAGAGGATATCTGATCCAGATTTATTTTTTGCCCTGGATTTTGAAGGCTACATAGGAGTTTCCTAAGTAGACAATGAGTATAAGTGTTCCACAATAACCTCAAAGAAAAGACACATGTCATATATTGGCAGTCCTGTGCCATGAAGAATTTTGTTGAAAATCATGAAATACAAAAGGAGTCAGGATGGATCTCAAGTTGTAGGGTGTCCAGCCTCCTATTCTATATCCTACCTTGTTCTGCTTTTGGATTATTCTCTGCACTTCCCCTGGAGTTCCCTTTTTCAACCAATTTGAAAACTCTACCTGTCCGATAGGTGAGCTCACAGGCCAGGCCTTGGAAACCGACAGGGCAGATGCAGTCACAGCGGGATCCTGAGGACACCAGACAGACAGAGTGTAAAATAAGGATGTAGAGTGAAGATCTCAGAGCTCAGGCCCCGTTCCAGCATTGCTACCAGGTTTACACAGAGCAAACAGATGGAGGGTTTGCAATAACTACATTCAATGCCCCAAACACCTACTCCTTTCTTGAGGGTCCTTGAATTATGAAATGATAGTGTTTTTCTCTTGTTTTTGCTTTGTTTGCCATTAAAAGGGAATTATGGGGAACTTCTGAGGAACGTCAGTTCTTGGCTGACACTCAACCCATGTTTATAATCTCCCAAGGTCAGAGGTTATAGTTAGCAGTTATTGAGAGCAATCATCATTCTCTGTAAGTAACTGTCTGCCTTGGCTTGAATACCTATATAGGGGTGGGAAACTCAGATTCCGATGTCTCACCTTGCCTTTGGCCAACTTGAAGCCTGCAGGAGTAATTCCTTATGCTAACTTACAATTTCCCCCACTGGAGCTACTTTCGTCTGTTCACCAAGTATCTCTTTTACGAGATTGTCAGTGAATGGTCAGATCCCAGAACATTTGCCTCTGGCTCTGTATATTCTCTCTGACCACATTCTACAGCCTCAGGTGGACACCTGCTTTTAGGTCTAATTTTTTTTATTTGCAAGACAAGAGGGATTTTGGCCACTCTAGATGGAAATCTTGTGCTCACGTGACGATAAGATGCCAATGAATTGACCCTCATGCAGGGGTCCCTGAGCTGATGTAGGAATCTCAACACCTTACTCTTCCCTTACTATGTGCTTTGCTCATATTCATCTGGTCTGAGAAACCATGCCACTCTAGCCACTGGAATCTTTGTCGCTGAGAGTGTGTTTTCTCTTGTGAATACTTCTTCAGGGCTTTTTGTTCCTGTGTGAGTTGTATCCTGCATCCAGCTTGCTCTCTGGGTTTAGATTAACTATAACCAGAGGTGTCTGATGTTCAGAGTGCAATGTTTGCTTGACTAAATTCTTCCTCAGTGTCTTGCCAGCCCATCAACATGGAAACTTGAGATTCTAAGGCCCTCCCTTCCTAATGACCCAGACATAGCCCTTGAAGTTAATCAGTCAATCATGGTCCATTCTTTACTAACACCTACAGATCTCACTGCATATTGATCAGGGCCTATGTAAAGAGGTTTTGCCTCGCTCTGTCCTTTTCTTTATCTAGGAGAAATTTCCTGAGCCTAACCCCATCCTTGTGGCAGACCACCTACTCTTGGCCTGGTTCCAGATTTCAGCTAGATTCAGTTGTCACCTTCCGTGTCCCTTGGGGCTGGAGCCTGTGGTTCCTGACAGCAAACTGGCTACATTCTTACTTTTGGGGAAACAAAAGTGGGCAAACACTTGGGCCAGAGACAACATCCTCCAGATGATGGCTTTGCTAATGGACCACAGTGGCCTAGAAGTGGTACCTTTCAGGACAGGGACTCCATTGCCTTGGCAGGGGGCACAAAGGCAGGCACTGGCTTCTCTCTGGAACTCCTCCAGAGCCCGCTTCATGTTCTGCCGCACAGTGCTGGAGTAGGCAAAATCGGTGGCTGTCACCAATTCATACAGGGGCTCTGCCTGGCAAGGGAGAAAAGACATGTCTTTTAAGAGACATTATTCATCACCCAATGGCCTAAAACAAGGTTACACAGGATGGACAGAGGCCAAAGCATGGAGGATACCTGTGCAACTGCTGTAAGGCCATAGCCTACATGTGGATGCGCTCTCTCCCTTCTGTCTCTATCTACATCACACAATTAGCTCATTCAAGTTCAGGTTAACACATGCTGAATACCTATGAAGTGCTAAGCATGAAGTGTAAATAGTGAACAACACAGAAACCTGGCTCTTAGGAAACTCAGAAATTACAGACAGAGACAAATAGGTGATAACAGACAGCCTCTAGCAGGACTTAAGATTTTCAACTTGATGAAAGTGTGAAAGTGGTTTGTATTCAATAGAAGTTGTACTTTGCATTTTGACCATTTCCCATGTAAAGCACATGTCAGGTGATGTTCTCTTGAAATGCTGGGCAGTGAGGACAGAGATGCAGATCGCAGCCCTGTGCCAATGAGGGGAGCCACCTGTGATCTAAGTGTATCCAATGTGGTTTTAACTTTGGATATTTCCTATTCTGACTGGGTCCTCAGAACAAAGGAAGTCGAGGAGGCTTTGTACTGTGTGGTGTTGGCACATAAACAGCAAACAGGTGAGATGAACAGAGGAGTGGATGCTTAATCTGTCTGGTGAGACGAGGAGGTGAGTTTTTTTCAGCAGCTCTTTGAAAGTACTTTAGCATTGTTGTTCCCACACTGCTCCCCTTTCAAATCTATTAGAATTAATCACATCAGGTAACAGTCCCCAACAAGAAATCCTTCCTGAACCAACACCTTTCCGTTAAGATGCTGGACAGACTGCTAATTTGATATGGTTCTGGTTGGACATTTCTCTGTTCTGGTGATCATATTTTCATATTTTCCTCAGTGCAGAATTCTGTTTTTTTTCTTTGCTGTTTAAACTGTAAGCCTCTAGAAGCCAGGCCTCAGGGCTATGTGCCCTTCAGCTCTGTGTTTCTACAGCCCCTAGTTTAGGGATAGAGAATAGGCAGATGAAGGGGTCCAGAGACCTCAGTAGGACAATGGCACCAGGTACGAAGAAGATGGTATGGCTGTTTGGTGTAGAGTAGCAGAAACCACAGGGGCAAGTCACTCAGGGACAAGGCAGTGCGCGATTGGTGCTGGGAAGACAAACAAGCCATTGTACAAAGAGGTAGATTTACATGTTCTGTTCTTCTTGACTCAAGCTCCAGAGCCAGGTTCCTGTCCAGATTTTGTTTGTGATCCTGCCCTAATCCAGCCCTGGAGAGTTTAGGGTCTGTCTAAATGCAGGCAATCATGCCTAATAGAAGCCTCCAGTGGGAAGAAAATTGCTTCCATTTCTTAATGCATCTGATGCTGACCTTCGCTCCAGTGGGCAAAGCAAGGCCCCTTGGTGGTCCCATTGTCTCACCGGTTTGTGGTCAATGAATTGATCCACAGGCTGTTTGTAGAACCATCCAGCTTGCTGGCCACACATGGGGAGGGAGAGCAGGGGGAGAGGGGCGGAGGTGGGCAGGGGTTGCTTTATACCAATGAAGAGCTCCTCCAACAGGCCACTGTTGCTCCTCCAAGCTGCCTTTAGCCACTATGGTATCTTCCTACAGAGAGTCAGCACACCCTCCCTACCCCCCCCAACCCCCCTGCCCGCCCCACATACACTCCATACTCTAGGACCTGCATGGAAGTTTTACCCTGTGATATCCTCACAGGATAGAAATTATTCACAGCCTTTTCAGGTGAAGGTAAGTCACTTAACTCGGGCCACACAACTCACAAAACAGCATTGTCAGGATTCTAAACCAAAGACTGTATTTTCCTATAGCTGGATGAAGACTATTGAGAGAATGGCTTGATTTGTCCCATTGCCAGTCTCCAATCCAGGGTTCTGAAAATTGGCAAGCTACAGTGGTGCTCCCTTTATAATTTAAGCTATTATGGTGCATGACTGTTCTTTGGTTTTGCTGTTTCCCCCCATTTCTCCCTGTCTTCCTCCCTCTCTCCCCTTTTCCCTCCTTTCCTTATCTTCATTCTTCCATACCTTACCCTAAATACTTACATCTAAAAAATACCCATACTAGTCATCAGGTGTTTTGCATACCAACCCCTAATTAATATGCTTTACATATTAACCAACTGAGGGTTTTCTATGTCCTTTGAGAGTGTATCTTTCTAATAAATTGTGTTATTCCTCATATATTAAGGATCTTATTTCTAGCATAATTATTCTGATTATTATGAAGTATCTGCCATTTAATTTAACTCATTGTTTTCTTGCTTGAAAGTCAGACTGTATTTTGCAGGGGGATCTAACAGTTGAGACATGACATTGCTTTTCTGCCTACTCCAGTCTTAAGGCTTCTTTGGTTTGTAGTAACTTGCATTCAGAAAGCTATTGTAGTCATTACTACTGCTTACCAAATAGATCCACTTTTTACTCCCTTCTGAACCCATGGTAAAGTTGCAGGTCATTCAAGACAGTTTTACACAGTAGGGCTGCAGCTTACTAAAGGCAGATTTGCACATAGTAGGGCTGCCTCCATGAAGACAGTTTTGCAATGCGTTCCAATCAGAGAGAGGTAAGCAAAAGCTGGTCACTTCTAAGCTGATGCTTTCAAAGCAGAATGAGATGACTTGTTGCATTTGATTATCTCTGGGGAATATCCAAGATTTGAGGACAAGAAAAAGTTCCTTGTCTGAATTCCTGAGTGATCATAGGGAGCAAAGCCTTTTGACCAATATTTCTTAGACAATGTGATTGAGAAACTAAGTTAATGATAGTCAGGAGTTCTTTCTTTGTAGCAGGCCCGAAACTTCCCTGACCTATTTGTGAGCATTATTCATTACCACAGTCCCCCTATTCCTCCTCCGTGTTGTGTCAGTAGTGGGGCTTGAACTCAAGGCCTTCTGCTTTTGCATGTTTTTTTTAATATTCCGCATGGCTGGTGCTTTACCACTTGAGCCACATCTCTACTTCTGGCATTTTTGGTGGTTAGTTGGAGGTAAGAGTCTCATAGACTTATCTCCCTGGGCTGGTTGACCCTTATATCTTATCTTCCTGAGTAACTAGGATTATAGGCATGGGTCAAAAGTGCCTGGGTGGTATTCCTTTTTGGTGACTCCTTTATTATGTCAAAATCTCTTTGGAATTCTTGACTCACTAACCATGTATCTTACCAGGCCAGAGTCTTCTCGACCCAACAGTTGACACTCCATTATCTTTAGACATTTCATGGCAAAGAGTTCTGAGACCAGTGTGATTTTTGTTCTAGTGGGATATAGTTATTCCTCCAAATGATCATTTCACAAGTAGGTGTTGTAATCTGATTTTGCTTCTCAGTCCTTTTGCCTAGTTTTCCATGAACTGTTTATTTTGTATCATCAGCTTGGGGAAGTTTCTCCATTTATGCACTTGATGAATGTGTCTTCACATTTAATCTTGCCTTTTCCTCTGAGAGAAGTCTTTGTGTTTTAGACTTCCACCTCTGTACTCTATCCATCATATTTCTGTCCTGTCATTGTTTTAATCTCTTTGTCTTTTGTTTCTACATTATAGGAACATTTTTATAGCACCTTCCACATCACTGACTCAATTTTCTGCAGTGTCAATTCTGTTCTTTATAGTTTCCACTGTAAGTTTTAATTCTGCCATTGTGCTTTCAGTTCCTTGTATTCAGCCACTTCTTTTCATCTGATCAGTGTCCAAACATCTCCGCTTCTGTTTGTTATTTCATAGATTCTTCATTTTCCTCTATTTTATTCTAGTCACAAAGCAAAGGCATTCTAAAATTTACTTCTATTTTATAGACATGTGCTCATTTTCTGCATCCTGAACATGATTTCTATCTTTTGTGTTCAAATCTCTCTTTCTCTGTCCATTACTCTTTCTAACTTGTCTTTGCACCAGGAGCCACTTTCCTCTGTGGGAAGTGAGTAGTGTGAATGCATTCTTCTGTGACCTCCTTCCTTGTCTACCTGGCATCTAGAGAATCATGACTCAGATCTTGATCTTAAAGATTTATCAATGTACTCGGGCATTAACGAACACTCTTTGCGTTTAAGAATTGCTTATCTCGTGGGCTCTGGTATGCTGAAAAATCAATTGTCACTCAAGCCATCTGGTAAGGTAGCTGGCTCTGCAGCAAGAAATGATTCTGAGATAATGGAAAGACATCTGTAGTTTTCTCTGACCAGAAAGAATATATGAAACAGGCATCACCAGAGTATGTGTTTGCAACTCAGATGAGAAAACTAGAGATGTATATAACCCTTCTACACCCTCATCTTTTTTAGTGTAAAGATACTGTACAGAGGGGTGACAGTTACATGAGTAAGGTAATGAGTACATTTCCTATTGAACACTGTTACCCCCTCCTCTGATTTTCCCCCACCATCACTTCCCTCCCCACCTCCCCAACTCCTCCCTCCTTCCCACCAACATTGTAAAGTTCATTTTTAACATAGTGTCCTGTATATCTCCTCATCACCATGGGTCAACCTGCATTCCACTATACCCCTTCCCCTCTCCAAATTACAAACATGTATATACAAGATGCAGAACACCGGAATCAAATACAGTGAAAATGGATTATACCGTGGGGGAAGAACTTGAAAGAAACAAAAGAATCACATAGCGGATTATAAGTGCATTAAAAACAATAGCAAGAAAGAAAAAGAAAACCCTGTGTCCCTCCCTGTCTTGGGGTACATTTTGCTTATCATTATCTCATGTGGTCTTATGTACATAGCCTTTGACCTTCTCTATTTGTTGTAAACATGTACTAGACATTGCAAACAAGGTAAACCATGGGATCTATGTTTCTTTGGGCCTGGCTTACTTCATTTAATATAATTTTTTCCAAGTCTTTCCATTTCATAACAAATGGGGCAATAATATCATTCTTTCTGATGGAGGCATAGAATTCCATTGTATGTCTGTCTGTCTATCTATCTATCTATCTATCTATCTATCTATCTATCTATCTATCTATCACATTTTCTTGATCCACTCATCTACTGAGGGACATCAGGGTTACTAAGCAAGTGGAAAAACCTCCCATGATCCTGGATTGGGAGGATCAACATCGTGAAAATGGCAATATTGCCAAAGGCTATCTACAAATTCAATGCGATACCTATCAATATCGCAACCAAATTCTTCAATGAAATAGAAGAAGCAATCCAAAAATTCATATGGAACAATAAAAGACCCCAAATAACAAAAGCAATCCTTAGTAGAAAGAACAGCACTGGAGGAATATCAATTCCACCCTCATATTACTGCTGTGCTCCTGAAAACATTCGATTCTCCATCACAATCTGCATCATGTCACATGCTAGGCCTTGAAAGTCCTGGTACTTAGGAAAGCACAATAATGCTCCCAGATCAGGTATGATATCTCACTATAAAGGAACTTATTTTCCTTCAACTCTCCGTTCTCTCCCATGCCCAGTTGTGATGCCAAGTAGTGTCACCGTGGCACCAGGCAAGCCCAGATTTCTCTGGAGGTACTTGCATCTCACGCCTGACTTTATTCCTCTGTAACTGCCAGAAACTGTGCCCTGACTGTCACTACTAAGTAAGACTGGAGAGGATTTGAATGACAGCCTTCTTGTTCTGCAGAAACTATGCATTTGACACACAAATAAAAATCCTGTGGAAACTTGTCAGGGTCAGGGTAATAGTCTCTCGTCAAGCTCCAGCCTCTCATTCCTCCTCCTTGACTGCAAAGAGGACTCTCAGGGGAGGGGGTGGACAATGGCTAATCAATGACTGCACAGACACTGGTAAGAGGAGAACAGTGTAAGGTATGCTGTGGGCACCATGGAGAAATCCCCATGGAAAGCACCTACCACTGCTGATGTGCCTGACAGTCCTGTTCTAACAAGCATCCTTTCCATTTAAGGTTGCAGGGCTTCTCTTGTATAGGTGACAGGTGGCTAGGATCATTATTTTCTATTCACACCAAGCCCACAGGAGAATCTAGAGGGCAGGGAAGATGTCAAAGTCTCTTGTCTGGACCTAATGGATACTCTTGAGCAGCTAGAGATGGATAAGGCCTTTCTGATCCTTGATTTGTGTCAGCCACAAAAGGAGGTAAGCATACTTAACTTGTAGACCATTGCAAAGATCTGAGAAAGAATCATATTCTCTGAGCCCCTGGAAGAGTGTCATGAACACTGTGCATGCTCCAAATCTATTAGTTATTATCACCACGTTTCTTTCTGTCCTATAAGACAGAAATGCACATATACACTTTATTCTTCATTCTGGCTTCTCCTTTTGTCTTCCTTTCTGCATTTTAGCAAGAACTCAACAACTACTTGTTAGCTGAACATCCGAATGCTTAAATAAATACATGAGTGATTCTCTGGTAAGTTAGAAAAAACAATTTTTTTTTAGTTTTTTTTTTTGCTTTAGTTAGCTTTTTGGATATCGTCTCACATTTTTGCCTGTGCTAGCCTCAGATCCACCTACCTCTGTCATCCAAGTAGTTGGAATTACACATGTGCACTATTGTATTTGGCTCCAGAGTCTAACTGGTTTGTCCTAGATTTATTTTCTGCTATAAGGTACGTGTCCATATATGTGAAGGTTTTCCATCTATCATACTACAACTCATCACAGGTCCTCAGAAACTGCTGTGTATAAAAGTAGGAGGGGTTGGGCAGTCACTTGTACCTTGACTTTGATGATCGCTGGGTTGTACTGCACAGCATCTCCCCACTCCTGCATCAGCTCAGCTGTGGGCAACTCCTTGTAAGCCAAGGTGGTGATGTGCTCACTCGCACCTCCTCGTACCAAGACCACCAAGTCCTCTATCATAGTTTTTCTCTTGTTTCTATCTGGAATGGACATGAAGATCTGGAATGTCATTAGTATCAACTGTTATACCCTGGGCTTTATTGTTGTATCCCTACCAACAATCTTGCCTGTGAGACATCAGAGAACAACAAACATTGCAGATTGCAAGGAAGTCATAGCACACAGAGCAAAAGGGAAGCATGCTCTAGCCATAGGTAACATCTTTCATGCAGGCCAAGGACAGGAGGTTCATTTTGTGCATCTTTAAGTGGCAGTCATTGATTGGCACAGTGTATGGAAAATAGGTAGAGATAAGACATACAGTGAATTGATAGACAGATAGGTAGATAGATGACAGAAAGCAGATAGTTAATACATTAATGATCAGATGATAGTTAACTTAGAAAGAAAAAGAAAAAGAAAGAAAGAGAGGAAAAGAAGGAAGGAAAGAGAGATAAAGAAACAAGAAAGAAGGAAAGAAAACGAAAGAAGGAAAGAAAGAGAGAAGAAGGAAGGAAGGAAGGAAGGAAGGAATGAAGGAAGGAAGGAAGGAAGGAAGGAAGGAAGGAAGGAAGGAAAGAAGGAAGGAAGGAAGGAAGGAAAGAAAGCCCCCAGAGCAGAACAAAATCAGCAGGTGATTTTCCACTAGGTTATTAATCTTCAAGTTGTAGTTCATATATTCCTTCTCCTGAGAAGCCTGAGCTGATGTTCCTGGATATGGCTCTATCATTGTTCTCTCTTTTTGTTTTTATGTGAGTTCTGGAGCTTGAACTAAGGGCCTGGGCATTGTCACTGAGTTTCCTTTTTCATCAAAGTTAATACTTTACCATTTGAGCCACTGCCCTGCTTCGAGTTTTTGGTGGTTAACTGGAGGTAAGAATTTCACAGACTTTCCTGCCTGGGCTGGCTTCACACCCATGATTCTCAGCTCAGTCTCCTGAGTAGCTAAGACGATAAGCCTGTACCTGGCTCATTGCCGCTTTCGGTTTTTGCCTAGCTCATGCATTGGGAGGGTAAGCATATAGTCTCACTCCTTTTTTGTAGGGTTATTTTTATTGGATGCCCTACTATTTTCATCAGAATGTCTTGAAATACACAGAGCTCACCTTAGAGAAAGACTGTAATCAGGAGTACTAGGAAAAGAAAGGTTGTAAATGCAGAAGTCACTTGTCCCGTCTCTCACCTTTGATTTCATTCAGAATGTCTCCGCAAAGCTTTTCTGACACACCCAGCTGGACATAAACATTTTTAATGGCACCACCAATCTGAAAATCATTCTTGGCACAGGCCCATATGTTGTTAAGTGAATAATCTGAAGGAAGGAAGAAAACAGATCCATGACTACAAGATCATGTGTCCTGTCCCCTTTCCTATGAGAGACACTACCCATTCCTTGGATGTCATGGGAACTAACGTTCAAAGAAAATAACCAAAATTACAGGTAGCCACTGGCACCAGAGCAGAAACCTCACAGAGACCCACCCCTACTATCTGTGCCAGTTTCCTCCCAGGAAACTTTGGGGACTTCTACTGCCTTCAAAGAGGGAGGAAGAAATAGTTATTCTCTAAAAATTGAATTTTTTGTCAGACTTCTAGGTTTTTGATTTAGAAAATACAATGCCTGCTACAACCTGCCCACCATCCCAGGACATACTCCTCTCATCTTTGATAAGGCAGAGGGGGCTTATTATTAATGAAGTGAAGTAATAAATACAAAGTATTTGTTATATCCAGTAAATAAAAGAGGCCAATTTGCTATCTTTTCCTCATATCAGGACCATGTCCCATTTAGTTCCCCTCCTAGTTCTCCCCAAGGGATCCTCCTCCCCTGGTCTTGCTAGAGTTCACATGTGATTTGTGGACACCTTTCTGTAACACTTTGAGACTTGAGCAGGGAGAGAGGAGAAACACTGACTATGAGGACTTCTAGCAGGATTTCTGTAGATCATGTTTTCCCAAACACAAGTCCCATGGGACATTAAGAGAAAAAGCTGTTGTGGTCATGTAAGTGGAACAAATGAGGCAGTGGAAAAGAGTCAGAGTGGGCATTTTACTTTTTGCAGTTGCTGGGGAAAGTCTAAGAAGGGGATCAGTTCTACATTCCCCTGGGTTATGTGATCCCAGAGAGCTTTGTGGGAAGCAGCTTTAGGAATCACAGAGAGCACTTTGTCATTACTCTTATGGGTGAAGATTTCCCAGATCATTAGAAGATTGAGTTCACACTGACATAAATTTCCATTATCTACTCTTACACCAGCCCTGACACTCTGTCCCTATACTCTCTGTGACCTAGAGTAGCATGGAACTGGAAAAGTGTCCATCATAAGAAAAAATAATGGATTGGCAAGCATGGTTCAACCCTAGAAGACAATTAGAGAGTTCTTGTGTGTGTGTGTGTGTGTGTGTGTGTGTGTGTGTGTGTGTGTGTGAAAAGCAATTAGAGAGGAAGATTGGGTATTGAATATTGGGTGTAGTCCAGAGACTATAATAATCTGAGACTTTGTTATAGAAAGTCTGCTTTCTAGGCTGGCAGCACCAGCATCATCTTCAAGCTTATTAGAAATGCAGAAGTTCTAAACTAATCAGCAACCACCTCTTCTGAGATTTGCTCATAATTCACATTCACAAAAAATTCTAAATGTAAAACACTGGTCACAAGGTAAGGCCATGGTAATAATAGGAAAAAAAAGGAAAACATAATCTGGAGATTGAGCTGATGGAACTTGCTAATAGATTGGAAGGAAAGAAAAATAATTGAGATTGACCCTGTGGTATTTGTTTTGAGCCACTGGTTGGATAGTAGAGTTTTTCAAGATGTGGATGACTATAAAAAGAAATATATCTTGGAAAGAAAATTAAAAGATCTCTTTGGTTGCCTGATAAGTCTATGATATTGGTTAAATAGGAAAATGCAGACATGAAAGAAGTATTTGAACATAAGATACAGGGTGCCAGAAAGAGATTCAGGATGGTTAAGTAAGTTACAAGCTATTGGAATGTTGGTGGTTAAAGCCACGGTGGGGTATGATTATTGAGAAAGATTAGTTATAGAAAAAGAGGATAACCCATATAGAAGGTTAACCTGGGGAAACTGATACAAGCCAGAAGGAGGAGGAAGAAGAGGAAGTGGGTAAGGAGGAGGAGCACAGGAGGAGGAGGAGGAAGAGGAGGAAGAGGAGGAGTCTTCCAATGTAACTGTGAAATTGTAGCCATGTTGACAGAAGGAAAATTAAAAACACAATTTATGTCTCTTTCCCCAACTCTTGCAGAAGACTTTGCTCATCAACCAATCCTTCCCGGGAGTCCCATCATGAAAGCCACAGTCCCTTGGGCAATGCACCTGCTCTCTCCATGGCTTCTTTGTTCATAATGAGTGTATATTCATAAATGCCCCCAAGCACAGCCTCCGTGATGTAGTGAGTCCCAAAGTCTCGGAGGAGATCTCTGTACTCCCCGTAGCTGTACTCCAGGGGCAGCTGCTTGACTCTCTGAAGGAATTCGTAATGGAGCATGAGGCTTCTAGGCTTCAGCTTGTAATGTGCTACTTCAAGGTCAGAGCGTGCATGCAGAAACTTGCTTTTCTAAATGAAATACCAACATGGGAAAATCAGACCTTTAGAGTTAGGAATCTGAAAGGAGAAGATGAACTTTACAAATACCACCCGATGTTCTTGGCCAGGGGGGGTCATCATTCTTATGATCCCTTTAGGATATCTGAGGGTAGAAGGTCTCTTTGATAAGCTTCCAAGTCTCATAAATCTTCCAACATCTCTTTTGGTTTGGAAGTGCTTGAAGGTAATAACAAATAAGGACAGGGAAGATAGTTTGAAACAGGGAAGTCAGGGTGCACAGGGGTGCACAGGAAGAGAGCAGGATTTGCTAACTTGTAAAACACAACCTGTTTGTCCATGTCTTGTATAACCTATGAAGAAAAACCACTTAAGAAGGAGGTGCTTTAATAAGATTAGACCAGGCGGCACATGGCAGGATCAACCTGAGCATTAAGTCTGCTGTGCAGCTGTCTACACTATTGAAGCAGTCACGCTATAGAAGCAGAGCTGAATAATTGCCATGAAGACCATAGATTCTAACAAATGTTTAAAAATGTTTACCAGTTGGTACTTTTTAGAGAAAGTTTCATGTCTCTCTAAGCTATGGTATAGACTAGGAGTCCTGGAAGTTCATGATGCCAGGTGAACTATAAGCAAACATAAGCAGGTAAAGTATTAGAGAGGCATTACTGCCATGTGAGGTGGCACTCTATACTGAGATGCAGGCTGAAGAAAAGAGGAGAGGGTGGTACCCATCTGTGAGATCCAAAAGCCTTCAGCTCTATAATGCCCTCAGACTTGTCACTCGGGCTGCCATTTGACACCTGGGTTGCTTTTATCCAGTTTTTCCCAGTGACACACAATTCTTCCTTCTCCTTTACCCTTCCTATCTAAGGAGTCGCCAGATACTGGGTTCAATTTGCCAAATCATTTTTGGTTGTATCCCATCTTCTTAGTGTGAAGATTGTCAGAATTAAAATGGAGACTATTTGTCTGTCTGCACAGACAAATAACTGAACATATATGAAGCTGGTAGTTTCAATGAAAGGGTTCTCACATATGACCATCTGATAAGAGGAATAATCACACGCACACAGTACACATGCACACACATACACACACACATACACACACTGCCAGAATCACAACCTTAGATGAAGATAATTACAACCCTACACACACACACACACACACACACACACACACACACACACACACACACACACACACACACACACACACACACACACTTCTTCAAGGATACTTTCCCAGGGACTTATGTTTGTTTGTCTGATTTCAGCCTGATGCAACCTGTGTTGTTGATAACCCTTGTGGCCAACAACTTTTGTCTTAAAATGTGCCATCCTTCCTTACTTTTTGCCTTTATATGCTTTCCTTTAACTCAACTTTTCTGAGTCCTCCTGCAATGTGTATGAGGACATGTTCAATTCTAGTGCTGTGCCCTGTAATTCTTAGATAAATACCATTATTCTTTGGAGAAGCTCTTTCTGACTTTTTACTTACTTCTCCTTTCAGTTATATAACTCAGGTAAATAGTGTATATCTTGTTGAACAATGTCACCTCTTCCTTTGCTCGCTCCTAATTTTTCCCTCCCAACCCCACCACAAATTATATAGTTCATTTTCAACATAGTGTCTAGTGAGCACCGCTGCTGCATTTATTCACACGTTGTCCCTCTCAAAGACAGATAAACAAATAAACAAGACAAAAGTAAAAGAAAACAAAAACAGCAGCAAAGAAAATAAAACCTTTTGGTTTCATTTCCTGAAATTTATTTGGATAAATAATATCAACCTTTCATTATAAAAGCTTCTCACTGCTCTCCCTGCATCTTTAGCCTGCTTTCCATGTGCCAACACGATGGACATCCAAACACTCGGATAGAATTATGAGATGCTTCCTAGGCCTCTTGATGGTGGTGTTGAAGGGACCAGCAAGAATAGGCTTAATATTGCCTCTACAATGAAGCCAATTCTTACTTTGACATATGACTTTCTCAAACTGTCCCAGTAACTCTGACATTAGCCTCAACATCCGTGAAGTCTTCTTTTCCTTGTGTTGTCTTTCCCTCCAGCCATCCTATATATCAGTATCCATCCAACTTTGTACTGCTTCTACAGACCTGAGTTTCTCTCTCTTTTTTTTTTTTTTTGTCGGTCGTGGGGCTTGAACTCTGGGCCTGGGCGCTGTCCCTCAGCTCTTCAGCTCAAGGCGAGCGCTCTACCACTTGAGCTACAGCGCCACTTCCGGTTTTCTGGTGGTTTATTGGAGATAGGAGTCTCACGGTCTCTCGTGCCCAGGCTGGCTTTGAACTGCGATCCTCAGATCTCAGCCTCCTGAGTAGCTAGGATTACAGGTGTGAGCCACCAGCGCCCGGCTCTGAGTTTCTCTTGAGAAATGTTTTTTCCACCTGAAAAGTTCTTCCTTCCCTTTTCTGCTACACACAGGACTTACCAGCCCTGCTTGGCCCAGTTGTACAAGAAGACATTGTTCTTCATTCATATTTCCTTTAGGCATGTGACATGGCTACATAACAATCAATAGCAAATAGCTTTTCTGCTTACCTGTATGTGTCTTTATTACCAGACTGTGAACATGATGGCCAGAACAATTTATTATATGTTTTTTAAAGAACCATAAAAGTTTAGAGGTACTGAACATGAGGAAAGATTGTTTAAAGAGACAGAAAGGCTAATCATTCTGATTTCATCATTCTACCTTATATACTTGTATCAAATTATCACACTGTCCCCTGTAAATGGGCACAATTGAAAAAGTAAAAAAGTAAGTTTGAATGCAAGGAAAGAATCAGGTGACATTTGCCTTTAGGTTTAGTGCAATGCCAAGCACGATGTTAGAATCATTTAAATCAGTAAGGTGAGGTAGGGGTGTGGAGAGAAGGGAGAAAGTTTCTTTCTCCTACCAAAGTAAGTTTCTTTCAGTTAGTCCTAGGCTTCATTGCTAAGGTTCAGTACTGGGCACTTACAAAGTTTCAGTCTTATCTAAGGATGATGGAAACAGCATCTGCCCCCAGAACCTGACAGCGTAGAAGATGAGGTGAGAGGAGCAAAAATCATTATAGGCTAATTAATGCCGACTGCTCTTTTCCTGCTGCCTAGTGCTTCAGCATGAAGGGCCTTTCTGAGACCCCTACCATTTCTTTGTCCTCATATGAGTCATTGTAGACTTTAAGCTTGATTTCTTCTGTATCTGCTTCTGATTAATTTTCTATTGCTTCTTTCCAGCAATGAACTTCTTAGTGGCTAGAAAATCAAATGCAACTTCTTCAGTCTGGAATTCAGGGTTCTGCAGATTTGCCCTTCATCTGCCTCTTGGACATGATATCCTGTTGATATCCCACCCCAGTTTCTCCTCTTTCTCCTCTTTCAATCTTGGGCTTTGATCTTTAACCTCTGGGAAGAAGGGAACTAATGACATTTATATTGGACATGCATCTCTGGCAGCACACATAAGTGAACGGTAAAGTTGGGTGACAGGGAGGCCATTTAGTAGGGCAAAGCAATAGATGAATGGATAATTAGATATAATAGGAATTAGATATAATATATATATAATATATATAATTAGATATAATTATAGATATATATATATATAATTATAGATATATATATATAATTAGATATAATAGGAATTAGGGTTGAGAGAGAGAGGGAGAGAGAAAGAGAGAGACAGGCACCAGTGGCTAATGCCTACAATACTAGCTACTCAGGAAGCTGAGATCTGAGAATTTTGGTTCAAAGCCAGCCTGGGCAGGAAAGTCCACGAGATTCTCATCTCCAATTAATCACAGAAAAAAGCTGGAAATGGCACTGTGGCTCAAGTGGTAGAGCACTAGCCTTGAGCACAAGGACCCCAGGGACAGCATCCAGACCAAGAGTTCAAGCTCCAGAATCAAAGAGACAGAGACAGAGACAAAGAGTATAATACTGAAGAATTAGATGGGCAACATGTGGAGACAAAGCAGAAGAGAACCAAATAGAATTGTGGAACTTTTAGACTGGAAAAGCTAAAGGGGAAAGGATGTTATCAACGTAGATTGGAAATTTAGGAGGAAGAAATTGTTTTGGAGTATGTGCAAGGCATTCAGGTGGGCTAAGAAAAGTGTACAGGGCATCCCAGGAGGTCATCAGAAAGAGGGCTGTGATGAAGGGCCATCTGGAAAGAAGAGGAGAGTGCAAGGTGACAGTACAGTAAGAAGGAGAGACAATGGCTACGAAGTAAAGAAAGAACAGACCTTGATGTCAAATCCAGGGGGAAATCTGATAAGTAGCGGAAAGCAGACAGCAATGTTGTGCCACCAAAATGCCTCAAGAAGTCAGAACAGAGCTCTTAAGTGACAGTCTGAAGACGTGTCTGAGACAAAAGTCACATTGCAATGATCTGAAACATTTTCAGAGATGTATTTTGGCCTGTGAAAGTTATATCTTAATGCTCAGGGAAAGACAAAAAGAAAGACGTGTTTTAAAAAAGACAGAAGAAAATAATTACAGGGCTGGGAAGGTGGCTCAGTGGTAGAGCGCATGCATGCCTTGCATGCATGAGGCCCTGGGTTCTATTCCTCAGCACCACATAAGCAAAAAGAAAAAAGCCGGGAGTGGTGCTGTGGCTCAAGTGGTAGAGCACTAGCCTTGAGCTGAAGAGCTGAGGGACAGCACCCAGGCCCAGAGTTCAGGCCCCATGACCGGACCCCTCCCCCCCCCAAAATTATAGATGTTTGTCTTTGATTGGGCTTTACTGAAAAGTAAGTTACTATAAGACCAAGATAATTTTCTTGTTGTTGTTGGTTATGGGGCTTGAACTCAAGACCTGAATGTTAACCCTGAGCTCTTTTGTTCAAGTACTCTACTAGTTTGAGCCATAGGTCATCTTCAGGCTTTCTGGTAGTTAATTGGAAGTAAGAGCCTCATGGACTTCCCTGCCTGAGCTGGCTCTGAACTGCAGTCCTCAGATCTGAGTCTCTTGAATAGCTATGATTACAGGTGTGAGCTACAAGCACCTGGCTGTAAATGTGTGTGTGTATGTGTGTGTGTGTGTGTGTGTGTGTGTGCACGCATGTGCACATGCGTATAAGCACACGTGCATGTGTGCTGGTTCTTAGGCTTGAACTCAGGACCTGGGTCCTGTCCCTGAGCATCTTTTACTCAAGCTAGTACTCTACCAATTGAGCCACAGCTCCATTTCTGGCCTTTTCGGTAGTTTATTAGAGATAAGAGTATCATGGACTTTCCTGCCCAGGCTGGCTTCAAATAATGTTCCTCAATTCTCAACCTTCTAAGTAGCTAGGATTGCAGGTATGAGCCACCAGTGCCCAGCTAAGATCAAAGTCATTTTTATGAAAGGATTTTCAAGGCAACAGAAACTTCATGGATGTTAATATTAGGAGTAATGTGGAATACTGACACATCTTTGGCAATAATATACATGTATACATACATATATATGTGAATATATGCAACATATATGTAAAACAACAAAAGTGTACTTACAGTATGAGAGAATCGTTTGATTCTGCTAATATAATGCTTGCCTGCATTGCTTGCTTCTTCAATGCCAAATTCAAATATTTTGGGTATTTTCAAACCAAAGCTGAAACTGGACTTGCTAGTCATTTGTTTTGTGACATTGTGCTCGAAATCTGAGTATGATTCATATTCCATGAATGTAAATTCATATTTGCCTTGGGTCTAAGGGAAGAAAAGAAGAATATGGTTTTATTTCCTTTGGCTGAAGTTAATTCAGTACATGTCATCAGACACTCACTGTACTCTTGCTGTGTACCAGACCCGGACTAGATAAATATATTCTGGATATAGAAAAATCAGGGCTAATTTGTATCCCCACCTCAGGATTCATCACCCCGCAGGAGAAACCAACCAATCCAATGGTGTGGTTGACATTCTGAGGTTGGAGCATGATTTTGATCTCAACCAGCAGAAGTGCAGGGGTAGGGATGGGGACCTTGTAGGAGCATTGTTTAACCTAAGCCAAGATGCAGAAGAAGGCTAGGAGCTTTGAGGATGTATGAGTGGTTGAGTTAAAAGTTGTGTAAGAACAAGAGAAACAAACAGGCATTGTAGGGGAATGTTCTGGAACCAAAATATAGGGGCTTTTGAATCACTTGCTTTGGTTTGGCTTAAGGCAAAGGAAAGCCAACTCAGGGAAGAGACCTTCGGAAAGACCATTCTGGGAAGCACAGTGGTTGGCTTGGAAGGAATGGATCTGATGCCAGACAAGCCAATGAGGAGGCCGTGCAGAGAGAGCTGGTGACTGAGGAGGAAGGTGCAAGGCATCATGGGAGGAGATAGAAGGGACTTAATTGTTTCATCCACTTGCCAAGGAGTCATTGGCTTAAAAGCCAGTGTCCAACATTCTTGTGGAGGGGGACTTCCAAGGGGACAGCCTCAGTGGCCCTGAAGTGACCTGTCCGGGGTCATCTGTGCCGTGTAAACTCTACCCACAGTTTATGTGATTTCAGCAGTAGTTCAGCAGTTTCTAACTTGAAATGCTTACAGCAACGTTGAGTTTGATTGGCAAGGACTTAGCGATAATAATAACAGTTGACATGGACTGAGGGCTCACCTTTTCATCAGGCGGTATTAACCTTCTTCCTGCAAGTAGAACCTTTCTAACTCCCAATCTGAAGCCAGGAAACCAGAGGCCCAGAACTTAGAATGACATAGATGGCAGGTGGATGAGGTGCTGAGAGTGTACAACTCCCAATCCTAAGCTGACTTTGCTCTTCAGCGAGGCTGTTGCTATTATTGTTACAGCATTACTGCAACTGCAGACCCCTCCCTACCCTGCTGCTGTTCCTGTGTGTCACCTGTTGTCCTCAACATTGGGTTTTGAAGAAGGACATGCCAACTTTGCACATGAAAACCCTGAAGCTCAAATGCAGTGATGTGTGCATGTCACAACACAGCTAGCTGGACATAGAGTCTCTGTCCAGGGTCCGCTTAATGCCCTGCAGTGGCTACCTAGCTTTCCCTTACCTGTGGGGTATAGCTGTCCACATTGTATGGCTTCCTAAACCTCGTGTTCAGGATGTAATGGGGGGAACATCCACCAGCATAATACCTGTGGTCCAGGACTGGACCCTCCAGACTGTTTGTGAATAGGTTTATCCTGTAAGGAAGGCAGAAAAAGAGTTGAAAAAGTTGGCTCTCTTCAAATCTCAGTTGGCAGAGCCCATGGAATAAAACAGAAAAACCTGTGGGCTCAGATGCAAGGCCCTTGGTATCTGGTTTACACCAGCTCATCAGCTTCATTTCCTGTCATTCCTAACACACCTGCTAATCATCCCAGTCCCCAGCCTTTGCTACTCAGTCTGCTCTGCTCCTTCCAGGTGTTGCCTGTCCTACCGAGTCAGATCGAACTCCACTGCTGGCTTCAAATGTCCACTCTACTGCCCTGGAGCTGGAAGACCATGGGGGTTCACTTAATTATTTAGGCACTCAGTTTCTTTATCTGGAAGGTAGGGGTTATAATTACCTGAAAAGGAAGTCCTAAGACTAGCCTCCCATTTCCAAGTGAAGAGATTCTGATGTTAACTCTGAAAGATGGACATCTGATTTGTTTAGGCAGGTGAATTCTATTCAGAGCCTTCAGAGCCACCAAGTTCCTTTCCAACTACATCATTTACAAAGGTTCTTGTGGCACATAGAGGTGTTTCCTCTTGTTCCACTGCTTGTAGGCTGAGAAGCCATAGTGTGGCAACACATAAGGTGAATGAGAAGTAGGGTGAGTGCTCATCTGATAATGCTCCTTGGATCTCACTAGATGGTTGGACCAGGGCCAAAATTTTCCCAAAGGCTTGAAACAGATCGATTATAACCTACCTTGTGCTAACCACTTAGGAACCCCTTCTGCAACTCAGTGAGATGCTGGGGTATTATAAAACAAAGATAGATATAACCTCCAGTGAAAGATCTCAGGAAGTTTCAAGTACAGTGCCAAGAAAGCTCCCAGCAGCCATCTTGTAGGTATAAAGATAAAAGCGCTCATAGCAGCTTCCGTGGTTGCCACGTACAGAGCTGAGCCTGGGTGACAGGCTGCCCTCCTGTCACACATGCATGACCCTGGCACACACTTTTGGAATGACTTAGAACTGCCCTGAAGTGCAGCCAGAAGCACTCAATTATACTAAAGCTACATTTTTGTTGTTGTTGTTGGTGGTGGTGGTGGTTGTGGGGCCTGAACTCGGGCTGAGCACTGTCCCTCAGCTCTTCAGCTCAAGGCTAGCACTCTACCACTTGAGCCACAGCACCACTTCTGGCTTTTTTTGCTTATGTGGTGCTGAGGAATTGAACCCAGGGTCTCATGCATGCAAGGCAAATACTCTACCACTGAGCCACCTTCCTAGCCCTACATTTATTTTTATTCAGAAAAGAAAGTGAGGAATTGCTCATTTCAGTTTCAGTCTACTTTGTACATTCTCTGGGACCCCATTTAATGTGATGCCTTTCCAGCCATCCACCAGAAGGACAGTAACTCACCCACTTGCCAGAGTGCCGATTGCCCAATATTGGTCCATTTCCCGCTGGCATTTTTTATAAATCCTTTTACAGTTTGCCTCGTCAGACTGGTCTCCACAGTCATTGTCCCCATTGCAAAGGAGTCTGCGATTGATGCACCTCCCTGGGATGGAGAAAGGGAGTTGTCCATCCACCCTCCCTCCCAAACACACATAGTAACAAGGCTGCGTATACACCACTGGGGGACAGACATGTTGCTGGGTATTAATGCCTGTTTTGATTAGTCCTCCTGTACCAGGAGAGATTGGTAATGGCATTGGCGTTTTATTCTCTTTTAGTCAACGGCTCCCCCAAAAGACTAGAGTTGTCTTCCTAAAAGCACTTTGGGGAGAGATTAATTGGAACCAGTCTGTAGGCAGGGAAAGGCAAAATGCCTAATGATAAACCACAACCAATCTCTAGGATGGGAGGGCAGCTACATTTCTTCCCCAGAGGCTGGGAACAGGTGGGTCACCCAGTAAGAGCTGAGGCACCTGGTATGTGTTTCCCTGCTCCCCAGCCTCAGTGTTCTCTCTCATCCCTCACGGACAAGTCGCCATACCCACCCCACATGGCCACAGTGACTTGAGTGTGTAAATAAAATAGTACTGACTCATGGGAAGTACTGTGAACCCATTATTATCATTGCTATGGTGAATGTTTTTTGAAGGTCAAGCTCACATTGCCAATAAATGTTTGTGGCAGGAGTGTTAACTTTAAAAGGTCTAATTGTAAATCCTTTCCCCCAATGCCCACTGATCTTCAGCACCAGGGCCAGTTGTGCAACTTTTGCTCTGTTTCCCCACTCACTTGACTTCCCGTTCTTATTTGCATGTTATTAGGGCATAAAGCCCATACGAGAGGTGTCCCTACTTCCTTAGATGTATCAGGTCATTTTTAACCAATGTTCTTAGGATGTAAAAGGCAGAAAAATAGCAATCTGCTCTCCAAATGTTTCTTACAAGGCATTTAAACGAAAGCCTGCATGAATAACCATTATGGCTCGGGCCAGAATCATGGAACACTGGCCATAATGAGCCCATGGATACACTGTAAAAAAGTCTCTCAGATTTATTGGATAGGATTTCACATTTGCAATAAGCCCTAGAAATTGCTCTACAAATCCCTATCTCTTTTTTGAAAGGTCCCAGTGCACAATCCACAAGGGTATAGTGAATGTGGAGAATTGCAAGTTCCCATCTAGATAATTTAGGTCAAAGTATCCTTATTTTTGCAAGAGTCTTGAAAAGAAAAAGAAGCATATATTCCCTTGCTTCAGCTAAATGAATTAATTGGAACAACATGTGTTTACTTAGTTGTGTAGTGTGTAATTACTCATTTGTGTGCCTTTTCCATTTTCTGTCTGTTCAAATCTTCTTATTTTCTTCTTTTCCTTTTGATGATCAATCATTTCTATTGACTATTATTCTGGACTTGGTAATGCATAAACAAATGACAGGGGCACATAGCCAAAGATTTGTCAAAGGTAATACTAGTCACATTAGTTCACTGTTTTAGTTTGTCACATTGTATTGAATCCTAGGCTCCGAGAGGCCAAACAGAACCCCACCTGGCTTTCAGACCCATTATGTCATGGATGCTTCTAATGAATTTGTAAAGCACTCATATCACTTTGAATTTTCTACCGAGGGAGTTCAAAATTCAAACAGGTTAAATGGTTACTTCTAGGCCACAAAGTCAAGGAGAGGACTTAGTCAGAACTTTTGATTCTACGACTAATAATTCTCTTGATGTCAGTGAATGAAAACTGAACTTGTGAATTTCTCACTGCTGCTCTTCCATGAGTCTCAGTTCCTTAGACTGTAGAGATAGGGATGATTTGTGTGACAGTGCCTATAAAAGAAGGTGAGACATTTGAGGATAAAAGTCCTCCTGACCTGTTGCAATACCCTGACCAATAGCACGACATGGTCCATGCCCCCATCACCATGTGCCAGGGTTTCCTTCACAAGCTTTCCCCTTCCATTCCTATGCCCGTTCATACCTGTCTGTGCACACACAAAGCCTTCACATCTCACTTGACCTCTGCATGGGCTACTGGTAACACAGTCTTCCACTTCCTTGTCAGAGTAGTTGCAGGGTTCCCCATTGAACTGAGAGGGCCGGAGCAAGTAGGTGTGTCTGTACTATAGGACAGAGGAGCCAGGTGAAGCAGGGCAGGGCCTCAGGAACAGAGGGACGCTGTATGCAAATGGTTCTCAGCCAGAATGCAGGCTCCACCAGAGCACGGAATTATCGGACTGCTGTTCTCCCAGCCCTTATACTTGCTTCCTTCTATTCACCAAAGGGTCTATTTGCCTGACTCGTTCCCCAGGTGAATTGAGAGCTCTCTGAGGGTTGTGACCTTGTCTTTAATCTCTGTGCTGCAGTAATCCATCAAGGTTTGCTGAGTCTGGAAAAGTCATGGGCTTTGGAGTCAGTGGACTCATGCAGCTAGTTCACAGACAAAAACAACAAAACATGACCTCTCAGCATAATTACTCTAGTGGGTTGATTCATGTATTTTCATTTATTCCTCAGGGCACCAGTAAATTCAAAATGAAAAAAAATGTGCTTTAAAGCCACAGTTGAGTCTACAACCTCCAAGTTATGTGATCTTGGACAAGTACCTTAACTTTTATGAATCTCAATTACTCATCTATGAAGTAGGAGGAATGAATTACATAAAGATACTGTTTGGAATTTTAATTACATATATTACATATGATATTTGTTATATATATTATTCAGTTACATGTATTATATTATATAATTATAATCAATTTCATTATGCATGGTAGATAGTACAAATCTGATTTTTCAGTGTTTCTATTATTAATGTTTTCAATAATCAATACTACATTATCTCAATCTTCCTAGTTATTCTGAAAATATTGAGTTACTCGTGCTCATGTTGAAAGAGGCAGGTGTTATTTTTGCCTGCTTGTGTGTTGCTGGGTTCAAGTCATGATCATACTCTCTAAGCTGCCTTTAAAGTGTTGCAGTTGGTGACATGGATACCCAGTAAGGATACCATGATGAAATGGTTGCAGAACCACAGAGTGCTCTGTAAGCTCCAAGTGGAATTCTCAGAGCCTAGGAAATGGTGGGAGGATGCTAGCAGAAGTGAGACTGAAACTTGAAAGCTGAGAAAAATCAGCCAGATGTAGTGAGCAAGTTTGAGAGAGGCGGAGAAGGGCAATATTGTGGATGAAGTTACTAAAGCCAAAGCTGAGAGAATAAGAGTGTCTTTTTTAAACATTTTTTTAAATTTTATTTTATTGTAAAGATGCTGTACAGTGCGGTTACAGCTCCATGAGTAAGGCAATGAGCACATTTCTTGTCGAGCATTGGTTACCTCCTCCCTTGTTGTTCTCCCACTACCCCTTCCCTCCCCTACTTCCCTCACTCCCCCCCCGAAGTTGTAAAGTTCATTTCCAATATACTGTCTTGTGGGTATTAATGTGTCTTATCCTAGGAAAGAAAGGAAGGAAGGAAGGGAAGATGGGAGGAAGGAAGGAAGGAAGGAAGGAAGGAAGGAAGGAAGGAAGGAAGGAAGGAAGGAAGGAAGGAAAGAAGGAAGGAAGGAAGAAAGAGAAAGAAAGAAAGAAAGAAAGAAAGAAAGAAAGAAAGAAAGAAAGAAAGAAAGAAAGAAAGAAAGAAAGAAAGAAAGAAAGAAAGACACTCATCCTGGTTGGAGAAGAGCGCACAGGCAGTAGAGGAAATGGAGTGTAGAAAGTCCTTCCAAAGAATAACTATTAACAAATCATAGTCACTACTTATATGTCACTTATACTCCAGGCTCTAGAAATACAAAAAAAAAAAAGAGAAAGAAATCCAGATAAGCATTCAACCACCCACACACCTTTGTACTTTCAGGTCATTTTTAGAAGGTATAGACCATCATGACAGGGATAAAGCCTGTAAAGAAGACTGTGAGAAAAAAATAATCCCCAGATAAATTAAATATAGAAGGAATATAACTCAACATAATAACAGCCATATGTGACAAGTCCATAGCCAATCATGTTAAATAGGGAAAATCTCAAAGTATTTCTTCTGAAGTCTGGGACTAAACAGTATATCCAATTCATATTCAAAATACTACAGGAAGTCTAGGCTAGAGCAATCAGGCAAGAAAAAGAAAAAGCACCCAAGTTTTGGATGAGGTTGCTACACATACACACACACACACACACACACACACACACACACACACACACACACACACACACACACACACTCACACACACGTATACAAATTTGTATATATACAAATTCCACTACAGTATTAGTGGAACCAAATAGCATTTTTATTTTTATATACCCCAAATATACAGATTGGAGAAGAAATTTCAAATGCAATCTATTCTCAATATGCACAAAATAATAAAACACCTAGAGATAAATTTAACCAAGGAAATGAAAAAAATGTCTGTAATAAAAATTTAAGAAAATTTTATGCTCATGGATTTGAAGAATTAATAATTTAAAGCTGTTTTTAATAGCCAAAATAATCTACAAATTCAGTGGGTTCTCTACAAAATGCCAGTGATACTGAACTTCAAAAGGAATCACACAGTTCATATAGAGCCACCAAGGATTCAGAATAGCCAAAGAATTCTTGAGCAAAAACCAAAAAAAAGCTAGAAACATCACAATACCTTACTTCAAAGCACAATGCAAAGTTATTGTAATCGGAATATCATAGGAGTGGCATAAAAGCAGATACATAGACCAATGCAACAGAATAAAAGTAATCCAGAAATTACCTCACACATGTTCATTCACTGTTTTTCAACAAGGCTTCAAGACCAGATATTCTAGAAAGGATAATACTAAGTTGTGCAAGAAAAATTGGATATACATTTACAGAGGATGAAAAATAAGTCTTATCACATCAAAAATCAACTCTAAACTGATTTGCTGGATGCAAATTCCTTTGTGCAACTACTTAAGGATAATAAAAGTATATTTTATAAAAAATAAAAAACCAACTTAAAATGAATCAAGAACCTAAATATAAGAACCCAAACTATAAAGCTAATAGAAGAAAACACAAGATTTTCTTATCTTTATCTTTAAGATAAAGATAAAAGATTTTTTATAATACCTGAATACCACTGGCAACAAAAGCAAATCCAGAAAATGAGATTATACCAAACAAAGAATGTGCACAATAGAAACAAAAGTGCTAGGAGATAAACTAAAGAATAGGAGAAAATATTTGCAAACTACTCATCTAGCAAGAACAGAAGGGACTCAGAAACAAAAAAAATGGTCTAAAGAATAGTATTTAAAATGGGCAAACAATCTGTATTGACACTTCTCAAATGATGAGCCACTATAGTAAGGCTGGAGAGAAAAGGGGAATATTTGTACACCAAGGGGAGTGTACAGTAAACTAATATGGCCATTATGGAATGCCTTAAAATCAAACAGAACCACCACATGACCCAGCACTTCCAATACTGGGGATATGTGTGTGTGTGTGTGTGTGTGTGTGTGTGTGTGTGTGTGTGTGTGTGTGTGTGTGTGTGTGTGTGTATGTATACACATACATATATATGTTCATATATATATATATATATATATATCCAAAGACTGTGAATTATATGAAAAAGA